>NC_045984.1:4471710-5671710 GCF_010909765.2 Amblyraja radiata
TAAAAAATCCATTGACTTGACCTCCATAGCTGTCTTTGGCAATGAATTCCACAGTTACACCACCTTCTGACAAAATAAATTCCTCTTCATCGGCTTTCTGAAGGTAAGTCCGTTTATTCTGAGGCCATGGCCTCTGATCTGACTCTCCCACGAGTGGAAACATCCTCTCCACATCCACTCTATCCAGGCCTTTCACTATTTGGTAAGTTTCATTGAGGTCCCCTCTCATCCTTCTAAACTCCAGCGAGTGCAGGCCCAGCGCCGACAAACTTCCTCATACGGTAACCCACTCATCCCTGGGATCATTCTCGTAAACCTCCTCTGATCAGTGGGGTGGGTTTGGCAGCTGTGGGTATCTTCTACCATGTGTGGGAACTAATATCCAACTTCAATGAATTCACTGATACTTTATTGTCACATGTACCGTGGTACAGTGGAATGAAACACGTGAAGTATCCAAAGAGTTGCCACATATCCGATGCCGGCAAAGTTACAAAGTATTCAATAGGAGTAGAATTAGGCCATTCGGCCCATCAAGGTCTCTGCCTCAGAAGACAGTGGAGGCCAATTCTCTGGATGCTTTCAAGAGAGAGTTAGATAGAGCTTCTATGGGCCTGCCCCACTTAGGCGATTTTTCAGCGGACTGCCGACGACTGTCAAGTTGCCAGCAGTCGCTGAAAAACCATGAACTGGAACAGCGACTGTCAGAGTGGAACACACACACACCAACACATCGCAAAGGTGGGGGCCAGGGCAAGCGGGGAGCGCTGTCTAAAAAATTCTCACGGCGCAAAGCCAAGGTGATGCAGACACACACCGCGATGAACAGGAAGGTTGGCGCTGTGATTAAGATGGCTAAAGCACAGTGTACGGTAAGTCCTTTAAAAGAAGGGGGAGGAGGAGGGAGAAGGAGTGGAGACAACTTTTAAGAAGCCAGAGATACACGGCTGTGAAGCTCGGCGGACATTTAACATTACCATTATAGTTCTGAAAATTACTGCTTACCTTTTTTTCCCCAATGAGCCAATGAAATTCACCGGTCAGCACCGGCTACAACCTGCAAGAACCTTTGACCTCCTGGCAGCTCACTAGGACCACCTGGTGACCCACCTATGCCACGAGAATTCTCGCAACTCTCCATGGCGACTTCATTCTAGTCGGCGCTAATTTTTCAACATGTCGAAAAATTCTCGGCGACCATAATGAGGCAGCGACTAACTCCCAGAATGCGGGAACTCCTCACGACCATGAAGGCGACTCCCCGGCAACCACCCGCGAACATGTGGCGACCATGTGGTGATTGCAAAGTCTCCTGCAGTCGCCTAAAAAGGTAAGGCAAGTGGGCCATTAAAGATAGTGGAGTCAAGGGATACGGGGAGAAGGCAGGAACTGGGTACTGATTGGGGGTGATCAGCCATGATCACAGTGAAGGCGGTGCTGGCTCGAAGGCGGTGCTGCACCCTTATTGTTTATTGTCTAAGTCTACTCCGCCATCAGGGTCCCTTTTTGTTCTCGGCAGCTCCTCCCCACCGGGACCCTCTTTGTTCTCTGCGGCCTGACCACCGCCCCTTCCAACAAGTTTGTTGGATCCAACTCGTTCCATAACCCAGGGAGGATGGCATCAGTGGAGAGAGAAACAAAGATGGTGCTTCAGGTAGAGGACACTGCTGTGTTTCACAGAATCTTGAAAGACTTGTCACAATCCAGTCATTCCTTCTTCTCCTTGCTCCCCTCGGGCAAGAGGTTCAGAAGCCTGAAAGCGTTCAACACCAGACTAAGGAACAGCTTCTTCCCCTCTGATATCAGGCTTCTGAACAGTCCTTCCATAAGCTAGGGTACTGTCCGATTCACCTCAACCCCATTGTGGACATTGGACTTTGTCTCTGGAACTGGTGCACTGCAATTTCTGACAACTCTGTATTCTGCATTCTGCATTCTGCATCTTCCCCTTTGCTCTACCTATTGAACGTGTGATTTGTGTGATTGTATTAATTTTGTTTTTGTTTGATGGGAAGGATGTGGAGGAGAAATGGAGGACATTTAAAGATGAAATTTTAAGAGTACAGAATCTTTATGTCCCTGTTCGGTTGAAAGGAAATAGTAAAAATTGGAAAGAGCCATGGTTTTCAAGGGAAATTGGACACTTGGTTTGGAAAAAGAGAGAGATCTACAATCATTATAGGCAGCATGGAGTAAATGAGGTGCTTGAGGAGTATAAAGAATGTAAAAAGAATCTTAAGAAGGAAATTAGAAAAGCTAAAAGAAGATATGAGGTTGCTTTGGCAAGTAAGGTGAAAGTAAATCCAAAGGGTTTCTACAGCTATATTAATAGCAAAAGGATAACGAGGGATAAAATTGGTCCATTAGAGAGTCAGAGTGGACAGCTATCTGCAGAGCCAAAAGAGATGGGGGAGATATTGAACAATTTATTTTCTTCGGTATTCACCTAGGAGAAGGATATTGAATTATGTGAGGTAAGGGAAACAAGTAGAGTAGCTATGGAAACTATGAGATTCAAAGAAGAGGAAGTACTGACACATTGAAAAATATAAAAGTGGATAAGTCTCCAGGTCCTGACAGGATATTCCCTAGGACATTGAGGGAAGTTAGTGTAGAAATAGCAGGGGCTATGACAAAAATATTTCAATTGTCATTAGAAACGGGAATAGTGCCGGAGGATTGGCGTACTGCGCATGTTGTTCCATTGTTTAAAAAGGGTTCTAAGAGTAAACCTAGCAATTATAGATCTGTTAGTTTGACGTCAGTGGTAGGCAAATTAATGGAAAGGATATTTAGAGATAATATATATAAACATCTGGATAAACAGGGTCTGATTAGGAATAGTCAACATGGATTTGTGCCTGGAAGGTCATGTTTGACTAATCTTCTTGAATTTTCTGAAGCGGTTACTCGGGAAATTGATGAGGGTAAAGCAGTGGATGTTGTCTATATGGACTTCAGTTAGGCCTTTGACAAGGTTCCTCATGGAAGGTTGGTTAAGAAGGTTCAATTGTTGGGTATTAATGGTGGAGTAGCAAGATGGATTCAACAGTGGCTGAATGGGAGATGCCAGAGAGTAATGGTGGATGGCTGTTTGTCAGGTTGGAGGCCGGTGACTAGTGGGGTGCCACAGGGATCTGTGTTGGGTCCACTGTTGTTTGTCATGTACATCAATGATCTGGATAATGGTGTGGTAAATTGGATTAGTAAGTATGCAGATGATACTAAGATAGGTGGTGTTGTGGATAATGAAGTAGATTTTCAAAGTCTACAGAGAGATTTAGGCCATTTAGAAGAGTGGGCTGAAAGATGGCAGATGGAGTTTAATGCTGATAAGAGTGAGGTGCTACATCTTGGCAGGACAAATCAAAATAGGACGTACATGGTAAATGGTAGCGAGTTGAGGAATGCAGTTGAACAGAGGGATCTAGGAATAACTGTGCACAGTTCCCTGAAAGTGGAATCTCATGTAGATAGGGTGGTAAAGAAAGCTTTTGGTGTGCTGGCCTTTATAAATCAGAGCATTGAGTATAGAAGTTGGGATGTAATGTTAAAATTGTACAAGGCATTGGTGAGGCCAATTCTGGAGTATGGTGTACAATTTTGGTCGCCTAATTATAGGAAGGATGTCAACAAAATAGAGAGAGTACAGAGGGGATTTACTAGAATGTTGCCTGGGTTTCAGCAACTAAGTTACAGAGAATTAAGGGACAGAAGTTTAGGGGTAACATGAGGGGGAACTTCTTTACTCAGAGAGTGGTAGCTGTGTGGAATGGGCTTCCAGTGGAAGTGGTGGAGGCAGGTTCGATTTTATCGTTTAAAAATAAATTGGATAGGTATATGGACGGGAAAGGAATGGAGGGTTATGGTCTGAGTGCAGGTAGATGGGACTAGGGGAGAATAAGTGTTCGGCACGGACTAGAAGGGCCGAGTTGGCCTGTTTCCGTGCTGTAATTGTTATATGGTTATATGGTTATACTGTATAGTGTTAGCTGATCTGATTAGAAAGCATTAGTAAACCTTTTCATGGTTGAGTATTGTTTTGTTTATTGTTACGTGTACAAAGCTACTGTGAAAAGCTTTTGTTGCGTGCAACCCAGTCAGCGGAAAGACAATACATGATTACAATCGAGCCGTCCACAGTGTTCAGATACATGATAAAGGGAAAAAAGTGAATAATGTTTAGTGTAAGTAAAGTCCAATCAAGGATAGTCCCTGTGTCTACAATGGGGAAAATAGTTACTCAGGACTGCTCTCTAGTTGGTGGTTGTTAATAATGAACCTAAAGCTGAAGCAACACAACATGTTAACTTTGTTTCTCTCTCCAAGCAAGCCAATTGACCCAATGACTAAACTTTAGACTTCAGAGATAAAGTGTTGAAACAGAGCCTTCGGCCCTCCGAGTCCACGTTGACCAGTGATCACCCCATACACTATCATTATCCTACACACTAGGGACAATTTACAACTGAATGAAGCCAATTAACCTACACACCTGCACGTCTTTAGAGTGTGGGAGGGAACCAGAACACCCCACATGGTCACAGGGAGAATGTACACACTCCGTACAGACAGCACCCGCAGTCAGCATCGAACCCGGAACTTTGGCACTGTAAAGGGCCTGTCCCACTTAGGCGATTTTTAGGTGACTGCCTGCGATTGTCATAGTCGTAGCAGGTCGCCAGAAAACCAGCGACTGGACCCCCCTTCGACATAAAATTTGATATAGAATCATAACTTTAACAACAAAAAACCGAAGTCAGCACCAGCGACAACCTACGTTAACCTGGCGACAACTACGACAGCACCCACGTCTGGAGAAGTCAAGCTACGCTCATTGGCATCAAACCCACTGTCTCCGAAATTTTTTCATCATGTTGAAAATCCAGCGGCGACCAGAAAGACTCTTTGGGAGACTACTCACGACCATACAGGCGGCACCCCGGCAACCATGTGGCAACTGCCTCATCGCCTGTAGTCGCCTAAAAAATAGCCTAAGTGGGACAGGCCCTTAAGGCAGTAACTCTGCCGCAGCATCACCGTGCTGTCTGTTCCTATTGGAACAAACTGCGTGCCCAAATGCCCCTGAATATTTGCAGCACTGTCCTTATTTCAGATTTACAGCATCTGAAGTTTTTTCTTATTTTACAGTTATTGAGACATAGTGACATGCAGGACGGAAACAGGCCTTATGCCCAACTTGCCCACACTGACCATCATGTCCCATCTACACTAGTTCCACCTGCCTGCATTTAGCCCATATACTATCCCTCTAAACCTGTCCGAGCCATGTACCTGCCCAATATGTTACCTAAAAGTTGCAATAGTACCTGCCTCCACCAACAGCTTGATCCATACACCCACCAGCCTTTGTGTAAAATAGTTACCACTCAGATTTCTATTCAATCTTTCTCCCTTCACCTTAAACCTATGTCCTCTGGTTCTCTATTGCCCTACTCTGGGCAAGAGACTTTGTGCGTCTACGCGATCTATTCCTCCCATGATTTTGTACACCTCTATAAGATCACTCCTCATCCTCCTGCACTCCAGGGACTAGAGTCCTAGCCTGCTCAACCTCTCCCTATAGCTCAGGCCCTCGAGTCCTGGCAACATCCTTGTTAATCTTCTCTGCACCCTTTCCAGCTTGACAACATCTTTCCTGTAACATGGTGCCTAGAATTGAACACAATACTCTAAATGCGGCCACATGAATGAATGAATAAGTTTATTGGCCAAGTATTCACATACAAGGAATTTGCCTTGGTGCTCCGCCCACAAGTGACAACATGACATACAGTGACAGTTAGGAATGACAAATAAAACATTAAACATTAATAATAAAACATTATCGATTAAACATGTGAATTAAATAAAATACCAGAGCAAAAGGAGGCTACAGACTTTTGGTTATTGAATAGAGCTACTACTCGTGGAAAAAAGCTGTTTTTATGTCTAGCTGTGGCAGCTTTGACAGTCCGGAGTCGCCTTCCAGAGGGAAGTGATTCAAAGAGTTTGTGGCCAGGGTGAGAGGGGTCAGAGATGATCTTACCCGCTCGCTTCATGGCCCTTGCAGTGTACAGTTCATCAATGAAGGGAAGGTTGCAGCCAATAACGTTCTCAGCTGATCGGACGATTCGCTGCAGCCTCCGGATGTCGTGCTTGGTGGCTGAGCCAAACCAGACCATAATGGAGAAGATGAGAACAGACCGTATAGAATTACCTGTGGCAGATTGTGCTTCCTCAGCTGCCGTATGAAGTACATCCTCTGTTCTGCCTTTTTGACAGTGGAGTCGATGGTGGCCCCCCCATTTAATGTCCTTGGAGATGATGGTTCCCAGCAACTTAAAAGACTCCACAGATGTGACTGTGGTGTTGTTGATGGTGAGTGGGGTGAGGGGAGGGGGAGCTCTCCTAAAGTCTACAATCAATTCCACTGTCTTAAGAGCATTGAGCTCCAGGTTGTTGCGATGGCACCAGGACGCCAGCTGTGTCACTTCCTGTCTGTAGGCAGATTCTTCCCCCATCCTGGATCAGTCCAATCAGGGTTGTGTCATCCGTGAACTTGAGGAGCTTGACAGAGGAGTCTGTGGAGGTGCAGTCGTTGGTGTAGAGAGAGTAAAGGAGAGGGGAGAGTACGCAGCCTTGCGGTGCTCCAATGCTAAGGGTCTGCGGGTTCGAGATGTGCTTTCCCAGCCTCACATGCTGCTTCTTGTCTGTCAGGAAGCTGGTGATCCACTGACAGAGGGGTTCAGGCACAGTCAACTGGGAGAGTTTGGAGTGTAGTAGCTCTGGCACAATGGTGTTGAATGCAGAGCTAAAATTAATAAACAAAATCCTCGCATAGGTCCCCTGGCGGTCTAGGTGCTGGAGGATGAAGTGCAGGCCTAGGTTGACTGCGTCATCCAATGTCTTATACAACTGTAACATGACCAACGTGATCAATGATCAAACCTATGCCTTCTGGTTCTCGATTCCACCTACTCTGGGTATGAGAGTCTGTGCGTTTACCCGATCTATTCCACTCATGATTTTATACACCTTGTCGAGTTATCTCCAGAGTCCTGGCCATTACTTCTCTCTCGCTCAACATCACTAACAGAGATTGCCTGGTGATAATTACTTTGTGTTTATGGGAGCCTGCCATGCATAAAATCGGTGCCAGGTTTCCTACAAGACTTCAGGGACCATCCTTCAAATGTACCGTGTTAGTTGTAAATCATTTTCAGAAATCCCAAAGCTGCGGTGAAGGATCGAGGACTATGTCCATCTTCTGCGCTGATTTTGTTTTACTGTTGATCGCTAACCCATGAAACCAGCAACAAATTACAGTATTCCCATTACTCCTCCAAGTCCAATCAACAAACCCACGCAGTCAGAGAATTACATTTGCTGATCTTCGAATACAGTTCAGCACGACATTTCGACACTAAGCAACCGTTTAGTCGGCTTGGGTTTATTTGTGGCAGTCTTAAACAAAGCGCTGGAGGAACTCAGTGAGCTTAGCAGCAACGGTTGAGGGAAATGGACAGACAACGTTTCGAGTCGAGGACTTTCAGTTTTATATACTGTCCTTGACTTTTCTTGTCAGCCACCGTCCCCTCTTTATTCTCCTAGAATGTTTCTTCCTCTTTGGAATGAAAAGATCCTGCATCTACCGAATTATTTCCAGAAATTCCTGCCATTGCTGTTCCACCGACACCCCAGCTAGGGTCCCTTTCCAGTCAACTTTGGCCAGCTCCTCCCTCATGCCTCTGTAGTCCACTTGGCTCGGCTGCAATACTGACACATCCGATTTCACCTTCTTTCTCTCAAATTACAGAATTAAACTTATCATGTTGCGATCGCTACCTCTTAGTGGTTCCTTTACCTTGTGTTCCCTGATCAAATCTGGTTCATTACACAACACTAAATCCAGAATTGCCTTTTCCCTGGTTGGCTCCTCTGCAAGCTGCTCTAATGGGCCTGCCCCACTTTGGCGACTTTTTAGGTGAGTGCAGGAGACTCTGCATGGTCACATGGTCACCACATGTTCGCTGGTGGTCTCTGGTGAGTCTCCTTCATGGTCACGAGGTGTTCCCACATTCTGGAAACTAGTCGCGGCCTCAGTGTGGTCGCCGCAAATTTTTCAACATGTTGAAAAATATTCTGCGACCAAAAATTGTTCGCCGTGGAGATAATCGATAATCCTGTAGACGTAGGTGCAGTTGTAGTGGGGTCGCCATGTAGTTATAGGTAGTCGAGGTAGTCGTAGGTAGTTTTAGTTAATCGCCTTTGCTGACCGGGCATTTTCATTGGCACATTGGGGGGAAAAAACGTAAGCAGGAGTTTTCAGAACCAAGGAGAACCAACCGGTAATGTTAAATGTAGAAACATAGAAACATAGAAAATAGGTGCAGGAGGAGGCCATTCAGCCCTTCGAGCCACTCATTGTGATCATGGCTGATCGACCCAAATCAATAACCCGTACCTATAGATAATAACCTGTGATGTCCGCCGAACTTCACAGCTGTGTATATCTGGCTTATTAAAAGTTGGCTGACTTCTTAAAAATTGTCTTCACTCCTTCTCCCCCCTTCTCTCCCCTCTCCCCCCCTCTTTTAAAGAACATACCGTACACTGTGCTAGCCGTCAACCTTCCTGTTCATCGCGGTGTGTGTCTGTATCACCTTGGCTTTGCACCGTGTGAATTTCACAGCGCTCCCCCCCCGTTTGCCCTGGCCCCCGCCTTTGCGATGTGTGTGTGTGTGTGTGTGTGTGTGTGTGTGTGTGTGTGTGTGTGTGTGTGTGTGTGTGTGTGTGTGTGTGTGTGTGTGTGTGTGTGTGTGTGTGTGTGTGTGTGTGTGTGTGTGAGTGTGTGTGTGTGAGTGTGTGCCTGTTCCAACTTGACAGTCGCCGACAGTCCGCTGAAAGATCGCCTAAGTGCAATAGGCCCATAAGAATCTATCTCGGAGGCACTCTACTTCCTTCCTTGGGGTCCAGTACCAACCTGATATTCCCAGTCTACCTGCATATTGAAATCTCCCATGGCCACCGTAGCATTGCGTTACATCTCCATAACGACACATTCTGTTTAAGAATATTACTAATGAGGACGAGTGGTTTGACGCATTATTATCTCTCAGAGCAAATACCCCACACATCTACGTAAATCCCATGTGGCTTGGTTGGCTGTCCCAATAAAAGCGTGCAAGACCTTACCTTTAATGACCTTAGAACATCCCAAATCATTTTACAGCCAATTAAATATTTTCAGGTGTTGCCGTTGTTGTACATAATTCGCATTGAAAGTCACAGATGCAGGTAGGCACGGTGGCGCAGTGGTAGAGTCGCTGCCTTACAGCGCCAGAGACCTGGGTTTGATCCCGATTATGGATGCTGTCTGTATGGAGTTTGTACGTTCTCCCCATGACCTGCGTGGGTTTTCTCCGAGATCTTCGGTTTCCTCCCACACTCCAATGACGTACAGGTTTGTAGGTTAATTGGCTTGGCATCAATGTAAAATAGTCCCTAGTTTGTGTAGGATAGTGTTAGTGTACAGGATCGTTGGTCAGTGAGGACTCAGTGGGGCGCGCTGGATCTCAAAACTAAACTCAAAATATCTAATGGTTTGTGAGATTCTCACTGTACTGTTCACTTATCAAAAAACAATGTGACTTAATTTGTGATGTGAAATAGTTATGTCCAATACATTGGAGTTGATTGCTGAAGATGTAATCACCCAATTGATTATCAGGAAGCCCACTTTCCTTTCTGATAGTTTCTTCCCAGTTGTAGATTAGTACGGGTGTCAGGGGTTACGGGGAGAAGTTAGGAGAATTAAGGGCTATGAGGTAAAAATAGATCAGCCATGATTGAATTAGCCCACTGAGTCCGCGCCGACCAGCAATGCCCGTACACCAACACTAATCCATTCACAATTATACCACACCAATTAACCTGCAAACCTGCATGTCTTTGGAGTGTGGGAGGAAACAGGAGATCCAGGAGAAAACCTACAAATGTCTCAGGGACAACGTACAAACTCCATACAGATAGCATCCATAGTCAGGATCGAACCCGGATCTCTGGCGCTGTGAGGCAGCAACTCTACCGCTGCGCTCCAAGCCGCCCACTTTAATGATGCCGCCCAGTCATATAGTCCTTTCATCGCACTTTTACTATAGAGTCACAAAGAGTCATAGGGTCATACAATGTGGAAACAGGCCCTCCAGCCCCACGTACCCACTCCCACCAACATGTCCTGTCTACATTAGTTCCACCTGCCTTTGTTTGGTCCATAAAATCTATCCTATCCATGTACCTGTCTAAATGGTTCTTAAACGTTGTTAGAGTAGCTGCCTCAACGACCTCCTACGGCACCTCGTTCCATATTCCCACCATCCTGTGTGTAAAATAGTATGAAGAAGACTGATAAAAGTCAAAAAGAAAATGAAATGAAAATCACAACCAATTTCTTCCGATGTCCTTGTGATTCCTCGCACAGAATTACTCCAGTGTTCCAAGATTAGTTTAAAATAGCTAGAGTCCCAGGATAGACCTGAAGGCTTGGTTAATACTGAAATCCGCCTAGCTTTCACATCTGTACTTAGACATGCTTCTATTTTTTTAGTGTAGTTTAGAGATACAACGTAGAAACAGGCCCTTCCGTCCACCGAGCCCATGCCGACCAGCGATCCCCGGACACCAGCACTATCCTACTCACTAGGGACCATTTACAATTCTACCGAAGCCAATTAACCTACAAACCTTGCACGCCTTTGGAGTGTGGGAGGAAACTGGAGCACCCGGCGAAAACCCACGTGGTCACGGGGAGAACGTACAAACTCTGTACAGACAGCACCCGTAGTCAGAATCAAACCCGGTTGTCCGGCGCTGTAAGGCAGCAATTCTACCGCTGCGCCACTGTGCCGAATTTATGTTAGTACATTGCCCAACACATTGTAAAGGAAGCTTCCCAAGTGATGACACTGGGTGATAGAATTGCATACATTTACTGTGCAACAATCGTGTGCCTGGTTTGTAGATGTATTTGGATGGGCTGTAACATTGGCCAAGAAAGCAAACAAGCGCCTCTACTTCCTTCGCAGGCTTAGGATGTTTGGCATCTCCCCAACAACGCTCACCAACTTCTACAGATGCGCCATGGAAAGCATTTTGTCGGCATGCATCACAGCATGGTTTGGGAACAGCTCCATCCAAGACCGCAAGGAATTTCAGAGAATTATGGACGCAGCCCAGACCATCACACAAATCAACCTCCCTTCCATTGACTCCATTTGCACCTCATGCTGCCTTGGCAAGGGCACCAGCATCATCAAGGCCAAGCCAAGCCCTGGCCAATCCCTCTTCTCCCCTCCCCCATCAGGCAAGAGGTGTAGAAGAGTGAAAACCTCCAGATTCAGGGACAGTTTCATCCCAGCTGTTATCAAGCAACTGAAATATCTTACCAACAACTAGAGAGCTGTCCTGAGCTACTATCTACCTCATTGGAGACCCTCGGACTATCTTTGATCAGACTTTACTGGACTTTATCTTGCACTAAATGTTATTCCCTTTATCATGTATCTCGATTGTAATCATGTGTTGTCTTTCCGCTGACTGGTTAGCACGCAACAAAAGCTTTCTCAAGCATTTGGTGCACTTAGTCTCAATAGAATTCAGCATTTATTTATTTTTAATACTAGGAGGTGGTGGTTCCTGAAGGTGGCATCACGGTGGTCAAAAAGCCTTTTGGTATGTTAACCTTCTTCAGTCAGAGTATTAAGTATAGAAGTTGGGAGGTCAAGCTGCAATTATGTAAGATGTAGGTGAGGCCGCACCTAGGGTATTGTGTTTAGTTCTGGGCACCATGTTATAGGAAAGCTGTTGCAAAGCTGGTAAGGGCACAGAGAAGATTTACGAGGATGTTGTCAGGACACGAGGGGCTGAGTTATTGGGAGAATGAGCAGTCTAGGAGCGCAGGAGGATGAGGGGTGATCTTAGAGGTGTAGTAAATCATGAGAGGAATAGGTCGGGTCAATGCACAGAGTCCCTTGCCCAACTAGAACAATCGAGAGCCAGAGGCCATAGGTTTAAGGGATCTGAGGAGTACCTATTTTACACGAAGGGTGGTGGGTGTATTGATCGAGCTGCCGGAGGAGGCAATTGAGGCAGGGACTACTGCAACGTTTAAGAAACAATTGGACAGATACATAAATAGGACAGGTTTAGAGCAGCGGCACGGTGGCGCAACGGTAGAGTTGCTGCCTTACAGCAGCGCTGCAGCGCCGGAGACACCGGTTCGATCCTGACTACGGGTGCTGTCTGTATGGAGTTTGTACGTTCTCCCCGTGACCTGCGTGGGTTTCTTCCAAGATCTTCGGTTTCCTCCCACACTCCAAAGACCTACGGGTTTGTAGGTTAATTGGCTTGGTATAAATGTAAATTGTCCCGAGTGTGTGCAGGATACTGTTAATGCGCGGGGATCGCTGGTCGGCGCGGACTCGGTGGGCCGAAGCGCTCTATTTCTGCGCTGTATCTCTAAACTAAAACTACAAACAAGACGTATATGAGCCAGTGAGACTAGTGTAGATGAGACAAGTTGGGACGAAGGGTCTGTTTCTATGCTATATGACTGTGACTTTCTTTTATGATATAATTCTACTAAACGTGAAACAATAAAACATAACACAGGACATTATTAACGGAATAAAAGTACTTCAACAATTGACCGGATTTCTTTGCAGATTTGACCTGGACTTAATTAGGCACATCTAGGTAAAAAGCTAAAGGCATCTTAAACCAAAAATAAGTGGTGTTTTTCTAATAGACAAGCCCCCGCCACTGTGTTTAATACTGTTTATCAGGCTCTCTCTGCTAATTACCTAAATTATATTCTCCAGCAGCTCACACTGTGGGTCAAATAAAAATAACATAGGCTGGAGATTTAGATTCTTCATTGGTGACTGAACAGCTGACTCCATCTACCTCCCTTTTATTTAATACATTCGGCACCATGAAGTATCGTTCCATGTCAATCCAGTATCTTCAAATGCCAGCCATTCAGTGTTAGTTATTGAGGAAAATAACTATGAGCAGACTTAATTGGACTTCAGCTTTATAATTGGCTCATTATCAGGTTTGTTTTTCTGGACAAGGTGCAGAGCATAATTGTCACTCTCTCCACACAGATGGCTTCTATCATCATTAGAAATAAGAGCAATCTGTCTTTCACTCCACTGTATGGCAACGTGGTCTTGTAAATCCTGGAATTTCATCAACAGTCTACCAATCGCTTTCCGTCGTTAGTACCGCGGATCACATGACTGTGGTATGTAGGGCTAAGTGTTCGGCTGGCAACCGGAAGGTAGCCGGTTCGAATCCCGCTTGGAGTGCATACTGTCGTTGTGTCCTTGGGCAAGACACTTCACCCACCTTTGCCTGTGTGTGAATGTGTGTGAGTGATTGGTGGTGGTCGGAGGGGCCGTAGGCGCAGATTGGCAGCCACGCTTCCGTCAGTCTGCCCCAGGGCAGCTGTGGCTACAGAAGTAGCTTACCACCACCGAGTGTGACTGAGGAGTGAATGAATAATGCGATGTAAAGCGCCTTGAGTATTAGAAAGGCGCTATATAAATCCCATCCATTATTATTATTATTATTATGTAAAGGAAGGTTTTTTTTCTAAACACTTTTTATATAACATACATGATTGTGAAGAATTGCAGCAGGGTCTTGATCAATTAGCCAGGTGGGCTGAGGAATGGTTGATGGAATTTAATGCAGAAAATTTTCAGGTGTTACATTTTGAGAGCTCTAACCAGGGCAGGACCTACACCAATGGTGGGTAACCTTTTCATGTTGGAATGCTGCATTAATTTAGCTGTAATCTAATAAGGCCGCATCCAAGAAACTTCAATTAGATATACTTCAAAATGTACATTATTTTGTTAAAATAGCCCTCATGACTTATTAATGTTTTAATTGTGGCCGTCTGTCGGGGAGGATTATGTTGTTGAATCTTCTTTTACTCTTTGGTAATTTAAATACGTTAATTTTAAGATTAAAATAAAAATAATAAAAGACGAACAAAAACATATTAATTAAAAAAAGGATTTGTTCTACAAAATTTGGATTCATTCAAAAGGCCGCACTTAATGGCCTAGAAGGTCGCAGGTTCCCCACCCCTGACCTACACAGTGAATGGTAAGGCTCTGGGGAGTGTTGAAGAGCAGAAGGATCTAGGAGTGTAGGTGCATCATTCTCTGAAGGTGCGGTCGCAGTTGGTCAAAAAGGCTTTTGGCACATTGGCCTTCATCAGCCAGAGTATTGAGTATATAAGTTGGGAGGCCATGTTTCAGTTGTTTAAGACATTGATGAGGCCACATTTAGAATATTGCGTTTAGTTCAGGGCATCGTATTATAGGAAAGATGTTGTCAAGCTGGCAAGGGTACAGAGAAGAATTACGAGGATGTTACCAGGACTTGGGTCTGAGCTATAGGCAGAGGTTCAGTACGTTGGGACTCTATTCCTTGGAGCGCAGGAGGATGGATGAGGAGGGGTGATCTTATAGAGGTGTATCAGATCATGAGAGGTACAGTAGATGCACATATAATAGGTGAATCAAGGAAATAGGTTTAAGGTGAAGAGGAAAAGATTTAATAGGAATCTGAGGAAGTGACTTTTTCCACACAAAGGGTAGTGAATGTATGGAACAAGCTGCCAGAGGTAGTTGAGGCATGGACTATTGCAATGTTTAAGGAGCAGTTAGACAGGCACATGGATAGAACAGGACGGATATGGGCCAGACAATGGCAAATGGGACTAGTGTAGCTGGGACAGGTTGGTCGGTGTGGGCAGGTTGGGCTGAAGGACCTGTTTCCACACTGTATCACTCTATGACTCTACACAGCACAGGACAGCTAACTGCATATCCATCTCCATCTATCGGCACGGTGATGCAGCGGTAGAGTTGCCGCGTCACTGTGCCAGAGACCCAGGTTCCTTCCTGACCAAGGATGCTGTCTGTGTGGAGTTTGTACGTTCTCCCAACAACCATGTGGATTTTCTCCGGGTGCTCCGGATTGCTCCACATTCCAAAGACATGTAGGTTTCTAGGTTAATTGGCTCCTGAAAACTTGGCCCCTAGTGTAGCAATGTTACAAAATTTTGAGATTTTAAAAATCAAGTCTGTAATTTATCCCATCAGATAAAGCATAAAAATAAGTTTAATTTGACACCTAATTCACTTTCATATCTCAAGTATTTAAAAAGTTATGGCCATTTTCATACTCGGAAATGAGCATCTTGTTCCCTATTGATTTTCTATGGACATAACAAAAAAGTTGTGATCGTGAACAGTCAAAAGCCCATAACTTTCTTAAAAATTAAGAGAACTGAATGAAATTTTCAGTTATCATAGATTGAAGCATTCTGAAACAAATATAAAATAATCTTACTTGGATGACCTGAAATTAAAGCATATAATTAGTTAGTTACCTAATTGTAGCTAATTTCAGACTTCAATTACTAGATCTAAACATCTATCCATTTCTTAATAAATTATTAACATTTTTAAATAGCCTAAATGTCCAAATAATATTCACAAATAATTCACAATAAAACATGATTTTTAAATCTCATTTACATTAATTTATAGACCAAATGGAAGGAATTTAGTGTTCAATTGCTGTAAATAAATGTCCATTTAAATCAGCTTTCTAGTGGGTCCCTGTGGAACGCGCTGGTTTAGAACGTTCACATTGCGGTAGATTTGTGCCCCAAATGCCCAGAAAAATACTGCGCGATATAATGGGGCCAAATTGAGCTACTCGCAATATTAAATTTTGTATAAAGGGATCTTTAGAAGCCCTTTTTAATGTAAAAATATACAACCTAACTTCTGCTATTTGCTTTATGAGACTCTGCGGTTGCTGACGGTCGCGGGTTTAGAGATTGATTTTTAAACTACTATAACTATTATACGAGGCCTTTAAACCTAATAATAGCTTTTGCGACGGGGTCTTCCAGCGATTTTTCGTTAATAATTAACTAGGCTGAACATCTTCGATTTGAACAGCCTAGAGAAAATCGCGTTTTAAACCCGCCCCCCTCTAAACGGCGCCAAAATCGCGCACACCCGCAACGGCAGATTTTCAAAGACGCTTCAGGTAGGCTTTGCAACATACCTACCTAGTGTGTAGGATAGAACTAGTGTGCGGGTGATCGATGGTTGGCATTGACTCGGTGGGCCGAAGGGCCTGTTTCCACGCTGTATCTCCGAACTAAACTAGACTAAACTAAAGAACCAGGCTCTTTGGCCCATGCCCATCGCCCATTCACACAATTTCACAACCACTCCTAACACATTAGGGGAAATTTTATAATTAACCTACAAACCTGAATGTCTTTGATATTTGGGAGGAAACTGGAGCATCTGGAGGAAACCCATGCGGTCACAGGGTGAACGTGCAAACTCCACACAGACAGCACCCGAGGTCAGGATTGAACCGGGTCTCTGGCACTGCGAGGCAGCGGCACTACCAGCTGCACCACTGTGCCAACCTGAGTAGGCCATGGTAGTAAATCAGCTCGAGATAACTGTTAAAGAATGAACAGAAAGCTTACAAGCAGTATATCCCTTTTGGCCAAAATGCAAACAACATGAAAAGTTGTCAAGCTGTGACTATTAAAAGAACTTATAGATATTATTCGCCAAAAGGAAACAGTTGGTCGACTCATTAAAAGAAGAATGTAGAGGTTTTGGATAGGATACAAAAGAGGTTTACCAGAATAATGTCTGGATTAGAACATATTAGCGACAAGGTGGACAGACTTGGATTGTTTTCTCTCGAGCTCAAAACGTTGAGGGGTGAGCTAATAGAAATGTTAACAATTATGGGAGGCATAGATAGGGTACACAGTCTAAATCGTGCTGCTGGAGTGGATATGTCCGAGACTAGAGGGCACAGCTTCAAGTTAAGAGGGACAATATTTAAAAGAGATGTGCGGGGCAAGTTTTCTGCACAGAGGATGGTGGTGGAGCCAGATACGATATTGGTGTTTAATAATCTTTTATAAGGTCATAAGTGATAGTCGTATTAGGCCCATGAAGTCTACTCCGCCATTCAATCATGGCCGGTCTGTCTGTCCCTCCTAACCGCATTCTCCTGCCTTCTCCCCATAACCTCTGACCATGACCACTTGTACTAATGAAAAATGTATCTATCTCTGCCTTAAAAATATTCACTGACTTGGCCTCTACAGCCTTCTGTGGCAAAGAATTCTACAGATTCACCACCCTCTGACTAAAGAAATTTCTCCTCGTCTCCTTCCTAAAAGATCGTCCTTTAATTCTGAGGCTTTGATCTCTAGTCCTAGACTCTCCCACTAGTGGAAACGTCCTCTCCACATCCACTCTATCCAAGTGGATAAGCAACTGGATCTGCAGGGGATGGAGGGATATGGATCACATGCAGATGGGTGAGATTAGTTTATTTTGGCATAATGCTCGGCAGACATTTTTGGACAAAAGGCCTGTTGCTGTGCTGCACTATCATAATCATACTTTATTAGCCAACTATGTTTTACAACATATGATGAATTTGATTTGACGTACAGTCATTTTAATAAAAAGCAACAAAACACACAAAATACATTATAACATAAACATCCACCACAGTGACTCCTCCACATTCCTCACTGTGATGGAAGGCGAAATAAGTTCAATCTCTTCCCTTCTTTGTTCTCCCGCGGTCGGGGGCCTCGAGCCTTCCGTTGACGGGGCGATCTTGGCTCCCGTAGCCGCCGGTCGGGCCCTCTGCATCGGGGCGATCAAGCTCCTGCATCGGGGGGGTGTCAGTTCCCCGCGCCGGGTGATCAGGCCACAGGTCGGGGGCTAGTTCAACCTTCCGCGTCGTTGGAGCTTCCCGACTCTATCTCTACTTGAGACTGCGAGCTCCGCGATGTAGGAATCTGCATGCCGCGGTTGGAGCGTCGATCCCAGGCAAGGGATCGGCTCCGATGGTAAGTCAACGGCCCCGTGGTGGGCCTCAAAGTCCCAATCAATCTATTGATAGATTGATTGCAAGTTACTACATGGAAACAAGCCCTTCAGCCCACCGAGATAACACCGAGATAACACCAACCATTGATCATCCAATCCTCTATGTTCTATGTAACATTAACAGGAATTGCAGAAAGTTCGAGGAGTCGCAGAGTCATAGAGTCGTACTGCATGGAGACCGGCCCAATTTCCCCGTGCCCACCAAGATGTCACCTGTACATTGTCCCACGTGTCTATGTTTGGCTCATATCCCTCTGAAACTTTCCTATCCATCTACCTGTCCAAATGCTTTTTAAATATTGTTATAGTACATGCCTCAAACACCTTCTCTGACAGCTTGCTCCATATACCCACCCCCTACTATGTGTAAATGTTGCCTCACAGGGTCCTATTAAATCTTTTTCCTCTCACCCTAAACATATGTCTGCTAGTTCTTGATTCCCCTACTCTGGGTAAAAGTCACGTTGGCGCAGCGGTAGAGTTGCTGCCTTACAGCGAATGCAACGCCGGAGACCCAGGTTCGATCCCGATTACGGGTGCTGTCTGTATGGAGTTTGTACGTTCTCCCCGTGACCTGCGTGTGGGTTTTCTCCGAGTTCTTCGGATTCCCCCCACATCCCAAAGACGTACAGGTTTGTAGGTTAATTGGCTTGGTAAATGTAAAAAAGAGAAAATGGTCCCTAGTGGGTGTAGGATAGTGTTAATGTGCGGGGATTGCTGGTCGGCGTGGACCCGGTGGGCTGAAGGGGCTGTTTCCGTGCTGTATCTCTAAACTAAACTAAACTAAACTAAACTAAACTAAACCTGTCTGTTCTCATCCATGGTTTTATACAGCTCTATAAGATCACTCCTCAACCTCCTGCACGCCAAGGAATAAAATCCCAGCCAGCCCAACCTCTCCCCATAGCTCAGGCACTCAGCTCCTGGCAAAATCCTTGTAAATCTTCTCGTCACTCTTTCCAGCTTAACACCAACCTTCCTATAGCCGGGCAACCAAAACTGAACACAATACAATGCTTTTTTTTCACACACTCCCAACAACAATCGGTCCTTAGAAGGTCCCAACCTGAAATGTCACCCATCCATGTTCTCGAGAGATGATGCCTGACCTGCTGAGCTATTTTCAGCATTTTGCGTCTATCTTTGATATAAACCAGCATCTGCAGTTCCTTTTTATTTCAATACTCCAAACCTGGCCTCACCAGGGTCTTGTACACTGCAACATAACATCCCAACTTCTCTACTCAATATCCTAATGAAAGACCATGTACTAAAGGCCTTCTTGACCACCCGAGCTACCTGTGAACCCACTTTCAAGGAACTATGGGCCTGTATTCCTAGATCCCTCTACAACATTCCCAAAGGCCCTGCCATTCCCAGTGAAATGTGCTGCCCAGGGTTGACTTCCCAAAATGCAACACCTTGCACATAAGGTCATAAGGTCATAAGCAATTGGAGTAGAATTAGGCCATTCAGCCCATCGTGAACTCCGCTATACAGTATATATCAATGATTTAGATGAAGGGCTTGGAAGTAACATTAGCAAATTTGCAGATGACACAAAGCTGGGTGGCAGGGTGAACTGTGAGGAGGATGCTATGAGAATGCTAGGTGACTTGGACAGGTTGGGTGAGTGGGCAGATGCATGGCAGATGCAGTTTAATGTGGATAAATGTGAGGTTATCCCCTTTGGATCAAAAACAGGAAGGAAGCTTATTATCTAAATGGTGTCAAGTTGGGAAAAGGGGAAGTATAACGGGATCTGGGAGTCCTTGTACATCAGTCAATGAAAGTAAGCATGCAGGTACAGCAGGCAGTGAAGAAAGCAAATGGCATGTTGGCCTTTATAACAAGGAGTTAAGTATCGGAGCAAAGAGGTCCTTCTACAGTTGTACATGAGGAGGAGGAGCCATCTTGGTGAACGGCTGCTAGCCAGCAGCCGTCCGTTTTAAATCCGTTTTTTTTATAGTTTTTAGTGAGTCCTGTTTTTTGTTTGTAGGGGATATGGTCTTTTTAATGTGGGGGGTAGGTGTAAACTTAATTTCTAGGTCCCTACCTGGTCGGTGTGGCAGCCTTTTCTCCGGGCTGCCCGTCGACGCGTCCTCGTGGCCTACCTGCTGGCTTGGAGCGCCGTTTCCTGGCGGGAACCGCCCAGCACCTCGGCCTCGGCGGCGGCACAGCATTGGAGCGCTGGAGCGGAGCGGGCGATCCCTTGCCTGGGTCGCCGCGCTGGAGCGACGCGCTGGTGCTTGGCGAGCTGGACCGCCGAGAGCAACAACTCCGGGCTGCGGGTCTGCGGAGCGGAGAGGCGGCACCGACTTTAACATCGGGAGCCTGGGAGCTCCAAACCGGCGCGGCCTTGTCGGCTTCGGCAGCCGCGGTCTCCAACCAGGAAGCGGCCGTTCCAGGTGGCCCAGCCGCCGAAAGGACTCTCCCGACGCCGGGGCAAGACCACCCGGTGAGAACGGCCAGGGACATCGGGCCTCCGTAGAGGCAATTGCGGTGGCCTCAATAGGCCTGACTTTGGGGTGAACATGGGGTGGGGACTGGACATTGTGCCTTCCTCCACAGTGCTACCCACTGTGGGGGGATGATTTTTTTGTCTAATTGTAGTCTTGTAGGTCTGTGTCCAAGATGGCTGCCGTGAAGGGAGAGTGAACGCTGGCGCGCTTTGGCTGCCGCTGCTCCCTCTTCACACTGTGTTTTTGATTTTCTGTTTTTGGATTGAATCCTGTTTTTAATTTGTGTCTCTGTGATGTCTTTATTACTTGTTTTATTCCGATTATATGTTATTCCGATATACTATGTAAGGTGTCCTTGAGATGTTTGAAAGGCGCCCATTAAATAAAATTTATTATTATTATTATTACAGGGCCCTAGTGAGACCACACCTGGAGTATTATGTGCAGTTTTGTTCTCCAAATTTGAGGAAGGACATTCTTGCTGTTGGGGGAGTGCAGCGTAGGTTCACAAGGTTAATTCCCGGTATGGCGGGACTGTCATATGCTGAGAGAATGGAGCGGCTGGGCTTGTATACTCTGGAATTTAGAAGGATGTGAGGGGATCTTATTGAAACATATAAGATTATTAAGGGTTTGGACACACTAGAGGCAGGATACATGTTCCTGATGTTGGGGGAGTCCAGAACCAGGGGCCACAGTTTAAGAATAAGGGATAAGCCATTTAGAACGGAGACGAGGAAACACTTTTTCACGCAAAGAGTTGTGAGTCTGTGGAATTCCCTGCCTCAGAGGGCAGTGAAGGCTGGTTCTCTGGAAACTTTCAAAAGAGAGCTAGGTAGGGCTCTTGAAGATAGCGGTGTCAGGGGATATGGGGAGAAGGAAGGAACGGGGTACTGATTGTGGATGATTAGCCATGTTCACACTGAATGGCGGTGCTGACTTGAAGGGCCGTATGACCTACTCCTGTACCTATTGTCTATCGTCTATTGTCAATCATGCTGATCTATCTCTACCTCCTAACCCCATTCTCCTGCCTTCTCATCATAGCCCCTGACACTCGTACAAATCAAGAATCTATCTATCTCTGCCTTAAAAATATTCACAGCTTTCTGTGGCAAACTATTCCACAGATCCACCAGTCAGTGAAAAGACTATTCCTCCCTATTATAACATAATCAAGGACTTGTCCCACCCAGGTCATTCCTTCTTCTCCCTGCACCTGTCATGCAAGCTTGTAAACGTGCAGCACTAGATTCTGGAACAGTTTCTTCCCCTCTGTTATCAGACTTCTGCACGGCAAGCTAGGGTACTGACTGATTCCATTCTACCCCATTGCAGACATTGGACTTTGTCTATGGAACTGATGCGCTACAATGCTGGGAACTATATCCTGAACTCTCTAATCTTGCCCTTTGCTCTACATTTGTACTTCATAAGTTCATGTTTGTACGTGATGGGAGCAGAATTAGGCCATTTGGCCCATCAAGTCTACTCCACCATTCAATCACGGCTGATCTATCTCTCCCTCCTGACCCCATTCTCCTGCCATCTCTCCATAATCCCTGACACCCGCACTAATCAAGAATCTATATATCTCTGCCTTTAAAATATCCACTGACTTGGCCTCCACAGCTTTCAGTGGCAAACAATTCCACAGATTCACCAGTCAGTGAAAATATTATATACATGGTTACCATCAAGCTGTACACAGTGTATAGACACAGGATAAATGAAATAACGTGTAGTACACGATAAAGTCCAATAAATTCCGATTAAAGATAGTACGAGCATCTCCAATGAGGTAGATTGCAGGTCAGGACCACTCTCTAGCTAGTGATAGGATGGTTCAGTTGCCTGATAACAGTAGGGAAGAAACTGTCCCTGAATCTGGAGGTGTGCGTTTTCACACTTCTGTACCTCTTGCCGAATGGGAGAGGGGAGAAGTTTAGTTTAGTTTATTGCCACGTGTAACGAGGTACAGTGAAAAGTTTTTTTGCGTGCTAACCAGTTAACGAAAAGACAATGCATGATTACAATCAAGCCATCCACTGTGTACAGATACAGGATAGAAGGAATAACATGGAATGCCAGCGGTTGTGGGGAGACCTGATAGAAGTATATAGAATTATGAGAGGCATAGATAGGGTAGACAGTCAAAGGATTGGCCTACAAACCTGCACGTCTTTGGAGTGTGGGAGAAAACCAGAGCATCCGGGGAAAACCCACACGGCCATATGGAGAATGTACAATATCCCTAGAACTTCCAGCATGGAAACATTGAATACGAGAGGACATCGTTTTAAGGTGAGAGGGCCAAGGTGTATAGATGTGTGGGGCAGAGCGCAGAGTGAGGACTGAGAGACTCAGAATCGAACTCGGTTTAGTTTATTGTCACGTGTACCGAGGTAAAGTGAAAAGCTTTTGTTGCGTGCTAACCAGTCAGCAGAAAGACAATACATGTTTACAATCGAGCCATTTACAGTGTATAGATACATGATAGTATTTAGTGCAAGGTAAAGCCAGCAAAGACCGATCAAGGATAGTCCCAGAGTCAACAAAGAGATAGATAGTAGTTCAGCACTGCTCTCTGGTTGTGATAGGATGGTTCAGTTGTCTGATAACTGCTGGGAAGAAACTGTCCGTGAATCGGGAGGTGTGCGTTTTCACATTTCTGTACCTCTCGCCTGATGGGAGTGGAGAGAAGAGGGAGTGACCAGGGTGGGATTGGTCCTTGTAGTGATAATCTATAGCTCAATGTTTATGAAAGAACAGCAGATGCTGGAAAAATCGAAGGTAGACAAAAAAGCTGGAGAAACTCAGCGGGTGAGGCAGCATCTATGGAGCGAAGGAATAGGCGACGTTTCGGGTCGAGATACTTCTTCAGACTCTCGATATCACATGTGGTAAGTAAAGATGAGTGTCATCTGCAAACTTACTACGTCTTTACTCTAAAGCATGTGGTATTGTAGACAGTGAAGATGGTCATCAAAAATTGCAGCTGGATCTTGAACAGCAGGGCAGGTGAGCTGAGGAATGACAAATGGAGGTTAATGCAGATAAATGCAGGCGTAATTCTACTCCTATTCCTTATGACCTTATGATATGACTGGATAGCTCACAACGAAAAAAACCTTTCACTGTACCTCCTCACACGTGACAATAATGAACTAATGAGTGCGGACCCACAGAAGCAGACAAGGACGGAGCTGAGATTAAAAATGTTACCTCATTATCAACGGAGAACGCACAGGGCAGTTCAGCTCGCCATTAACAATATTAAAATTAAGGTTTAATGAGAAACCTAGAAGACTTGCATCTATTTAGCACCATAAACACGCTCAAGGTGCCAAGATGCTTTACAACCAATTTAGTTATTTTGAAGCCTAGCCAGTGTTTCAATGCAGCCTGATTATTTATGGGGCATTTACCGAGACTTTGCCAGCTCTCTTCGTTAGACACAAAAAAATGCCATCACCGGCAAAGCTGAACAATTCACCCTCCTCTCTTCGAGCTTTCTTCCCCTCCACCTCCCCGATAATCAGCCTCAGGAAGATACTGTGGCGGCTCAGCGGTAGGGTTGCTGCCTTACAGCGCCAGTGACCCGGGTTCGATCAGGATTACGGGTGCTGTCTGTACGGAGTTTGTACGTTCTCCCCGTGACCTGCGTGGGTTTTCTCCGGGATCTCCAGTTTCCTCCCACACTCCAAAGACGTACAGGTTTGTAGCTTAATTGGCTTGGTATAACTGTAAACAGTCCCTAGTGTGTGTAGGATAGTGTAAGTGTGCGGGGATCGCTAGTCGGCGCGGACTCGATGGACCGAAGGGCCTGTTTCCGTGCTGTATCTCTAAACTAAACTCAACTAAAGAGTCCTGACCCAAAACATCATCTAGCTTAGCTTAGAGATACAGTGTTGAAACAGACCCCCTGCGCCAACCACCAATCCACCCATACACTAGATCTATCCCACAAGCTAGGGACGATTTACCGAAGCCAATTAATCAACAAACCCGCACATCTTTGGGATGTGGGTTGAAAACCGGAGCATCCGGGGAAAACCCACGTGGCCACAGGGAGAAGGTACAAATTCAGTACAGACAGCACCCATAGTCAGGATCAAACTCGGATCTCTGGCGGTGCAAGGCAGCGACTCTACTGCTGCCCCACCATGCCGCCCTATCCATGTTCTCCAGCTTTGCTGTCCGGCCCATTGTTACTCCATCATCTGCAGTTCCATGTTTCTACACTTGAATTAAACTCATCCTCCTGCACATGATCCATACCCTTCCATTCCCTGCATATCCATGTGCCTATCTAAAAGCCTTAGGTGGCGCCATAGAGTGTGGCAGTCCCACCTGCAGCTGTTCGTTCTTCACCCTTTTGAAAATTTTTAGTTTGTTAAAAAGTTTAGTTCTGGAGGCCTTTTAATCTTTTTATGTGGGGGATGAGGGGGGGGGGGGGCGGGTGGGGAAGGGGGAAACCGTTTTTCTAGTCCCTACCTGGGTGAGGAAGCGTCCTTCGTCCGAGCCGCATCTTCGCCCCCCCCCTAGCGACCTACCACCTGGATTGGCGCGGCCTTTCCTGCCGGAGACAGGCCAGAGCTTCGAGCTGCAGCTTCAGCACTGAGGTATCTTCGCGGAGCGGGGCGATGCCTTACCCGGGTCGCTGTGTGGAGCTCCGGAGTGCCGACTTCAACATCGTGGAGCTATGGTCTGCGGAGCTTCCAGTCGCGGCGGTGCTGACCTTAAACACCGCGGAGGTTGGGATCTCTCGCCAAGGTCACCAGTGTTGGAGCTCCACCCAGCGCGGCCTGTGGACTTCAGGAGGAAGCGGTCTCCGGGAGGAAGCGGCCGTTTCGGAACTCCAAGCCGCTGAGAGCGTTCATCTGACGCCAGAGTTCCATCAGCCCGGCAAGAGGGCCTGAAACATCGGGCCGCCGTAGCGGCGACTGTGGAGGTCTCAATGGGCCCCGACCACGGGTGAACATAGAGGAAGTGGTAGGGGGCGCTGCACTGGCAGCAGCCTGTCGGCAGCGTGTCCGTTTTTTTCCAACTTTTTTTATTTTTTTAGTATGTTTCAAAGTCTGTTTTTAATGTTTCTTTGTGTGTTATGTGTGGGGGGTGGTGTGGGGGGGTAAGGGGGAAACCGTTTCGGCCGCCTCTTCCATGGAGAGGCGATTTTTTCAGGTCGCCTCCCCCGTGGCCTAACAGCAAGGATCGGCGCGGACTTTCCCGGAGACGCGCCCGGAGCTTCAGCGGCGGGCGCAGCGTGGACTCTCGGCGCGGAGCGGGTGAGACCTCGCTGGAGGGGAGCGCTCCGTTACGCTGGCCCGCGGCAGCCGGCAGCCGGCAGCCTGAAGCCGCAGTCTGCAGAACTCCAGCTGGTGCGGCGTCTACAGCCCGGGATCCCTCGTGGAGGACCCGGGGGGAAGAAGAAGCTTCCACCGCCGGCCCGCGGCCGTCTTCTACCGCGGGTGCGGCATGGACTTACCATCTCCCCTGGAGGGGAGCTTCGACCGCCGGCCCTGCAGACTGCGGTGCTTCCAGCTGCGGCACGGCAGGTACTTTAAAACTTTGACCGCCGGCCTGCGGCCTACACCAGCCTGAAGCCGCGGTCTCTGGTTGGGAAGAGCCGATCCTGGACTCACCTTGACTTTGACTTTGTCCCTTACCATCTGGACGCCCGCAGCAACGGCTGTGGAGGGTGGTGGTCCCGACCACGGGGGAAAATGGAGGAGGACTGGCCAAGCTCTGTGCCTTCCACCACAGTGATGAATGCTGTGGTGGATGTTTGTGTAAAACTTTTATTGTGGTTGTGTTCTTTATCACTGTACCGCTGCTGGCAACCCAAATTCCACCGACCTTGGTTGTGTGGCAATTAAATTATATCTAATCTAAGTGGACTGAACTTTGCTGCCTTCCCTCACAGTGGGAAACGTTGATCCCGCCATAGGGGGATGTTTTTTATGTTTAATGTTAAATTCTATAATGTTGTGTTTATTTTATTGGTGTGCTGCAATGGCAACTCAAATTTCACTGCACCAATTGGTGTTTGTGACAATAAATGTCCTTTGTCCTTTGTCCTTCCAATGCCACTGTTGTACCGTCCTCCACCGCCCAGCCTGGCAACGCTCTCCTGGCACCCACCACGCCCACAGTTCTTTGTTTCCACAAGGGGCGGCACGGTGGTGCAGCGGTAGAGTTGTTGCCTTACAGCATCAGAGATACGAGTTTGATCCTGGCCCCGTGCAGTCTGTATGGAGTTTGTACATTCTCCCTGTGACCGCGTGGGTTTTCTCTTGGTTTTCCGATTTCCTCCCACATTCCAAAGACCTGCGGGTTTGTAAAAAGAAATGATTTGGTAACTGAGCGAGTACACAGTGTGTAAGAGTTCTCCTTCATTTCCAAACTTACAGTCTGTAAAGTATACATTTAAAAATTTTCTTTGTTGATATTCCATGTGGGATGTGAAAGGCGCTACGAAAACTGAAGTCTTTTCCTGTCAGTGTAACATTGAACAGAAAATCAATAGATGAGGCAGTGGTTTAATATCTCATGTAAAATATGAAACATGATATATCTTCTTCCCAATGGCAGGAGTGAAATGAGTGTGTGGCCAGGGTGGTGTGGGGTGATGCTGGCTACCTTTTTGAGGCAGCGAAATATAGATCCTTTCGATAGTGGTGAGGTCAGTACCCGCAAATAGACACAAAATGCTGGAGTAACTCAACGGGACAGGCAGCATCTCAGGAGAGAAGGAATGGGTGACGTTTCGGGTTGAGACCCTTCTTCAGGCAAGAGACAGGGGAAAGGGAAACGAGAGATATAGACGGTGATGTGAAGAGATATAGGACAAATGAATGAAAGATATGCAAAAAAGTAACAAAGTCACTGTTGTGACTGGGGGGAGGGGGAGCAAGGGCGGAGCTGCAGGGTACCAAGGAGGCATATGTGAGGACCTCATCTATGATGGAAGAGGGGAATGAGGACATCTCAGAAGACAGGCACGAGGGCATCATCTATGATGGAAGTACCCGGGCGGGCAGTGATCACCACCCTTTGCAACCAGCCAATATACTCTCTGTCGTACACCTGTAGAGGTTCAAGTGAGGATTTGTTGACATACAGAATCTCCACAATCTTCTAAGGAAATAGAGGCATTGATGGGCTTTCTGCATGGTTTGAGGAATTTTGAGGAAGGACATTTTTGCTATTGAGGGAGTGCAGCGTAGGTTTACAAGGTTAATTCCCTGGATGGTGGGACTGTCATATGCTGAGAGAATGGAGCTTGTACATGCTGGAGTTTAGAAGGATGAGAGGAGATCTTATTAAAACATATAAGATTGTTAATGGCTTGGACACGCTAGAGGCAGGAAACATGTTCCCGATGTTGGGGGAGTCCAGAACCAAGGGCCACAGTTTAAGAATAAGGGGTAAGCCATTTAGAACGGAGATGAGGAAACACTTATTCTCACAGAGAGTTGTGAGTCTGTGGAATTCTCTGGTGGAGGCAGGTTCTCTGGATGCTTTCAAGAGAGAGCTAGATAGGGCTCTTAAAAATAGCGGAGTCAGGGGATATGGGGAGAAGGCAGGAATGGGGTACTGATTGGGGATGATCAGCCATGATCACATTGAAGGGCGGTGCTGGCTCGAAGGGCCGAATGGCCTACTCCTACACCTATTGTCTATTGTCTATTGGTTGCATCACTGTGCTGGGTCCAGGACAGATCTTCAGAGATACTTCAGAGAGCATGCCCAGGAACTTGAAGGTTAGGTTAGTTTAGTTTAGAGATACAGAGCGAAAGCAGGCCCTTCGGCCCTCCGGATCCACGCGGACCAGCGATCCCCGCATATTAACACTATCCTACACACACTGGGGACATTTTTTACATTTACCAAGCCAATTTGCCTACCTACCTGTACATCTTTGGAATGTTGGAGGAAACCGAAGATCTCGGAGAAAACCCACGTGGTCACGGGGAGAACGTAAAACTCCGTACAGACAGCACCCATAGTCGGGATCGAACCCTGGTCTCTGGCGCTGCAAGTGCTGTAAGGCAGCAACTCTACTGATGCACCACTGTGCTGTGTTGACTCTCTCCCTCCACTGCTGACCCATCGATGAAGACAGGTTTGTGGATCCTCAGCAACAAACAAAAAGATCAGGAAGACAGAGCATGGATATAATGGCACAGTTCTAACGCATGTCTATGTGTATAAATCTTTGTAAGTGGCAGGCCTTGTCGAGATTGGTATTCTCGAGTTAGACCAGTCTCGAGGTAGATCCAAAATGGATCCCACAGCGCTGTTCCTGACTGCAATGCCGACTATACAACTCTGTGCCTCACAGTCCAGCACTGCTGTAACTCACACACCCATGCAAAAACCCTTGGTTTTGTCCATGTTGAGTGAAAGGTTGGTGCTTAGAATAGGAAAGAACTGCAGATGCTGGTTTAAATCGAAAGTAGACACAAAATGCTGATGTTATGCCCCTGTCCCACTTAGGAAACCTGAACGGAAACCTCTGGAGACTTTGCGCCCTACCCAAGGTTTCCGTGCGGTTCCTGGAGGTTTTTGTCAGTCTCCCTTCCTGCTTCCACTACCTGCAACCCCCGGCAACCACTTGCAACCTCCGGGAACCGCACGGAAACCTTGGGTGGGGCGCAAAGTCTCCAGAGGTTTCCGTTCAGGTTTTCTAAGTGGGACAGGGGCATAACTCAGGCAGCATCTCTGGACAGAAGGAATGGGTGACGTTTCGGGTCGAGATCTTTCTTCAGTCTGAAGAAGGGTCTCGACCCGAAACGTCACCCATTCCTTCACTCCAGAGATGCTGCCTGTCCTGCTGAGTTACTCCAGCATTTTGTGTCTATCTTCGATTTAAACCATCATCTGCAGTTCTAACCTACGCACACAGGTCTTGTCGAGAGCCAGGTTAGTAAAGCATAAGGGATCCTGAGAGTTATGAATGGAGGCACAGATTCTAACAGCTAAGTTGAACCCGCACAGATGAACACAAAGTGCTGGAGTAACTCAGCAGATCAGGCAGCATCTCTCAAGTGCACGGATTGGTGATGTTTCGAATCGAGACCCTTCCTCACACTTGTACTGATTGTGATCACCACACTTTAGGAAACATAGAACCGAAGGAATAACTCTGTGTAAGAAGGAACTGCAGATGCTGATTTAAGCCGAAGATAGACACAAAAAGCTGGAGGAACTCAGCTGGGCAGGCAGCATCTCTGGAGAGAAGGAATGGGTGACGTTTCGAGTCGAGACCCTTATTCTAGGTATGTTGCAAAGCCTACCTGAAGCGTCTTTGAAAATTTGTCGCTGAGGGTGTGCGCGATTTTGGCGCCGTTTAGAGGGGGCGGGTTTAAAACGCGATTTTCTCTAGGCTGTTCAAATCGAAGATGTTCAGCCTAGTTAATTATTAACGAAAAATCGCTGGAAGACCCCGTCGCAAAAGCTATTATTAGGTTTAAAGGCCTCGTATAATAGTTATAGTAGTTTAAAAATCAATCTCTAAACCCACGACAGCCAGCAACCGCAGGGTCTCATAAAGCAGGCAACTGAAGGTAGGTTGTATATTTTTACATTAAAAAGGGCTTCTAAAGATCCCTTTATACAAAGTTTAATATTGCGAGTAGCTCAATTTGGGCCCATTATATCGCGCAGTATTTTTCTGGGCATTTGGGGCACAAATCTACCGCAATGTGAACGTTCTAAACCAGCGCGTTCCACAGGATCCCACTGGAAAGCTGATTTAAATGGGCATTTATTTACAGCAATTGAACACTGAATTCCTTCCATTTGGCCTATAAATTAATGTAAATGAGATTTAAAAATCATGTTTTATTGTGAATTATTTGTGAATATTATTTGGACATTTAGGCTATTTAAAAATGTTAATCATTTATTAAGAAATGGATAGATGTTTAGATCTAGTAATTGAAGTCTGAAATTAGCTACAATTAGGTAACTAACTAATTATATGCTTTAATTTCAGGTCATCCAAGTAAGATTATTTTATATTTGTTTCAGAATGCTTCAATCTATGATAACTGAAAATTTCATTCAGTTCTCTTAATTTTTAAGAAAGTTATGGGCTTTTGACTGTTCACGATCACAACTTTTTTGTTATGTCCATAGAAAATCAATAGGGAACAAGATGCTCATTTCCGAGTATGAAAATGGCCATAACTTTTTAAATACTTGAGATATGAAAGTGAATTAGGTGTCAAATTAAACTTATTTTTATGCTTTATCTGATGGGATAAATTACAGACTTGATTTTTAAAATCTCAAAATTTTGTAACATTGCTACTTATTCAGATTGAAGGGTCTCGACCCGAAACGTCACCCATTCCTTCTCCCCAGGGATGCTATCTGTCCCATTGAGATACTCCAGCTTTTTGTGTCTATCTGAAGGCACAACTCTAATGGGAGCCAGCATGGTCGTTAGGCTAAATATATGGCTTCAGGGCGACAGTGTCGCAGTGGTGAAGTTTTCAGTTGAATTAATTTGTGGTTTTGTGTTTACAGGACTATTGTGCTGCTGCAAGTAAGAATTTCATTGTTACATAGTTCCATTATGGGGCAGCATAGTGACGCAGCCGCAGAGTTGCTGCCTTAAGGGCCTGTCCCACGGGCATGCGACTCCATGCGGCAAGCGCGACCTAAAGTGCCGGTCCCACCAGCATGCGCCTGCATGCGGCAAGCGCGACCTAACGTGGTCGCTTGAGCCGTACGGCCTCGCGGGGCCGGTCCCACTTCGATCGCCGGAGCCGTATGGAGTTGTGCGGAGCTGGTCCCGACATCGCGCGGGGCTCCGAAAAACTGACCGTGTTCAAAAATTCTGCGCGGCAACGGCCTGCCGGCCCGCAGCCGCCTCGACGCCGTACGTCACGCGCAAACTTCCCACGGACTTCGCTGGCACTTCATGTCACTCACTCGACCTCCGCGCGGCCCCCGATTCTGGTTTGGTTGCGCTTGCCGCATGGAGTCGCATGCCCGTGGGACAGGCCCTTTACAGCACTAGAAACCCGGGTTTGATCCTGACCACTGCCGCTGTCTGAACAGTTTGTACGTTCTCCCTGTGACCGCGTGGGTTTTCTCCAGGTGCTCCGGTTTCCAACTGCATTCCAAAGACCTACAGGTTTGCAGGTTGATAGGCACATAGTGCTGGAGTAACTCAGCGGTTCAGGCATCACCTCCAGAGATGCTGCCTGACCCGATGAGTCACTCCAGCACTTTGTGCCTATCTTTGGTATAAACCAGCATCTGCAGTTCCTTTCTATGCAAGTTTTGTATGTTAATTGGCTACTGTAAAATTGTCCCTTGTGTGTAGGATAGATATAGTCTAAAGGTGTTCGTTGGTCGGCGTAGAGTTGGTGGGCTGAATGGCCTGTTTCCAACTGCATCTCTAATCTAAACTAATCTAAACTAAACTAAACTAAAGCAAACTAAACTAAACTGCCTGTTTCTGCGCTGTAAACATTAGTTTAGTTTTGAGATATAGTGTGGAAACAGGTCCTTCGGCACCGGGTCCGCGCCAACTAGCGATCCCTGTACACGATCACTATCCTACACACTAGGGGCAATTTACAATCTTTACTAAAGTTAATTATCCTCTAAACATGTATGTCATTGGAGTTTGGGAGGAAACTGGAGCACCCGGAAAAAACATATGGGGTCACAGGGAGAACGTTAAGAACTCCATACACACAGCGCCCGTAGTAAGGATCGAACCTGGGTCTCTGGCGCTGTAAGGCAGGAACTCTACCGCTGCCCCACCGTGCCCTGCCATTCTGAGACACTGTCCAGCTTGTGAGAGGCCGGTGCTCTGCCCAAGGACCAAAATCCGTTCTACTGAGCTCAGGGATCTCCGATCTATTTTGCGGGTGGTAAGGACATCCTGAGATGACATGTGTTGCTTTGTGAAGGGATCAGACAGGGCCTGAACCACAGCTTGGCAGCGGTGATTAAAACAGCATGGGGACACATCAATTAATTGAGGAATGTTGCACCGTAAGTAATTATCGAGGACAGTGATACATTAGCAGTTATTACTTTGCGCTGTCATGCTTTCAGAGTGTCTAAGCACAAGGTCATTAACTCAAGTCACCAAGGAATATTTTGGTCATTCCAAAGCAGTGGGACTCTCTATCTTTGACCTTGGGGTCAGAACTCAGTAAGAGCAGAATATATGAAATGTGCTGGCCAGGTGCTGAGTGAATCTGGTTACTAATGGCATGCACGGGAGGTAATTCTAGCCTACAATGCCCTGAGTCGAAACCACGTCATCCCTGCTCACATACCTTCTCCATCAGATATATTACATTTCAGTCCTCAAGGGAATTCTTTCTTCCAGGAGGAGATGCTGGGAATACTGCAATCCAGACTTCCCAAACCTTTTGTCTCTCCGATTTCCCGATTTCCGTCTCTCTTTCCCTTTGCTCTCTTTCCTGCATCTTGTCAGCCTTTCCCTCCCATCTCCCACCTTGTGATGAAACAAGGAACTCAAAAAAACACAAAGTGCTGGAGTAACTCAGCGGGTCAGGCAGCATGTCTGGAGCACATAGATAAGTGATGTTTTGGGACGGGACGATTCTTCAGACAGTGTGGGGGGGGGGGGTAGGGGCGTGGAGAGTCATAATTGATAGGAGCAGAATTAGGCCATTCGGCCCATCAAGTCTACTCCGCCATTCAATCATGGCTGATCTATCTCACCCTCCTAACCCCATTCACCTGCCTTCTCCCCATACCTCTTGACACCCATACTAATCAAGAATCTATCTATCTCTGCCTTAAAAATATCCATTGACTTGGCCTCCACAGCCTTCTGTGGCAAATAATTCAACAGATTCACCACCCTCTGACTGAAGAAATTCCTCCTCATCGCCTACCTAAAACAATGTCCTCGAATTCTGAGGCTCGGACCTCTAGTCCGAGATTCTCCCACTAGTCGAAACATCCTCTCCTCAAGCCTTTAACTATTATGTACATTTCAATGAGATTCCCTCTCATTCTTCTCAACCAGCGAGTACAGGCCCAGTGCCAACAAACTCCCTTTATATGTTAAACTCTTTGCATGCCTAGGTATACAAAGCAAAGTATCTCACTGAGACTTGCCACGTGTGACAATAAACATATTTCCCAATCTCAATCTCTATCTCAATCTTCATCGAGCCATTTACAGTGTATAGATACATGACAAGGGAATTAGATAGGGATAAGATACATGATCAGTAGATTCATATCAGACATGAGTCCATGCAAGCACAACAAAGAGTAGAACAATCAGAATGGAGTTCATTCAATCTCCACAGTTTAGATAAAATAAATTAAAATACACCATCTCAGAATAAAAAGACGTTCCTTTAGAAAGGAGACGAGGAGGAATTTATTTGGTCAGAGAATAAATGTGGAAATCATTGCCACAGTCAGGAGACAAAATCAATGGATGTTTTTAAAGTGGAGATTGATAGATTCTTGATTAGTACGGGTGTCAAAGGTTATGGGGAGAATGGGGTTGAGAGGGAAAGATCAATCAGCCATGATTGAATAGCAGAATGGGGCGAGTGGTCTAATTGTGCTCCTATGACTCATGACGTTATGAACATGATAATGTGACAGCTTCTGAGAGATTATAGATTAAAAAGTGCAAGGGTTGCAATAAGGTTGGTTGGGAGATCAGGGCTACACCCTCCGCTTCTGAGAGATTCATCTGATAACAGCCAGGGATAGACACAAAATACTGGAGTAACTCAGCGGGCCATGCAGCATTTCTGGAGAAAAGGAATTCTCTGCGTCAGAGGGCGGTGGAAGCCGGTTCTCTGGATACTTTCAAGAGAGAGCTTGGGATGACAGATGGCACAATGGGCTAAGTGTTCGGCTGGCGACCGGAAGGTAGCCGGTTCGAATCCTGCTTGGAGTGCATACTGTTGTTGTGTCCTTGGGCAAGGCACTTCACCCACCTTTGCCTGTGTGTGAATGTGTGTGAATGTGTGTGAGTGATTGGTGGTGGTCGGAGGGGCCGTAGGCGCAGATTGGCAGCTACGCTTCCGTCAGTCTGCCCCAGGGCAGCTGTGGCTACAGAAGTAGCTTACCACCACCGAGTGTGACTGAGGAGTGAATGAATAATGCGATGTAAAGCGCCTTGAGTATTAGAAAGGCGCTATATAAATCCCATCCATTATTATTTTTATTAGAGCTAGATAGGGCTCTTAAAGATAGCGGAGTCAGGGGATATGGGGTGAAGGCACGAACGGGGTACTGATTGGGGGTGATCAACCATGATCACATTGAATGGCGGTGCTGGCTCGAAGGGACGAATGGCCTACTCCTGCACCTATTGTCTGTTGTCTATTGTCTATTGACCTATTCTTCAGAGATGGCTGTAAATTGTCCCTAATCTGTAGGATAGAATTAGTGATTGTTGGTCGGCATGGACTCGATGGGCTGAAGGGCCTGTTTCCAGACTGTGTCTCTAAACCCAAACCACCCGGGCCTTGCAATGCCTTTACTCCTACATTGGGAAGAAAGTGCAATAAACTTGAAAACTGTAACCACCAGCTTCAAGAGTAGCTTCTTCCCAACAATCATCAGCCTCTTGTACACTACACTACACAACACTAAACACAGCAACAATGAACATCCATAGACTGCCTTTGGATGCACCAAGGACTTTGGATTTTTCACAACAATATTGTGGTCATTCATTTATGGAATTGTTCTTCATTATGTATTATCTACATGTGCTGCATTTACAGGCTGCTGTGAATGACAATTTCACTGTTCCGCTGTCAGTACATACTGTATGACAATAGACAATAGACAATAGGTGCAGGAGTAGGCCATTCGGCCCTTCAAGCCAGCACCACCATTCACGGTGATCACGGTACCCCATTATGAATTGAACACTCTTGACTCTTAACTCTTGAAGAACAGCTTCGGCACAGCAACCATCAGCCTCTTGAACAAGACACAACACTGACGACAGCAACTATAATCTCCGAGGGATGAAAGAAAACACAGAGAGCTGGAGTTACTCAGCGGGTCAGGCAGCATCTCTGGAGGAAAGGTCAGTCTGAAGAAGGTTCTCGACCCGAAACGTCACCTACTTCATTTCTCCAGAGATGCTGCCTCACCTGCTGTGTATAGGATAGGACTAGTGTATGGGTGATCACTGGTCAGCGTGGACTTGGTGGGCCGAAGGGCCTGTTTCCATGCTGTATCACTAAATTATAATAAACCTGCTACAAGTAAGATTTCATTGTTCTACTGCTGATGTACAAGACAGTAAACATGTGCAGGAAGGAACTGCGGTGCTGGTTTAAACCAAAGATAGACACAAAACGCTGGAGTAACTCAATGGGATAGGCAGCATGTCTGGAGAAAAAGAATGGGTGACATTTCGGGTCGAGACCCTTCTTCAGACTAGAGTCAGGGGAAAGGGAAACAAGAGATATAGATGGTGAAGTAGAGAGATATAGAACAAATGAATGAAAGATTTGCAAACAAGTCACGATGATTAAGGAAACAGGCCATTGCTGGCTGTTTCACACCAATAGTCACATCTTCCCATCTCCACCCCTTTCTGCCTTCTGCAGAGATCTTTCCCTCCGCAACTCCCTGGTTAACTCGTCCCTTCTCACACAAACCACCCCCTCCCCAGGTACCTTCCCCTGCAACCACAGGAGATGAAACACCTGTCCCTGTACCTCCTCCCTCGACTCTGTCCAGGGACCCTGACAGTCCTTTCAGGTTAGGCAGAGGTTCACTTGCACCTCCTCCAACCTCAATACTGTTGGATCTCAAAAGGCCCAGAACGGTATATGGTGCAAGGCAATTGGGAATGGACAATAAATGCTGATCTTGCCAACACTACACAAATGCACAATAAAAAAGTGAATGTGTAGGAAGGAACTGCAGATGCTGGTTTACACCGAAGTTAGACACAAAAGGCTGGGGTAACCCAGCGGGTGAAGCAGCATCTCTGGAGAAAAGGAATAGGTGACGTTTCGGGTCGAGACCCTTCTTCAGACTGAAGACTAATTGTCTGGAGGGGCCTTGACAGGGTAAACTGAGAGTTCAGGGGAGAGGGAAACTAAAGATATGAAGAGGTGCAAAGAACAACTGAATGAAAGATATGCAAAAGGACAAATCAAAGCCAGCAATGATGATCAGGGAAAGGTGGAGCCCACAATGGTCCATTGTTGGCTGTGGAGACGGTAGGAGCAGGCAAGCAATGAGAAAGCACTCATGGGGTTAATAGCGAATCTGGGTTAAAATGTGGTTGAAATGTCACCTTTCTTCCAGGGATGCTGCCTGATCCGCTGAGTCACTCCGGCACTTTGTGTCTATCCTCGGTGTAAACCAGCGTCTGCAGTTCCTTCCTACACAAACGTATTGGGCAAGCCCATTGAGAGACCAGGGGTGACACTGGAGGGTCAGAGGGTGGTGAATCTGTGGAATTCATTGCTAGAAACGGCTGTGGGGGCCAAGTCAACGGATATTATTAAGGCGGAGATTGACTGATTGTTGATTAGTCCGGGTGTCGGGGGTTATGGGACGAAGGCAAAAGAATGGGGTTGAGATGGACAGATAGATGAGCCATGATTGAATGGCAGAGTGGACTTGATGGGCCGAATGGCCTAGAACTTATGAACTTCTAAAACTAATATAAAAAAAACATTACATTTCAAACCAGTACATTCTTTTCACTTACATTGAGATTGACCTTGTATTTACTAATTATATTGGGCACTTTTTGTTCTCAGCATGCCCTACGTCATTGCTTTCACTTCTGGCTTCAACACTTTAGCTTACAGATACAGTGTGGATAAAGGCCCTTCGGCCCACCAAGTCCGCGGTAACCAACGAACGATCACCCGTATACTAGTTCTAATGGCCTAATGCCCCTGTCCCACTTAGGAAACCTGAACGGAACCTCTGGAGACCTTGCGCCCCACCCAAGGTTTCCGTGAGGTTCCCGGAGTTTTTGGTCACTCTCCCTAATGGTCGAGTGGTTTCCGCGTAGTCGAGGCTTCTTCTATGTTCCTGCGATTATTTCACCAAAACCAAAACCGGCCTCGACTAAAAATAGGTTGCCGTTTGGTCGAAGCCAGTGGAGTGGGGTCGCTATTTACTTACAGGCAGTCGAAGGCCATCTCCTTCGCTGACCGGCCATTTTGATTGGCTCATTGGAGTTTTCAGCAAAGATCCTGTAGGATCTTTGGTTTTCAGGACCTAGAAGATCCGCCGGAAGGTAAAATGCCCGCTAACTTTATTAAACTTCTTAAAACTGTCTCCCCCCCTTCTCTCTGCCCTTCTCCCCCCCCTTCTCTCTCCCCTTCTCTCTCCCCTTCTCTCTCCCCTTCTCTCTCCCCTTCTCTCTCCCCTTCTCTCTCCCCTTCTCTCTCCCCTTCTTTCCCACCCTCCCACGCTCTAAAGGACTTATCGGGTTCTGCGGCAGCCGTTTACCTTCCTCTTCATCGCACAGACAGCGCTCCTCCGCTGTCTCTGGCCCCCACCTTCGCGATGTGTGTGTGTGTGTGTGTGAGCGTGTGTGCGTGTGTGCGTGTGTGTGCGCGTGTGCGCGTGGGTGTGTGTGTGTGTGTGCGCGTGTGTGTGTGTGCGCGTGTGTGTGTGTGTGTGTGTGTGTGTGTGTGTGTGTGTGTGTGTGTGTGTGTGTGTGTGTGTGTGTGTGTGTGTGTGTGCGCGTGTGTGCGCGTGTGTGCGTGTGTGTGCGTGCGCGTGTGTGTGCGCGTGTGTGTGCGTGTGTGTGCGTGTGTGCGTGTGCGTGTGCGTGTGCGTGTGTGTGTGCGTGTGTGTGGTCGGTAGCAAAGATCCTGTTGGATCTTTGGTCAGTAGATGCAGCTCATGCTTCAGTCGAGGCTTTCCAGGCGAGTGACCAAAACCCCTGGCGACTCATGGAAACCTTGGGTGGGGCGCAAGGTCACCAGAGGTTTCCGTTCGGGTTTCCTAAGTGGGACAGGAGCATAATTCTGCTTCTGGAACCTATGTCACCTACAACCTTGATACAGCCCAGGTGAGAGGTGGACTAACAGGATCAGTCAGTAGGTGAACAAGAAATTGCCACTCTATCGTAATCATTGCTGTATTCAAACATTATTACCTTTTGCTTTCATTTGGCAGGCTCTGCCCAAGGCAACAATGAAAATAATTACCTTCTGTCTTCAGTCACTTTCACCCACAGGGGCAATTTTCTGTAGAGAAATGACTTTTCTCGAGATCATTTAAAATATGTGAAAAATCACCTCATAATATAACAGGGATGCTGCTTTCTCTGCCTGATGAATAATGGCGTTGGTGTTCCTTGTGAAGGTTTACAAGTGTTACATTGACAATTACTGTGCAACAGTAATAATGAAAGGCACTCACTACCTTAACCTGAACCTGGGAAAAGATTTCATGGGGCAACTTTTTTACACAAAAGGTGTAAAAAAACAGGTGTATGGAACGAGCTGCCGGAGGAGGTAGTTGAGGCAGGTACTATCACAATGACCATAAAACATCTGGACAGATGCATGGATTGGACAGGTTTGGAGGGATATAGGCCAAACGCAGGCTGGTGGTACTAGTGTAGATGGGACATGTTTGTCGGCGTGGGCAAGTTGGCCTGTTTCCATGCTGTGTGACTCTATGACTCACCTTCTGAAATGTACACTGAGCTCCCATGGCCAACTCTGACGACCTCTTCAATCAGTGAGGCAAGAAGCAAGAGATGCTGCCTATCCCGCGGAGTTGCTCCAGCATTTTGTGTCTATCTTCAGTTTAGACCAGCATCTGCAGTTCCTTCCTGCACAAGCAAGAAGGTTTATCGCATAGAAGTGGGTGTTCAGTCCATGCTCACGCTGGCCAAATACTGAACTACTGCTGATTCCAAATCCCTGGTGTCAGGCAGTAGACCATTATGGGCCTGTCCCACTTAGGCAATTTTTTGGGCGACTGCAGGCGACTGCCGCAAAAGTTTTCGGTGACAGTTGTGACAAATTTTGCTATCGTAGGTTGTCGCCAGGTGTCGAAGGTGAATTCCATTAAAACTAGTCCCTGTCAGTCGCCTAAAGAGTCGCCTAAGTGGGACAGGCCCTTTAGATTTTCAGTTGCTCGTCCAAATTCTTCATAAATATGTTGAGAGTTTCTCCTTTCACCAGCATGTGTTCCCGACTCCGTCCATTGAATGAGATAATGTATCTTCAATACCCTCCTACTTGCTTTATGTTTAAAAGCTGACGACACCACTATTGTGGGGCGTATCACTGATGGGGATGAGTCAGAGTACAGAAGAGAGATCGAGCAACTGTCCATATGGTGCCAGCGCAATAACCTGGCCCTCAACACCAGCAAAACCAAGGAACTGATTGTGGACTTTGGAAGGAGTAGGAGGGGAACCCACAGCCCCATTTATATCAACGGGTCGATGGTTGAAAGGGTCAAGAACTTCAAATTCCTGGGCGTGCACATCTCTGAAGATCTTTCCTGGTCCGAGAACACTAATGCAATCATCAAAAAAGCACATCAGCGCCTCTACTTCCTGAGAAGATTACGGAGAGTCGGATTGTCAAGGAAGACTCTCTCTAACTTCTACAGGTGCACAGTCGAGAGCATGCTGACCGGTTGCATCGTGGCTTGGTTCGGCAATTTGAGCGCCCTGGAAAGAAAAGGACTACAAAAAGTAGTAAACACTGCCCAGTCCATCATCGGCTCTGACCTTCCTTCCATCGAGGGGATTTATCGCAGTCGCTGCCTCAAAAAGGCTGGCAGTATCATCAAAGACCCACACCATCCTGGCCACACACTCATCTCCCTGCTACCTTCAGGTAGAAGGTACAGGAGCCTGAAGACTGCAACAACCAGGTTCAGGAATAGTTACTTCCCCTCAGCCATCAGGCTATTAAACCTGGCTCGGACAAAACTCTGATTATTACCAACCACTTTCTGTTATTTGCACTATCAGTTTATTTATTCATGTGTGTATATATTTATATCATGGTATATGGACACATTTATCTGTTTTGTAGTAAATGCCTACTATTTTCTGTGTGCTTAAGCAAAGCAAGAATTTCATTGTCCTATACAGGGACACATGACAATAAACTCACTTGAACTTGAACTTGAACTCTAGAGAAACAGGCAGGAGACTGGAGCACCTGGAGAAAACCCACACGGTCACAGGGAAAGACGTACAAACTCCATACAGGCTGCACCCGTAGTCAGGTTCGAACCCGGTTCTCTGGTGCTGTTAGGCAGCAACTCTACCCGCTGCACCACCGTGCCGTGTGGAGTTCAGAAGAATGAGAAGTGGTCTTATTGAAGCAAACACCAATGTGACAGGTAATAAAAAGGAAGTGCAGACGCTGGTTTATACCAAAGATAGATACAAGTGCTGGAGTAACTCCACGGGTCAGGCAGCATCTCTGGAGAAAATGGATAGGTGACGTTTCGGGTTGGGGCCCTTGAAGATACTGTGCAGAAACAGACCCTTCGGCCCACCGAGTCTGTGCCAACCAGCGATCACCCCAGACACTAGCTCTATCCTGCACGCCAGGGACAATTTACAATTTTACCGAACGCTAATTAACTTACAAACCTGCACGTCTGGGAGGAAACCAGAACACGCGGGGGAAACCCACACAGTCACAGGGAGAACATACAAACTCCGTACAGACTGCACCTGAAGCCAGGATCGATCTCGGTCTCTGACACTGTAAGTCAGCATCTCTACATGTCCGCCATTGTGCCGCTCCACGTCAATTCTTCAATTCAATAATTCAAATGTGTGCTCCCCAACTACTGACATCTCCATGAAGAGAAATAGAGTCATAGAGTCATTCAGAACGGAGACAGGCTCTTCAGCCCAAGTCGTTCACGCCAACCAAGATGCCCATCTAAGCTAGTCCCATTTGTCCATGTTTGGTCCATATCCCTCAAAACATTTCCTATCCATGTAGGTGTCCAAAGGTCTTTTAAATGTTGTCAGAACGCTTTTCTCAACTAGTTTCTCTCACATCTCATTCCATATACCCACCACCCTCTGTGGGAAAGTTGCCACTCAGGTTCCCATTCATTAGTTATAGGAGCAGGATTAGGCTGTTCGGCCCATCAAGTCTACTCCGCCATTCAATCATAGCTGATCTATCTTCCCCTCTCAACCCCATTCTCCCCGTAAACCTTGGCATCCTTACTAATCAAGAATCTGTCAATCTCTGCGTTAAAAATACCAAATGACAGCCTCCACAGCCATCTGTGGCAATGAATTCCACAGATTCACCTAAAGAAATTTCTCCTCATTTCCTTCCTAAATGAACATCCTTTGATTCTGAGACTATACCCTTTGGTTCCAGACTCTCCTGCTAGTGGAAACATTTTCCACACTCTATCCAGGCATTTCACTATTCGGTAAGTTTCAATGAGGTCCTCCCATTTCTTCTAAACTCCAGCGAGTACAGGCCCGGAGCCACCAAATGTTCATCGTACCTTAACACAATCATCGCCGGGAACTTTCTTGTAAACCTCCTCTGGTCCCACTCCAAAGCCACCACATCCTTCCTCAGATATCATCATGAAAAAACCATGAGAGGAATAGAACGGGTAGATGCACAGAGTCTCTTGCCCAGAGTAGGGAAATCGAGGACCAGAGGACATAGGTTCAAGATGAAGGGGAAAAGATTTAATAGGAATCTGGAGGGGTAACTTTATCACACAGAGTGTGGTGGGTGCATGGAACAAGCTGCCATATAAGGTAGTTGAGGATGGGACTATCTCAACATTTAAGAAACAGTTAGACAAGTACATGGATAGGACAGGTTTGGAGGGATATGGGCCAAGCGCAGACAGGTGGGACTAGTGTAGCTGGGACATGTTGGCTGGTGTGGGCAAGTTGGGCCGAAGGGTCTGTTTCCACACTGTATTTCTCTATGACTTTATGACTCTCTATATTGGGCCCAAAACGAGTTACAATGCTCCATGCATTCTGTCCAGGGCCATATAAAGCCTTAGCATTACATCCCTGTCTTTATACTCTAGTCCTCTTGAAATAAATACTAGCATTGCACTTGCCTTCCTTACTACTGATTTTAACTTGCAAATTAACCTTTTGGGAATACTGCACCAGCGCTCCCAAGTCCCTTTGTACTTCAGATTCCTGACTCCTCACCCCACCAGAAAAGTAGTCTACCCCTTTATTCCAACCACCAAAGTGCATGATTTCACACTTTGCTACATTGTATTCCATCTGCCACTTCTTGGTCCACACTCCCAACCTGTTCAAGTCCATCTGCAGAGTCACTGATTTCTCTACACTACATGTCCTTCCACCTATCTTCGTATCATCCGCAAAGGCGGCTAAGAAGCCTTCAATTCCTTCATCCAAATTATTGATATACAACGTGAAGAGTAGCGGCCCCAGCACCGACCCCCTGCGGAACCCCACTAGTCGCTGGCAGTCAAACAGGAAAAGCCCCCTTTATTCCCACTCTTTGCCTTCTGCCATTGGGGTGGCAGATTGCAACCTTCACGTGGTCCTCCCTGTTTCGACGAATGCAGTCAACCCGGTGTGCACAATCAAGTGGGATCAAATAGAACAAGTTGTCCTACAACTTTAGTCTGTGCAAGCCATACGCAAGAAGAAGAGATGAAGAAGAAGCCTTCTGCCATCCAGCCAACCTGCCATCCACGCTGTTATCATGGGCTCCCATTTTCTTCAGCTGCCTCACGTGTGGCACCTCATCAAAGGCCTTTTGAAAATCTATGTGAACAACATCAACTGACTCTTCTTTGTCTGTCCTGCTATTTATTTCCTCAAGAATTCCAACATAATCGTCATGCAAGATCTCCCCCTCACAAAACCATGCTGACTTTGGCCAATTTTGTCATGTGTATTAAATCTATCTCCTCTCACCTGAAACCTATGCCCCAAAGTTCTCGATTCCCCTTCCCTGGGAAAAGGGCAATACGTTCCCCCTATCTATTCCCCTCATAATTTTATACACCTCCATAAAATGTCACGCATCGAAGATAAAGACCTAGCCTGGCCCAACCTTCCACTGCAGCTCAGGCCCTCGAGTGTTGGCATAGATTGGTTAGAGAGTCTGAACCTTCTTACCAGGATGGAGAAATCAAATACTAGGGCACAGCTTTAAGGGGCTGTCCCACTGCGGCGACCTTAATCCGCGAGTTCAGAAGAGTGTCTTCGACCTTCATGCTCGAGGGCACTCGCCTGGAAAACCTCGAGCTGAATCGACCGTCCACACACACACACACACACACACACACACACACACACACACACACACACACACACACACACACACACACACGCACACACACACACACGCACACACACACACACGCACACACACACACACACACACACACACACAAACACATCGCAAAGGTGGGGGCCAGGGAAAGCGGGTGAGCGCTGCCTGAAATTCACACCCGCGATGAAGAGGAAGGCAAAAGATTGCTGGCACAGTTACAGTAAGTCCTTTAGAGAGGGGGTAGAGAAGGAAGAGAAGGGGAGAGAAGGGGGGGGGGGGGTGGGAAGAGGGGGGGGGAGAAGGGGGGGGAAGAAGGGGGGGGAGAAGGGGTGGAGACACTTTTAAGAAGTCAGACATAATAAAGTTTAGCGGGCATTTTACCTACTGGTCGGTTTTCCTTGGTCCTGAAAACTCAAATGAGCCAACCAAAACGCCAGGTCAGCGAAGGAGATTGCCTACGGCTGCCCACGACTGCCTGTAACTAAATAGCGACCCCATTCCACTGCACCACGAGTTAAAAAGAACCATGCCGACCAAATTTTACTCGTGGAAACATTTTCAACATGCTGAAAAATGTCCACGACCTAGCTGAGGCCACTACTGAGACCTAGTATTCGGGAACTTCCCTCGAGCATGAAGGAGAGTTCCAGTGACCTCATAGGACCTCCTAGGACCACGTGTCGACCATGCTGCAAGTTTGAGTCATGGGCAAACTCTTCTAAACTCGCAGATTAGGTCGCCGCAGTGGGTTGCCCCCTTTGAGGTGAGAGGGGCAACATTTAAAGATGTGCGGGGCAGGTTTTGTACACGGAGGGTGGTGAGAGGCTGTAACGTGCAGTCAGAGGGTGGTGGTTGAAGCAGATATGTTAATACTGTTTAAAAGTACATGGATATGCAGAAAAGGCTAATTGGTACTTTATTGCCACATGTACCCAGGTATAGTGAAATTATTATTTTTTAACCATACTGTTCCTGAAAATCTTATTATACATAAGCATAACCATACCTAAGAATAAGAGTGTCAGAATAGTAGATTACAATGGGTTAAAATATGATGAGCGTTTGACGGCACTGGGCCTAAACTTGCTGGAGTTTAGAAGAATGAAGGGGGACTGAAATTTTTTTTCGCTCGTGTGTCAGATGACGTGTAGCTCGCTGTTGGCTTCTGCCGTCTTTCAACATGTTGACAGAATTGGTTGCCCGACGTGTCACAGAGTGCATCGTGTCGTCGTTTCCGAGTCTAGGGCTAGAGGTCAAAGCCTCAGAATTAAACGACGTTCCTTTAGGAAGGAGATGAGGAGGGATTTCTTCAGTCAGAGGGAGGTGAATCTGTGGAATTATTTGCCACAGAAGGCTGTGGAGGCCAAGTCAATGGATATTTTTAAGGCAGAGATGGATAGATTCTTGATTAGTACGGGTGTCAGAGGTTATGGGGAGAAGGCAGGGGAATGGGGTTAGGAGGGAGAGATAGATCTGCCAGGATTGAAAGGCGGAGTAGACCCCACTGGTTAACTCTCCACCAGGTGGCGCCCGTAATGGCTGCCTCGCCAGCAGTCTGTCTCATCCCTTCTCTGTTTTTTTAATTTTAAGTATGTCTTGAATGTTTGTTTTAATGTCTCTTGGTATGTTTTATGTAGGGGGTGGGGGAATCTTTTTCCAGTCAATTACCTCGATTTTTCTCCATGTCGCATCTCCGTCCCCCCTTGCGGCCTACAACGTGGAGTGGTGCAGCCTTTCCTGGAGACCGGCCCGGCGGGCGCGGCATGGACTTACCATCGCGGAGCCTGGGACGTTTTGCTGAGGATCGCTGTGGATGTGCTCTAACTGCGGGGCCTGTGGACCTTAACACCGTGAAGCCGAGGTCTCCGGTAAGAAGCTGCCGACTCAGGAGCTCCATGCCGCGGAGAGTTCCAATCCGTCCCGATACCGGAGTTTCGATCCTCCCGACGAGAAGGCTTGAACAGCGGACCGTCGGCAACGGCAAGTGCGGAGGGTTCAGCCCCAACCACGGGTAAACAGAGGAGGAAGATGACTGAACTTTATTGCCTTCCATCACAGTGAGGAATGTTGGTTCCGCTGTGGTGGATGTTTATGTTAAATTTCATTTAGTGTGGCTGTGTGTATTGTTGCTTTGCTTACTTAGTATGGCTGTATGGTAACTCAAATATCACTGTACCTTAAGGGCATGTCCTACTTGGGCGTCATTTGCGCATCATTTACGCGACATCATTTACGCGACATCATTTACGTGTCACGACGCATGACGCGTGGGTTGTGACGAGCACGTGATGCGCGCATGGTGCATGGTGACGTAGGCAGTGACGCGCGGTCGGGCACGCCGCCCCAGGATTTTGGAATGTACATCTGCATGACGCGCAAATGTCGCCCAAGTGGTACAGGCCCTTTGGTAATTGGTACATGTGACAATTAAATTGAAACTTGAATGTTGAAGTGAGGTGCCCACTTGATAACCCTAACTATATACTTGCATCTACATGATCAGTTTAAAAAAAATATAACATGTAGGTAGCTGATTATTGCATATGGAATTAGTTATTACCTTAGCATAAGTTTGTATAATTAGTATAGATAGTCCTTTGGCTTTGGTTTGTTTTACTTGGTTGAGCACCTATCCTGTTGTAACAGCACAAGTACTTTGGTTATTTTCATTGTAAGTTAATGGTCAGGTAGATCAGTGATGGATATTGTGGTTGGGTCCACCATTTGGAAGGCACAGGATCAATGGTGAGCCAGCGAGCTGGGGGTGGGGAGGTGAAGGCAGGGGGTTGATAATGCATCATGAAGGGGGAGCTTGATAATTCATCACACATTTACCAAGCATAATCTTCAAATCTGAAATCCATACTAGCTGCTTGCAATTATTTTCAATTCCAACAGCTATTCCTTTGTTTTGGTTATAAGATCCCAAATTTTTTCCAAATGCATATGCTAACCAAATTGGTCTAGAATTACTGAGGTTAGCTTGAAACATTTCATTGTTAAGGGGGATAACATCGCCCCCCCACACATCCACACCCACTCTCGAAAGGACCTTGAAATGTATTCCCATGGAACAGTGGGTGCCGCAATATTTTCTGGTTTATTTGGTTTCTAACCTCTGATGATACTCAAAAACAATGTTTGCTTTTAATTCTACATATTTGTTCAGCAACTTTACAGTTTGCTTTTTAAAGTTCAGTTTAGTTCAATTTATTGTCACGTGTATCGAGGTACAGTGAAAAGCTTTTGTTGCGTGCCAGCCAGTCAGCGGAAAGACAAAGCACGATTACAATCGAGCCATTCACAGTGTACATGATAAAGGGAATAGCGTTTAGTGCAAGATAGACCCAGTAAAGTCCAATCAAATGTAGTCCGAGGGTCACCAATGAGGTAGATAGTAGTTCTGGACTGCTCTCTAGTTGTGGTAGGATGGTTCCGTTGCATGATAACAGCTGGGAAGAAACAGTCCCAAAATCTGGAGGTGTGCGTTTTCATATTTCTGTACCTCTTGCCTGATGGGAGAGCGGAGAAAAGAGAGTAGCCAAGGTGTGACTCGTCCTTGATCCTGCTGCTGGCCGTGTGAGTTATAAATGGAGTCAATGGAAGGGAGGTTGGTTTGCGTGATGGCCTGGGCTGTGTCCACAGTTCGCTGCAATTTCTTGTGGTCTTGGATGGAGCTGTTCCCAAACCAAACTGTGATGCGTCCCGCCAAATGCTTTCCACGGTGCAGCTGTAGAAATTGATGAGAGTTGTTGGGGACATGTCGAATTTCCTAAGCCTTCTAAGGAAGTAGTGGTGTTGGTGTGCTTTCCTGGTGGTTGCTTCAATATGGGCGGTCTAGGAGAAGTTGTTGGTGATATTGACTCCTAGGAATTTGAAGTGTTCAACTAACTCTACTTCAGCACCGTCAATGCAGACTGGGGTACGTGTACCACTACTTTTCTTCCCAGCTGCTATCAGGCAACTGAACCATCCTACCACAACCAGAGAGCAGTCCCAAACTACTATCTACCTCTTTGGTGACCCTCTGACTCACCCGCTGGGTTTCTCCAGCATTTATGTCTACCTCTGACTATCTTTGATCAGAATTTGCTGGCTTTATCTTGCACTAAATGTTCTCCCATTCCGATGTCGGAGTTCCATCATCCCAGCGAGCGGGCCTGAACATCGGGCTGCCCGTAGCGGCGACAGCGGGGGGTTTGGGAGCACCCCGACCACAGGTGAACAACAGAGGACAACAGAGGAGGAGGATTGAACTTTGGTGCCTTCCCTCACAGTGGGAAACTTTCATTCCACTGTGTGGGGATGTCTGTGTTAAAGACTATCGTGTTCTGTGCTCTTTATTCGTATGGCTGTACGGTGACCACACATTTCACGTCTTGTCTTGTCTATTCTCTTTTGATGTATCCACTATACACTGTAAATGAATCGATTGTGACAATGTATCGTCTTTCTGCTGACTGGTTAGCACGTAACAAAAGCTTTTCACTGTGCCTCTCAGTACACGTGACAATAAACTACACTGAAACTGAACCTTCTTCAGTCTGAGAGACCGGGGAGTGGGAAGCTGGGAATATGAATAGGTTCAGAACAAAACAGAGCCGGTAAAATGACCAAGGAAAGATGAAGTCCACAATGAAACACATTGAACAATATTGTGTTCAGTTTTAGTCGCCCTGCTGTAGGAAAGCATTTGTTAAACTGGAAAGAGCGCAGAGAAGATTTACAAGGATGGAGAAACTCAGCGGGTGCAGCAGCATCTATGGAGCAAAGGAAATAGGCAACGTTTCGGGCCGAAACGTTGCCTATTTCCTTCGCTCCATAGATGCTGCTGCACCCGCTGAGTTTCTCCAGCATTTTTGTCTACCTTTGGTTTTCCAGCATCTGCAAGTTCCTTCTTAAACAGATTTACAAGGATGTTGCTAGGACTTCAGTGCCTGAGCTACAAGGAGTGGTTGGGCAGGCTAGGACTTTATTCCTTGGATTGCAGGAGGATGAGGGATGATCTTATAGAGGTGTATAAATTAATGAGTATGATTCGATACTGTAATTTATCATCATTGTTGAAAACATCAATGGGCGCGGTGCCTTACAATGCCGTGTACGGCAGTGATCGCAACTTCTACTGAAGTGTGGATGGCTGTTGGCTCGCTAGGAGCTCATCCGCCCTTTGACAGGTCTTGTTATTGATCCTGCTGGGGGTCCACAGCCCCCTCCTCACCTGGCAAACCAGGTGGGGGAGACGGTTTAGTCGCCGACTATCCGACCATGGAGCAGGTAGCACGGGATTACATGGTACCCGTGGCGGGGGGAACTCCCCCCTACCTAATTTAGCAAAATGGAAACCGAATGATCAAGCTATCTAAGGTCAGGGCATAGTCATACAGCATGGAAACAGGCCCTTCGGCCCACCTGGTCCACACAGTTCAACATGCCCTATCTATGTTAGTCCCACTTGCCCACACTTGGTCATAACCCTCTAAACCTATCCTATCCATGTACCTATCCAAATGTCTCTTAAAAGTTATGATAGCTTGCCTCAACTACCTCCTCCGGCAGCTCATTCCATACGCCCACCATCCTTTGTGTAAAAAAGTCACCCCTCATTTTCCTATTAAATCTTTCCCCCCTCACCTTAAACCTATGTCCGCTGGTTCTCGATTCCCCTCCTTTGGACAAAAGACTCTGTGCATTTACCCAATCTATTCCTCTCATAATTTTGTACACTTTATAAGATCACCCCTAACCCTCCTGTGCTAAGAAATAGTCCTCACCTGCTCAATATTCGTGTGTTTTGTGTGGGGGGTGGTGTGGGGGGGTGAGGGGGAAACCGCTTCGGTCGCCTCCTCCATGGAGAGGCGACTTTTTCCAGGTCGCCTCCCCCGTGGCCTAACATCAAGGATCGGCGCGACCTTTCCCGGAGACACGCCCGGGGCTTCAGCGGCGGGCGCAGCGTGGACTCTCGATGTGGAGCGGGCGACCCTCACTGGGGCTCGCTGGAGGGGAGCGCTCCGTTTCGCTGGCCCGGGGCAGCTGGCAACCTGAAGTCGCAGCCTGAAGCCGCGGTCTGCAGAGCTCCAGCTGGTGCGGCGTCTACAGCCCGGCATCCCTCGTGGGGGACCCGGGGGAAGAAGAAGCCATCACTGCCGGCCTGCGGCCAACTTCTACCGCGGGTCCGGCATGGACTTACCATCACCCCTGGAGGGGAGCTTCGACCGCCGGCCCTGCAGTCTACGGTGCTTCTGGCGGCGGCGGGGACTTTAAATCTCGACCGCCGGCCTGCGGCCTACAACAACTCAAAGCCGCGGTCTCCGGTGAGGAAGAGCCGATCCTGGACTGACTGGACACTGGTCCTGTACACGGGGGGGAAATGGAGGAGGACTGGCCAAATTTTTGTGCCTTCCACCACAGTGATGAATGCTGTGGTGGATGTTTGTGTTACAGTTTTATTGTGTGTTCTTTATTATTGTACTGCTGCTGACAACCCAAATTTCCACCAACCCTGGTTGTGTGGCAATAAATTATATCTATCTATCTATCTATAGCTCAGGCCCTCGAATCTTGGCAACAACCTTGTAAGTCTTCTCTGCACTCTTTCCAGCTTGACAATATCTTTCCTATAACATGTTGACCAAAACTGAACACAATGCTTCAAATGTGGCCTCCCTAATGCCTTATGCCCCTGTCCCACTTAGGAAACCTGAACGGAAACCACTGGAGACTTCGCGCCCCACCCAAGGTTTCCGTGCGGTTCCCGGAGGTTCCCGGAGGTTTTTGTCAGTCTCCCTACCTGCTTCCACTACCTGCAACCTCCGGCAACCACCTGCAACCCCCAGGAACCGCACGGTAACCTTGGCTGGGGCGCAAAGTCTCCAGAGGTTTCCGTTCAGGTTTCCTAAGTGGGACAGGGGCATTATACAGCTGTAACATGACCTCCCAACTTCTAGACTCTGTACTTTTGTTTCAAACAAAAAGAAGCATATTAATTTGAAGATTAATTTAGTTTAAAGATACAGCAAGGAAACAGGCCCTTCGGCCCACAGAATCCACGCCAACCAGTGATCACCCCCTACACTAGCACTATCCTACACACTCGGGACAATTTTACCAATTAACCTACAAACCTGTACGTCTTTGGAGTGCGGGAGGAAACCGGAGCACCCGGAGAAAACCCACGCAGGTCACGGGGAGAACATATGAACAGACAAGCACCCGGATCTCGGGCGCTGTAAGGCATCAACTCTACCGCTGCGCCACCATGCCGCCTGAATGAACTTGTTCTAGTTTGTTCAATTTGACAATTGTTGTGGTGGTATTAAATCCCATTTGTAGCATCCACATTAAACCAGACACAAAACCTGTTTATTAAAATCCTTGACTTACTCCCTACAAGAGTATGAATGGAACATGAATTGGATACACTTGAGGAATACAAAGTATTGGTGAAGACAGATTACATAATTGAGCCACGCTGATTGCAAAGGTTTCAATATCAGATGAACACTTTTTTTTTGGCCAAATATAAGGTCACACTGAATGCTGAGCAATATTCACTGCCAACAACAAAAAAGTTGGCTGAGGCAAAAAGTATTTTAAAAATTGGACTTGTCCCATAAATCTGTGCAATTAAATGTCGATCAGGATAGCCTGCAATATTTAACCATAGAAAGAGCTCGATTCTTACCCCCAAATTACCAGATTGTTTTGTTTAGTTTAGTGATACAGTGCAGAAACAGGTTCTTCAGCTCACTGAGTCCGCGTCGACCAACGATCCCCGCACATTAACACTATCCTACACTCATTAGGGACAATTTACACTTTTACCATGCCAATTGACCTACAAACCTGTACGTCTTTGGAGTGTGGGAGGAAACCGAAGATCTCGGAAAAAACCCAGGCAGATCACGGGGAGAAAATACAAACTCTGTACAGACAGTTCAGGATCGAACCCGGGTCTCTGGCGCTGTAAGGCAGTAAATGGTCTGTCCATTTCCTTCCACAGATGCTGCCTAACCTGCTGAATTCTTCCAGCAGTTTGTTTTTGCTCAAGGTTGCCACAATCTCTTGTGTTTCCATCCATCCTCAGGCATGCTGCTTATTCACTCCACCCCTCACTCTTCTCTGCAACTTAAATCATGTTTGATTTTTTAATTTACCTGACCTGAAACCTTAACTCTGTTTCGTTCTCCACAGCTGCTGCCTGATCTGCTGAGTATATTCACATTTCTCTGTTTTCATTTCAGAACTCCAACATCTGCAGATCATTGCACGATGCAGCTCAAAGTACCTGTCAGGCCAAAGTACCGATCAGACCAAAGTACCGGTCGCCCCATTACAGTAAGGATGTGGAGGCTTTGGAGAGTGTGCAGAAGAGGTTTACCCAATTGATGCCTGGACCACCGGGCGGTCACGGTGGAGTTGCTGCCTTATAATGAATGCAGCGCTAGGGGGTTCGATCCTGACTACGGGTGCTGTCTGTACGGAGTTTGTACGTTCTCCCCGTGACCTGCGTGGGTTTTCTCCGAGATCTTCGGTTCCCTCCCACACTCCAAAGACGTACAGGTTTGTAGGTTAATTGGCTTGGTAAATGTAAAAATTGTCCCTAGTGGGTTTAAGATAATGTTACTGTGTGGGGATCGCTGGTCGGCGCGGACCCGGTGGGCCGAAGGGCCTGTATCTCTAAACTAAACTAATTAGAGGGCATTAGCTATGTTGGGTGGACTGAAATGGTTTTCTCTGGAAAACCAGAGGTTGAGGGGAGACCTGATATATAAAACTCTCAGAGGCCTAGATAGGGTAGACAGTCAGAACCTTTTATCCAGGATGGAAATATAAATACTAGGGAGGATAGCTATAAAATGTGAGGTACAACGTTTAAAGGAGATGTGCGGGACAAGTTTTTTATGCAGAGGGTGCCACGTTGGCGCAGTGGTAGACGAGCTACCTTACTGCGCCAGAGACGTGGATGTACTGAGTTTGTACGATTTCTCCGTAGACTGCGTAGGTTTTCTCCCATATCTACGGTTTCCTCCCACGCTCCAAAGACGTGCCGGTTTGTAGGCTAATTGGCATTTTATTTGTAAATGGTCTCTAGCGTGTGTTCGGATAGCGTTAGTGGGCGGGGGGATCGCTGGTCGGCGTGGACTCAGTGGGCCGAAGGGCCTGTTTCCCCGCTGTATCTCTAAACTACGCGAAATAAATTATCATCACATCCAGATGTTTCACATCTTGTGGAAGAGAGCACAATGTTATAAGTGGAATGGCCACCTAGATTGACAATAATTGCTCCTCTTTAGGGATAAACAGATGGAAGTTTAAATGGAATTGCCTTTCCTATGCTTTTAAAATAGGATGGAATGTTTCAACGTTGAGTATTCCCCTCCAAACATCTGCTCGAGCCCCCTAACTCAGGCCAAATGTTTAGAACCGTTGTAACACACATTATACCACAAGATGTTCTCTTTTAAACAGAAATCTGCAACTGTTCATTTGTCATGTCATTTTATTGAATTCTTTTCAATTGCAAATGCACTTTCAGTGGGACAGATGTGAATGTGTTTCTATTTATGTTAAACTGTAGTCACCTCACCATACCTAATAAATGAAGTGCTGGAAGGAACTGCAGATGCCGGTTTACACTGAAGCTAGGCACAAAATGCTGGCGTAGCTCAGCGGGTCAGGCAGCATCTCTGAAGAAAAGGGGTAGGTGATGTTTCGGGTCGAGACCCTTCCTCAGACTGAGCCAGGGTGGATGGAAACTAGATGTAAGAAAACGTACAGAAAATATCAGAGCCAGCAATGCTGACCCAGGTAAGGCGGAGCCCACAATGGTCCATTGTGGGCTGTGGGAATATGCAGTGGTTACTTAAGAGTGAGTGGATATTGCAGAGACTTAAATTTTGGCCCTTTCCCCATGCTAGTTGTTCAAGGTTACATGAGATATTCTAACTGGTATTGGCTACATTTTAGTTTAGAGAAACAACATAGAAGCAGGCCCTTCGGCCCACTGGGCCCATGCCGACCATCCATCACCCATTCACACTTGCTCCATGTTATCCCAATTTCGCGTCCACTCCTTACGTTTTCGGGGCTATTTTTACAGAGGGCCAGTTAGCCCACAAACCCGCACATCATTGGAATGTGGGAGGAACCCGGAGCAACAGTCTTTCAGTCTGAAAAAGTGTCCCGCCCAGAAACGTCGTCAGTCCTTTTTCTCCAGAGATGCTGCCTGACCCGTTAAGTTACTCCAGCACTTTGTGTCTATCTTTGGGATACTACTTGATCTTATAGAGGTCTACAAACTCTTGAGAGGAGGAATAGGTTGTGTGGACACACAGAGACCCTTCCCCAGAGTAGGTGGTATCGAGAATCGAGAACCAGAAGACAAAGGTTTAAGGTGAGGGGGGTAAGATTTAGTAGCGACCAGATGGGTACTTTTTCCACACAAAGGGTGGTGGGTGTATAGTACGAGCTGCCGGAGGAGGCAGTTGATGCAGGGACTATCGCAACATTCAAGAAACATTTAGACAGGTACATGGATAGGACAGGGTTAGAGGGATATGGTCTTAGAGGGGAGGATGCTCCTCAAACTGCGGAGCATCTTGGACAATACAGCTCACCCCCTCCGTGACACACTGGTCAACCTGAGGAGCACCTTCAGCAACAGACTGGTTCGACTAAGATGCAGCACAGAACGTCACAGGAGATCCTTCTTCCCTGTGGCTATCAAACTGTACAACTCCTCCCCCTTCTGTTGTGGGGTAGACTGACTGACACCCCCCACCCCCCTTTGCACATCCCCAATCCTTTCCACTCGTCACTTTAATTTCATGTGTCATTTGTCTTGTGTTTTATGACTGTTGGCGGATCAATTTCCCTCCTGGAATGAATAAAATTCTATCATATCGTATCATCAAACGCAGGCAGGTGGGATTAGTGTAAATGGGACATGTTAGTTGGCGTGGACAATGAGAATGGCCGAGGTGTGACTGGTCCATGATTACCTTGGCTGCTTCCCCGAGGCAGCGTGAAGTACAGGTGGAGTCGATGGGGGAAGGGGAGGCTTGTGTGATGGACTGCTCTGCATTCACATCTCTCAGCAATTTGCCAGTGGGCTCCAATATTTTCTCCTAACCCCACCTTGGGAGGATTCCCTCAACCAGAAGTCAGAATTTTTGGAACTGCAGATGCTGGTTTGCAACGAAGATAGACACAACATGAATCTGTGGTGGTGAATCTGTGGAATTCTTTGCCACAAAAGGCTGTGGAGGCCAAGTCAATGGATATTTTTAAGGTAGATTCTTGCTTAATACAGGTGTCAGAGGCTATGGGGAGAAGGCAGGAGAATGGGGTTATGAGGGAGAGATAGATCAGCCATGATTGAATGGGGGAGTAGACAATGGACCGAATGGCCTACTATTCCTTATGAAAATGCTGGAGTAAATCAGCGGGTCAGGCAGCATCTCTGGTGAAAAGGGTGACATTTCGGGTCGAGACCCTTCTACAGACTGAGAGTCAGGGAAGAGGGAAACCAGAGGTATGAAAAGGTTCAGAACAAAACAGAGCTGGACAGACCCAGAAAAGGCAGAGCCCACAATGGTCCGTTGTTGGCTGTGGAGAAGGTGATAACGAAGGGATATGAATGGTGAAACTAGTACGATGAAGAGGGTAGGGGAGGGATGGAGAGTGAGAGGGGAAGCAAGGGTTACTTGAAATGAGAGAAATCAGTATTCATAACTGCTGGGTTGTCGTGGAATATGAGGCGCTGTTCCTAAATGTTCTCTCCATTTCTCCCATCAGCCTGTGATGGGCCTCAGTACCCAAGTCAGGAGAAACTTTGTCCGTTCATTCCAGCTGAATTGTGGCCTGAGGTTGCCGAAACCATTCCACACTCGCTCCTCGTGACATGTGATGCAGAGACGAAGCTCCCATCATTTCAGCCTGGGCTGGGCTCATATCTATGCACCGGCGTTGAACGAACAGTTCATTGGATGACATCGTACCAACTAAGTTTCAATGGTTTATTCCCTTATCACTGCAAAGATGATTCCCAGATGAGTGTCGCAGAGTAAAGGGATCAAGGAGTGCATGTGCATAGACCATTGAAACAAGAAAAGTGCCACGGTGGCGCAGCGGTAGTGTCGCTGCCTTACAGCGCTTGCAACGCCAGAGACCCGGGTTCGATCCCGACAACTGGTGCTGTCTGTATGGAGTTTGTACGTTCTCCCCGTGGGTTTTCGCAAGGATCTTCGGTTTCCTCCCGCACTTCAAAGATGTACGGGTTTGTAGGTAAATTGGCTTGGTATAAGAGTAAATTGTAGGGCCCTAGTGTGTATAGGATTGTTTTAATGTGCGGGGATCGCTGGTCGCTGCGGATTCAATGGGCCGAAGGGCCTGTTTCCGTGCTGTATCTCAAAAGTAAACTAAGTAGATAGGATGGTCTAGAAGGCTTTTGGCACACTGGCCTTCAACAGTGAGAGTATTGAGTATAGAAGTTGGCAGGTCATGTTAACAGTCGTACAAGATATTGATGAGGCCACGTTTAAACTAGTGTTCAATTTTGGTCACTTTGTTACAGGAAAGATGGTGTTACGCTAGAAATGGCACGGAGAAGATTTACGAGGCCGTTGCCAAGACTCAAGTGGCTGGGCTATAGGAAGAGGCTGTGCAGGCTATTCATTGGTGCGCAGGAGGATGAGGGGTGATCTAATAGAGGCGTATAAGATGATGAGAGGAATAAACAGGGTAAATGTACAGCCTTTTACCCAGCGTAGGGGAATGGAGAATGAGAAGCACTGAGGGAGTGTTACTTTGTTGCTGCTGCAACCTTTTAGAGTTTACAAGCAATGCCATATTATTATTATGTTGCAGTTTTCTGCAATTTCGAAGGATGAGAGGGTATCTCATTGAAACATATAAAATTCTTAAGAGATTGGACAGGCTAGAAGCAAGAAGAATGTTCCCATTGTTGAGGGGAGTCCCAAACCAGGGGTCACAGTTTAAGAATAAGGGCTAGGCCATTTAGGACTAAGATGAGGTAAAAATGATTTCACTCAAAGAGTTGTGAATCTGTGGAATTCTCTGCCACAGAAGGCAGTGGTGGCCAATTCACTGGATGTATTCAAGAGAGAGTTAGATATAGCTCTTAGGGCTAACGGAATCAAGGGATATGGGGAGAAAACAGGAACGGGGTACTGATTTAGGATGATCAGCCATGCTCATATTGAATGGCGGTGCTGGCTCGAAGGGCCGAATGGCCTACTCCTGCACCTATTTTCTGTTTCTATGTAATTTGCTCATTAAACCAACGAGTTATTTTGTTGTGTTAGCAGTTCCGTCTTAGTTCAGTTTAGTTTGGAGACGCAGCATGGAAACAGGTCCTTCGCCAAGTCCACGTCGACCAACCCGTACATTATATCTATCCTACACACTAGGGACAATTTACAGAGTGCAACCAGCCTGCAAACCTGCATGCCTTTAGAATGTGGGAGGAAACCGGAGTGCCAGGAGAAAGCCCACGCAGGTCACAGGGAGAATATTCAAACTCCGTACAAACAGCACCCAAGGTCAGGATTGAACCTGGGTCTCTGGTGCTGTAAGACAGCAACTCTACCACTGCACCACCGTGCCACTCTAATTCTGTGTGAGACACATCTAATGTTAAGGGGCTGTCCCACTGCGGCAACCTAACCTGCGAGTTTAGAAGAGTTTGCCCTCGACTCAAACTCGCAACATGGTCAACACGTGGTCCTAGGAGATCCTATGAGGTCACTGGAACTCTCCTTCATGCTCGAGGGAAGTTCCCGCATACTAGCGGCCACAGCTAGGTCGCGGAAAAATTTTCAGCACGTTGAAAAATTGGTCGGCATGGTTCTTTTTAACTCGTAGTGCAGTGGAGTGGAGTCACTATGTAGTTACAGGCAGCCGTGGGCAGCCATAGCCAAACTCCTTCGCTGACCGGGCATCTTAATTGGCTCATTGGAGTTTTCAGGACCCAAGAAAACTGACCGGTAGATAGAATGGCTGCTAAACTTTATTAAATGTTGTCTGACTTCTTAAGTGTTTCCCCTCCCTTCTCTCCCTTTCTCTCTCCTTCTCTCCCCCCCCCCCCCCCCCCCCCCCCCGTCTTCGGGTTCTCTAAAGGACTTACCGTACACTGTGCAGCCGTCTTTTACCTTCCTCTTCATCGCGGGTGTGAATTTCAGACAGCGCTCCCCCACTTTCCCTGGCCCCCGCCTTTGCAATGTGTGTGTGTGTGTGTGTGTGCGTGTGTGCGTGTGTGCGTGCGTGCGTGTGTGCGTGTGCGTGTGCGTGTGCGCGCGCGCGCGTGTGTGTGTGTGTGTGTGCGGTCGATCCAGCTCGCAGTTTTATCGCTGACGGTCGATCCAGCTCGAGGTTTTCCAGGCGGGTGCCCTCGAGCTTGTAAGCCAAAGACACTCTTCTGAACTCGCAGATTAGGTCGCCGCAGTGGGACAGCCCCTTCACATCTCAATCACCCGACCATTGCAATTCCAATTAACTAAGAACAATTTCTGCAGCACACAATTATTATCAGTCACATTATTGACATCATAGTTGCAGCTATAAAAGAGTTTATTGATATTTTATTACATCAACAATTATTTACAATGAATACAGTCAAACTTTCTTCCTTGGAGAGAGAATATCGATCGTCTTTTAGGAAACTATTGTACAGAAGTCAACAGTCTGAATGTATTTAACGTTGCTGTTTAGACATATATAGTAAGAAATACAGTGCAGCCCACTGAATATAAACTTTGATAAGATCATATACCAGCAAAGATCATATTTTTCTAATAGAAAACCATTTTCATATTTACTGCGGAGACATTAACTTATACAAGATCAATTCCAATTGAAGGTCGTTTCTTGTTTAGATTCATAGTACTGTCATTGGAACTGACCACGGGAAAAACAACAGTAGTCTGGCCAACAGTTGGAATTTATGTTGGCTCAGCACACAGAAGATCTGGGAGCTTGTAGTGAACGAGTTCCTCTGGGTCAAGTGAACACAGAGGCATAAAATAAAACTCACATCTAAATGATCACAAGGTTTTCATACACGACTCCACATGGTGATGTTATATTGAGTTTAGTGTCACATATATCCCTATCCATGCCTACATTCTAAATATACCCCAATATCCAAGACAGATGGATATGTAAATGAAAAGTTTGAACATGTCCCCATTGTATCTCACCAGTGATGGCAGCCATCTTTGTTGAGATCATAAAGGTAGTTTACAGCCAATGTACAGAGGAGAGAGTTAACACAACCGAGTGAGCCAAGCAGAGTTAACAGAGATAGCCATGGGAGATGAAAGTTGCCTCAGGTGCTAGGGTACGTTAAATAAAACAAGAGCAGACCAATGTCCATGTTACATTTCCTCCAATCTTCCATTCCACTTATGTCTTTAGATTTTAGACTTGAGACTTACAGTGTGGAAACAGGCCCTTCGGCCCACCGAGCTCGCGCCGACCAGTGATCACCCCGTACACTAGCACACGAGGGACAATTTATAATTTTTTACTGAAACCAATTGACCGACAAACATACAACTCATCGGAGACCGAGGGTCAAACAAGGTCACATTTGCTGCCCCACTCCTTGAGCAAGAACACCCGTGACAAACGTCACTCTCCGTGAAACACCAAATAAGAAGAAAGGTTGATGTTTGGCGTGAGGTGGACCTCAAAAGTGAAAGCGTGTTGGTCTCGAACTATTCAGCCCAGCGTTCCAGTTCAGCAGATATAATTGTGCATCGGAAGGTGATGATGTTCAGAATGAACCCACAATGTGAATAAAACATTTAAAAAAAGGCATCTTCCTCCACAATAGTTTTGACAGGATTAAAAACACCAAGTGATTCTGACAATGAGACAATTCACACCCTGGTATGAATTTGTTTCAGCTATTTAATTGTGATCAATTACCTGTTTACAGTAAGTAGGGTCTATTAAAGTATCAGGCAACACAATTCTCATTCTAATGCACAAAACATTTGGACTCTATTGCTATACTGTGTACCTCAAGACATCCCTGCCACTTTTTTGTTCCAGTCAGACAACCATACAGCGTGGAAACTGGCCCTTCGGCCCAACTTGCCCATGCCGGCCAACATGTCCCATCTACAACTTAGTGTTACCAATTAGTTCACGTGAGTCTCCATTCCCATTCCTTTGGGTTCCTCTCCATGTCTGGGAACCCCCGTTCGAAAAGGAATGAAATTAGTTACCAGACCTCTGTCGAGAGGATTCTGCTGCCTGGAGAGGCTTTGGTTGGAGTGACTCAACGATGTTCTTCCTGATCAAGGAATCTATCTTTACCCGCCAGGTCATCTAGAAGAGTACTGTGGATGTGAGTCACACCAGTGTAACTTGTGCCATGGGAGTGTCAAACAACAGGGGCAGCAGAGATGCTCAGTAGGACTTTGCAAGGTTACTAACATCACCAATTGTATTGCAAAAGCAGTTATCTTTTACCACTATTTTCTTTACTTTAGACTTTAGACATTAGAGATACAGCTCACTGAGTCCGCACTGATCAGCGATCACCCTATACACTAGCTCTACGCTACACAATAGGGACAATTTGCGATTTTTTTTACCGAAGCCAATTAAGCTACAAGCTTGTCATCTGTGGAATGTGGGAGGAAACCGGAGCACCCGGAGCAAACCCGCGCAGTCACAGGGGGGAACGTGCAAACTCTGTATAGGCAGCATGGGTAATCAGGATCGAACCGGGGTCTCTGGTGTTGTAAGGCATCTAATCTGCCGCTGTGCAACAGTGCCACTGATTCTTCTTTGATTTAGAGTAGGAATTTTGTTCAATCTTAGTGCAGAATTGATCCTTTGATCACAAACCAAACAGCACAGATCATTTATAATTTCCCTCTCAGTCTTAGAAAAAAAAACCTCCTCTCCTCCCAAGTTCAGCATGTTGCCCAACCAAAGCGAATATTAGCGTGCCAGCCACAGAAGCAGGTCTACAATCACATCTTACCACGCCCCACACTTTAAATCTCCACTCCTACAGCGACATTTCTTACTTCAATTATGATCTTCTTAATCTCCTCATTAAACGTTATTCCCTTATCGATACACTGTAAATGGCTCGATTGTAATCATGTATTGCGTTCCCGCTGAATAGTTAGCACTCAACACAGACTTTTCACTGTATATAGGTACAAGTGACAATAGACTAAACTGAACTGAATTGAAGTGCCCGCATTGTTTCAAAACTTAATTCATTCACGTGAGACAGAACCAGCCAAACTAATGACAGATAAAACCCAAGGCAGCTCCAGGTAAAAGAATGCTCTCAATTTATTTGGATGGGATGGAGTTAAAACGTGCCTTAAAAATAAGGCTATCTACAGTATCCATTGTTCTCAGTGCGGCTCCTATATAACAGTGCGACCAAGCGCACTCTGGCCGATGGTTTCGCTGAACACCTTTGCTCAGTCCGCCTTGACCTAAGCGATCGCCCGGTTGCCAAATATTTTAACTCCCGTTCCCATTCCCACACTGACCTTTCTGTCCTGGGCCTACTCCACTGTCAGAGTGAGGCTACACGCAAATTGGACAAACGGCACCTCATATTTCTGCAGTCTCAGCCTGAAGGATATTTCTAGTAATATAATTATAACTAGATAATCCATCCTTTAGGGCGGTGCGGTAGAGTGCCGGAGATCCAGGTTCGATCCTGACCACGGGAATTGTCTGGACCGAGTTTGTACGTTCTCCCTGTGACCTGCGTGGATTTTCTCCGAGATCTTCGGTTTCCTCCCACACTCCAAACACGTACAAGTTTGTAGGTTAATTGGCTTCCATAAAGTGTATATTGTCGCTAGTGTGTAGGATAAATGTATAGGCTTGGTATAAATGTAAATTGTCCCGAGTGTGTGAAGGATAGTGCTAGTATACGGGATGAACATTAGTTGGCACGGACCCGGTGGGCCGAAGGGCCAGTTTCCACTCTGTATCTCTAAAGTCCAAAGTCTAATTGCAGATAATGGTTGTCAGGCATAAAGAAAACACCTTCTATAATACCTGGACTCCATGAGAAAGGGGCATATTTCACTTGGCATTGATTCCGTCAATGCTGGCAACCATTGCAGGTACCTAATTACCAATCTGTCTCCCTATTGTCTATCTCCCCTTGAGATACTGAAGCACACTCTAATTTCAAGAATAACAGCCTGTGATTTCATAATTGGATTAATCCACCTTGTTATCAACAGAAGTGTTGAAGCTACATTAACTAAGTGTAACTAAGGAGCAGCACGCTGGAAATGTATCACACAATAAATATGGGAGGGAGTAATATGTGCATCTTAAGCTCAATTTTGGAAATTAATTGTAGTGAGTATACCTTATTCATGCATTTAGTGGATTGTGACTGAGGAAGACTTTCTATCTTGAAGATCAGAACAACACTTCAAATTAAACAAGACTACTGTGCAAGGGCAAGTCATTTTCATCTGTCCCCTTCTAAAGGGCCTGTCCCACTTTCACGAGGTAATTCACGAATTCTCCCAAGTTTTCCCCTGAAATTCGCAGGATGTTCGTAACGAGTCTGTAGGAGGTCGTAGGAGTTCGTAGATATATCGTAGCGGCTCATTATGCTAGCCGTAGGTACTCGTGGCATCACGCAAGTCGGGACATTTTTTCCAGCCCGGTAAAAAATGTCCACGAGTAAATAAATAGTCGGGATGAAAGAATTAAGTCGTGAAAGTGCGTCAGGCCCTTAAATCAGCTTCTCAAATAAAAATAGCTGGAGCAACTCAGCGGGACAGGCAGCATCTCTGGAGAGAAGGAATGGGTGACGTTTAGGGTCGAGACCCTTCTTCAGACCTGGCTGATAGTTGGAACAAGATCTTTAATGATAGAAAGATTGAAAGACACAGCATGAAAAGAGGCCATTCGGCCCAACACGCAGTCTACGCCAACCACAGTTCGCGCTAGTTCTGTGTTACACACTCTCTCATCACACACCAGCTGGGGGGGGGGGGGGGGCAATTTACGGAGCAGAATGAACCTGCAAACCCGCGTGCCTTTTGGGAGGTGGGAGGAAACTGGAGCATCCGAAGGAAACCCACGCGGTCACAAGGAGAACGTGCAAACTCCACAAAGGCAGAACCCGAGATCAGATGGAACCCAGATTTCCAGAGCTGTGAGGCAGCAGCTTTACCAGCAGCGCCACTGTGCTGACTTTGTCGATGTTACAATCAAAATCTCACAAAGTACTATTATAGCCGCCAGAACATTGGAATAAGAGTAAGCCTCAAATACATCTTTCAAAGACACTGTTGGTTTTCAAGAATGTTTCAACGTCTTGCATTAGTTGTCAAATCTTGTTTTCTTACTGGACTCCCCCCCCCCCCCCCCCCCCCCCCCACCCCCCCTCCCCACCAAACCCACCCACATCTGCATTACTTTTTACAATTACATTTTTTAACACTACTATAGTTTAGTTTACTTTAAAGATACTGTGCAACAGGCCCTTCAGCCCACAGAGTCCGTGCCAGCCAGCGATAACCATACACTAATACTATCCTGCACACACTAGGGACAATTTGCAATTTTACCAATTACTAATTAGCCTACAAGCCTTTGGAGTGTAGGTGGAAACCGGACCACTCGCAGAAAACTCATGCAGGTCATGGGGAGAACGTACAAACTCCGTACAGACAGCACCCGTAGTCAGGATCGAACCCGGGTCTCTGGCGCTGTAAGGCAGCAACTCTACCGCTGCGCCATCGTGCCTCCTATATTTCTCAGATCTTATTTTCTTACGGGACTTCACCCCCCCACCAAACCCACCCCTCCTGCATTACTTTTTATAGTTACATGATTTATAACAAGATTTTTGGTTCTTTTCTACACTACTACTCACACCACTCTCCACCTCCTTCCGTTCTTTTTGTTTTGGTTTACTGTTGAAGTGTTTAAAACTTTAAGTTTTGTTCAGCTTAGAGACACAGCGTGGAAACGGGCCCTTCGGGCCACCGAGTCCGCACTGACCAGCGATCCCCGCACACTAACCCTAACCTACACACACTGGGGACAATTTACACTTATACCAAGCCAATTAACCGACAAACCTGGACGTCTTTGGAGTGTGGGAGGAAATTGAAGATCTCGGAGATAACCCACGCAGGTCTCAGGGAGAACGTACAAACTCCATACAGAGAAGCACCCGTAGTCAGGATCGAACCCGGGTCTCTGGCACTGTAAGGCAGCAACTCTACCGCTGCACCAACCAATTTTTTTTTTCTTTCTCTATTACAATTTGCACCACTCTTGCTCCTCCTGACTATTCTTTTTTTTTATTTACTGTTAAGGACTACGTTTTGTTTGTGTGTGATGTTGTCCATAATTAACAGGTAAGAAAGCACCAAGATGTTAGCATGCATGGGTCTCACCCCTACTGGTGTGTCTCCCATGCTCTCCCTCTCTCCCCTCTGCCTGTGGTTGGGTTAGTTTGTCAAAGCGCTGCTGCACAACGGGGCTGAATCTTTGGCCCCTTCTTGCTCAAAGCTACAATATAACAGATTATTTAAAAGTTGTGGGACAGGGCCATTCAGCCCATCTGGATTAGTTCTGGTTCCATAAGAACCTTCTCCTTCAATCACCCCAAGAAATAGAATCAATGATTCAGTTCAATGGTTCAATGATTCAGATAACCTTCCGTTATTTCTAAAACATTGACGCATTTATGTACAGCGGCCCATAAGAAATATCACACGCCAGACTTGGGAAGAGAAGGCATACAGAGAGGCAAGATACCAGGTTAGAATGAAATCTGGTCGAAGAAAATGTAACACAACAAAAGTAAACCAACTCATTCCTTTGTACGCAACTCGAGCTATTTGAGTAGTTGGGTTGGGTTTAGCCAGACGAGACAGAGGAGAAAGGAAAATGAGGTCACGTACCTAGGCTACCATAATATTCTGTATCAGTGGAACAGGCTTAAGGATCTCAAATGGTCTCCTGTTCACCCAATAACTAGAATGAAGATCTGACCTGTAGCTTCATGAAAAAGAGTAAGGTTTTAAAGAATGGTCACTTTAGACTTTAGAGATAAAGTGTGGACCCACCGAGTCCACGCCGACTGGCGATCAAGCATACATGAGCACTATCCTACACACTGCGGGCAATTTACAATTTTACCGAAGCCAATTAGCCGAAACACCAGCACGTCTTTGGAGCGTGGGAGGAAACCAGACGTGCCCAGAATAAACTCACTTGGTCACATGGAGAATGTACAAACTCCGTACAGACAGCACCCATAGTCAGGATCGAACCTGGGTCTCTGGCGCTATAAGGCAGCATCTCTGCTCCACCGTGCCACCTTAGCCTGAAGGATGGTCCCTGATGAGCCATAAGGAAGTTGGAGATTAAGTTACAGAATCAGAGATAGTAGAATGCATGCTCTTGAAGATTATGTCTCTTATTTAGCAGTGGAGGAAGATGGGCCTGGTGGTCATAACAAAGATAGACACAAAATGCTGGAGGAACTCAACAGGGCAGGCAGCATCTCTGGAGAGAAGGAATGGGTGGCGTTTTGGGTCGAGACCCTTCTTCAGTGTAATTAACTTGTCTTAAGAATGGAATCTTGGGAAGAGAAGGATTACAGAGAGGCAAGCTACCAGGTTAGAATTAAATCTGTTCAAAGAAATTGTACTTAAACAAAAGTCAACCAGCAGGTAGACAAAAATGCTGGAGAAACTCAGCGGGTGGGGCAGCATCTATGGAGCGAAGGAAATAGGCAACGTTTCGAGTCGAAACCCTGCTTCAGACTAGCGCATTCCTTTGTAAGCAACTCGAGCTATTTGAGTAGTTGGGTTGAGTTTAGCTTATTGTCACGTGTACCGAGGTACAGTGAAAAGCTTTTGTTGCATGTTAACCACTCAGCGGAAAGACAATACATGCCTACAGTGGAACGATGGTAATGCGTGATTGATGCCCCACTTCTCTGACCAGCACACAATGAATCGCGAGATATTACTTGAGATTCCAGTGTAATTGCTTAGATTTGAAAGTGCACTTGGTTAGATTTTTCAGGTGTATAAACGACACACGTTATTAGTTCAAAAATTCATATTGCTCAGCCAACTAAATGGGATAATAGTACCTGGTTTGTATATTGTACATTATTGCTATTAGTTCAAAATAAGACTGCTAGTATACCGGCCAGGTTATTTTATTCTTCTCCGTATTTAGATCAATGTGCTATTATAGTGCCTGTATTGTTTTATTAACAACAGTGCAGCAGGCATTTTAAAATGACTGTGACAGAGCACCATCAATGTTACTTTCAACCAGGATAATAAAAGAAAATTGTAAAATCAATAAGCCAGTGAAATTTGCTAGTTCTTGCTCATTTTTTTGTTGTCTTTTGAACAAGCGGGCTGCGATCTTGCGGATAAATGGTGATAGTTTTCCACCAGAGTCTCAGCATGGGTGGAATCATTCCACACTCACTACAGAGCAGTTTGTAGCCACTTGTTGGGGGGTCAAGGGCCCGCCATTCAGTATAATCGTGGCCATTCTTCGTAAGTGATAGGAGAATTAGGCCACTCGGCCCATCAAGTCTACTCTGCCATTCAACCATGGTTAATCAATCTTTCTCTCTCAACCCCCCTTCTCCCGCCTTCTTCCCCCTAACCCCTGACACCCGTACTTATCCAGGACCTATCTATCACTGCCTTCAAAATATCCATTGACTTGTTCTCCACAGCCTTCTGTGGCAATGAATTCCACAGATTCACCACCCACAGACTAAAGAAATACCTCCTCATCTCCTTCTTAAAGGAACGTCCTTTAATTCTGATGCTATGACCTCTGGTTCTAGACTCTCCCACTAGTGGAAACATCCTCTCCACATCCACTCTATCCAGGCCTTTCACTAATCGGTTTCAATGAGATCCCCCCTCATGCTTCTATACTCCAGCATCAAATACTCATCATACGTTCTGATCTTAATCTCAACTCTGCTTTCTTGCTTGTTGCCTATAACCCTTGACCTCAAGTCCCCAAAAATTATCTCTGCCAAAAAACATAACATAACATGGAAAGTTTGGTTTCTCATGGGTTCTCTGGAAAGGGTAGAGAGAAGATTTACAAGGATGTTGCTGGGACTAGAGGGTCTGAGCTACAGGGAGAGTTTGAGCAGGCCAGGGCTCTATTCCTTGGAACACAGGAGGATGAGCGATCTTGTAGAGGTGTACAAAATCATGAGAGGAATAGATCGGGTAGACACGCAGTCTCTTGTCCAGACTAGGGGAATCGAGAACCAGAGGACATAGTTTTAAGGCGAAGGGGGAAGATTTAATAGGAATCTGAGGGGTAACTTTTTCACACAAAGGGTAGTGGGTGTATGGAACGAGCTGCCAGACAAGGTAGTTGAGGCAGGGACTATAGCAATGTTTATAGAGGTAAATGGATAGGATACGTTTGGAATGATGGAGGCTAACCGCAGGTGGGTGGGACTAGTGTGGTGGGAAACATGTTGGTCAGCATGGACAAGTTGGGCCAAAGGGTCTGTTTCTGCACTGTATGACTCTACAACTGAGACAAGTGGCGTCATCCACTGTAACTATCTTTACGTGCTATTTACAGGATGAAAACAAGTCACCTCACCTGATCAACCACCCACTCCATCCCCAAAGACGAGTGCAGACTAATAACCGCGGTGGAAAAAGAGCTGACAAGAAAAACAGGAACAGGATTAGGGAAAGATTAGTGTTCCACGATACCCACCGGAGAGATAATCTCTGCATTAACGAGGCCAGTCCGCAATTATTTCCTGCAGAGATGGTTCCCAACCTTGGGGTGATACCTCCTTTGCGGTCACATAGATAATGACAGATGGGCCCACAAGGTTGTGCAATAGAAGATTGGGATGTTTTGCTTGAAGTACCACCAACAGAGCAGCATGTGTCAATGCAACATAAGTTCCAAATTAATCTATTTATTTACAGCATAAAAACTGCACGCAGGTATCATCACGTATATCTCTGACAACTTGACTGTATCGTTTGTGGAGTTGAAAAAACAACTTATTCTTGGTAAGGGGAAGGCCCAGGAGGATTGCCCTGTGATATAGAGCAACTTGCCCAATAGTCCATGGGAGGCACAGTGGCGCAGCAGTAGAGTTGCTCCCTTACTGCACTAGAGACGTAGGTTCGCTCCTGACTACGGGTGCTGTTTTTAGTTTAGTGTAGATTAGTTCAGCTCAGTTCATTGTCACTTGTGCCAAGGTACAGTGAAAAGCCTTTGTTATAACGTTCAGTGCAAGGTAAAGTGTGTTCTCTCTGCGACCGTGTGTGTTTTCTCTGTGCGCTGCGGTTCCTTCCAAATACGTACGGGTTTGTGGGTAAACTTGCTTTGGTAAGTTGTTAAATTGTCGGAGTTAGTGTTGTGTGTAGGTTCGTGCACCGGGTGATCGCCAGTCAGCACCGACTCGGTGGGCCGGAGGGACTGTTAGCGCACTGTATCTCCAAAATCTAAAGTCTACAGTTCTATCCCACACAGAGGCCACTCGCTCAATTACTTTTCTTCAATACACCACACTTCACTTTTGGGATTACCATCAAAACTGCCAGGAACTTGGCATTCGCTATTTATAAGGTCGCATTTTGACATGGGCTGCTGGATAAGTGATGAACTAACTAGCTGAAATTCAAAACAAATTATTGAAATTTCTTCATGATTGACTGATCCAATTACTTGTTAGCTTATCTGCCGTTTGCTTCATGGAGCTGAGACAGCCAAGTTATACAGTAGGTTTCACCATCTATATCATCCAGTGATCATCATCTTTGGCAGAGGCATCATTCAAAGAACCTGGTTATTAGTTTTATTTAGTTTAGTTTACTATATAGCGCGGAACTAGGCCCTACGGCCCACCAAGTCCGTGCCAACCAGCGATCCCCACACATTAACACTATCCTACACGCCAGGCACGGAAATCGCTATCAAAATATGGGGGGGGGGAACACAAATCCTTGGTGGCTTGCGCACACATGCACGCGCGCGCATGTGCATACATGCGAGGCTTCAGCCGTGGGCCCTGTGGACGGTAACATCGGGAGCTGACCTGGTTGATGACCGACTCCGAACTCCAGCAACAGAATCGTCCGCCCCGAATCGTGAGGCTTGAATCGGCCCGTTCACGGGGTCTTTCATCGGCCGGCGGGGGCTTCAACATCGGGAGCCTCGATCGCCTCGATGCAGGAATTTGGTTTTAAGCCGCGCCGGGCGCTGTAAGGCCCCGCGAATGGGCCGATTCAGCCCTTAGAAAGCGTCTGATAAAGTCCGGATTACAAAACATGGGGGGGATTGTCCCCCACCTCTCAAAGCATAGGGGGCACACGACCACCCCCCCCCCCCCACCCCCGTCCCCCCCAGGATTTCCACCCATGCTACACACACAAGGGACAATTTACACGTATACCAAGCCAATTAACCTACAAACCTGTCCCTCTTTGGAGTGTGGGAGGAAATCAAACATCTCAGAGAGAACCCGCGCAGGTCATGGGGAGAACATACAAACTCTGTGTGTAGGAAAGAACTGCAGATGCTGGTTTAAATCGAAGATGGATACAAAATGCTGAAGTAACTCAGCGGGACAGGCAGCATCTCTGGAGAGAAGGAGTGGGTGATGTTTCGGGGTCGAGACCCTTCTTCAGACTGATGTCAGGGGACCTTACAGACAGCACCCGTAGTCAGGATCGAACCCGGGTCTCTGGCGCTGCAAGAGCTGTAAGGCAGCAACTCTACCGCTGCGCTACCGTGACGACTGGGAAGATCGTACCCAAATCACGGAGACTGGCTTTAATGGTCCCAGCAGTCAAACCGCAGTCAGTACTTGCAAGAGTTTAGTTATTTAGTTTAGAGATACAGTGTGGAAATAGGCCCTACGGCCCACTAAGTCCATGTTGATCATCGATCACCCATTCACACCAGTTCCATGCGAGACCCACTTGCGTATTCTACACTCTAGGGACAAATTACAGAGGCCAATTAACCGAGAAAAACCTGCGTGTGGGATGAAACCAGAGCACACGGAGGAAACCGACGCAGTCACAGAGAACGTACAAACTCTGCACAGACAGCACCCGAGGACAGGATTGAACTTGGGTCACTGGCCCTATGAGGCAGCACCTCTACCACTGCGCCACCCAAAATCGCTATGGTTGATGGGTTCTTTCCATTGAGGGAGTGCAGAGAAGGTTCACCAGACTGATTCCTGCGATGTCAGGACTTTCATATGAAGAAAGACTGGATAGACTCGGCTTGTACTCGCTAGAATTTAGAAGATTGAGGGGATATCTTATAGAAACGTACAAAATTCTTAAGGGGTTGGACAGGCTAGATGCAGGAAGATTGTTCCCGATGTTAGGGAAGTGCAGAACAAGGGTTCACAGTTTAAGGATAATCTTTTAGGACCGAGATGAGAAAAACATTTTTCACACAGTTCCCCCTGTGGAATCTGTGGAATTCTCTGCCACAGAAGGTAGTTTGAGGCCAGTTCATTGGCTATATTTAAGAGGGAGTTAGATGTGGCCCTTGTGGCTAAAGGTATCAGGGGGTATGGAGAGAAGGCAGGTACAGGATACTGAGTTGGATGATCAGCCATGATCATATTGAATGGCGGTGCAGGCTCGAAGGGCCAAATGGCCTACTCCTGCACCTATTTTCTATGTTTCTATATGTTGGCCGGTGTGGGCAAGTTGGGCTGAAGGGCCTGTTTCCACGCTGTATGACTCTACGACTCTATCTTCCAACTGCAGATTCACATATAGTACACGGCATCGGAGCAGCTGCATAATCGGCCACAGATATTTCTGGCAGATTTCCCAATGTTTTAATAACATTGATCCGTCAATTTAAATTTATTAGTTTACAGTCCTGCAGTGGAAGTGTAGGAAACCACAGCTGCAGTCCAAAAGCCTCCTGTGTAAATTGGTGGTGTTCATAGACACATCCCCCCCCCCCTTGTGACATGGGCAATAGTTGGATTAACAGCGCATTTAGAGCACGCAATGATGAATAAAATTAAATTAGATTTTTATGAAAGATTCCTGGCTTGCGTTTCATTCCATTCTACTTCACTGGACAAGATTTGGCCTGACTGACACTGAAAAAAAGGAGAAGCCAGAATAAGGATTAGCAAGCTCGTCCCTGCACAGTGGATGTCCAGATCCCACCACATCTCTGCAAGCTGGCTAAACGAAGCATTGACTCCGGACTTTACTTTAGACTTTAGAGATACAGTGCGGAAACAGGCCCTTCAGCCCATCGAGACCGTGCCGACCACCGATCACCTAACACTATCACACACACTGGAGACAATTTACATTTTATTTTTTAACCAAAGCTATTGAACCCACAAAACATGCATCGAGAATTTTTTTTCTTCTTCAATTTTTGCAATTCTCCCTCTTCAGCGGTTTAATGTTTTTCAGCAGAAAGCATTCTCAGCCGTCTGCGAATAATGACAAACAGCTGCATTGCGTTTTTGAACAGTACTAAATAGTCCGAAGCAGTGTCTCGTCCCGAACCGTCCTTCTCTCCAGAGAATAGAGATGCTGCCTGTCCCGCTGAGTTACTCCAGCATTTTACGCCTATCTTCGATGTAAACGAACATCTGCAGTTCCTTCCTACACAGTACTAAATCTCTCCTCTCCCACTAGCAACTAAAGTGGATGAACGTAAGGATAATGGGATTCAGTAACTTCAAGACTGATCCATGCTTACAGACTCGGTGTTAACTCCGAGTTACAACTTTATCACAGTTATACACAGAACATTACATATATATATAAACAATAATGTAATATGCTTGCAAATTCCAAAGTTGACCCTTTCAAGGCTGAGATATTCTGCTACTTAAAAATGTATTTAAAATCAGTGAATTTCTACGCTATATTTTTCTGTCTAGCAGAATGAGAGATGTATCGCATTTCTTAATTTACTGTGGAAAATTGGAAACCCAGTTTATTGAGGCAAGAATGTGCCTTCAGTCATTCAAGTACTTAAGTCAGGAGATTCCATCCAATGTTGGTTTAGTGTGATCAATTGAAGTTTCACCTATTTCGCTTACCCTGCACCTAAATCGCAGAAATCCATAATATGGGATTAGTTTAGTTTAAAGGAACAGCATGGAAACAGGCCCTTCAGCCCACCGAGTCTGCGCTGACCAGCAGTCACCCATGCACTAGTTTTGTCCTATAACCTAGGGGCAATTTACAGAAGCCAAGTCTGAAGAAGGGTCTCAATCCGAAATGTCATCCATTCCTTCTCTCCAGAGATGCTGCCTCACCCGCTGAGTTACTCCAGCTTGTTGTGTTTAACCTACAAACCTGCATGTCTTTGGAGTGCAGGAGGAAAACTGGAGTACCTGGAAAAAACCCACGCGGTCACGGGGAGAACGTACAAAATCTCCGCACACACAGCACCCGAGGTCAGGATCGAACCCGTGTCTCCTGCGCTGTGAGGCAGCGACTATATCGCCCAGGCAGGTGGGCGCTGCACTCTTTCCTCAGGACAGAGAGAACTTATCTCTCCGCTGCTGAGACAGTGCTGCAGAAGAAACATGGTCAACAAGTGATCTTTCCACACTTCATGATCCTCCATTTCCTGTAGACCCAAACCATCGCGCACGCACCATAATCTGACTTTTGCCCGATTACCTCAGGTTGATTCTCGAGCGGGCTGTGATCTGTGGGCTGGAACCAGTGGCACACTGCACAAAAGTATCAAAGGAAGCTGAAGAGCAGGACAAGAACAACACGCCATCCACATACCTATCTATCTAGGCTGTGCAGACCAAAAGACTCTGAAGGGGCTGTCCCACTTGGGCGACCTAATTGGCGAGTTTAGAAGAGTTTGAAAAAATGATATGTTGAAGACCTCCTTCGACTATGTTGAAGACCAGCTACGACTAGCTACGGCTAACTTCGGGAAAATTGGACACCGAATTGTGGAGAGTGAAGACGACCTCCTTCGATCTCCTTCAACCTCCCTTCGACTATGATGAAGACTATCTACGACTACCTTCGACTATCCTCGATTACCTACGACTAACATGCCGACCTACTACGACCTACAACGACTAAACCTACGAGTAAAAAAAGTATCAATTTTTTTCCATGGCGACCTTTTTTTACTCATATTGAAAAAAACGCCGCAACCTAGCTGAGGCCTCGAGCACGCGGAGACCACTCTCGAGTATGAAGGAGAGTTACGAAGACGTCTTACGACCTCGTGTCGACCATGCTTCGAGTATGAGTCGAGGGCAAACTCGCCAGAACTCGCGGATTAGGTCGCCCAGGTGGGACAGGCCCTTTAGCGCTGTTAGTAATTACAGTCCATATTTTAACTATATTTTACAAAGGAGAAAACTGTTTCTACATCTACTCATTTGCAGAAGTCATCCGTACACTGGGATACACAGTATCCAATTCCCAGGTGGTTTTTCCACATGGCCTGTTAGTATTGTCACCACAGCTGACTCAGGAATTTGTATTAGGCTTACATTGTCTCCTGTCCCTTATTCGGAAATTTAAAGTAACATTCAAGAAGTATTGGTCAAATAGTTTCTTGGTCAATGCTTTGCTAAACACAAGGCTCATTGTTCTCTTACAGTTTTGTTTCTTTTTTTTTAGTTTAGAGATACTGTGTGGAAACAGTCCCTTCGGCCTACTGAGTCCGCACCAAACCATCGACCACCCACTCACCAGTTCTATGTTTTCCCATTTTATCATCCTACGCACTCTGGGCAATTTACAGAGGGCCAATTGATCTACAAACCCGCACCTCGTTAAATTGTGGGAGGAAACCAGAGCACCAAGAGAAAACCCACGCGGTCACAGGGAGAACGTGTAAACTCCGCACAGACAGCACATGAGGCTAGGACTGAACCCGGGTCTCTGGCGCTGCGAGGTAGCAACTCTACTGCTGCGCCACCGTGCTGCCCTGAAGAAACAAATCAATATTGTATGCTCCAGCCATACATGGCCCTGTTTGCAGTGTTATAAGTGAGTGCTCCCATACACTGTTAACCACTGGTCTTATCTGGATTTGATCGAGAAGTCCATGTAACCTATACCATTGCACATGAAGTATTTAAGATAGGGAGAAAATAGGGACTTCAAAGATTGGACAACTGCAATTATAGATCCTAGCCCACAAACCTCAGGGATGTTACATTTAATAAGGACTTTCATGGAGTTTTTAGAGTCAATGCTATTTCTCAGCATTACATTCACTAACACTCAAGTTCCTTTAAGCGTTCCAAATACCACTGCACCCCATTCCTATCCCTGCTAGCAGCGACTAAGAAGACCTAAAATAGGTGGATTTTGAACTATTTTTTAAAATATATTACGGCAGATGTACCTACAGTTGAAGGAGGTGGTTCATTGAAGATAGACACAAAGTGCTGGAGTAACTCAGCGGGTCAGGCAGCATCTCTGGAGTAAAATGATGGGTGGGGTTCTTTCCAGGTTGGGAGGAACTGGTGGATAGAAAAGGGATGGAACTGGAGGATAGAAAAGGCCAGAACAAAGCAGGGCCAGCAACAGACGACCAAGGCATGTTGGAGCCCACAATGGCCCATTGTTGTAACATCCCTGCGGTTATTGGTAGGAATGGTACACAAGTTAAAGCATTACTGCTGGCAAATCCTCACCTCAAAATGTAATCATTGTGTGCTCCCCTTTCCTCCACTTTTTGCATCTCTTTCACTCATTTGTTCGATGTATCTTCTATATTTCACGTTTCCCTCTCCCCTGACTCTCAGTCTGAAGAAGGGTCTCATCACCTATTCCTTTTCTGCAGAGATGCTGCCTGATACAGCGCGAAAAAAAGGCCCTTCGGCCCACCGAGCCCGCACCGACCAGCGATCCCTACACATTAACACTACCCTACACATACTAGGGACAATTTTTTACATTTACACCAAGCCAATTAGCCGGTACGTCTTTGGAGTGTGGGAGGAAACCCAAAGATCCTGGAGAAAACCCATGCAGGTCACGGGGAGAACGTACGAACTCCGTACAGACAGTGCCCGTAGTCAGGATCGAACCCGGGCCTCTGGTGCTGTTGGGCAGCTGCCCTACCGCTTTTCAGGTTGGGACCCTGTGTCGACCATACTCCAGCTTTTTGTGCCTCTCTCCTTTACCTAACCCTGGGCCCATGATTTTATTGAGTTAGTTGGTTAACCTTCCAATCTGCACTAGGTGGTCTTGGCACACACATCTCTCTGGGGAAAATAAGAAAGGCTTCTGCATCTCAGTCATCATCCAGTGGACTAATGGCATCAACAGTAGGAACATAATAATGCTTCAGTGTTTCATAGTTCATAAACAGGGAGCCTGTTGCCATTCATTAAGAAGGATTCAGCTGGACTACAGGAGAGTGGTCATCAGGCAATCTTCACCATCCTTGCATCCAATATCATACCTAAAATTCCTGCCTGTGCCTGCAGAAGGTTTGTTGGTGCCCTTGATACCATAGCCCAACAAACTTTGTTCTGCAACATCAAGAGATGCAGTCTAACTGCGGTCGATCACCTCAGTTCCACTTGTTGCTAGTTTGAACAGCAACGCTAATGTTTGGCGGTCTGAAGAAGAGTCCCGACCCGAAATGTCCTTCTTCTCCAGAGACGCTGCCTTACCCGCTGCATTGCTCCGGCACTTTGTATCTATCCAATGCTCAGCGGATGAATTAGCCTCAAGCAGAGAAAACGTGACCACCTCAGTCCACGGGAGTTCTCAGGAGACCGTAAGCAAACCTGATGCGACGTTGTGAGTTTCAAAAGAGCTTTTGACTTTTACCCATTGATCAGATGAAAAGAGAACTCATTTAATGATGACTGTTCCAACACTCAACTGCAACATTACAACATAGCATTCATTCAGTGAAAATATCCAGTATTGATCATATTTTGCACATTAGAATCATCTTTCACTTGCTTACTATTGTCCTTTAGAAAGAACAACGTCCCTTGGGGCCCGTCTTAAACAGCAACCGCTGGTGATCTTGCCCGCCACCCAAAAAAAAATCAAAGTCGAGGTGACCTGCAACCTCCTACCACCTCCCACGCGTATGTTGAAAACCTTCCTCGACTATGAAGAAAACCGGCTTCGACTAGACCGGCGACTAAAAAATTATCGATTTTTAAAGCGGCAACCTATTTTTAGTCGAGGCCGGGTTTATGATGAAAAATTAGCAGCAACCTAGATGAATTCTCGACCACGCGGAAACCACTTTCAACCATTAGGGAGAGTGACCAAAACCTCTGGTGACCTCATGGAAACCTTGGATGGCGGGCAAGGTCACCAGAGGTTGCTGTTTAGGTCTCCTATGTGGGACAGGCCCTTTATGTTATTGGTCTTCTCGAAACTTGTTAACGTTATGATGCATGATTAGCGCTTTCTGATAATCCCCACTGCCAGAAGAAGTCCCCACAGTATGGCCTGATGCCACGCAAGTTTTGTCAGCGATTTCAAATTGACATCTAGACTATCCAAAGTTTGCTTACTGACTAACAAAAATGGAGGAAAAAAAACCCAAGGCCAGGAGAAAATAAAGCTCGGTCAACAGACAAACTCCAGAAGCTTGAAGTAACACCTCCCTAAAGCAAGCTAAATTAAAAAAAATAATGCGCTGTATTTGTGCCCTGCAATTCTCGTGGCCCACACCGCACCCTCCCCCAACATCAGAGGTCATTTTGTGTTACGTACAACACTAACACTGGAGTCCGTTTCCTCCACGTTACAGGAACGTCCATGTTGGGGAAGCAAGATGGGGGGCTCCATTGTTGAAATCAATGAGTCAAAGTGTCATGCAGCATGGAAACAGGCCCTTCGGCCCACTTACCCATACCGTCCAACATGCCCCATCTGCAATAGTCCCACCTCCCTGCGGTTGGCCCACATCCCTCTAGACCTATCCTAATCATGAAAGTGTCCAAATGTATTTTAAACATTTCGTTAGTACCTACCTCAACTACCTCCTCCGGCAGCTCATTCCGTATTCCAACTAATCTCTGCGGAAAAAAGTGGCCCCTCAGATTCCTATTCAATCTTTCCTCCCCTCACCTTAAATCTATATCCTGTGGTTCTTGATTCCTCTCCACTCTGGATAAAAGACTGTGCAATTGCCCTCTCTATTCCTCTCATGATGTTATACACCTCTATAAGATCATCCTTCATCCTCCTCCGCTCCAAGGAATAGTGTCATAGTCCGCTCAACCTCTCCCTGTAGCTCAGGCACTCAAGTCCTGGTAACATCCTAGTAGTTCTTCTCTGTGCCCTTTCCAGCTTAACATCATCTTTCCTATATGAGGGTAACCAAAACTGAACACAAAACTCTAAATATGGCCTTACCAATGTCTTGTACAACTGCAACATGGACACCCAACATCTAGATTCAGTACTCTGGCTGATGAAGGCCAAAGTGCCGAAACTCAGTACTCTGACTGATGAAGAGGAATGAATCAACTGTACCATCTAAGTCCTTTTGTGCGCCACAGAGTTGGAGTCACTTCCCACATTGACAGCTTTGACATCCATATGTAAGTGTATATCACTCATGCCATATTGTTTCACATTTTGTTCATTCATAGGATGTGGATATGGTCAGCATTTATTGTCCATCTGTAATTGCCATGGAAGTGCGTAGGGAGTTAGATGTCACCTGTGTTTATGGTCTTGGAGACACAGGTGTGTAAGGATGGCAGATACCCTTCTATTAGTTTAGTTTAAAGATATAGCACCAAAACAGGCCCTTCGGCCCAACGAGTCCGCACCGACCAGCAATCCCCCCGTTCACTAGCACTATTCTACACACACTAGGGACAATTTACAATTTTACCAAGCCAATTAACCTACAAACCTGTACGTCTTTGGAGTGTGGGAGGAAACCGCTGGAGCTACCGGGAAAAACCCACGCAGGTCACGTGGAGAACGGACAAAGTCCCTACAAACAGCACCCGTAGCCAGGATCGAACCCGGGTCTCTGGCGCCGTAAGGCAGCAACTCTACCCTGCACTCTATTATATATCTAAAGCCGATGTCTTTTTAACAACCTCATAATCACCATGGATCATAATCCGTGAACGGTTATCAGATCCAAAACGCAATGTTGTTTCTCCCATTACACATGCTGACTGACCTGCAGAGTATTCCCAGTTTCCAATTTCAGATTATCAGCGTCTGCGGAATTTTGTTTCTGGCAATCTTCTTTACTTAGCACTAGAGTTTCAATTCCAGTTTTACTGAATTACTCAAATTTAAACTTTCCAACTTGCATTTGAACTCCAGCCTCTATTTCACAGCCCCAAGGGTATGAATGAATGCTAGTCCCACAATGTGACTGCCAACACTGTTGCACCAGAAACGCAGTGAATCATTCAATGGTATTTAGAAATACTACAGTAATGGGGAAATAGAAGGCTAAGGAAAGGATTTACAACAATTTTAACTTGTACAATCCCAAAAGAAACCCGCCGATTTTCCTCTCCAAAGAGGTCACAATTCGCTCAGCCAACTAAACCTTTCCATCTTCTGAGAACTCAATCATCTTTGACGTTAAGGAAATCACTTACTGTAATGTTACAAGTGGTACGAATTTTACAATGCACATGTAGATATCTTACATCCAGATTATGCTTTCGCTTGAGCCTCCTCATAGGTGACTTTTACCAACGTAAAACTTGTGCCTTTTAAAGGAGTCCGTCACTCTACAAGGCCCTGTAGGCGTTGCATTAGTATTCTGGCTCGTGTCGCTTCCGAATGATTCTCTGTGGAAAGAGGTCAACAAATCACCCCACTGTTTAATGGGATGAAAGACTGATCCAATGAATGCTATAATAAGCCTCACGGATAGAAAATTTCCGAGTGGTGCTGAAAACAAATCGATGCCTCTCGATTGTAACGATGTTTCAAGGTCAGTTTATTGTCACATGTACCAGGGGCAATTATCAGCTGTGTGTATGGGAGTTGAGGACAGTCGCCGACTGTGGTGGGTGATGGTGGATGTGTGCTGAAACGTCGAGGAATGGGTCCAACCAGAATTAGAAGCCATCTTAACGGGTCATTGCCCGGTGTTTCCTCTCGACCACCATTTCAAAACTGACCCGGGCGGTACGAGGCGGAGAGACGTTATCTTCAGGTTCCAGCCACGATCTCCTAACTCCGGCCACACGCAGCCTCAACAGGGTTAGCCTGGAAGCTCGGAGGTGCGATCTTCCCCGCGCAAGCAAGGAGGAAAGGTCCAGGTCGCTGTTTGGCGGCAGTTTCGTTTCCAACGCCCGACCCTCCAGTCTCCTCTCCCACAGATAGCGAGACCCGCACCTCCCCGAGACCATCACTTAGACTGAACGAACAGAACCCTCTTGACAATTCAAGGGCGAAATAAAAAAATAAAAAACTTGAAACAAAAAGAAACAAAACACAACAACAAGCGACTAGATTAGTGGGCGCCGTCACGGAGCACGGTGTCAAAGGAACGTTGAAGGACTGAACACTCCCAGTTGCTTCTTCCGTCGTGAGTTTTGACCTACCGGTGGAATAAACATTTGCACCAATATAGATTCCATTTGAGTACGTTTGCTTCCGGAGACCTCTGTGGAGATGCTTGTTTGCAATTTCTACGTCCTTTACGTCGAACCGCAGTGGGCCCAAGGCAGTGCTTGACAGGATGATGAGAATTCCCAGTCTCACAAAGCAGGTCTCCTCCAATTATTTGTCTTACTGGCAAAGTGTGTCAGAAAACGGGGTCCCTTCAGCGCGACCCACGTCAATCCCTTGCCACCTCCATTTTTTGGTTGCGGTTCCCTCGAGTAGAAATAATTTATTTTTGTCTTCGTTTTTTTTTTTCTCTCTCGCCCCCACCCACCCACCCACCCCCACTCTGGGTGCTATGACGTGAGGAATAACAGGATGATGGTCACTGCCAGGACGAACCAAGAGATCCTAAAAGTGGTGATCCCGTCGTTATTGTGATAGGGCTCGGGCGACTCGTATATCGAATCATCTGGAAGAGAGAGGAAAACAAAAAGTAAGCAATTTTAGCAACGCATCCCTTTTTTAGCTCTTCCCTGTGACTCTAATGTGCGAAACGTAACAGCTTAATGGAACAAATTAAAGGAAAGGCTTTGCATTTATATGGCACTTAATCACATTGCAAAGTCCTTCATACGCAATGCACTACTTTGAAATGGTCTGGCTGTGTGTTCCTGTAGGCTGTGCGGTGAAGGCATCATTTGTGGGGAACCGCAGATTGCGGAAAACTGTCCGTCCTCAGTCTTTGAGTTTAGTTTAGAGATACAGCGCGGAAACAAGCCCACCGAGTCCACGCCGACCAGTGATCCCCGCACTCTCACACTCTCCTACAAACATTTGGGACAATTTACATTTATACCAAGCCAATTAACCTACAAACCTGTACGTCTTTGGAGTGTGGGAGGAAACCAGAGCCCCCGGAGAAAACCCACGCGGCCACAAGGAGAACGTACAAACTCTGTGCAGACAGTAGCCATAGTCAGGATCGAACCAGGGTGTCAGGTGCAGAAACGCAATTACTCTACCGTTGCGCCACTGTGCCACCTCTTGAGCCAAGAGTTCATTATACACGGGCATATGACTAGATGGTTTAATAAAACGCCTGTTGCAACATTCGGCCTCCGCAGTGCTAACATCAATCATGACCGACCATTCAAAAGTGCATCGTTGACTTCCTAGTCAAGTCTGCCCTAATAATGTGCCACAACCATGGAAAGACTGTGGATAGAGTGATAGTTTACCCCAACTATCAGCCCGTGAAGGGGATGGGAACAGGAGAACATTCATTCCCTCCAGAGGTCCACAGTCTAGGGTCTTTCCGCAGTGGGACATTGGTGGGAAAGATCTGGTGGAGACACCCCTCAAACAAGGGAAAGGATATCGCCACAGTGGGCAACTGGAGTGGCTGGGGATCTTGGCAGCAGGATAGTTTTCAAACGCTACTGAATATAACACTAACAAAAGTATAAAGGTTGAGAATGTTGGAAACTGTTTATCACTGTTCTGGTTTGGTTTATATTTTATTAGACTTTATAGTTACAGTGTGGAAACAGGCCCTTCGGCCCACTGAGTCCGTGCCGACAAGCGACCATCCCTTACACTAGCGCGATCCTGCACACTAGGGGACATTTTACAATTTACAGGAGCCAATTAACTTACAAACGTGTATGTTTATCCTACACCAAACACTATCCTACACCCTAGGGACAATTTTACAGAAGTAAATTAACCTGCAAACATGGAGTGTGGGAGGAAACTGGAGCACCCGGAGAAAACCCACACAGTCACATGGAGAACTTGCAAACTCTGAACAGACAGCACCCGTAGTCAGGATCGAACATGGGTCTCTGGCGCTGTAAGGCAGCAACTCTGGCACTGTGATACAATACAGTATCTAAGTGTATGTGAATAAAGTTTATTTTTGGAAATAAAAGCCTGTTCCACCATTCCTTCAGATCAAAGTTGATCTGTATTTTATGTTCTGCATCTAGACTTCCATGTTGGTACCACGGACACTTAAAATCTCTCTTTGTTTTCAAAACTTTCCAATCCTCTATGATTTTCTTCTGACTTGAAGGCAAAATAAAGTTGCAGACCCCCACGGCACTTTGTGTAAAGAACTGGGACATCAGCATTCAACAGCCTACCTCTGGTGCTAAGGTTAAGGTTATGCCATCATATTCTGTGTAAGCTGCACTCCAATGACCCACCTCCCCATCTCAAACACTGATAGCAAAGTCCACATGTTGATGACTTATACCAGTCTGTACGCAGCCACAGAGTCATGATGGAGTAACTCAGCGGGTCAAGCAGGGAGGACTAGATAAGGTGGATGTGGAGAAGATATTTCGATTAGAGGGAGAGTCTAGGACTAGAGGGCACAGCCTCAGAATATAAGGATGCACCTTCAGAATAGGGATGAGGAGGAAATTCTTCAGTGAGAGGGTGGTGGATCTGTGGAACTCATTGCCACAGACGGCAGTGAAGGCCAAGTCATTGGGTATTTATAAAGCAGAGATTGATAGGTTCTTGATTAGTACAGGTTTCAGAGGTTAAAGGGAGAAGGCAGGAGAATGGGGTTGAGAGGCAAAGATAGATCAGCCATGATTGAATGGTGGAGTAGACTCAATGGGCCGAATGGCCTAATTCTGCTCTAATGACATGAACATGAGAAGTTAAACCAGGCCAGGACCCTCACGGTGAACGGTAGTAGGGCCTTGGGGAGGATTATAGAGGGATCTAAGAGTGCAAGCAGACAGATTTGTGAATGTGGCTCAGTGACGATAATTGGTGCTCTGCAGGGACACTCGGCGCAGCACGATGAAGTTGCTGCCCTACAACGCTCACAGCGCCAGAGACCCGGGTTCGATCCTGGCTACGGGTGCTGTCTGTACGGAGTTTGTACGTTCTCCCCGTAACCTGCCTGGGTTTTCTCTGACACTCCAAAGACGTTCGGTTTCCTCCCACACTCCAAAGGCGTACAGGTTTGTAGGCTAAATGGCTTGGTAATATGAATCGTCCCTAGAGTATGGAGGGTAGTGTTAATGTGCGGGGATCGCTGGTCGGCGCGGATTCGGTGGACCTACAGTTGCCGCACTGTATCTCTAAACTAAACGAAACAATTTCCAGGCACGCAATCTCAATTCATACAATAACAAAATGACTCCCGCTCATTCCAGGTGTGTAATCAAATAAATACTGATTGTCACTCCCTAGAAGGAGACATTATGGAAGGTGGTAGAAGCTTCTTATGTGGTGTTTGTGTGGTGACTATTTTCGTACAGCAAAGATTTTTACTATGCCTTGTCACATGTGACAATAAAGTATTCCATTCTAATTGAAGGGTTTAAGGGGAGTCCTCAAGGAAGAGAAGGGATTTACGGAGCGAATTCTAAAGGGGCTGTCCCACTGCGGTGACCTAATTGGCGAGTTTAGGAGAGTTTAGGAGAGTTTGGAAAAATGTCATGTTGAAGACCTCCTTCGACTATGTTGAAGACCAGCTTCGACCAGCTTCGGGAAAATTGGACACCGAATAGTGGAGAGTGAAGACGACCTCCTTCAACCTCCCTTCGACTATGTTGAAGACTATCTACGACTACCTTCGATTACTTACGAATAACATGCCGACCTACTACGACCTACTTCGAATAAACCTACGAGTAAAAAGTATCGATTTTTTCCATGGCGACCTTTCTTTACTCGCGGGCATTTTTCCACATGTTGAGGCCTCGAGTATGCGGGGACCACTCTCGAGCATGAAGGAGAGTTACAAAGACCTCCTAGGACCTCGTGTCGACCATGCTGCGAGTATGAGTTGAGGGCGAACTCGTCTGAACTCGCAGACTAGGTCGCCGCAGTGGGACAGCCCCTTAAAGATTAGGACTTTGGCTGAGTAAAGCAGGAGGGCCATTGGTGGAGCAATGAAAGTTGTATGCTTGAGATGGCCATGGAGACTTGTACAAAAGAACAGACCAAGCCGCAGCCTTGACTATAACAAGTGCCTTGACAACAACTAGGTACTCTAACAACATTTAAGGGGATCATGAGAGGAATAGATAGGGTGAATGCACTGAGTCCTTTACACAGAGTAGGCAAATCAAGAACCAGGGGACATAGGTTTATGGTGAGATGAGAAAGATTCAATGGGAACCTGAGGGACAACTCTTTGCACTGAGGGTTGTGGGTGTATGGAACGAGCGGCCAAAGGAGGTAATTGAGGCAGGTATTGTAACAACATTAAAAAGACATTAGGACAGGTACATGGGTAGGACAGGTTTAGAGGGATACGGGGCAAATGTTGGCAGGTGGGACGAGTGTAGATGGGGCATCTTGGTCGGGCTGGGCAAGTTGGGCCGAAGGGGATCGTTTCTGTGCTGCATGACTCTATGCCTGTGGAGTCAATGGAAGCATTACCATTACTGGTGAAGGGGCTGGAGGCAGGTTGAGTTGATGAAAGAGACGGGGGTTTTTTGGCTCCTGCTCTAATAAGCTCTCCGCTTCCCTCCTCCACAGAAGCACCCGCTCCATCATTCACCTTTATCTCATTATCCGGCAAAAGTTAAATGTTATTAAAAAATGTCACTGGTTATTGATAATGCTCTGCAAGCATTTAACTAGCGAGCAAATTAGTGTCAGCTTCCTCTGTTCATGAGGCATCATTAGACCAGATTCCTAGAGCACTTTTCAATGTATAATGAGAGATTAGGCTCCACGAAGGTTAGCAATTACAGTATGGTACATGTTAAAAATATTTATAGTAAGATTAAAGAAAACAGGATTTATTCCAAAGTTCAGGATTTAAAATTAGTCAGAAATCTGTTTCACTTCTTAAAAGTTTTCTCAGATGATGCAGAGGTTAAAAAGGCCATTTTAATTCCAACCTAAAGACGCAGAGGAGTTCAAGTCTCAGGCAGGCCACACGAATTGTGGTTTATGAAGTGATTTTAGATTTGGCAACCTTTGATCCGATTCAGTGTTAATGCCGAGATTCAGGAAATCCCACCGATGGGTTAAGGGGAGACTCAGTGCACCTTCCTGCATGGAGCTGATTGTATGTCAGTTTTGCCCCTGTCCCACTTAGGAAACATGAACGGAAACCTCTGGAGACTTTGCGCCCCACCCAAGGTTTCCGTGCGGTTCCCGGAGGTAGCAGGTGGTTGCCGGAGGTTGCAGGTAGTGGAAGCAGGTAGGGAGACTGACAAAAACCTCCGGGAACCGCACGGAAACCTTGGGTGGGGCGCAAAATCACCAGAGGTTTCCGTTCAGGTTTCCTTAGTGGGACAGGGGCATTAGAATACAGGGCAGCATGGTGGCGCAGGGGTAGAGCTGATGCCTTACTGCGCCAGAGACCCAGGTTCGATCCTGACGACGGCTGCTGTCTGTGTGGAGTTTTGGGTTTTCGTTTTCATTTTGCATGGGTTTCCTCTGACACCCCAATGATGTACAGGTTTGTAGGTTAATTGGCTTTGATAAAAACTGTAAACTGTCCCTAGTGTGTAGGATATTGCTAGTGTACGGGGATCGCTGGTCGGCACGGACACGTTGGGCCGAATGGCCTGTTTCTGTATTTTTAAGCTGAACTAAACTAAACAAGAATTCAAATTCAAGTTGATTTTTTTTAATACACTAAGTATTTTTAATGCAATTATTCAGAAGTTGTATATGATATGCCATGACAAAAATGAAAGTTTTAGGGAACATCTTAGAGTGGCTGTGTCTCTAAACTAAACTAAATTAAAAAAAATATTTTGCAGCAAAGATTAAAGTAGAAATATATGTACATGAGAAATATTCAGGCTCTTGAGTATGCTCCATTATTCAATAAGATCATGGCTGATTGATTGATTGATTGGCTGAAAGATACAACATGGGAACAGGCCCTCTGGCCCACCGAGTCCACGCCGACCATCGATCACCCAGCCACACTAGTTTTTGTTATCCCACTTTCTCAGAGGCCAATTAACCTACAAACCCGCACCTCTTTAGGCTGTGGGAGGAAAGTAGAGCACCCGGAGGAAACCCACGCGGTCACAGGGAGAACGTGCAAACTCCGCACAGACAGCATCCGAGATCAGGATTCAACCCGGGTCTCTGGCTCTGTGAGGCGGCAGCAGCACTACCAGTTGGGGAACCCATGGCAACCCGTCAAGATAGCTCATGGACTCGATGGGCCGAAGGGACTGCTTCCATGCTGTACCTCTAAACTAAAGCAAAGAGGCTGGTGACATGCTAGCTTGATCCGATCGCTACAGTGAGGAATGACTATCAATCACGTTTTAGTTTAGTTTAGAGATACAGCGAGGAAACAAGCCCTTCAGCCCACCGGGTTTGCACTGACCAACAATCGCCCGTACACTAGTTCTGTAATATCCCACTTTCGCATCTGACACACAAGGGGGAATTTACAGAAGCCAATTCACCGACAAACCTGCACGTCTTGGGAATGTGGGAGGAAACTGGAGTACTGGGAGAAAACCCACGCGGTCACGGGGAGAACGTACAAACTCCGTGCAGAGAGCACCCGAGGTCGGGGTTGAACCGGGTCTCTGCCGCTGTGGGAATGCAGTGCTACCTGGGGCTACCTGGGGCTACCTGGGGCTACCTGGGGCTACCTGGGGCTACCTGGGGCAGACCATCCAGTCGGCATTTCCCACCTGCACAGGCGGCATAGTGGTGCAGTGGGTAGTACTGCTGCCTCACAGCACCAAGGACTGGCTTCTTCTACAAACTAAATGTTCCTTACACCCAGGTTGGGGCCCAATTGTCTAGAGTTAGGGGCACGTATGTTCCACATTGTTGAGGATTAGGCAGCCTTTAGACTTGTTTTTTGAGCTTGATTAAGGATGAGTGTGGACCTCATATTCTCCCATTGAATGTAGGTGAGGTTTAGCCATCTCCTCAAACTTGGTGATTGAGCACGGGCTCCGTCCAAGGGAGGTTATACTCCTTCATATACTCTTCCGTTGAGGTTGAGAGGTCGCCATGCTTTCCCAAGTATTGTTGAGGATTAGAGTGTTCTCACGTTCCCCCATTCAAATTGATCCTGAGTTAGATGTTCCCATATAAACCCATGGTGAGTTTGAGAGCACCGACACTCTCCCACTGAGACCATTTGAAGGTTAGAGGGCCCTCATATTCTCCCAAACAGACTGAGTGTCCCATACTGTCCCGTGGAGGGTTAGAAAGCCCTCAAACTACCCCAAATGTGCCCCGTTGTGAGTTAGAGGTCCTTCCTGCTATCCCACAGGGTTCTCCTTTGTACATTGCAGCTTGCAAGTATGAAGAAGGGTCCCGACCCATCCTATTTATCCAAAGATTCTGCCTGACCCTCCTGAGTAACTCCAGCACTTTGTGTCCATCTTTGCAGCTTTCAACACAATCCCACTATTTAATATTCTGATCTGTTTTAACACCTGATTGATTGATTGATTGATTGATTGATTGATTGATTGATTGATTGATTGATTGATTGATTGATTGATTGATTGATTGATTGATTGATTGATCAATAGATCATGTGATTGATCGATTGATCAATAGTTAGATTGGTCAATTGATTGATCGATTGATCAATTAATTGATTGTTTGATTAATTGATTGATTGATTGATTGATTGTTTCTTTATTGTTGATTGCTACTTTATTGATTGAGTGCAACTTTATTGTCACTTGTACTTGACACAGTGAAATTCTTAGTTTTGCATACAATACGCAAGTATGCAAATAGTCGCCGCGTAAAGGGTGCCGACAACGTTACAAAAGTATTCAATGAAGTCCCGATGGTTCTACTTCCTTCTCCCCCCACCATCCAACACCTTCATTCATAAAGGCGAAACGATAAAGGTACACATTAATATCCGCACATTCTCAAAGCAATGGCCGCTTATCCCCTTGGTTCGATTGGGATGTTTAGTCGCACAAGACAAATGTCACACAATCGGTGGATCTGATGTTGGCTGATAGATCAAAAAAAAAAATCAGAAATAATATCTGAAATAAAATAATTATGCTTTGACAGTTAGGAAACAAGACATCTTAAAACTCAGCTGAACAGCCGAACCTCGTAATAATCGGAGAATACAACACAGTTACTTGTCAGCCAAGCCTTGTTGTACTCCATTATTAGAAATGGTTGATAAAGAAAGAGCAAAAAGATTATTATAAATCTAATCAATACGATTAGATTGATGCAAGTACGACCAGGATTATTGCTTTATTATCTTGAGAGGGATCAAGGAATTATAGTTCTCTTGGTGTTTAAATTGTGCCATAAAAATCACACATATTAATGATAAACACGGCTCATTTTCGATCCCACCAATCGACCCCTTTTGGTTTCTCATTCATAATTTGTATCTTGGATTTAACGTCTAACTTGGTGGCTTTTTCAAAGGTGAGCAATAAACCTGGGCGTGCCATGCAGAGGAGAGGCGTATGGGGAAATGGAAGGAGGGGAGGGGGGGGGAGGGGGTCACGGGTGAAGGGAAGATGAGGCACTGTGATATTACTGACCTGAAGCTTCAACTGAACTGTTGTTTACATCGAAATCACCTTCATTCAAGCCTACTGCTTCCATACAACTGTCTAAGACAGAAATAGAAACAGTAGCTGTGTGTCAGTGTGAGGGTGATTTTCAGAGCATAGGGTTAATGAGCAGAGGGATCCTGTTTACAAGTCCCCCCGTTACTGAAGAAAACTACAGCCTTTCGAAAAAAAAAGTTTTAAAAAAAAACATGAGGGGAAAAAGTATTATACGTTTCCCAATGTAATGGTGGAAATAACTAGCACCTAATGGACACTCTCTTTTAATCATAAAACTGTAGGGTTGCGTGAGGTTCCTCTGGTTTTAATTTTGAGATCCTGAACACATCAGGCTCTGCCTTAAGCAACACTGCGAGGCCTAACTAATATCATCTCCTTAAACGTGGGCTTAAAGTGTTGTGAAACCTCCTTGTGAAACAGAGCTAGAAGCTAGCTGTTTACCTCTCTTTACAACTCGATGCTTATGTCAAGCCTGTCCTGTAGCTGAATCTGTCCCTAGAGTCCTCCTGTAGAAGCAGACCATCATCTAAATACCTGCCCTTGGAAAACCAATACCTGTACTAGAAACATAGAAAACAGGTGCAGGAGGAGGCTATTCGGCCCTTCGAGCCATTCATTGTGATCATGGCTGATCATCCCCAATCAATAACCCATTCCTGCCTTCTCCCCATATCCCTTGATTCCACTACCCCCGAGAGCTCTATCTAACTCTCTCTTAAATCCATCCAGTGATTTGCCCTCCACTGCCCTCTGTGGCAGGGAATTCCACAAATTCACAACTCTCTGGTGAAAAAGTTTTTTCTCACCTCAGTCTTAAATGGCCTCCCCTTTATTCTAAGACTGTGGCCCCTGGTTCTGGGCTCGCCCAACATTGGGAACATTTTTCCTGCATCGAGCCTGTCCAGTCCTTTTATAATTTTGAAGAAAATAGATACAAAGTGCTGGAGTAACTCAGTGGATCAGACTCAGGCAGCATCGCTGGAGAACATGGATAGGTGATGTTTCGGGTCAGGACCCTTCTTCCAGACGAGTCATAGGAGCATGAGTCATAGGAGCAGAATTAAACCATTTGGCCCATCGAATCTGAACTGCCATTCGATCATGGCTGATCTATTTTACCCTCTAAACCCCATTCTGCTGCCTTCTCCCCATAACTGACCTGAAACGTCACCTATGTGGGCTTTCTCCAGGTGCTCCGCTTTCCTCCCACACTCCAAAGACATACAGGGTTGTAGTTTAATTGGCTTTGGTAAATTGTGAAAACAAAATTGCCCCTAGTGTGTATTGGTTAATGTATGGGGTGATCGGTGGTCAGTGCGGACTCAGTGGGCCGAAGGGCCTATTTCCGTGCTGTATCTTTAAAGTCTGTAGTCTATCCATGTTCTCCAAGGATGCTGCCTGACCACTGAGTTACTCCAGCACTTTGTGTCTCCTTTCTCTTAAGCTAGCACCTGCAGTTCCTTGTTTCTACCTGTTGCATTTGCAGTTTATTTTAATCCCTAAAGGTAACCTAATATAGTAACCAATAATTGCTGATCTTCATTTTTGTATTCCCTTCCTCTGGCCCAATCGATATTTGAAGGAGTCAAGTTACTACCTATCTTACGCTCCCTCCTTAACTCCAGTGTCTAGGCTCAAGAAACCATTCAATCTTATCTTAACAATGCTTGACTGAGTCACTTCAACCAACTCTACTCGTTGGAGTTTAGAAGAATGAGGGGGGACCTCATTAAAACTTACCAAATAATGATTGGCCTGGATAGAGTGGATGTGGAGAGGATGTTTCCACTAGTGGGAGAGTCTAGGACCAAAGGTCATAGCCTCAGAATTAAAGAATGTTCCTTTAGGAAGGTGATGAGGAGGAATTTATTTAGTCAGAGGGTGGTGAATCTATGGAATTCATTGCCACAGAAGGCTGTGGAAGCCAAGTCAATGGATATTTTTAAGGCAGAGATAGATTCTTGATTAGTACGGGTGTCAAGGGTTATGAGGAGAATGGGGCTAGGAGGGAGAGATAGATCATCCATGATTGAATAGCAGAATAGACTCGATGGGCAGAATGGCCTAATTCTGCTTCTTACGCTTATGAACTTGAACTCCCGACCGAGATAGCTCAAAGGGGAGGCTTCTACATCTAATATCATCAGGGACCTTATATCCAAATATAACTACATGTTATGCAAGGTTATGGATGCCAAACAACAGTGTATTTGACGAGCTGCACATATCCCTGAATCAACTATTTTATGGTCACTATTTAGTGTAAACATCCCCCTAATCCTACTCTTGATAGCATTCAGGTCATCCATCACAGCTAACCTGATCAATTAACTGATCTTATTCTGGCACTACTGACATAAATAAAAAGGCCAGATAACATTTTGAATGGTTCTGATTAGTGCAGTTAAAGAGACTTAGTTACAGTCTGTTGAAGGGTCTTGACCCAAAACGTTGCCATCAGTCTAAAGAAGGGTCTCGACCCGAAACGTCACCTATCCCTTCTCTCTGTAGATGCTGCCTCACCCGCTGAGTTCCTCCAGCATTTTTGTCTACCTTAGTTACAGTCAGATTAGTTGTCTCATTGCAATCATCCTCATCCCTACGCAGTTTACACCATTCCCTGAACACTCCCTTTAGGAACCAATATACCAAATTCATCTAAAGGTCCATTACTCATCCGGTGTTGAAATCCTACCGTCTACCGAGCTCAGTCACTGCTCAAAAGGCCCAATTAAAAAGTCAATCTCATCACTTGGGTCCTACATTTTGAGAAGAGTCCACGCTAGTCTAATCTTCCATTTTATCCCGGCTCCACTCCACCCAAGGAGCTGTGTTATTGTTATAAAAGGCCAATTAAAAAAAAAAAAAATATTCGTAGCAACGTATTTAATCTGGCTTTAAAATCAAAGGAATTCAGCGAAGATGAAATAAAGTGAAAGAAAATGGCAGTAGAAACGGTGAGGGAAGAAAAAATTCTAGCACAATAATTATTTTGATCTTGCGCTACTTTGGCAACTGATTGGTTTAGTGACAATTACAGTGCATGCCTGAGTGGAACAAGGTAAAGTGAAGACAATGCTGCAGGCACACGCGACTTACTTGTTGGTCGGACATATACTTTTAGCTTTAAGCAGGGTTTCCCAATAATGTTAGGATGAGGAGATGCTGAAAAAGAAACAATGAGAGATGGTTAGTAGTGCTAATAAACAATTACGCTGGCCATTATAAATCATACTCCAGCAATGACGTTGCGATGACTGTAAGTATCTCCGTGCTTTAGGTGTGTAGTTTCACTCTGAGCCATTTTGTTGTCCAACTCACCTTTGAGACCGAAGAGAGGCACAAAATGCTGGAGTAACTCAGCGGGACAGGCAGCATCTCTGGAGAGAAGGAATGGGTGTTGCAAATTGGAGGAACAGCACCTCGTATTTTGCTTGGGCAGCTTACAACTCAGTGGTATGAGTATTGATTTTTCTAACTTCCCTTGCACTCCCTCTCCAACCCTCCCCCATCCTAGTTCTCCGACCTGATTAAATTTTACACTGCACGCCTGGTTGTCACCTTCCCCAGCTAACAACGATCTATCCCACATTTTACTTGAACTTCATCCACTTTGATCTTACATTTTCACACCTTCCATATCTCTTGTTTCCCTCTCCCCCGAACTCTCAGTCCGAAGAAGGGTCCCAACCCGAAACGTCACCCGTTCCTTCTATCCAGAGATGCTGCCTGAGTTACTCCAGCATTCTGGGTCTAAATTCATCTGCAGTTCCTTCCTTCACCTTTAAGACTTGCTTCATCAGATTGCCACATTGGTTGCTGAGAAGTTGAACTATTACTGGGGAGAAAGAGAGGGAGAGGCCACCTTACCTGCTGTCCACGGAGGATATAGCAGCGCTATCCATTATGAACTAGGGCATTATAGGTTCATTATAAAACACACAGCGATATTCATCATAGACCCACCGCATCAGTCATAGTGGAGCACAACCTTTATTCATTATTAGAGACCCACAGCACCATACATTATGGACCACATTCCTACCGAGTGCGCATCATTCTTTGTTCAACCTATAGCACCATTGATTAAGACCCACTGCGCTGTACATCCGATAACATCAATTATGTGAGACCCAGTGACATCATTCATTATGGTTCCCCTGGCACCGTTCATTACAGGCCCTATCGCACTTATTATTAGAGAGCCCGCTACACCATTCATTATAACCCTTCTGTATCCCTCATTGTAGAGTACACAGCATTGTTCATATACAAAGTGTTTAAGAAGGAACTGCAGATGCTGGAAAATCCAAAGTACACAAAAATGCTGGAGAAACTCAGCGGGTGCAGCAGCATCTATGGAGCGAAGGAAATAGGCAAAGTTTCGGCCCAAAACGTTGCCTATTTCCTTCGCTCCATAGATGCTGCTGCACCCGCTGAGTTTCTCCAGCATTTTTGTGTACCATTGTTCATATACACGCTGGCCTGCTCTCTATTGCACCATTCTCTAGACACCCCAATCCACCATTAGACCTGGGCGTCACGGTGGCGCAGCGGTAGAGTTGCTGCCTCACAGCGCCAGAGACCCAGGTTTGATCCTGTCCACAGGTGCTTTCTGTACGGAGTTCGTACGTCCTCGTGACCTGCGTGGGTTTTCCCTGGGTGCTCCGGTTTCCTCCCACATCTCAAAGACGAGAAGGTTTGTAGGTTAATTGGCTTTGGTAAACAAAGAAACATTGAAACATAGAAAATAGGTGCAGGAGTAGGCCATTCGGCCCTTCGAGCCTGCACCGCCATTCAATATGATCATGGCTGATCATCCAACTCGGTATCCTGTACCTGCCTTTTCTCCATACCCCCTGATCCCTTTAGCCACAAGGGCCACATCTAACTCCCTCTTAAATATAGCCAATGAACTGGCCTCAACTACCTTCTGTGGCGGAGAATTCCACAGATTCACCACTCTCTGTGTAAAAAATGATTTTCTCATCTCGGTCCTAAAAGACTTCCCCCTTATCCTTAAACTGTGACGCCTTGTTCTGGACTTCCCGAACATCGGGAATAATCTTCCTGCATCTAGCCTACCCAACCCCTTAAGAATGTTGTAAGTTTCTATAAGATCCCCCCTCAATCGTCTAAATTCTAGCGAGTACAAGCCGAGTCTATCCAGTCTTTCTTCATATGAAAGTCCTGACATCCCAGGAATCAGTCTGGTGATCCTTTTCTGTACTCCCTCTATGGCAAGAATGTCTTTCCTCAAATTGTAAAGTGTCCCGAGTGCGTGTAGGATAGTGTTACTGAGCAGCAATCGCTGGTCGGCACGGACTCGATGGGCCGAAGGGTCTGTTTCCGCGCTGTATCTCTAAACTAAACTAAAACTAAACCCCATAGCACCATGTCTTATAGACCATCCTTACTGATTGTACATCATTCACTGGGCACCTTATAGACTATTCACGCTCACAGCCCCTAATTATTATCAATTATAATTGATCCAATAACATCAGCTACTAGAAACACCCACCACGCCATGACATCATTACATTTCCCACTGTACCATTCATCACGTTCCCTAGAGCATTAATTAATAGACACCATACTTCACCATTCATTACAAACCACTCTGCCTCACTTGTAAGAAGGTATATGATATTAGGGTCAGCATGGTGGCACTGTTGCCTTACAGCGCCAGAGACGCCGGTTCGAACCTGACCACGGCTGCTGTCTTTACAGTGTTTGTACGTTCTCCCTGTGACCAAGTGGGTTTTCACCGGGAGCTTCGGTTTCCTTCCACATTCCAAAGAAGCACAGGTTTGTAGGTTAATTGGCTTGGCAAAATTGTGCATTGTCCCTAGTATGTGTAGGGCAGTGTTATAGTATAGGGATCGCTGGTCGGCACAGACTCGATGGGTCGAAGGGCCTCTTTTGGTGCTGTCTTACTAAACTAAAGTAAAGACACCCAACAGCACCAATTATTCGAGATACCATTGCCCCATTCATTAGAGAGTCCACTGCACCACACGTTAGAGACCACACTGCATCATTCCGTAAAAACGCCAAATAATTACACCCCTCCCGCCATCACTATTCATTATCAGATCTAAAACATAATTAATTATTGATCATACTGCACCAATCTTTATAGATCCCATAGAACCATGCATTATTGGCACGAGTAGTAAGGATGTTAAGGCTTAGGATCAGATTTATTATTTAGTTTAGTTCAGTTTAGTTTAGTTTGTTATTGTCACATGTACTGAGGTACTGTAAAAAGCTTTTGTTTGCGTGTTATCCAGTCAACACTACAGTGGGCGGCACGGTGGTGCAGCCGTCGAGTTTCTGCTCTTCAGCGCCAGAGACCCGGGTTCGATCCTGACTACGGGCGTTCTCTGTATTCAGTTTGTACGTTCTTCTCGTGACCTGCATGGGTTTTCTCCAGGAGCTCCGGTTTCATCACACACACTCCAAAGATGTACAGTTTTGTGGGTTAATCGGCTTGGTAAAATTTGTGAAATTGTCCCTAGTGTGTGCAGGATAGTGCTAGAGTGTGGGGCGCGGACTCAGTGGGCCAAAGGGCCTGTTTCCGAAACTGTACCTCTAAACTAAAGCAAACTAAACTATACCTGATTACAATCAAGCCATCCAGTGTACAGATACAGGATAAAGAGTTACATCATATAGTGTAACATAACGTCTGAGAAAGTCTGATTAAAGATAGTTCAAATGTCTCCAATGAGGTAGGGAACTGGGTTAGGACTACACTCCAGCTGATGACAGGACCGTTCAGTTGCCTGATAACAGCACAGAGATAGGATATACTGTGCGTTAACACAATCAAGCCAAGGGCAATAGATGGAGCAAAGGGCTCATTAAGCCGGAGAGAATGCAGAGAAGATTAACGAGGATGTTGTCAGGGCTCAACACTTTGAACGAGGGGGAGAGACTAGCCAGGCTAAGACATTCCTTGGAGCACAGGAACCGTAGGCATTGATCTTATAGAGGTGTATAGGATCATGGGGTGAATGCACAGAGTCTTTTACCCAGGTTAGGGGAAATCAAGAAACAGAGGACATAGGTTTCAGGAGAGAGAAGGTTGAATAGGAATGTGAGGGGCAACTTTTTCATACAGATTGTGGTGGGTGTATGGAACAAGCTGCCAGAGGAAGTAATTGAGGCAGGGACTATAATAGCATTTACAAGACGGATACATGGATGGGGAAGGTTTAGAGGGAAAAGTGGCCAAATGGGACTAGCCCAGATGGGGTATCATTGTCAGGTTGGAGGAGCTGGGCCAAAGGGCCTGTTTCCGTGCTGTATGTCTGTACGATCTAACAGTGCAATTCATGACAGACCTCACCTTGTAAACTGCACAGCACCACTATAGTCCCAGTAGTATTATTACTTACCACATCCAAGTTCTATTTACAGTACCATCCAAAATGGATCCCACAGCGCTGTTCCTGACTGCAATGCCGACCATACAACTCTGTGCCTCACAGTCCAGCACTGCTGTAAACTCACACACCCATGCAAAAACCCTTGGTTTTGGTTGAGTGAAAGGTTGGTGCTTAGTTTAGGCTGGTTTAAATCGAAGGTAGACACAAAATGCTGGAGTTATGCCCCTGTCCCACTTAGGAAACCTGAACGGAAACCTCTGGAGACTTTGCGCCCCACCCAAGGTTTCCGTGCAGTTCCCGGAGGTTTTTGTCAGTCTCTCTACCTGTACAGAGTTTTTTTCTCCCTGTGACCCACGTGGGTTTTCTCCTGGTGCTCCAGTTTCCTCCCACACTCCAAAGATGTACAGGGTTGTAGTTTGACTGGCCGGTAAAAACTGTAGGAAGTGCTAGTGTATAGGTGATAGCTGGTAGCTGCGGACTCGGTGGGCCGAAGGGCCTGTTTCTGCGCTGTATCTCTAAACTAAACTAAACTAAACTAGTCCTGCCTCAATGACTACAAACCCCCTAATGAACCCCCTCATTTACTTTCTACTAATTTCCATCTATGTTCTATTTTCCTGTCTTACTTTGATACAATAACCTCAGTTTATCTTATCTATACTATTTAATATTTTATGTAATTTGATGAGACATTCACCGAGAACATCTCTTTTCAAAATAATAGCTTTAATAATAGAACCATTGAAATATGAGCAACTAAAGATTGGAAACCTTAGTGTAATTGCTTATATTTATTAAATATTTAACATTCTAAATTACCCATTTCATAATTCCTCTCTTTAATTCTGGAATAGCTTCAAATAAAAATCTTTCTTCCATTTTTTTCCCCCCTCAATTTTATCCTCTCCATCGGTTGTGGTGCTGTTGGTGATGCTAGCTACCCCTCATCCCCCCCACTCCCCATTCCGTGCAGTAGAGTTGCTGCCTCACAGCGCCAGAGACTTGGGTTCGATCCTGACCACGGGGAGAGAGAGGAGAGAGAGGAGAGAGAGGAGAGAGAGGAGAGAGGAGAGAGGAGAGAGGAGAGAGAGGAGAGAGAGAGAGAGAGAGGAGAGAGAGGAGAGAGGAGAGAGGAGAGAGAGGAGAGAGAGAGAGAGAGAGAGAGAGAGAGAGAGAGAGAGAGAGAGAGAGAGAGAGAGAGAGAGAGAGAGAGAGAGAGAGAGAGAGAGAGAGAGAGAGAGAGAGAGAGAGAGAGAGAGAGAGAGAGAGAGAGAGAGAGAGAGAGAGAGAGAGAGAGAGAGAGTGCAGAGGGAGGAGGAGGGAGGAAGGGGGTAGAGAGAGGAGGGAGGGAGAGAGAGAGAGGGAGAGAGAGATCGAGGAAGAGAGAGAGTGTGGGAAAGAGAGAAAGAGAAAGAATGTGAGAGAGCTGGAGAGAGTGAGAGAGAGGGGGAGAGGGAGAGAGAAAGAGGAGGACAGAAAGGGGGTAGAGAGAGGAGGGGAAGGAGAGGAAGAGAGCGAGTGAAAAATGGAAAGGGAAAGAGAGAGAGTGAGGGAGGGATGGATGGAGAGAGAGATCCAGGAAGAGAGAGAGAGAGAGAGGGAGCTGGAGCTGTGGTGGCCATGATAAGATGATGTGTGAATTGACTGAATGGTAGAGCATGTTTGAAGGCCCCACTATCCTCCTCTAGCTTTCGCTTCTTACGTTCCAACCACAAACAATCAACGTCATCATTTTGAGAAAATAAGAATAAAACAAAAAAATATAAATTATTAAGAAGCAATTTAAAAAAAATGAAAAAGCAAAAAGAAAGCTGACCAATACCCTTCCAGTTAGGAATACCCCATTGTAAAGGGGATTGTAATCACCTGTAGGACTGGCCAAAGGTACAGGGACAAAGAGAGTTTTTGTTGCATGCCTATCCCTGATAGACTTCCCAGACATACATTGGGTCTGCATGTGGCTCGTTGTTGCATGTTAAGGAGAAACCAAATGTGTTAGAACAGCTAGAAGCCACGGGAAAGGGCCTGTCCCGCTGTACGAGGTAATTCAAGAGCTCTCCCGAGATAAAACAAAAATCAAACTCGTGGTAAGCACGTAGAATGTACGTAGCGGGTACGTCGGAGCTCGGGACGTCTCTTAGCGGCTCGTAACGCTAACGGCAGGTACTCGGGAAACACGGTAAGCTCGTGAAGATTTTTCAATATGTTGAAAAATGTCCACGAGTGCCCCGAGCACATACGAGCGGCTATTACCATAATTCTCCGAGTTCGAATCAGGGGAAACTCGGAAGAACTCTTGAATTAGCTCGAACAGTGGGACAGGCCCTTTAGTATAACTTTGCCCATTAGAACTGGTACAATAACATTTTGGACTTTCAGGCTTTAGACTTTAGAGAAACAGCGTGGAAACAGGTCCTTTGGCCCGCCATGTCCGCGGCGACCAGCGATCACCCCGTACACTACTTCCATCCCCCCGATTCTCAGTCTGGAGAAGGGTCTCGACCCGAAACGTCACCTATTTCTTTTCTCCAGAGATGCTGCCTGACCCGCTGATTTTTTGTGTCTCACTTCTATCCGACACATTAGGAGCAATTTACAGAAGGCAAGAATTTCATGGTCCTATCTGGGACACATGACAATAAACTCTCTTGATTTGACAATTCGCCTACAGACCTGATCGTCTTTGGAGTGTGGGGGGAAACCGGAGCACCCAGAGAAAACCCACGCGGTCACAGGGAGAACGTACAAACTCTGTATAGTCAGCACCCGTGGTTAGGATCGAAACCCAGGTCCCTGTCATTGTAAGGCAGCAACTCTACCGCTGCGCCACCGTGCCATCGACCCGGGGCCGATTACAGTCGTAGACTTAAAGGAGTAGGTGCAGATTTATTCTGAAGGAAATGTTAAATCTTAACCACCTTGGTAAAAACAGGTGGCATCTCGTTTCCCTCCTGGACACAATATGGATGGTCTTGGTGGTTTAAGGCAGAGCAGAAGTGAGACGGCTTGCATATTTATACAACGCTTTCGAATTGACAAGAGTCCAACGAAAAGGTCATGTAACAACGACCTTGGAAGCAGTGAGATGAAACTTGACGTGTTGCATTCACTGCGGCAAAGTGACATGGTGTACGGCTGGAAAGGGGTTAAAGTATTTGTGAATTCTGAAAGGATTTGGTGCAGATGTCAATCTCTGGCTAAACCGTGTGCATTGGACCTCAACAGGGGGAGAAAAAGGAGAAGGAACAAAGCAAGGCAAGAGTGCACTCATCCAGCGAGACCAGATGCATTTAGTTTTTGTCCTTCACGTTGCTTTGTAGTCGCTTGGGATGTCTGTAAGAACAGGTCTGATAGACACCGTCTTTGTCCAGAGATAAGGGAGTTGCTCTCTCTGTCTGGTTCTGGGGCAGTGCAGCACAATGTAGCTGGATGGAAATTCAGGTTCCTCTTACTGAATGAGGTTGGATGTCTTAAAGGCGTATGTATGCCCCTCGGAGGGCGTTCAACGTGAGCGATGTACTGGGGGGGGGGGGATCCACCAGCTGCTTTGTATTGTGGCCGCTGGCAGGACTTCTCCGTGTTCCCACAAACAAGATGCCCGTGAGAGCCATTTTGTTTCTCCCCTTTGACCAGAATGAACAACCGGAATGTCAAAGGTCAATCCCCTCTTCAAAGAGTTGCCGCTGATCGAACCGCGACGTTTCAAATTCATTCGACTCCCCAACTTTGCAGGGGCAGCGTTTACATGAGGAGCGGGTAGAGTGGGTCAACCACAGTCCATATCTGTGACACCAACTCTTTAGAAAAAAACAGGTTAATGTCTAAAACAATGTATATTGGGGCAGTGGATGCTATTCAAATATAGGTGAGACTTTATATACTTATAGCAACAGACTCTACTTTCATGATAGCCTTGTCTCCATCATGCTAACGTTTAACTATGGTCCAATTCAAACTTCTGTGAGCTGATTCTATACGTATTTAATGACAAGCTGAACAACGACTGTTTAGTTTAGTGATGCAGCGGAGAAACAGGCCCATCGCCTCACCGGGTCAACGCTGACCATCGATCACCTGTAAACTGGAGTCAAGGGCCTGTCCCACTTTCACGACCTAATTCACGACCTCTGCCGAGTTTGCCCTTGGCTCATACTCGCAGCATGGTCGTCACGAGGTTGTAGGTAGGTCGCAGCAGGTCGTGATGCTAGTCGTAGGTACTTGTGGCATCAAGTAGGCCGGGGCGTTTTTTCTAGCATGATGAAAAATGTCCACGAGTAAAAAAGGTCGTGAATTAGGTCGTGAAAGTGGGACAGGCCCTTAATAGAGTCATAGAGAGTGGAAACAGGCCCTTTGGCCCATCGAGTCCATGCTGAGCATTGATCACCTGTACACTGGAATCATAGAGTCATACAGTGTGGAAACAGGCCCTTCGACCCAACTTGCCCACACTGACCAACATGTCCCACCTACACTAGTCCCACTTGCCTGCGTTTGGCCCATATCCCACCATGTCCGGTTATTCCACTTCTGCATCTTGTCAGGTAACTTGAACGCACAGAAACGAAGGAGGCTGCAAATAGTGGTCAACATTGCGGGCTCTGACCTCCCCACCATCGAAGGGATCTTCAGCAAGCGTTGCCTCCGAAAAGGCTGCTGATATCATCAGATGCCTACACCACCCTGGCCACGTTCTCAGTTCACTTCTACCATCGGGAAGAAGGTGCAGGAGCCTGAAGACTGTGACCTCCAGGTTCAAGAACAGCTTCTTCACAGCAACCATCAATGTCTGGAACACTGCATAAGACTAACCTCAGCAACTACGATCAACTACGGACTTTGCTTTGGTTGCACTACAGACTTAGGTTTTGTTCTTGTATAGCTGATTATTAATTTGTAGCATTATTGATTACTGTATCGTTATTTGTTATTGCATTAATGGGCTTGCAAAGCTGCAGTAAGAATGTCTTTGTTTTGTTGGCAGATCCATACACCAACTAAACTCCTCTGGCTCTCTGTCTGAAGAAGGGTTTCGGCCCGAAACGTTGACTATTTCCTTCGCTCCATAGATGCTGCTGCACCTGCTGAGTTTCTCCAGCACTTTTGTCTACCTAGTATTTTTTTAGTTTAGTTTAGAGACACAGCGCGGAAACAGGCCTTTGGCCCAGAGTCCGTGCCGACCAGCGATCACCTGGGACACCAACGCTACCCTACACACGAGGGACAAGTTACAATTCTACCAAGCCAATTAGCCTGCAAACATGTATGTTCTTTAAGGAGAACGTAGAAACTCCGTACAGTCAGCACCCGTAGTCGGGATCGAACCGGGGCCTCTGGCGCTGTTGGCCAGCAACTACCACTCTGCCACCATGCCGCCCGAGGTATCTGTTATTTACCTCACTCCTCCTACCATCTCCGCTTTGTAAACAACCCTCCGCGCCCCTCCAATTCTGAGGAAGGGTCTCCAACTCAGAAGGTCGACCGGTTTCTCTTTCCGCAGTTGTTGCTTGACTGGCTGTGTTCTTCCAGCACTTCTGTACTTGGTACTATTATGGTACAATTTCGAATGAATAGTCTGTTTCTCTGCAGCAAATTCAACGCAGTGTGCAGTGCCACGTTTGTGTTACTTGGTCTGTTTCGAGTTTTGATTGATCTAATCATTGCCACATCAAAGTTGCATTAAGAATATTGGTTCAAGTTATATAATGCATTGCGATAAAAAAAATTACAACATCATGACAGCTGTTATTTCATTACATATTGCAGAAATATGTATCAATAAAACATTGAAATGGCAATATTACACGCAATGAGTATTTTATGCCAGATTGTTGCATATCTTTGTAAATTAAGTTCCAAATGATCAAACTGTCTCTTTAATGTCTGGATAATGAATGGTTCCATTGATGAGGCTCTTTATTTAGTTTGGAGAGAAAATATGCAATTTCTCAATAAATCCGATTGATATCTTTTCTTTCATTTTGATTTCAACAGGGTTGAGGGATGTTTTTCATGTTCATGTGATAGGAGCAGAATTAGGCCATTCGGCCCATCGTCCTTTCTGCCATTCGATCAAGACTGATCAATCTCTCTCTCCTAACCCCATTTTCTTGCCTTCTCCCCATAACCCCTGACACCCGTACTAATCAAGATTCATACTATCTCTGCCTTAAAGATATCCATTGACTTGGCCTCCACAGCCTTCTGTGGCACTGAATTCCACAGATCACACACCCTCTGGCTAAAGAAATTTCTCCTCATCTCCCTCCTAATGAAACATCCTTAAATTCTGAGGCTCTGTATGACCTCTAGTCCTAAACTCTCCCACTAGTGGGAACATCCTCTACACATCCACTCTATCCAGGCCTTCCACAATTCGGTTTTAGTTCTGAGCGATCAGGCATTGACCACCTCAGGCTGGTCCCTGCCGTTAAAGGGGTCAGTCATACTGCCTCCACCCTGCCTGACGCGGAGCCTGAATGTGGGCTTCCCCTTGTGCCTCACGCAGCGTGAATTCCACAGTGGAGCAGGTCACAAGATTCAGGCACCAGACAGCTATTCAGCGTCATAATCTTACAGGTCACATATGCAGCAAATGACTTTGAAGATTTCATTATGAAAATCAGAAGGACATTGGCAATGGATATCTGTGCATCGGGCTTGGGTACATGGCACGCGATACGGTGCGATGAAAATCAATTACTTACGGAGGAGAAGCATAATTGTAATCATTTCTTTTTCATATTCTTTTAGTTTAGTTTAGAGAAACAGACCCTTCGGCCCACTGAGTCCGTGATGGACAAGGGAAGGCTGAAAAGCATAATGGGCCTGTCCCACTTAGGCGATTTTTTAGGTGACTGCCGGAGACTGTGCAGTCGCCACATGTTCGCGGGTGGTTGCCGGGGAGTTGCCTTCATGGTCGTGAAGAGTTCCCGCATTCTGGGAACTAGTCGCGGCCTTATTATGGTCGCCACAAATTTTTCAACATGTTGAAAAGTTAGCGGCGACTAAAATGAAGCCGCCATGGAGAATAGCGAGAATTCTCGTGCCGTAGGTGGGTCGCCAGGAAGTCCTAGTGGGTTGCCAGGAGGTGGAAGGTTCTGGTAGGTTCTTGTAGGTTGTAGCACGTGCTGACCGGTGAATTTTATTGGCGCATTGGGAAAAAAAACGTAAGCAACCGGTAATGTCTGCCGAGCATCATAGCCGTGTATCTCTGGCTTCCTAAAAGTTGTCTCCACTCCTTCTCCCCCCCTCTCCCCTCTCTTTTAAAGGACTTACCGTACACTGTGTAATTACAGCGCCAACCTTCCTGTACATCGCGGTGTGTGTCTGTATCACCTTGGCTTTGCACCGTGTGAATTTCAGACAGCGCTCCCCCCGCGTGCCCTGTCCCCCGCCTGCGACGTGTGTGTTGCAGTCTGACAGTCGCCGTTCCAGTTGCCGGTTTTTCAAGGCGACTGCCGGCAACTTGACCGTCGTTGGCAGTGGCCAGAAAAGTCGCCCAAGTGGGACAGGCCCAGAGGTCTGTCTCCAGCTCTGAGGTTGAAACCATGAACTCAATACTCTCACTGATTGTTTATTTGTTATTTACAATTACCATTTCTTCAACACTAATTGGTTTTGATGTTGGTCCACTTAATCAATGAAATAATTAAATGACATGGAATTAGGGGGAAAAAAAGGATGTCGTGTCCTACACGTAACCTTAAAGCACTTCCAGCTGCTGATATAAAGTGCTGTTGCTTTACGAATGCAGGAAACACACAGATTCATTTATGCACATCAAGGGGGGACCTCATTGAAACGTACAGAATAGTGAAAGGCTTGGATAGAGCGGGTGTGGAGTGGATGTTTCCACTGGTGGGAGAGTCTAGGACTAGAGGCCATAGCGTCAGAATTAAAGGATGTTCGTTTAGGAAGAAGATGAGGAGAAATTTCTATAGTCAGAGGGTGGTGAATCTGTGGAATTCTCTGCTACAGAAGGCTGTGGAGGCCAAGTCAGTGGATACTTTTAAGGCAGAGATAGATAGATTCTTGATTAGTACAGGTGTCAGAGGTTATGGGGAGAATGGGGTTTGGAAGGAGAGAGGCCAGCCATGATGAAATGGTGGAGTAGAATTGATGGGCAGAATGGCCATCCCTTATGGCCTTAAGTTCACTCAATAGAATTGTACAGCATAAAAACAGGCCCTTCGGCCCATCATTGTCCATGCTGATTCTTCTGACAATCTGCAGCAAACCCATTTGCCCACGTTAGGTGTGTACATAATGCTTTGCCTATCCACGTGCCTGTCCAATGCTGTCTAACAGTAACAACTATATCTGATTCCACCTTACCCACAGTGGGTGGTGGGAATATGGAAGGAGCTGCCAGAAAAGGAAGGAGGTATCTGCTGTGTCCGTAGTTCTCAGTGTGGACTCCTATATATCGGCGAAACCAAGGTTGTGATGGAAGGACAATATCCCGGTTGGAGGTCAGTGACCAGTGGAGCTCTGTTGGGATCTGCCCTGGGGCTGACATTGCGTATAAGAGCCAGGAAGTCATTTTTGGTTAGGCTGCATTTGGAGTATTGCATGCAGTTCTGGTCGCCGCATTTTACAGGAAGGATGAGGAGGCTTTGGAAAGGGTGCAGAGGAGGTTTTCCAGAGTCATGCCTGGATTTGGGGGTGTTAGCTACAGGGAGAGGTTGGATAGACTTTGGTTTGTTTTCTCTGCAATGCCCTTAACCATCCATCTGTGGGATTAGAGTCACATTAGGCAAGGCAGGCAGATTCCCTCCCCATTATAACTTAAATTGGGCAGATGGACTTTTAGGACAATCCACTGGCTTCTCAGTCTTTAGACGTTAGAGATACAGCATGGAAAGAGGCCCTTCGGCCCACTGAGTCTGCGTTGACCAGCACTATCATTCACACATGGGACAATTTAGCCAATTAACCTACTAACCTGTACGCCTTTGGAGTGTGGGAGGAAACCGGGGCACCTGGAGAAAACCCACGGGGTCACAGGGAGAACGTACAAACTCCATACAGACAGCACCCGTAGTCAGGATCGAACCCGGGTCGCTGGCGCTGTCAGACAGCAACTCTACCGTTGCGCCACTGTGCCGCCCGTATATTTAGTACGTTTGAGTTTGAGTTTAGCTCATTGTCACGTGTACCGAGGTACAGTGAAAAGCCTTTGACCACTCAGCGGAAAGACAAGACATGATTACAATCGAGCCGTCCACAGTGCACAGATACAGGATAAAGGGAATAACGTGAATAACATATGGAGCAGATTCTCCGGCAGAGTGGGGTGCAGGCTACAACCCACAGCCAAATGACTTTTGCTATCTCCTTCACACTTCCCTTCATTAATCTCAGGCCCAAGTATCTCCCCAATTGCGGCAACTCTGATGTTACCTGACGTGCGGTCCCTATCAAGACAGACAGGAGCTGGCTCCCAACAGGTTTAATTTAAAAACTCGCTGATTAAAACTTAATTTGAATATTACTTCCAGATTAATTATTCTTAAAATAATAACCGCTTCAGTGTTTGGAGTTGGAAGAGGGGACAGCGAGCTCATTAAAACATAAAGCGGAAAGGCAATGGTTTAATCAGCTCAGCAGCCCCTGATCTCATCATCAGACATATTGGGACATTATGGCCATTAGCGGGGAAGTTGTGATGTAGCTATTGAACTGTGGTGGGACAGCTTGTACAGAAGCACAAACTATTACCATGCATTAACATCCATTCTCTCGGCAAACAGGATTAAAAAGCCGACTAACTAATCTGTACATGATTATTCTGACTGTGAGAGTGTCAAGGCACTGCATTAAGCTTGGTGGAGAATAATTTGCCAGTTCAAGTCTTAGTTTATGAAATTTACATTGACTTCATTATTTGTTCTTGGATATGTCATGTTCAGCAATTTTTCCTCATCCCCGTCTGTGTCTAGGATAATCAGCAGTAAGCACATTGTTGATACTGTGTCATATATTGTGGCACTGCCTCATCGTGTTGCTGCCTCACAGCGCCAGGGACCCGGGTTCTAACGTGGGCAGCACGGTGGCGCAGCAGTCGAGTTGCTGCCTCACAGCGCCAGGGACCCGGGTTCGATCCTGACCGCAGGTGCTCTCTGTAACGGAGTTTCTACATTTTCCCCGTGACCTCGTGGGCTTCCTCCGGGTGCTCCGGTTTCCTCCCACTCCAAAGACGTGCAGGTTTGCAGGTTAATTGGCTTCCGTAAAATTGTAAATTGTCCCTAGTATAGGAGAGTGCTAGTATGTGGGGTGATCGCTGGTCAGCACGGACTCTGCGGGTTGAAGGGCCTGTTTCCACGCTGTATCTCTAAAGTCTAATCTAGATAAGCCAAATTGGGTAAGAAAGAGATTCCCTTCCCTGACGGAGACAAGGAACATTGATCCTGTAGTTTCAAGGTTATCTTTACAGATAGTAGCCTTTAAGATTAAAAATGCATTTTTATGGTTGAACTTAAGATGCTCATAGTCATTAATTGGTAGCCCTATTATTTAATCAGTTGGATTTGTTCATAGGCACGTGATAAGGATACCATTGGTGGGCAGCACGGTGGTGCAGCGGTAGAGTTGCTGCCTTACAGCGCCAGAGACCCGGGTTCGATCCTGACTACGGGCTCTTATCTGCACGGAGTTTGTACATTCTCCCTGTGACCTGCGTGGGTTTTCTCAAAGACCTTTGGTTTCCTCCCACACTCCAAAGACGTACAGGTTTGTAGGTTAATTGGCTTGGTGTACATATAAAAAATCGTCCCTAGTGTGTGCAGGGCAGTGTTATTACGCGAGGATCATTGGTCGGTACGGACTCGGTGGGCCGTAGGGCCTGTTTCTGCGCTGTATCTCTAAACTAAACTAAACTAAACCACTTGGCCCACCACGTTATGGGCACATCTGAAATTCTCATATCTGATATTCTCTGTCATACAGGAGGTCACGTTAAATATTTACCAGCAGTTAATTAACAATATCAGTTTACGATGTTTTCCTGTAGCATTCGCTGGACGGTGCGGGGAGTCCTGATAGAAGAATATCAAATTAAGAGAAGCACTCATTCACTCATCCCTTGCCACCCATACCATCGCCTCCCCAGGTACTTTCTCCTGCAACCAAAAGAGATACGTTGATAAGTTCATATGTCCAAGGAGCAGAATCAGGCCATTTGGCCCATCAAATCTCCTTGGTGAAAACCCCTATAGAGGATCAGACACAATCAACTCCAATGAGCCTCCACCCACAGCGGGGCTCGGAGCAGCTTATAAACCACTCCATCTGGAGAGAGCATGAACATAGAATTGTCTCCAATTATTAATTATAGGATTTGTCCTTTCCCAAATTCACTGAAAATTAAAGCTCGCACATTTTCATAGAGCTTGATAGATACAAGAAAAACAAGGGCTGAAGAAGGGTCTCGACCCAAAACGTCACCCTTTCCTTCTCCCCAGAGATGCTACCTGTCCCGCCTGTCTCCAGCTTCTTGTGTCTACCTTCGGCTAAATTTCTGCTGCACTCCCAGTTTAGGGTAATCCACGCTGTTTTATTTTAACCTGGCCAATACTTTATTTTCCGTTTCACAAATGCAGGCAGCTCAAGAGGTAGATAGGTGTGGGTGCTTCATACGTTCATAAGTCAGAGGAGCGGAATTAGGCCATTCGGTCCATCAAGTCTACTCTGCCATTCAATCATGGCTGATCTATCTTTATCTCCCAACCCCATTCTCCTGCCTTCTCCCCGTAACCCCTGACACCCGTACTAATCAAGAGTCTACAAGAAGGAACTGCAAATGCCGGCTTAAACCGAAGGTAGACACAAAATGCTGGAGTAACTCAGCAGGACAGGCAGCATCTCTGCAGAGAAAGAATGGGTCGAGTCCCTTCCAAATCAAGAATCTGTCAATCTCTGCCTTAAAAATATCCATTGACGGCCTCCACAGCCTTCTGTGGCAATGAATTCCACAGATTCACCACCCTCTGACTAAGGAAATTTCTCCTCCTCTCCTTTCTAAAAGTACGTCCTAGTATTCTGACGTGATGGTCTCTGGTCCTAGACTCTCCCACTAGTGGGAACTTCCTCTCCACATCCACTCCTGAAAGGGAAGCTAGAGGTATCTAGAGGTATCTAGTTTACATAACTCTCCGTAAATATACCTCTAGCTTCACTCTCCCTTGACTCCCAGTCTGAAGAATGGTCTCAACCCGAAACGTCACATTCTTTTCTCTGGAGATGTTGCCCGACCCGCTGAGTTCCCCCAGCATTTTGTGAGTACTTTCAGTGTAAACTAGCAATTGGAGTCTCTTGTTACACATATAGACATCTTCGATTAAGAAAGGTATGTTTACTTCTTCACAGAAGGATGCAAATTGCCAATTCCTCTTCTCCTTGGACCAAATGACAACTCAGGCCATTTCAAGTGGACAGTCAAGAAACAACCATGTTGATCGAAACCATTGATTCCTTTTCCCTCACTATCGTCAAGATGAAAGAATTGCCGCATTGGGCTTCACAGTTAGAGTATTGAGTACAGAAGTTGGGAGGTCAAGTTAGACAATAGACAACAGACAATAGGTGCAGGAGTAGGCCATTCGGCCCTTCGAGCCAGCACCGCCATTCAATGTGATCACGGCTGATCATCCCCAATCAGTACCCCGTTCCTGCCTTCCCCCCATATCCCGACTCCGCTATTTTTAAGCCCTATCTAGCACTCTCTTGAAAGTATCCTGAGAACCTGCCTCTACCGCCCTCTGAGGCAGAGAATTCCACAGACTCACCACTCTCTGTGAGAAAAAGTGTTTCCTCATCTCCGTTCTAAATGGCTTACTCCTTATTCTTAAACTGTGTCCCCTGGTTTTGGACTCCCCCAACATCGGGAACATGTTTCCTGCCTCTAGCGTGTCCAAGCCCTTAACAATCTTATATGTTTCAGTTGCAGTTGTATAAGGCATGGATGAGGCAGCAATTAGAGTATCGTGTTTAGTTCTGGTCACCATGTTACAGGAAAGGATGTTGTCAAGCTGGAAAGGGCGCAGGAAAGATTTACGAGGATGTTGACAGGTCTTGAGGGCCTGAGCTATGGGGAGTGGTTGAGCAGGCCAGGACTCTGTTCATTGGAATGCAGGAGGATGAGGGGTGATCATATAGAGGTGTACAAAATCATGAGAGAAATGGATTGGGTAAACGCACAGAGTCTCTTGCGCAAAGTAGGGGAATCAAGCCCCAGAGGACATAGGTTTAAGACGAGGGGAGAAAGATTTAATAGGAACCTGAGGGGTAACTTTTTCACACATAGAGTGGTGAGTGTATGGAACGAGCTGCCAGAGGAGGTAATTGAGGCAGGTACTATCGCAACATTTAAGAAATATTCAGACAGGTACATGGATAGGCTAGGTTTAGGGGGAGGTACACAAAATTGCTGGGGAAACTCAGCGGGTGCAGCAGCATCTATGGAGCGAAGGAAATAGGCGACGTTTCGGGCCGAAACCCTTCTTCAGACCGGTTTAGGGGGATATGGGCCAAACGTGGGCAGGTATGACGAGTATAGATGGATCATGTTGGTCGCTGTGGGCAAGTTGGGCTGAAGGGCCTATTCCCACACTGTATGAATCTATGACTCTAAAGGGGCCTTCCCATTCAGCTGGGAGTGCATTAAAGTCAAGCAAAGCCTGACGGGGGTTAAATATGCTTCGATGATGAAAACCAAACCAGAGAGTTTCTGGCTTCATTAATTTAATAAACAGGTACAAATTTAAGAAGAAAGGCTCATCTGACTGTTTTATAGTGTGTGCAGCCTTTAGAGAAAACAAACCAGAGGATCTGTAAATCATAAGAAAGAAATGAGAGGTTGCAGGCTGACAGCTGGGCTTATAATACACAACGACATATATCAAAACTAATTATTCCACATAACAGATCTTACCCAGCAATGCTGTATTGGTATTTTAAATGTTCACTACAGCAGCCAGTTTATCCCGTATGAAAACATATATCACAGGGCGGCACGGTGGTGCAGCGGTAGAGTTGCTGCCTCACAGCGCAGGAGACCCGGGTTCAATCCTGACTACGGGTGCTGTCGGCACGGAGTTTGTACGTTCTCCCCGTGACCGCGTGTGTTTTTCCAGGGTGCTCCGGTTTCCTCCCACACTCCAAAGAGGGGTGCAGGCTTGTAGGTTAATTGCCTTCTGTAAATTGTCCCCAGGGTGTAGGATATCACTAGTGCATGGGGTGATCGCTGGGCGGTGCGGACTGGGTGGGCCGAAGGGCCTGTTTCCGCACCCTACCTCTAAACTAATCTAAATTAAACAGTGTATGTTTGATACATTTAGAATAATTTATCTTAATATTACAAAATTCCATTGGACATAATTGACTTATGCCTCCCCCCTCTGATGATTGACGACAGGGTCAGTAATGCAAACCAAACAGTTGACTCCTCATAAAACTTGATTTGTGCCGTGCTTTTGAAGTGGCGGAGGTGTGTTGCATGCCAGGTTTGCATCTACTGCATTGAAACTGGGAATTACGCCATGGACAGGGCCGGGAGGGCTGCAATTGATTATCAGGAACAACTCGTTTCAATAGGCGAGAAATCGCTGTTGTGTTTTCAATTAACACGTTGTGACTTAACCCTTTGAGAAATGTTCGCATTGTTAACGGCGAATTGGGACAAGCAGCCAGAAGCCTTTGATGGCTTGTGTAGGAAGGAACTGCAGATGCTGTTTTCAACCGAAGATAGACACAAAAAGCTGGAGTAACTCAGCGAGTCTTTAATCAGAGTTCACTGGGATTTACCTTGCACTAAACGTTATTCCCTTTGTCATGTATCTGTACACTGTGGATGGCTTGATTGTAATCATGTATAGTCTTTCCACTGACTCGTGAGCATGAAATAAAAGCTTTTAACTGTACCTCTGTACAGTGAAAATGAACTAAACTAAACCAAACATTTCGGTCCCTTCAATGGTGGATTGGCCAGTGTTCACCACTATTTGCAATCTCATAAGGTCATAAGTGATAGGAGCAAAATTAGGCCATTTGGCCCATCAAGTCTACGCTGCCATTCAATCATGGCTGATCTATCTCTTCCTCCAAACACCATTCTCCTGCCTTCTCTCCATAACCCTTGACACCCGTTCTAATCAAGAATTTATCTAATTCCCCCTTAAAATTATCCAATGACTTGGACTCCCCAGACCTTTGTGGCAAATAATTTCACAGATTCACCACCCTCTGACTAAAGAAATTCCTCCTTATCTCCATCCTAAAGGAACGTCCTTTAATTCTGAGACTTTGACCTCTAGTCCTGGACTCCCCCACTAGTGGAAACATCCACTCTATCCAAGCCTTTCACTATTTCATAAGTTTCAATGAGGTCCCCCCTCATTCTTCTAAGCTCCAGCGAGTACAGGCCCAGTGCCTTCAAACGGCCATCATATGTTAACCCACTCATTCCAGGGATCATTCTTGTAATCCTCCTCTGGACCCTCTCCAGAGCCAGCAACATCTATGGAGAAAAGGAATATGTGATGTTTCGGGTCGAGACCCCTCTTCAGGCTGAGAGTCAGCGGGGAGGGGAACAAAAGGTGTAGACGGTAATTAGGACAAATGAATGGAAGATATGCAGAAAGCAACGACAATCAAGGACAGTCTGAAGAAGGGTTTCGGCCCGAAACGTCGCCTATTTCCTTCACTCCATAGATGCTGCTGCACCCGCTGAGTTTCTCCAGCATTTTTGTGTACCTTCGATAATCAAGGACATGTGGAGCCCACAATGGTCCATTGTTGGCTGTGGGATAAGTGATAAGGAGTCAGTGGAACTGAACAAGATGACAGTAAAACCAGTATGATGACTAGGATGGGGGAAGGACGGAGAGAGAGGGGATGCAAGGGTTACTTGACGTTAGAGAAATCAATATTCATGCTGCTGGGTTGTAAGCTGCCCAGGCTTAATATGAGGCGCTGTTCCTCCAATTTGCATTGGACCGCACTCTGATACTGGAGGAAGTCCCGGACAGAAAGGTCAGTATGGGAATGGGGGGGGGGGGGGGGGCGAGGGGGGGAGCTAGAGTGTTTTGCAACCAGGAGAGTGCGTAGGCCACGGCGGACTGGGCGAAGGTGTCTGATGGCTTGTTTGGTAGAATTACTACTTGATCTAAGTCAGAAGCAGGAACGCCTCAGTTCAATCCCAGGTCTCTGTTGAGTTATGGAGACACAAGGAACTGTAGATGCTGGCTTACAGCTCCTGAGTTATGTTGGACGAGTCGCACCCCGGCCACAGATGCGCCGTGGAAAGCACTTAATCACCCGTTCACTAGTTCTATGTTATCCCAGTTTTGCATTCTACACGCTAGGGGTAATTAATACAAGCCAATTAACCTACAATCCTGCACGTCTTTGGAGAGTGGGAGGAAACCGGCGCACCCAGAGAAAACCCACGCAGTCACAGGATGTACATCCAAGCTCTGTACAGACAGCACCCGTAGTCAGGATCGAACCTGGGACTCTGGCACTGTGAGGCAGCAACTCTACCAGCTGTACCACTGTGCCGCCCATAAACCAAATTATATCTCCCCTCTGTCTGTGCATCCAAAGTTTAGTTTAGTTTATTGTCACGTGTACCGAGATAGAGCAAAAAGCTTTTTGTTGCGTGCTATCTAGTCTGCGGAAAGACAAGACATGGTTGCAATTGAGCCATAAACAGTACAGATACAGGATAAAGGGAATAATGTTTAGTACAAGATAGAGTCCAGTAAAGTCCAATTAAATTTAGTCTGAGGGTCTCCAAAGAGGTAGATAGTAGCTCAGTACTTCTCTCTACTTGTGGTAGGGTGGTTCAGTTGCTTTCAACAGCTCGGAAGAAACTATCCCTGAATCTGAACGTGAGCATTTTCATCCTTCATTTCTCTTGCCTGATGGGACAAGATGGGTGCCACTCATCCTTGATGATGTTGGTGACCTTGCCGAGGCTGCGTGATGTGTAGATGGAGTCGATGGAAGGGAGGTTGGTTTGCTATGGTGGTCTGGGCTGTGTCCACAATTCTCTGCAATTTACTTGCGGTCTTGGATGGAGCTGTTCCCAAACCATGTTGTGAAGCATCTTGATAAAATGCTTTGCACGGGACATCTGTAGAAGCTGGTGAAAGTTGTTGGAGTCATGCCCCCGAAATACCTAAGCCATGCTGTGATGCATCCGGATAAAATATTACAAATAATGTACATGAACATTATGACCTAAGGTACACAAAAATGCTGGAGAAACTCAGCGGGTGCAGCAGCATCTATGGAGCGAAGGAAATAGGCAACGTTTCGGCCCGAAACGTTGCCTATTTCCTTCGCTCCATAGATGCTGCTGCACCCGCTGAGTTTCTCCAGAATTTGTGTGTACCTTCGATTTTCCAGCATCCGCAGTTCCTTCTTAAAAACATTAAGAAAACCTATATTTATTGAAGGTATGAAAGTCGCCTTCACTCACTTGTAGCTTATGAAGTAATTGCAAAGAAATTAATTTTCACCACAAGAATACTTTTGAAACTTTGTTTTTGCCTGTACTGACATTATGATTTAAATGCAATAGACCCATTGCATCAGGTCTTATTCAATAGTCTCGGCCAACCTAGGGCAAGCTAGCGACGAAATTGGATAGACACAATATGCTGGAGTAACTCAGCGGGTCAGGCAGCCTCTATGGGGAAATCGAATAGGTGGCGTTTCGGGCAGAGACCCCTCTTCAGACTGAGAGTTGTGAGGATTTTGGGTAATAAAATTCCAAGGGTATAAAATACCCACTCATGAAAAAGCTTTTCACCTTTAAGACGTTACTGTCTCCTCCCCTTCTCAGCTCTCCCTCTAGCCCTCTGGCTCCTCCTCTTCCTTTCTTTTTCCGGCCCCCCCCCACCCTCACATCATCTTTGACCCGAAACGTAGCCATTTCCTTCGCTCCATAGATGCTGCCTCACTCGCTGAGTTTCTCCAACATTTTTGTCTACGTTCACCTTTAAGATGTTACTTTCGTTAAGATGTTAATTTCTGTTCCGTCAGGGTTCCGACTGCCTCAGGCACAAACTCCGATCCCACTCATCCAGGTTTAGAGTTTAGAGTTCAGAGATATAGCGTGGAAACAGGCCCTTCGGCCCACCGAGTTCGCACCGACCAGCGATCCCCGCACACTAACACTATCCTAAACTAGGAACAATTTTCACATTTTTATACCAAGCCAATTAACCTGTACGTCTTTGGAGTGTGGGAAGAAACAGAAGTCCTGGGAGCAAACCCACGCAGATCAAGGAGGGGAGAAGGTACAAATTCTGTACAGACAGCACCCGTGGTCAGGATCGAACCCGGGTCTCTGGCGCTGTAAGACAGCAACTCTACCGCTGCGCCACCGTGTCGCCCCACGTCTATCTCTTTAAATCACTTTTACCCAAAAATCATATCCAGACATTGCAAACAATCTCTTTTTTTTTCCTGGATTTAATGATGCAATATAGAAGTCTTCCTATAGAAGTCTGATTCTTGAAATGCAAGCATTGATGTCGAGTCTTACATCTATAACAATCACACTACAACCAAATATGATGCATAATTTACATATGAGTCACACATCAATATTGGCGATGACAGATATCAGGACACAATCTCCTCAGAAAAAGTAAAATTCTGTTATAGTTGTCTTAGAATAGTTTTAGCTTGCTGGCGAAATGTGTTAAAACACATTCACAGTTTCAACACGTCCATGTTTTCAGATTTGCTATTTGGCTTTAACACTAATGTAGTGTTTACTAATTTCAGACTTCCATTGATATTTTTTCAGAAAACTTACATTTGGAGACTGTTGCCTCAAAGAAACATGATGGGTTTTCAAAAATAAATTGACACGGTGACTTTTTTTTTCAAAGGGGTGCAGCGTTAAGGGCCTGTCCCACCAGCATGCGATTGCATGCGTCTAGCGCGACCAAACGTGAGGCATACGCCTTCAATGCGCCGACAGGCCGTTGGCGCACAGGATTTTCGGACAGTGCAAGATTTTTGGAGCCCCGCGCGATGTCGGGACCAGCCCTGCACAACTCCATACGCCTCCGCCGATTGAAATGGGACCGGCCCCGCGAGGCCGTACGTCTCATGGGACACCGTTTGGTCGTGCTAGACGCATGCAATCGCATGCTGGTGGGACAGGCCCTTTAGAGTTGCTGCCTTTCAGCGCCAGAGACCCGAGTTTGATCCTGACCACGGGTGCTGTCTTTCCAGAGTTTGTACGTTCTCCCTGTGACCACGTGGGTTTTCCCTGGGTGCTCTGGTTTCCTCCCACACACTAAAGATGAACAGATTTGCAGGTTGATTGGCTTTGGTAAAATTGTAAATTGTCCCTAGTGTGTAGGCTAGTACTAGTTTACAGGGGTGACCACTGGTTGTCATGGACACGGTGGGCCGGGGGGCCTGTTTCCGCGCTGTATCTCTAAAGTCTAACGGCTAAAGTCTAACGGTTTCCAGATTTGCTGTTTGACTCTGACATTAATTTAGTGGATACTAATTCCAGACTTCCATTGACATCTTTTCAGATAAATTGCTTTTGAAAACTGTTGCTTCAAAGAAACATGATGGATTTTCAAAAACAAATTGGCTACATTTTTTAAAAATTGCATCTACAATGTAAGTTAGTGCCCTCACAATAGAATGGGCAAATCTCTCCTTACTTTGAAGGGCTATTTTATTCAATGAGACATGTAAATTGGATAAATTATAATTTAAAAACAAGGCATAATTAAAGGCTTGGATAGAGTGGATGTGGAGAGGATGTTTCCACTAGTGGGAGAGTCTAGGACTAGAGGTCATAGCCTCAGAATTAAAGGACGTTCTTTTAGGAAGGAGATGGGGATAAATTTCTTTAGTCAGAGGGTGGTGAATCTGTGGAATTCTTTGCCACAGAAGGCTGTGGAGGCCAAGTCAGTGGATATGTTTAAGGCAGAGATAGATAAATTCTTGATTAGTACGGGGATCTGAGGTTATGGGGAGAAAGCAGGAGAACGGGATTAGGAGGGAGAGATAGATCAGCCATGATTGAATGTCATTGACTTGATGGGCCGAATGGCCTAATTCTGCTCCTATCAGTTATGTTGTGTTCGTGCTCCGGTTTCCTTCCACACTCCAAAGATGTACAGGTTTGGTGGTTAATTGCCGGCAATATTATGAATTGCCCCTGGTGTGTGTAGCATAGTGTTAAGGGCCTGTCCCACTTGGCCGTCATTTGCACGCCATTTACACAACCTCCGAAAATGTGGTCATCGCGTTGTGACGCACGGGTAGCGTTTGGGTAGCACGGGACGGGCGCATGGAGAGGCGTGGAGGAGTGTAGAGTTGCGCGTGGTATCGCGCGGATCTCCAAGATTTTATGCGGCACAAAATCCTCGTGCAGCACCTGAGTGACGTATCGCGTACGCACGCTGACGCATTGGGTATGCACGCTGATGCATTGGCGTAGCACGCTGGCGTCCCGACGTCTCATGTGTATAGCGTGGTGATGCATGGTTACATCACCGTGCGTAACCAAGTGTCGCCGCGCGCCGCAAGGTATTCTAATGACGTCATGCGCACCAGACGGCATGATAACGTGTGATTTGCGCGCGACATTGCGCATAATTACGTGTATATGAGGCGCAAATGACATCCAAGTGGGACAGGCCCTTTAGTGAGCGAGGATCGCTGGTCAGCGCGGACTCGATGGGCCGAAAGACCTGTTTGTGCTCTGTATCTCTCACCTAAACTAAACTAAACTATTCTATAACATCCATTAAACGGAATTCAGAGGTAATTTGGAGGAGTTTTTTATATTCAAAAGATTTATTGGTACACGTCGGAGATCACCACAATTACCACGGTGGTTGGGTGAATCTGAGTGAGTTATTTAAGAGGAAATGGGTGTTGATGGGTGGGTAGAGTTGACACAAGGCTGCAACTGTGATGAATTGTTTCTATTTGGGGGAGGAGGTGGGGCAAGAAGAAACATTGGAGCGAGAAAATCTGATAAGTAAAAATAAATTCCTCACTTTATCACCTGGTAAAATCTTTCCATATTTGGATCACCTATAAATGGCTTAGACTTCGTGATTATTCTTTGCTTGATTTGATTTTCTAGTGTGAAAAGTGAAGACCTGGCATTATCCATTATTTTTTTGTTTCACCCCACTTAGAATCACAGAAGTTATTTATAGGTGACATTTCGGGTCGAGACCCTTCTTCAGACTGCTTTCTTTTCGGCGGTGAGGGGAGGCGGTGAGGATGGGAGAGGAGTTAGGTGTTGCCGCTTGTCCTCGTGGCGGCAATGGTGTCCCTGTTCTCGATTCCGTGGCGGTGCAGCGGTGGGTACGTGGGCCTGCGGGTGGTCGAGTCGAGGAGTGTCAGTGGAGGGACCGGTCTGGAGCCAGCCAAGCTTGTGATCCTTGCTGGAGACCAGTTAAGGCCCTGTCCCACTTTCCCAAGTTACTCACGAACTCTCCCTTGATTCGAACTCGGAGAATTACCGTGATTGCCATTCGTAGGTACTCGGGGCTATTTTTTTTACTCATGGACATTTTTCAACATGTTGAAAAAACGTCCCAGCTTACCTGATGCCCTGAGTTCTTGCGGCTGGCATTACGAGCCGCTACGAAACATCTACGCACTCCTACGGGCTCCTATGAGCTCGCTACCGACATTACCCGATATTCCCCGAGTTCGAATCAAGGGGAAAACTCGGGAGAGTTCGTGAGTAACTCAGGAAAGTGGGACAGGGCCTTTAGGCAAGGTAGCATTTGGCGAAAGGTGTGCTGTGCATCTGGCATACAATGAAGAATAAAGTTGGGTCTGTAGAAGGTTCTCGACCAGAAACGTCACCATTCCTTTTCTCCAGAGATCCTGCCTGACCCGTTGAGTTACTCCTGCATTTTGTGTCAACCTTCGGTGTCTATGTTCAGCATCTGCAGTTCCTTCCTACACATACTAGCATGGAAAAGTTAGCCCGAAGGAAGACACAAGGTGCTGGACTAACTCACCGGGTCAGGCAGCATCTCTGGAGAAAAAGAATAGATGACATTTCGGGTCGAGACAATACTCCAGGGTAAGGTTGCCAACTTTCTCAGTCCCAAATAAGGGACAAAATGTCAAAATAAGGGACAAATTCCCAATGGCAATTCGTTGACCGACTCGGCCGTGGCTGGGTGAATGTTGAGTTGGCCCGGGTGCTGGACTGTACATGAAGCCCAGCCGGCGGGCCAGCTGAGGCATTTTGGCCCGGGCGTGCGAAGTCACGTGCAAAGTCCGGCACCCCGTCCAGCTCATGAACCGATGATCAGCCATGAGAAGGAGGTGTCGGCGATAAGCGAAGGTCCGAAGGTCGGACAGCTGGCCGGGCGAGGCGCTGCTGCTGCTGCACTCCATGGGCTGCACTACGTCGGGTTAGGCGAGGCCGGACACGGTGCTCCGATCCGACAGTCCCCTCGACCCGAGTTGTAGCAGCAAAATACGGGACAAGGGTGGTCCCACATGGGACAAACCAATTTAGCCCAAACGGATGTCCCGGTTAATACGAGGCAGTTGGCAACACTACTTCAGGGCCTCTTTCCATGCCGTGTGAATCTATGACTCTATAAAGTTGTGAGATCTATTGTTAAGAACAAGATATACACACTGTGTACACTGGACACTTGAACTTAGACCTCAGGATTACATTGTGCAGCAGTACTGAAGAGGTGTAGGTGTGGTTAGAAAATGACCGTGGCTCATTCCCAGGGCGTCACGAGAAACAGTAGACACAAAATGTTGGAGTAACTCAGTGGGTCAGGCAGCATCTCTGGAGAGAAGAAACGGGTGACGTTTCAGGTCAAGACCCTTCTTCAGACTGTGGGTTCAGCAGCCTCCCACATCAGTACAAGCGTCAAAGAAACATTGACAATCATCATTCATCTCACTCTGAAGAAGGGTCTCGGCCCGAAACGTCACCTATTACTTCTCTCCAGAGGTGCTGCCTGTCCCGCTGAGTTACTCCAGCATTTTTTGTCTATCTTCGATTTAAACCAGCATCTGCAGTTCCTCCCCACACATTCATCTCACTGCCGTCTTTGGCATTTCATTTCCCCTCTGCAAAAATATATCCCCTCATGAAGGCAATTCAAGGTGACGGACCTTGTTCTGGCCCTTTTGCAATCTGATAAGGTGTTATAGAAGTGCAAATCTTTCATTAATGTCTGCTCCAGAATAGTTAGACAGGAGACACTTGATACTAAATCACTCTGCCATATCGAGTGTAAGGCACCAGCTGCCGAGACATATTAAATTTACCACCAGCCTTAACCAGCTGTCCAAGACCCTGGACATGTTTTTTTTGTTGAAGAGGACAGTGGATAAGTGCGTCTCCTTTCACATTGAGGCCCAACGCCAATTGGAGGGATGGCACCTCATATTTCGCTTGGGCAGTATGAATATTTAACCCGGCGGTATGAATATTGATTTCTCTAACTTCAAGTAACCCTTGCTTTCCCTCTCTCTCTATCCCTGCCTCATCCTAGTTCTCCTGTCCTCCTGATTCAATATTATTGATTGCATGCCTCGTTGTCACCTTCCCCTCAGCTAACAGTGAACCATTCGACATTTCCATGATCATCGTTCCCTTTGATCTATGTTTTCACACCTTACCCTCCGACATCTCCCTGTCACCCTCTTCCCTGAGTCTCAGTCTGAAGGAGGGTTTCCACCCGGGACGTCACCGATTTTCCTCTCCAGAGATGCTGCCTGTCCTGCTGAGTTACTCCAGCATTTTGTGTCTATCTTCAGTATAAACCAGCATCTGCAGTTCCTTCCTACTCCTTCTCCCCTTTCCGTTCTCCTTTCAAACCTCTTCGATAAACTCCCACTAGATCTTGTTTTTAACGATGTCAGAAGACAAGGAACACAATAAATCACGGGTTATTTATGAACGGCACTCATTGTAACATGAATAGACATCCAGTTGGTATCCTGCTCCATGTAAACAGTGCTGTATTTATCATCCGCTCAGTGTGGGGTCGAGGATCAGGTTTCTCACCTGGACTCTTGCAACAGATGTATTTAAATTCCTATCATCTCCTGCAGTCCATTGTAGGATTTGCATTAAACATTTTAAGGAACAGAGTGCAACATGCAACTGATTCTTATTTCTCATATCTCTCCTTTCCCTCTCCCCTGACTCTCAGAGGAAGGGACGGCTCGAAACGTCACCCATTCCTTCTCTCCAGAGATGCCGCCTGTCCCGCTCTTGTTTTCGCACCTTACCCTTCCATATCTCTCCTTTCCCTCTCCCCTGACTCTCAGTCTGAAGAAGGGTCTCGATCCGAAACATCTCCCATTCCCTCCATCCAGAGATGCTGCCTGTCCCACTGAGTTATTCCAGCACTTTGTGTCTATCTTTGATGCTTCTTGTTCAGTTTAGTCTAGTTTTAGTTTCGAAACTACAGCGTAGAAACAGGCCCTTTGGCCCGTCGAGTCCGCCCTGACCAACAATCCCTGCACTCTAACGCTATCCTACACACACTAGGGATGATTTTTAAAAACATTTTTACCAAGCCAATTAACCGAGAAACCTGTACGTCTTTTGAGTGTGGGAGGAAACCGGTGCACCCGGAGAAAACCCACGCGGTCTTCGGGAGAATGTAAAAACGCTGTACAGACAGCACACATTGTCAGGATCGAAGCTGGTTCTCTTGCGCTGTAGGGCAGTAACTCTACCGCTGCACCACCATGCCACCCTTGTTTTGAAAGACAGAGGAAAAGGGCGACATGGTGGCGCAGCGGCAGAGCTGATGTCTCACAGCGCCGTCGATCCTGACCTCGGGTGCTGTCTGTGCGGATTTGAGTTTGTGTTTAGTTCATTGTCACGTGTACTGAGGCACAGTGAAAAGCTCTTAGTGCGTGCAGATTAAAGACAATATATGATTATAATAGAGCCATCCACAGTATACAGATACATAGTAAAGGGAATATTGTGAATAAGATGTTTAGTGCATGAAAAAGTCCAGAAAAGTCCGATGCAAGATAGTCCGAGGGTCATCAATGAGGGAGATAGTAGCTCCCATGAAGCACCTGATGATGCACCGTTGTTGTTTGTGACTGAGCTGAGGAATGAGAGGATCTGACGGTGAATTTTTGAGGTGATCGTTGTGAAGATAGGCCGAGTGGAGTGGACGTGGAGAGGAGGTTTCCAGTAGTGGGAGCGTCTCAGACCAGAGGGCACAGCCTCGGAATAAAAGGATGTACTTTTCGAATGGAGGTGAAGGAATTTCATTAGCCAGAGGGTGGTGAATCTGTGGAATTCATTTCCACAGTCGACGGTGGAGGCCAAGTCATTGGGTATTTTTAGTGCGGAGATTGATTGGTTCTTGAATAATAAGGCCATCAAAGGCAACAGGGAGAAGGCAGGAGAATGGGGTTGAGAGGGAAAAAATTGTTGACCCATAATTGAAGGGCAGAGCAGACTCGATGGGCTGAATTGCCTGATTGTGCTCCTGCGTCTTGTGATCTTATAAGATTTAAAGGATATTTTGAGGAGATGGGTGGCAGGGTAGCTCAGCGGTAGAGTTGCTGCCTTATACAGCTTGCAGCGCCAGAGACCCGGGTTCGATCCTAACTACTGTGGGTGCTGTCTATACGGAGTTTGTACGTTCTCCCCGTGACCGCTTGAGCTTTCTCCGAGATCTTCGGTTTCCTCCCACACTCCAAAGACGTACAGGTTGTTTGTAAGCTAATTGGCATCGGTGCATGTGTGAACGCGATGATTCCGCGCTGTATCTCTAAGCTAAACTAAAACTAAATGAGGAGGAATTTCTTTCGTCAGAGGGTGGTGAATCTGTGGAATTCATTGCCACAGACAGTAGTGGAGGCCAAGTCAATGGGTATTGAGGAGCCATACCAAGCAACCAATAACTGGGCGATTTATGTTGAGGGCCGGCTGGGGTATTAATGGAGCGGTAGAAACAATGAACTGTAGATGCTGGTTTATGCCAAAGATAAATGCTAAGTGCTGGAGTAACTCAGCGGCTCAGGCAGCATCTCTGGAGAGAAAGGACGGGTGATGTTTCAGGTCGGGCCCTTCTTTAGGATGAAGTTAATGCAGATGTTACTTGCCTCAATGGAGGTGGGGGGGGGGGGGGGTGCAGTAAACTAAAGTGCAGTGTTAGAGTCATAGAGTCTTACAGTGTAGAACTAGGCCCTTCGGCCCAACTTGCCCACACCGAACAACATGTCCCATGTAAACAGTCCCACCTGCCTGCATTTGGTCCATATCCTTCTAAACCTGTCCTATCCATGTACCTGTCTAAATGTTTCCTAAACCTGCCTCAACCATCTCCTTTGGCATCTCGTTCCACACACCCACCACCATTTGCATAAATATGTTGCCCTTCAAGTTCCCATTAAATCCTTCCCCCCTCACCTTAAACCTATGTCCTCTGGTTCTCGATTCTCCTACTCTGGGCAAGAGACTCACTTACCTAATTCCTGATCTATTCCTCTCATGATTTTGTACAGCTCTATAAGATCACCCCTCATGCTAACCTCGGCCTACCTCTTCGAAAAGCCTGTTGCACTTTGGGGGCTGAGAAGTTAATGGAATTTAGTTTCTCGGGAAAGATCAAATGTTTTTTTTCTTGCAAATGTTCTTATTTTAATGGAACCAAATAAAAGGTTATTTCTCATGTTTAGTGTGATTTGAATGCTAAATACAATAATTAATGATGGGCCTTTTATGGATCACTCCTGTTCAAAATAATGATCTTCATTACATCAGTGGCTTCTGGCCGGCAGCCATCTCTTTTATACTGTATGTTGTTTTTAAACGTTCCTTCCCGATATTCACAACATGCCTCAATGATGGGTTATCATTTGTTTTCCAATTTACTTATGGAGCATTATTTAACAATTGCAGATGGCTATTTCCTACAGTTTTGGCAGCAAACCATCTCGGCATAACAAAGCTTCTTCAGGAGAAAGGCAAATTCCAGCTCTCTGGTTTAACTAGGGCATCGAACGTTGCTATTCAATTTACCCCGTATTAACGACGGCCAAATTACAGGGCACAGTGGGACTAAGACTGCAAATAATGGCTGCAAATAAGAAAGTACAATGTCGTCACAGACGCAGTCAGCTCGTAATTTGCACAGAGCAAGGATTCACAAACACCTGCATGTTGAGAGCATGTTGACTGGTTGCATCACCGCCTGGTTCGGCAACTCAAACGTCCAGGAATGATGGAGATTCCCAGGAATGAGTGGGTTAATCTATGATGAGCATTGGACGGCACTGGGCCTGTCCTCGCTGGAGTTCTTGGTTCTTGGTTCTTGGATCCTCCAAAATATTCCAACTGGAATTTAAACTGGAGGTGGTGAAGGGAGGGATTAAGCCAGCAAGGGTATAAAGAACACATACTATAGAATTTGGCATAAAACATAAAACATCCCCACACAGCAGAATCAAAGTTCCCCACTGTGTGGGAAGGCACCAAAGTCAGTCTCTTCCTCCACTGTTCCTCGTGGTCAGGGCCTCCCCAAGCCCTCCGCAGTTGCAGCTACAGGCGGCCCGATGTCCAGGACCGCTCGCCGGGGTGATACAAGTACCGGAGTCGGCGGCTTCCAAAGTCCGTAGGGCGCGCCGGGTTGAGACTGCTGCTGGCGGCCCTCTGCAAGGCGCCCCAGGACTCCACGATGTTGTTCAGCGCCGCCCGCGTTGGAAGCTCTCCTCACCAGAGCTCCACGGTGTTGGAGCAGCGGCCCAACGCTCCGGAGCTCCAAACGGTGACCCAGGTAGGCATCGCCCGCTCCGCGGTGATTCCAGCGCTGCGCCGCCGCTGTAGTAGCCCTGGTCCGGTTCCCGGTCCCCGGCAGGAAAGGCCGCTCCGATCCAGCTGGTAGGCCGCGAGGTGGGGAACGAGGACGCGACTCGGAGAAATAGTCGCGTCCCCGCCAGGAAGAGACTGGGAAACGGTTTCCCCTTTACCCTGCCCCCCTCCCCCACATAGAAATGTTAAAGTTTCCCCCAACACAAAACTTTAGACTAACTAAAAATAAAAATAAGATTGAAATAACAGACAGGCTGTAGGTAGAGGCTGCTGCAGTGCAGCGCCCCCTCCGGTCAGAAGTTTAGAAGGATGAAGGGGTACCTCATTGAAACTTAACGAATCGTGGAAGGGCTGGATAGCGTTGACGTCGAGAGGATGTGTCCACTTTAGTTTAGTTTAGAGATACAGCACGGAAACAGGCCCTTCGGTCCACCGGGTCCGCGCCGACCAGCGATCCCCGCACATCAACACTATCCGACACGCACTCCGACAAGCCAATTAACCTACAAACCTGTGCGTCTTTGGAATGTGGGAGGAGACCGAAGGGCCTGAGACTACGCAGGTCACGGGGAGAACATACAAACTCCGTACAGACAGCACCCGTAGTTGGGATCGAACCCAGGCCTCCGGCGCTGTATTCGCTGTAAGGCAGCAACTCTACCGCTGAGCCATCGTGACTGCCCTAATCCAGTCTATCCAGGACCAGACCAGGACCTGTACAGGACCAGAGGTCATAGCCACAGAATTAAAGGAGGTTTAGGGAGGAGATAAGGAGGAATTTCTTTAGTCAGAGGGTGGTGAATCTGTGGAATTCATTGCCACAGACGGCTGTGGAGGCCGTCAATGGATATTTTTAGGGCAGAGATAGATAGAATATTGATTACTGAACTGAACTGAACTTTATTTATAGAGCACTTTAAAAACAACCACTGTTGCAACAAAGTGCTGTACATGACTAATCATAAACATAAAACAAAACAATAAAAACATTAAAAGACAGTAAAAACAATAAAAAACAATAATAGAAACACTAAAACAAGAGCAAAGTCTCATGCAGGGGCGAAAGCCAAGGAATAGAAAAGGGTTTTAAGACTAGTTTTGAAAATGGACAGTGAAGGGGCCTGTCTAATGTGCAAAGGTAGAGTGTTCCATAATGTCGGAGCAGCAACAGAAAAGGCTCTATCCCCTCTGAGCTTCCGCTTAGACCTCGGTACCTCCAGGAGCAGCTGATCAGCTGACCTGAGGCACCGGGCAGGAGCGTAGGGATGAAGCAGCTCAGAGAGGTAAGGCGGGTCAAGACCATTTAAAGGTTTAAAAACAAATAAAAGAATCTTAAAATGAACTCTAAAGTACACCGGCAGCCAGTGGAGGGAGGCCAGAATTGGCGTTATGTGCTCCCTCTTACGTGTTCCAGTTAAAAGGCGAGATTAGTACAGGTGGCAGGGGCTATGGGGAGAAGGCAGGAGAATGGGGTTAGGTTGGAGAGATAGATCAGCCATGATTGAATGGCGGAGTAGACTTGATGGGCCGAATGCCCTGATTCTGCTCTTATCACTTATGAGATTGCAAATAGTGGTGAACACTGCCCAGTCCATCACAGGTAGTGATGTCCCACCATCGAAGGGATCTAAATGTTTAGTTTGGTTAGTTTAATTTATTTTCACTGTACTGAGGTACAGTGAAAAGCTTTTGTCCTGTGGTAAGGGCCTGTCCCACTTTCACGCCCTAATTCACGACCTCTGCCGAGTTTGCCCTTGACTCATACTCGCAGCATGGTCGTCACGAGGTCGTAGGAAGTCGTAGGTAGGTTGCAGGTAGGTCGTGATGCTAGTCGTAGGTACTCGTGGCATCAAGTAGGTCGGGGTGTTTTTCTAGTCTGATGAAAAATGTCCACGAGTAAAAAAGGTCGTGAATTAGGTCGTGAAAGTGGGACAGGCCCTTAAACTAGTCAGTGGAAAGACTGACAATACATGATTACAATCAAGCCATCCACAGTGTACAGATACATGATAAATGGAAAAACGTTTAATACAAGATTAAATCCAGTAGAGTATGATTAAAGATAGTCTGAGGGTCTCCAGTGAGGTGGATAGTAGGTCAGGACCACTCTCTAGTTATTGATAGGATGGTTCAGTTGCCTGATAACAGCTGGGAAGAAACTGTCCCTGAATCTGGAGGTGTGCGTTTTCACACTTCTGTACCTCTTGCCTGATGGGAGAGGGGAGAAGAGGGAGTGACCAGGGTGAGACTGGTCCTTGATTATGCTGCTGGCCTTGCCGAGGCAGCGTGAAGTGTAGATGGAGTCAATGGAAGGAAGGATGGTTTGTGTGATGATCTGGGCTGCGTCCACAATTATCTGCAATTTCTTGCGGTCTTGGATGGAGCTGTTCCCAAACCATGCTGTGATGCGTCCCGTTTGAAATGCTTTCTACACTGCATCTGTAGAAGTTGACCTACGGGAGAGGCTGCCTCAGAGACCCACACCTCCCTGGACACACTCTCATTTTACTTCTTCCTTTGGGAAGTACTTCTACCTTTGAGAAGTACAGCAGCGTGGGACTTCCGTCACATTACCAGCAGTCCGATACACTATAAGCTTCAAATAAGCTCTGAACTACATAGACTTGGGGGCATTGTTTTTGTCTTTGCACTATCTATGTTTTTTTAATCTACATATACGGAAATTTTGTCGCCTATTATGGTTATCACAGAGAACTATGTTTACAAAAAAAGCTGCAGTAACTCAGCAGTTCAGGCAGCATGTCTGGAGAAAAGGAATAGGTGACGTTTCGGATCAAGACTGTCTAAATAGCGTCAAGTTGGGAAAAGGGGAAGTACAACGGGATCTTGGGGTCCTTGTACATCAGCCTATGAAAGTAAGCATGCAGGTACAGCAGGCAGTGAAGAAAGCGAATGGCATGTTGGCCTTTATAACAAGAGGAATCAAATATAGGAGCAAAAGGTCCTTCTGCAGTTGTAATGAGCCCTAGTGAGACCACACCTGGAGTATTGTGTGCAGTTTTGGTCCCCTAATTTGAGGAAGGACATTCTTGCTATTGAGGGAGTGCAGAGTAGGTTTACAAGGTTAATTCCCGGGATGGCAGGACTGTCATATGCTGAGAGAAAGCAGCAACTGGACTTGTACACTCTGGAGTTTAGAAGGCTGAGAGGATATCTCATTGAAACATATAAGATTGTTAAGGGCTTGGACACACTAGAGGCAGGAAGCATGTTCCCGATGTTGGAGTCCAGAAACATGGGCCACAGTTTAAGAATACGGAGTAAGCCATTTAGAACGGAGACGAGGAAACACTTTTTCTCACAGAGAGTGGTGAGTCTGTGGAATTCTCTGCCTCAGCGGGCGGTGGAGGCAGGTTCTCTGGATGCTTTCAAGAGAGAGCTAGATAGGGCTCTTAAAAATCGCGGAGTCAGGGGATATGGGGAGAAGGCAGGAACGGGGTACTGATTGGGGATGATCAGCCATGATCACATTTGAATGGCGGTGCTGGCTCGAAGGGCCAAATGGCCTTCTCCTGCACCTATTGTCTATTGTCTATAAGACCCTTCTTCAGACTCCGGGTGTCAGGTCTCTACCAGAAACGTCACCCATTCCTTTTCGCCAGAGACGCTGCCTGTCCCTCTGGGTTACTGCAGCATTTTGAGTCTATCTTCGGTCTAAACCAGCATCTGCTGTTCCTTCCGATATACGATGTTTACATATTGGTTGAGCTGCTGCAAGTAAGAATTTTGTTGTTCCGTGTCGGGACAAATGACATTAAAACACTCTTCCCTCTTGTTGACAATGGTGTGAATTTTATTGTCCTCTGGAAAGAGGGATAGGAATTAGCAAGGGTGTGAATAAAGAACGGGGAAGTTTGGAACTTACTAAAGGGAGAACAAAAGGGCATGCAAACAGGATGAGAAAAAGCAGAAAGGCCCGTGTAATGTATAAATACCGATATGGACTGGCCTGTAATTTTATTGTGTAATTCAGCTTTTTATATTCAAATGCCTGTCTTTGGGCCGAGAAGAAGTGAAGGCTGATTTGAAAGGTCTACACAGCGGAGTAAAGAATAGATCAAGAGGTCGACAGAGGAAACACTGGTTCGTGAGTTCCACACAGTGGGAATGAATAGCAGATCAAAAGGTCGAGGCAGACTGAGTGAACTTTGGGTCAAAGAGCCTGCACGGTGAGGTGGAGCCTTCAATCAAAGACTCTGCACAGCAGAGAATGCTTCGGTTCATGACGTGCACACAGTGGGAACGGAGCTTCCATTAAAAGGTGCAGACAGTGGACGTGCATCTATGTCAGGACAATAAACGCTTGTTTGCCAGATGTTTGCCGATTCAGAGTTACAGGAAGTGCAGGGGCACGATGGCACATCTTCCGTGGAGGTTAGAGTCATAGAGTTATAGAGCATTGAAACAGGCCCTTCGGCCCAACTTGCCCATGCCAGCCAACATGTCCCAGCTACTTCATTTGGCCCATATCCCTCCAAAACCGTCCTATCCATGTACCTGTCTAACTGTTTCTTAAATGTTGGGACAGTTCCCGCCTCAACTACCTCCTCTGGCAGCTCATTCCATACCCCCACCAGCCTCTGTGTGAAAAAGTTACCCCGCAGATTCCTATTAAATCTTTTCCCATTCACCTTAAACCTCTGGTCCTCGATTCACCTACTCTGGGCAAGAGACTCTGTACATCTAGCTGAACTATTCCTATTATGATTTTGTACATTTCAAAGGACAAAGGACATTTATTGTCACATACACCAATTGGTGAAGTGAAATTTGAGTTGCCATTTGCAACAATTGCTGCCTTCCCTTACAGTGGGAACCATTGTGGAGGGATGTTTTTATGTTCATGTTAAATGCTTCTATAAGATCACCTCTCATCCTCCTGCACTCCAAGGAATAGAGTCCTTGGGAAATAGAGATTAGCATGTATTTGTGTTTCATTTGATATGAGCAGACAATGTTAAGGTGATCCTGTCCATGTGATGGGTCTGGATGTTCACAGACGGTGCTCATTGTGTCTTTTACCAGGAGACCTTTAAAGGTGAACTGCAGGGCAAGTTTTCCACACACTGCGAGCATGTAGGGCTGGCATGGCGGTGCAGCGGTAGAGTTGCTGCCTTACAGCACCAGAGAATCGGGTTCGATACTGACCGGGGGTGCTACCTGTGCGGAGTTTGTACAATCTCGCTTGTACCATGTGGGTTTTCCCCGGATGCGCTGGTTTCCAAAGTTGTACAGGTCTGTAGCTTAATTGGCTTCAGTAAAATTGTAAATTGTCTCGAGTGTGTAGGATAGTGTTAGTGTAAGGGGTGATCATTGGCCGGCACAGGCTCAGTGGGCCGAAGGGCCTGTTTCCACGCAGTATCTCCAAACCAAACTAAATTAGGAAGAGTGTTCTCCAATTCCATCCACCCCACTGTCCTCACCTTCTCCATCATGGTCTGGTTTGGCTCAGCCACCAAGCACGACATCCGGAGGCTGTAGCGAATCGTCCGATCAGCTGAGAAGGTTATTGGCTGCAACCTTCCCCCCATTGATGAACTGTACACTGCAAGGGCCAGGAAGCGAGAGGGTAAGATCACCTCTGACCCCTCTCACCCTGGCCACAAACTCTTTGAATCACTTCCCTCTGGAAGGCGACTCCGGACTGTCAAAGCCGTCACAGCCAAACATAAAAACAGCTTTTTTCCACGAGTAGTAGCTCTACTCAATAACCAAAAATCTGTAGCCTCGTTTTGCTCTGGTATTTTATTTCATTCTTCACATGTTTAAATTATAATGTTGCATTTTTAACTGTCTACTGTATATTGTGTTGTTACATGCGAGCAAAGCATCAAGGCAGATTCCTTGTATGTGTACATACTTGGTAGGGAGCTTTTGCATTTTTCAGCTTGAAATTGTGCAATCTGGTGCATACTGTAGCGAGTCTTTTAACTTACACTTGAATGCAACATTTATGCTTCAAATTGGATTAGGTATGAATAAGGTTAGGCTAAATTACATTCCTAATTACATTGCACAGTAGAACCCGGCTCTGATCAACAGGTGCAGCACATAAATGACTATATTCATGTATGGAAATCAGATTATAATTCATGCTGTTATGCATATATATGGAGAAACAAAAACATAGAAACAAGGCAAGAGGAGTCAGACTTCCATCACTGTTCTGCACAAATAAATCAATCAACCTTACCCTTTGACTATAGAAACAAGACAAAAATAATGCCACATATTCAACCCTATATTGTTCAATGAAATTAAAATATATATGTAAAACATATATGTGGAAACAGGCCGTTCAGCCCACCAAGTCCACACCGACCAGCAATCTACCATACACCAGTTGTATCCTACACGCCAGGGACAATTTATAGAAGCCAATTAACCTGCAAACCTGCACTTCTTTTGGATGTGGGAGAAACCGGAATATCCAGAGAAAACCATGTGGTCATAAGGAGAATGTACGAATACTGTACAGACAGCAGCCGTAGTCAGGATCAAATTTGGGTCTGTGGTGCTGCAAGGCAGCAACTCTACCGCTGTGCCACCCCATTAAATTATTTTTTCTGTAATATATTTATTTTGGTGTCACATCAATAAAGATGAACACATGATTCTGATTTCTGCCCTTAGTTGGATAACACACATCTCCAGTCATTATGTTTTATGGCTGGTTTTCAACCTCTTCAGTCTGAAGGTCTCGACCCGAAACATCACCCATTCTTTCTCTCCAGAGATGCTGCCTGTCCTGCTGAGTTATTCCAGCTTTTTGTGTCTATCTTCAGTTTAAACCACCATCTGCAGTTCCTTCCTACACTGTTTGTTAAGTGAATAAGATCCTATTCTCATGATATTATTCACCTCAACTAAGCCTTTTCTTCGCCTCCGTTGCTGCAGAGAATACAATCCCAGTTATCAAATCTTTCTTCAAAGTGAAAAAAATCATAAATTCATAAATCACCCCTGGATCCTCTCCAGAGCAATGGCACCCTTTCTACAATGTGTCATAGTCTTACAGCATGGAAACAGGCCCTTCATCCCAACTTGTCCATGCAGATCAAGATGCCCCATCTAAACTAGTCCCATTTATCCGCATTTGGCCCATATCCCTTTAAACCTTGTGTGTCCCAGTGTGTGTGCCAGGGTGTGTGTTAGGTTGTGTGTGTCAGTGAAGCGGCAACAACACCCGGAGTGAGCGGAGACTTGGTGATGTCTGGGGAGCATCCCGGTGCTGGGACCACTGCCATGTCTCAGCCATCACACCATCTGCACGGGAATGTGAATGCGGGTGAATGCGGAAGTCGGCATCTTCCCCCAACCTCACAATTAAAGAATTAGCACATTGGCTTTCACAGTCAGAGTATTGTGTATAGAAGTTGGGAGGTCATGTTTCAGTTGTGAGTTTAGTTTAGAGTCCACCGTGTCCGCACTGACCAGCGATCCCTGCACACTAACACTATCCTACACACACTAGGGACAATTGACATTTATACAAAGCCAATTAACCTACACACCTGTACGAGTTTGGAGTGTGGGAGGAAACAAAAGGTCTCAGGGAAAACCCACTCAGGTCACGGGGAGAACGTACAAACTCCGTACAGACAGTGCCCGTAGTCAGGATCGAACCTGGGTCTGTGGCGCCATAAGGCAGCAACTCTACCGCTGTGCCACCGTGCCACCCCTATACAAGACGTTGGCAAAGCCGCATTTAGAATACTGTGTTCCGTTCTGGGCACCAAGTTATAGGAAGGACGTTGACAAGCTGGGAAGGGTGCAGAGAAGATTTTGGTTGCTTCAGCCGAGCATTATCACATTCAATGAATGCAAGATTACCGCTATGAAATTTTGATGCGGTGTTGTGCTCCTGCTGTAACATATTTGTCAAGCCTCGACAGCTCGCTTTAATTGGCAGTCCTCTTTGTGTGTTGTGACAATGGTTCGGTTTTTTGGCTGGGCGCAGTTGTTGCAGCTAATGGCATAAATGACAACATCTGAAGCGCAAATGTGCACGTGTGTGTGTGTGTGTCTGGGGCTGATTAACCACAAAATCAGAGCCACAGACACCGTGGCTGCCTGCAGGCAATCAAGCCACCGCAGCGATGAAGTGGGAAAACTTTACTGAATGACGTTAAGTGCTTCAATTAGGCAGTATTTACATTCATTCATATCTCATTGACCACCTACTACATATTATAGCTGCTGCACCAGACAAAATGAAGTCATTTCCTAACGCTCCAGTCATAGAGTCACACAGCGTGGAAACAGGCCCTTCGGCCCAACTTGCCCGCACCGGCCAACATGTCCCATCTACACTAGTCCTGCCTGCCTGCCTGTGTTTAGCCCATAGCCCTCCAAACAAGTCCTATCCATGTGCCTGTCTAAATGTTTCTTAAACATTGCGATATTACCTGCCTCAGCTACCTCCTCTGGCTGTTCATTTCACACACCCCTCTGTGTGAAAAATTTACCAATCTGGTTCTTACTAATTCTTCCCCCAACACCCCCCCCCCGCCCACATTAAACGTATGTCCTCTGGTTCTCGATTCCCCTACTCTGGGCAAGAGACTCTGGGCGTCTACCCGATCTATTCCTCTCATGATTTTGTACACCTCTATAAGATCACCCCTCATCCTCCTGCACTCCAAGGAATAAAGTCCCAGCCTGCTCAACCTCTCCCCCATAGCTCAGGCCCTCGAGCTACATCCTTGTAAACAATCTTGGCAAGAAATTTGAGTCAAGTCTGAAATAAGAGGCTGGCAATGCAGTGGGGACTAACATTAGACATAAAATGCTGGAGTAACTCAGTGGGTCAGGCAGCATCTCTGGAGAAAAGGAATAGCTAACATTTCAGGTCGAGACCCTTCTTTAGACCGAGAGTCAGGGGTTTGGAAAATAGAGATATGAAAAGTTTCTGAACAAATCAGAGCCGGCACCAATGAGCAAGGAAAGGTGGAGCCCACAATGGTCCATTGTTGGCTGTGGAAGAGGTGGTAACGTACAGTAAAGCACAGGACTAGGCCCTTCAGCACCCTATGCCTGTGCCGAACGTGATGCCAAGAGCAACTCTTTTCTGCCTGCACAGCGGTAGAGTTGCTGTCTTACAGCGCCAGAGACCCGGGTTCGATCCTGACAACGGGTGCTGTCTGTATGGAGTTTGTACGTTCTCCCCGTGACCAAAGACGCACAGGTTCGAAACATAGAAACGTAGAAAATAGGTGCAGGAGTAGGCCATTCGGCCCTTCGAGCCACCACCACCATTCAATATGATCATGGCTGATCATCCTAAATCAGTACCCTATTTCTGCTTTCTCCCCATGTCCCTTGATTCCGTTAGCCCTAAGAGCTATATCTAACTCTCTTTTGAAAACATCCAGTGAGTTATCCTCCACTGCCATCTGTGGCAGAGAGTTCCACAGATTTGTAGGTTAATAGGCTTCGGTAAAAAAAAATGTTTATTTCGGGTCGAGACCCTGCTTCAGAATCCATTAGAGTCTTTCAGAGTCTGAAGAAGGGTCTAGACATGAACCGCCACCCATTCCTTCTATCCAGAGATGCTGCCTGTCCCGCTGAGTTGCTCCAGCGTTTTGTGTCTATCTTCGGTTTAAACCAGCATCTACAGATCCTTCCTGCACATTTCGGTTTTGCGTGTTGGATTGAATATTTCATTGAAAGATACAGCATGGAAACAGGCCCTTCAGCCCATTGAGTCTACGCCGACCATTGATCACCCGTTCACACTAGTTCTATATTATCCCACTTTCAGTTCCACACCCCACATGCTGGGGGCAATTTTACAGGGCCAATTAAAAGCACAAAATCGCAAGACTTTGGGGTGTTGGGAAAGTGCGAAATTCCGCAGACAGCACCGTAGTCAGGGTCGACCCCGGGTCTCCGGCACTGCGAGGCAGCAACTCTACCGCTGCGCCACCGTGCAACACTATCCATGTGCTATCCAAGCCAGACACAAAGTGATGGAGTAACTCCACCCTTCTTCACAACTTGTTTCCACATACATAAATACAACAGTGAAGACAGAAATAGCAGATTGCAGAACATAGTTCACAGATCGTAGCGTAACCGTGCCAGAGAACCATGCCCGCCCGCGTAAGCCTTCCTCTCCTCTCTCTGATTCACTCACCCTGTTCCTTAGTGCTCTCCTTTCTGCCATCCTCCTTCCATCTCTCTTTGTACTCACGTACCTCTTCTTCTGCCCATCTCGCCCACTCCCTCTCCTCCCTCATCTTCTCCCGTCACATACCGTTGTTTCATAGAACATAGAACAGTGCAGCACAACAACAGGCCCTTCGGCCCACGATGTCTGTGCCGAACATGGTGCCATGATGTACTAATCTCAACTACCTGCACGTGATCCACATCCCTACATGCCCACGTGCCAATCCAAAACCCTCTTAAATACGTCCATTGTATCTGCCTCCACCACCACCCTTGACACCGTGATCCAGGCACCAACCACCTTGTGTGTTAAAAAAACATGTCCCGCATATGTCCTTTAAGCTTTGTCCCCCTCACCGTAAACCTGCTGCAACTTAAATGCCCAGGAATGATGGAGATTACAAGAAGTGGTGAACACTGCCTGATCCATCATGGGTACCGGCCACCCCACCGTCGAAGGGATCTACAGGAGTCACTGCCTCAAAATGGCAGCCAGCAACATCAGGGACCCACACCACCCTGGCCACGCTCTCGTTTCACTCCTGCCATCGGGAAGAAGGTAGAGAGGCCTGAAAACTATATAACGTCCAGATTCAGGGGCAGCTTCTTCCCTACAATCATCAGGCTATTGAACACAACAAACTCCATCTAAACTCCGAACTGCCTGGGTTGCATTAGGGACTGGGTTTTGTTTTATTTTTGCACTATATTAGGGATTTTACATTTACTTAACTTTTTTCTCATTTGTTTATTATATTTTCTATTGAGTTCTGTGTTTACATTCCTGTTGTGCTGCTGTAGGTAAGAATTTAATTGTTCTGTATTGTGACAAATGCCAATAAAACACTCCTGACTTTTGACCCTAGCCCTTTAGTCTTTGACATTTCCTCCTTGGGAATTTGGTTCTGTCCACCCTATCTCTGCCTCTCATAATTTTATACACCGATCAGATCTCCCTTAAACCTCTGGCATTCCAGAGAGTCTATGCAGAGGGTCCAGAGGAGGTTTACGAAAATGATCCCGGGAATGAGTAGGTTAACATACGATGAGTGTTTGGCGTCACTGGGCTTGTACTCGCTGGAGTTTAGAAGGATGAGGGGGGTGACCTCATTGAAACTTACCGAATAGTGAAAGGCCTGGATAGAGTGGATGTGGAGAGGATGTTTCCACTAGTGGGAGAGTCTAGGACCAGAGGTCAAAGCCTCAGAATAAAATGACTTGCCTTTAGAAAGGAGGTGAGGAGGAATTTATTTGGTCAGAGGGTGATGAGTCTGTGGAATTCATTGCCACTAACAGCTGTGGAGGCCAATGTCTATTTTTATGGCAGAGTGGCCTAATTCTGTTCCTATAAATTATGAATCCAAGTCCATCCATCCTCTCCTTATGCCTCAAACCTTCTAATCCACGCGGCATCTTTACCTTCCTCCATTCAGCTCCGACATCCCTCTTTGCTTCTTCAAAAATAGAATCACTGAGTCATACAGAGCATGGAAACAGGCCCTTCGGCCCAACTTGCCCACACCGGCCAACATGTCCCATTCACACTAGTACTACCTGCCTGCGTTTGGCCCATATCCCTCTAAACCTGTCCTATCCATGCACCAGTCTAATTGCTTCTTAAACGTTGTGGTAGTCCCTGTCTGAACTATCATCTCCAGCAGCTCGTTCCATACATCCATCACCCCTTGCATGAAGACGTTACCCCTCAGAGTCCTATAAGATCTTTCCCCCTTTCACCTTAAATCTTCCCCCTTCACCTTCCCACACACCATGGGAATTGCTGACAAAGGCTGAGATTACCCCTTACAGCTAACAAATCTCTTGTGAGTGTTTACTTTAATGTTACCATTAGTTTAAGATCCATTCAAATGAATGCTTTCGAGACCCATTGAGATTACTAATAAAGCGGGAACATATAATCAATGGTTATCATTAGCAGTGCGTCTAGAAAAATTGAAGAAGTATATGGATTCGCACTATTTTATGCTTTTAATTGATCAGGCTTTCAGAAAGTAAATCTCTTATCTTTTTTTACTAATTTTGATTCTCAAAGTGTGTAGCTACTGATTTACAACATTGGGAGAGGTTGGTTGGCACAGTGGTTGGCACAGTGGTGCAGCTGGTGGAGCTGCTGTCTCACAGTGCCAGAGGCCTGGGTTAAATCTGAGGAAAGGTCTCGACCCAAAACGTCACCTATCCATGTTCTCCAGAGATGCTGCCTGATGCAAAAGTACACAGAATGCTGGAGCATCTTAGCAGGCCAGGCGGCATTTCTGGAGAGCATTAATGGGTGACATTTCGGGTCGAGATCATTCGTCAGACTGATGAAGGGTCTCGGCCTGGAAGATATGTCACCTGTCCATGTTCTCCAGAGATGCTGCCTGGCCCGCTGAGTCACTCCAGCACTGTGTTATTTTGCATCAGGCAGCATCTCTGGAGAGAAGGAATGGGTGACGTTCGGGTTGAAACCCTTCTTCAGACTGCTGACACTGAAGAAGGTGATGATAGCAAGTGCTGATAGCACGCAACAAAATGCTTTTCACTATACCTCTCCGTGACCGCGTGTGTTTTCTCCGAGATCTTCGATTTCCTCCCACACTCCAAAGACGTACAGGTATGTAGGTTAATTGACTTGGTGTTTGTATAGATTGTCACTCGTGTGTGTAGGATAATGTTAATGTGCAGGGATCGCTGGTCGGTGCGGACTCAGTGGGCCGAAGGGCCTATTTCCGCGCTGAATCTCTAATCTAAACTAAACTTCCTACACACTGCTGAATAATATGAAGATGTACTCACATATATAATAATACTCGTTTCCGGGTCGAAACTCAAAGCCTAGGGAAAACGGTGTGAAGAGCTGGAACTTCTCGGAGAACTTCAGGGGACCGTTTGGCGTGCGTGGCCTGTTGCACTCCCAGCGTTTGAAGCCATTGTCCTTGTGGTCGCAGCTCCTGTAGCCGTCGAAGTTCACCATGTAAAGAATGTAGCTCTCTGTCTTTTCCTCGGGCACCGAGTCGTCATAGTGGGGGCAGTAGATGTCGAGATAGTCATTGATGCAGACGTCCACTGTGTAGTCACCTCTGTGAAACCTAACGATGGGGGGGAAAAGCGATTCAGTAAATGGATTCAACTAAACCCAAGTCTTCGCAATTAGACTCATAGTCATACGGCACAGAAAGCAGGCCCTTCGGCCCAATCTGCACATGCCGACCAAGATGCCCCATCTACACAAGTCCCTCCTCCCCGCGTTTGGCCCATATCCCTCTAAACCTTGCCGACAAACTGTCCACAGTGTACAGATACAGGATAAAGGGTATAACATTTAGTGCAAGATAACATTCAGTAAAGTTCGATGATAGTTATGTTTCTGTTATGAGTCAGCAGAGAGCATCGTTAGACCAGCATGGAAGCCGTGCCTTCGGCCATTGGAGACCATGCCGTCCATCCATCACCTGTTCACATTAGTTTTATGCTATCCCACTTTTTCATCCACTCCCGATGCATTAGGAGCAATTTTTACAGAGGCCAATTAACCTACAAATCCACACGTCTTTGGAGATGTGGGAAGAAACTGGAGCACCCAGAGGAAACCCACGCGCGGTCACAGGGAAAATGTGCAAACTCCACACAGACAGCATCCGAGATCAGGATCGAACCCGGGGTCTCTGGCGCTGTGAGGCAGCAGCTCTACCGGCTGCGCCACCATGCCTACATGAAAGACAAAGGTTTGACTGGCATCCTTGTTTTCTTTAACATGAAATGTTAATGGTAAAAAGATGGGGGGGGGTTCTTGCAACCATATTAATGCCCCCTCCCTGATTGAGGGAAGGCAAGGGCAGCAATTGAGGGTGGCTCGATGGCGCAGTGGTAGTGTTGCTGTCTTCCAGCACCAGAGACCCGACTGTGGGTGCTGTCCGTACGGAGTTTATACACTCTCCCCGTGACCGCGTAGGTTTTCTCAGAGATCTTCGGTTTACTCCAACACTCTAAAGACTTATAGGTTTGTAGGTTAATTGGCTTGGTTTAAATGTAAATTGTCCCGTGTGTGCAGGATAGTTTAGTTTAGATACACAGCGCGGAAACAGGCCCTTCAGCACACTGTGTCCGTAGCGACCAGCGATCCCCGCACACTAACACTACCCTACACACACTTGGGACAATTGACATTTATACCAAGCCAATTAACCTACAAACCTACAGTATACGTATTTACACGTGTGCTAATGTGCAGGGTTGGCTGGTGGGCCTGTTTCTATATCTCTAAACTAAAGTAAGGCAACTTTGCAATTTTAGTTGTGACTCAAGCCTGCTTTCAACATAATCCATCCAGCTAAGCAGACAGTGCTAAGTAAAGACATTCCATTCGTACGTGAGTGCCTCGGCCCAGTAGGTTGTTAGGAAACTGCCTCTCTGACAATTAGAGGGCGTGCACCATTAAACTCCACACGCACGGTGCCTCTTGGAGCACTTGCTCGTTCAGGAGTTCGGCTCGTCCTGTCAGCTCGGCTGGTGAACGTGTAGAGAGAGAAGTGGCGGCAATGTGAAATGAAAGAAGTGCCAGAGGGCTGGGGGAGAGAGGGGGAGAGGGAGAGGGAGAGGGAGAGGGAGAGGGAGAGAGGGGGAGAGAGAGAGAGATAGAAAGGAGAGAGAGAAGAGAGAGATAGAGAGGAGAGAGAGAAGAGATAGATAGAGAGGAGAGAAGGGGAGAGGAGGGGGCGAGGAGGGGGAGAGAAGAGGGAGAGAAGAGGGAGGGAAGGGAGAGATGTGTAGGAAAGAACTACAGATGCCGGTTTAAACCAAAGATAGACACAAAATGCTGGAGTAACTCAGCGGGACAGGCAGCATCTCTGGAGAGAAGGAATGGGTGACGTTTCAGGTCAAGACCTTTCTTCAGAGAGAGAGAGTAGGAAACAGACAAGGGGATTTGCCTCACTTTTTCACATGATGCACAATCACACACGGTTCACTTAACAGTTTAATACCGAGGAAGCAGAGCGAGGAGACGTTATTTATATCTCCAAGTAGCTCCAGGGGACGGAAACTAAACACAGGTGTGTTGTGATTTATCAGCCGAGCATTCGGTATTTGGAAATGACTCCACGTTACAGACCTGAGGCCTGGAGGTCACGAGGTGGTTATTTTTATCGACACCAATTAGCAGGCACCAGATGCAAAGGTGAGGGCAACGGGCTGAGTGAAGCTGGAAGGAATGATGTGCCTGGAGTCTCCCGCCCGGTGGAACCCCAACACCAGGTGGAACTTATGGGTGGGGCCGGTGTAGCAGGTGCGGCCTACAAGCCTGGCTTCCACCGAGCTCAATTAATGTCTTCCGATGGGATCCGCGGGCTCACAGTCAGTGCCCGCGGGTCATTGGAGATTCCGGGCACCCAGTGCTAATGCCTCTCGTTAAAGACTTTGCTGTTAACGAACAAGCATCTGCAGCCTTGCTGATGTTAAAAGGCAGCTGTCTTTGCAAAACCGTCTCTCGTTTGTTGTCAAACACATGGATGGAGGCGATAAATGATCTGCGAGTTCACCCTGCCGGCGCCACCTGGTTTCAGAAGGGGAAAAAAAAACTCCATGTGCCAAATTTTCCCTGAAGGAAACGGGAAATGGCAGAAGGAGGCAGGTTCTCTGGATACTTTCAAGGGAGAGCTAGATAGGGCTCTTAAAGATAGCGGAGTCAGGGGATATGGGGAGAAGGCAGGAACGGGGTACTGATTGGGGATGATCAGTCATGATCACATTGAATGGCGTTGCTGGCTCGAAGGGTCGAATGGCCTACTCCTGCACCTATTGTCTATTGTCCATTAAGGTCCCGGTGAGCCGCGGCCGTATCCCGGGGTGGGAGATTGCAACCTTCACGTGGTCTGCCCTGTTTCGACTAATGCAATCAACCCGACGTGCACAATCAAACATGATGAAATAGAACAAGTTGACCTCAACTTTAGGCTGTGCACGCCATACGCAAGAAGAAGAAGAAACGGCCGTATCCCGGCAGCAGGTCTGGCCCGCCCAACGTGGAACCGAGAGAGGGACGCTACTGAGCTCGACACCCAATCACCCCCTGAAGACCGGGAACCGGAGAGGAGTGTGGATGGAGTCGGCAATGTTGGCGGGCGCTGGACAAGGGGCCCGATAAGAGGAACAAGTGGGGGGAGGGGCCTTACCTTCCGCGCCCTCGAGGTCGGCCACAGGAGGGGCCCCCGGGGCACGAAGGCCGAAGATGGGACGACGGTTCTTGGGACGGCCGGAATTAAGGCGACGGCTGTAACAGGTCTTTATGGCCATCTGCAGATGGGACTTTACAAATGGTGCCAAAACCTGGCACCTCTTCCATATAGACTCAATTGGCCGTTTCCATGCATGATGAACTTAACCGGGGATCGTTCATAGGTTCTAGGAGCAGAATTTAGGCCATTCGGCCCATCAAGTCTACTCCGCCATTCAATCATGGCTGATCTATTTTTCTCTGTCAGATAGACTCAAAAAGCTGGAGCAACTCAGCGGGATAGGCAGCATCTCAGGAGAGAAGGAATGGGTGACGTTTCGGGTTGAGACCCTTCTTCAGAACTCTTTCCCTCTCAACCCCATTCTCCTGCCTTCGCCCATAACCCCTGACACCCGTACTTATGTAAGGCAATAATCTTCCACACTGTACCTTGATACATGAGATAATAAAGGAACCATTGAAAAAGTGATTTTTTTTCCCCAATGCTCAAGTTTATGGTGGTGTTGGATAATGACCAAACGATGTGGGAGTGCTTGATGGTTTGTCCTCTTGTCTCTCAGTCAGAAGAGTATAGGTACTTGGCTCAGAATCCATGCCGGCACGTGATCCATATCTCTCCATTCTCTGCATATCCACCTGCCCATACAAAAGCCTCTTAATTGCCACTATCGTATCTGCCTCCACCGACACTTCAGGATCTTAAAAGCTCTTACACCACAGCCCCTAAAAAAAATAAATCATTGGTACTTATAGATCTGCTTTCTTATAAAAAGTTCTCTTTGTCAACAGAAATTCACCCAGTTTCCTGCTGAATCGTTTAAAAGACTCTGAATGAACAAAGCTGCACTGAGAGCAGTGATTTGTTCCTCTTTTCGTGTTAACTTCTGAGCTATTTGTTGACTCTATGAGCACAACTTAAGGATTGTGAGAAGATAAAATCTACTTTGTTCCTCCTGGAACAGGGGTTTGCATTTAACAGTTCCAGGGTAAATGAGTTATAGCCATTTGTAGTTGATGGAAATCTAAAAAGAAAGATGAAAATTGATGGAAAAACACACAGCGTGGAAAGAGGCCATTCAGCCCACTCAGTCCATGCCGACCATCACACTAACCCTATGTTATCCCACTCTCGTATCCACTCTAGAGGGCGGGCCGAAAGGCCTGTTTCCACGCTGTATCTCTAATATCTAAAGGGGGATTATACAATGATACAGCTTGTACAAAAGCTCTTTGGCCAATTATATTCGTGCTGAAATACATGATAAGGTTATCCTTTCTAACTCCAAAGACCAAAGTCTAAAAGTGGGTGGAGAGTTTCATGAAAGCTAACTAGTCCACATCCGATCACCAGTCTTTGTGAAGCAATTCTGAGTGTGTGGTTGATGAGGCAAATGCAAAGTTCCCGACGAGAAAATGGCACAAACTTGAGACATGGGATTGAAGCGTTGGCAATTAAAATCTGGCACTAACAACTGTTCATTTAATGCTTCAGTGCCATGCCCCCCAACCACCCAGGGGGATGTGCTTAAACTCACTCTGAAAATAGATCACTTGCTAGAGAGAAGTGACGTTGGGTAGAAATTGCAGCGCACACACACACACGGGTCATTTGTCTGAACCTGGACTGTCTAGCATTATGTGTAGGAAGGAAGGAAGGAAAGATTTGCAGATGCTGGTTTAAACCGAAGATAGACACAAAATGCTGGGGTGAAGGGGCTGTCCCACTTGGGCCACTTAATCCGCGAGTTCTGGCGAGTTTGCCCTCGACTCGTACACACAGCATGGTCGACTCGAGGCCTCAGCTAGCTTGCGGCGTTTTTTTCAACGTGCTGAAAAATGCCCGCGAGTAAAAAAAGGTCGCCATGGAAAAAAAAACGATACTTTTTTTACTCATAGGTTTAGTCGTTGTAGGTCGGCATGTTAGTCGTAGGTAATCGAGGGTAGTCGAAGGCAATCTTCATCATAGTCAAAGGGAGGTCGATGGAGATCGAAGGAGGTCGTCTTCACTCTCGACAATTCGGTGTCCAATTTTCCCGAAGTTAGTCGTAGCTAGTCGTAGCGAGTCAAAGCTAGTCTTCAGCATTGTTAAAGGAGGTCGAAGGAGGTCTTCAACATGACGAGCAAAGAGTAGGAGTAAAAGGGTCCTTTTCACAATGGCGGGCAGTGACTAGTGGGGTACCGCAAGGCTCAGTGCTGGGACCCCAGCTATTTACAATATATATTAATGATCTGGATGAGGGAATTGAAGGCAATATCTCCAAGTTTGCGGATGACACTAAGCTGGGGGGCAGTGTTAGCTGTGAGGAGGATGCTAGGAGACTGCAAGGTGACTTGGATAGGCTGGGTGAGTGGGCAAATGTTTGGCAGATGCAGTATAATGTGGATAAATGTGAGGTTATCCATTTTGGTGGCAAAAACAGGAAAGCAGACTATTATCTAAATGGTGGCCGATTAGGAAAAGGGGAGATGCAGCGAGACCTGGGTGTCATGGTACACCAGTCATTGAAAGTAGGCATGCAGGTGCAGCAGGCAGTGAAGAAAGCGAATGGTATGTTGGCTTTCATAGCAAAGGGATTTGAGTATAGGAGCAGGGAGGTTCTACTGCAGTTGTACAGGGTCTTGGTGAGACCACACCTGGAGTATTGCGTACAGTTTTGGTCTCCAAATCTGAGGAAGGACATTATTGCCATAGAGGGAGTGCAGAGAAGGTTCACCATACTGATTCCTGGGATGTCAGGACTGTCTTATGAAGAAAGACTGGATAGACTTGGTTTATACTCTCTAGAATTTAGGAGATTGAGTGGGGATCTTATAGAAACTTACAAAATTCTTAAGGGGTTGGACAGGCTAGATGCAGGAAGATTGTTCCCGATGTTGGGGAAGTCCAGGACAAGGGGTCACAGCTTAAGGATAAGGGGGAAATCCTTTAAAACCGAGATGAGGAAAACTTTTTTCACACAGAGAGTGGTGAATCTCTGGAACTCTCTGCCACAGAGGGTAGTTGAGGCCAGTTCATTAGCTATATTTAAGAGGGAGTTAGATGTGGCCCTTGTGGCTAAAGGGATCAGGGGGTATGGAGAGAAGGCAGGTACGGGATACTGAGTTGGATGATCAGCCATGATCATATTGAATGGCGGTGCAGGCTCGAAAGGCCGAATGGCCTACTCCTGCACCTAATTTTTATATATTTCTATGACATTTTTTCAAACTCTCCTAAACTCGCCAATTAGGTCGCCCAAATGGAACAGCCCCTTAACTCAGCGGCACAGGTAGCATCTTTGGGGAGAAGCAATGGGTGACATTTCGGGTCGAGACATAGAAACATAGAAAATAGGTGCAGGAGGAGGCCATTCGGCCCTTCGAGCCAGCACCGCCATTCATTGTGATCATGGCTGATCGTCCCCTATCAATAACCCGTGCCTGCCTTCACCCCATATCCCTTGACTCCACTAGCTCCTAGAGCTCTATCTAACTCTCTCTTAAATCCATCCAGTGATTTGGCCTCCACTGCCCTCTGTGGCAGGGAATTCCACAAATTCACCTTTGTTCAGTATTGTATTTGACCCATTCTTGCCTGTCCCGCTGAGTTTCTCCATCATTTTCTGTCGAGCATTATGTTCCCTGTTTGTCTTGCGGTACATTATGGGTACAAACTAGCAGACAAAGAACCTCAAAACATGATGAGTACATTGTAGCACCAGGGGATCCTAACTAAAACAATTAAGGGCAAACAGCTAGGATCTGTAATGATGACAATGGCTTATGAGATTGAAGGCAGACACAAAATGCTGGAATAACTCAGCGGGACAGGCAGCATCTCTGGAGAGAAGGAATGGACTACGTCGCCCATTCCTTCTCTCCAGAGATGCTGCCTGTCCCGCTGAGTTACTCCAGCATTTTGTGTCTACCTTTTATTTCAACCAGCATCTGCAGTTCTTTCTTAAGGGCCTGTCCCACTTTCACGGCCTAATTCACGACCTCTGCCGAGTTTGCCCTTGACTCATACTTGCAGCATGGTCGTCACGTGGTCGTAGGTAGGTCGTAGCAGGTTGTGATGCTAGTCGTAGATACTCGTGGCATCAAGTAGGTCGCGGCGTATTTTCAACATGCTGAAAAATGTCCACGAGTAAAAAAGGTCGTGAATTAGGTCGTGAAAGTGGGACAGGCCCTTTACACATTAGGACTTATTAGATTGGTCTTTTACAAAATCCACCAGGTTTACGAAGGAAATCTGTCTTTCTTATCCAGCCTGACATTTATATGAGTCCAGATCGATCAACGATCCTGCCTCTTTCAACTTCCACCATCTGGTGAAATGCTCAGTGTTCTCCGGGGAATAAACTTCCAGGTTCCTTACTGTTTTTTGGTCACCACCTCAGGTCCCCAGATTATCACCTTTCCCCCATTTTCCCGCAAGTGGAAACATCATCGGTTAAAGTCGTAACAGATAATAAAAATGAACTGCAGATGCTGGTTTATACCAAAGGTAGACACAAAGCGTTGGAGTAGCTCAGCGGGTCAGGAAGCATCTCCGGATGAAATTGATAGATGATGTTTTGGGTCGGGTCTGAAGAAAGGTCAGAGTATTGAGTATAGAAGTTGGGAGGTTATGTTAAGTTATCTCAATGAGACCACACTTATAGTGTTAGACAATAGACAGTAGGTGCAGGAGTAGGCCATTCGGCCCTTCGAGCCAGCGCCGCCATTCACTGCGATCATGGCCTATCATCCCCAATCAGTACGCCGTTCCTGCCTTCTCCCCATATCCCTTGACTCCGCTATCTTTAAGTCGTCTATCTAACTCTCTCTTGAAAGCCTCCAGAGAATTGGCCTCCACTGCCTTCTGAGGCAGAGAATTCCGCAGATTCACAACTCTCTGTGTGAAAAAGTTTTTCCTCATCTCCGTTCTAAACGGCTTACCCCTTATTCTTAACCTGTGGCCCCTTGTTCTGGACTCTCCCAACATCGGGAACATGTTAGTTTCTTGCCTCTAGCGTGACAAACCCTTAATAATCTTATATGCTTCAATAAGATGCCCTCTCATCCTTCTAAACTCCAGAGTAAACAAGCCCAGCCACTCCATTGTGTGCTCAGTTCTGGTCACCATGGTATAGGAAAGATGTTGTCAAGCTGGAAAGGGTGCAGAGAAGCTTTCCGAGGATGTTGCCAGGACTCGAGGGCCTGAGATGGATGGAGAGGTTGAGCAGGCTAGGACTTTACTCCTTGGAGCGCAAGAGGATGAGGCATGATATTACAGAGGTGCACAAAATCATGAGAGGAATAGATCGGGTAAACGCACAGTCTCTTGCCTAGCGTAGGGGTATCGAGAACAGAGGACAACATTTTAATGTGAGGGGGGAAAGATTTAAAAGGAACCTTAGAGGTAGCTTTTTTAACACAAAAAATGTATGGAACGAGCTGCTGGAGGAGGTTGAGGCAGGTACTATCGCAATGGATAAGTTTATAGTTCGCTGATCAGCACGGGCTCGGTGGGCCGAAGGGCCTGTTTCTGCGCTGTATCTCTAAACTAAACTAAAATCTGAAGCAGGGTCCCAATCTGAAACCACCTATCCATGTTTTCTAGGGCCCGCTGAGTTACTCCAGCACTTTGTTTCCTTCAGAGTAAATCCTCTAAATGGGTCCATCCAAAGTGGACGGCCATACTAAGTGAGAGTCCATAAGATGACTAATCAAAGAGTACAGTTAAAGAGATATATTTCCTTTTTCAGGCGGGTAGAATGTTCCTGCGATCTATTTCCCCGCACAGTCATTCCATCAAGAATACTGGCAGCCACTAAAAGATAGACACAAAAAGTTGGAGTAACTCAGCAGGTCAGGCAGCATCTCTGGAGAAAATGAATAGGTGATGTTTCATGCCGAGACCCTTCTTCAGACTTCAGGGAAATGAGAGATATGAAAAGGTACATAGAACAAATGAATGAAAGATTTGCAAAAAGACAAACCAAAGCCAGCAACGATGATCACGGGAAGGTGGAGCCCACAATGCTCCATTGTTGGATGTGGGGAAGGTAATAACGAGGGGTGCAGACAGTGAAACACAGCAGGATGACAGCGAAACTAGCAGGATGACTAGGGTGGGGGGGGGGGGGGGGGGCGGTTAGACAGAGAGAGGGGGGATGCACGGGTCACTTGAAGTTAGAGAAATTAATATTCATATCGAAGACAGATGCAACATATTGGAGTAACTCAGTGGGTCAGGCAGCATCTCTGGAGAAAAGGAATAGATGACGTTTTGGGTCGAGACCCTTCTTCAGACCAGAGATGCTGCCTGACCTGTTGAGTTACTCCAGCTGTTTGTGCCGGTCTGCGGTTTAAACCAGCATCTGCAGTTCCTTGGTACACAAAAAAAGCTGGAGAAACTCAGCGGGTGCAGCAGCATCTATGGAGCGAAGGAAATAGGCAACGTTTCGGCCCGAAACATTGCCTATTTCCTTCGCTCCATAGATGCTGCTGCACCCGCTAAGTTTCTCCAGCTTTTTTGTGTACCTTCGATTTTCCAGCATCTGCAGTTCCTTCTTAAACACATCTGCAGTTCCTTGCCTGCTCAATATTCATACCGCTGGGTTGCAAGCTGCCCAAGCGAAATATGAGGTGCTATTCCTCCACGAACATAATTGGATTACAGGATCAACCACACACCCCCCTACATCTGTCAGATTTTCCAACACGATAAGAAGGTTGCAAGCTAAAGCAATAATTCCCCCTGCACTCCAATAACATCCTGCTCTTTGGCAGAGGAACACATGAAACAGCAGCAGGATTACGACATGTAGCCCCTCGAGTCTGCTCTGCCATTCAATGGTCTGGCTCAACTACAAACCCTCCCTTCCCCTGCCCCGTGTAGAGAGCATATCGACTGGTCGCATCGCGGCCTGGTTCGGCAACTCCCAACGCCCAGGAGCGAAGAAAACTGCAACAAGTGGTGAACGCTGCCCAGTCCATCACGGGTTCTGACCTCCCCACCAACATCGAAGGGGTTTACCGGAGCCGCTGCCTCAACAAGGCAGCCAGCATCATCAGAGACCCACACCACCCTGGCCACACACTCATTTCACCCCTGCCATCGGGAAGAAGGTGCAGGAACCTGAAAACTGTAACATCCAGGATCAGGAGCAGCTTCTTCCCTACAGCCACTAGGCGATTAAACACTACAACCTCATATAACCATATAACAATTACAGCACGGAAACAGGACATCTCGGCCCTTCTAGTCCGTGCCGAACTCTTATTCTCCCCTAGTCCCATCTACCTGCACTCAGACCATAAACCTCCATTCCTTTCCCGTCCATATACCTATCCAATTTATTTTTAAATGATAACATCGAACCTGCCTCCACCACCTTCACTGGAAGCTCATTCCACACAGCTACCACTCTCTGAGTAAAGAAGTTCCCCTTCATGTTACCCCTAAACTTCTGTCCCTTAATTCTCAATCTCTGAACTACACAGACTATTATTGTTATTATTGCACTATTCTTGTGTGTTTTGTATGTGTACATATGCGTGTGTGTGTGTGTGTGTATATACGCACTCTCAACTTTGTTCTCTCATTTATTATATTGTTTACATATTCTGTTGTGCTGCTGCAAGTTGGAATGTCATTGTTCTATCTGGGACATACATGACAATAAAACTCTCTTGACTCTTGAATGCCCGTACCAGCGGATCATCCACAGACCCCGGGGATGGAGAACCTTAAAGATTCATAACCTTCTGATCAAAGCCATTTCTCCTCAGCACAACACTGCAGCACCTTGTGATTGCCAAATAGCTGCCTGGTCACTTTTAGCTTCCTTTTGTTTCATTGTCGCATGTGCCGAGGTATAGTGAAAAGCTTTTTTGTTGCGTGCCAACCAGTCAGTCCATGTGCATCCCTACTATTCCAATCATGCTGTCCACAGTGTACAGATACAGGATAAAAGGAAAAACGTTTAGTGCAAGGTAAAGTCCAGTAAAGTCCGATTGAAGGTAGTCTGAGGGTCAATAGACAATAGGTCATTCGGCTCTTTGAGCCAGCACCGTCATTCAATGTGATCATGGCTGATCAACCCTAATCAGTACCCCGTTCCTACCTTCTCCCCATATCCACTGACTCTACTATATTTAAGAGCCCTGTCTAGCTCTCTCTTGAAAGTATCCAGAGAACCGGCCTCCTCCACCCTCTGAGGCAGAGAATTCCACAGACTCACAACTCTCTGTGAGAAAAAGTGTTTCCTCGTCTCCATTCTAAATGGCTTACCCCTTATTCTCAAACTGTGGCCCCTGGTTCTGGTCACACTCTTCAAGAGTGGTTTATTATCATGTGTCCCAAGCAGAACAATGGAATTCTTACTTGTAGCAGCACGACAGAACATGCAAACATTGTACTCCTTAAACAATATAATAATCAATAAAAAAAAGTTCAGTGTACACACAGACACACACACACACACACATACATATACTTAAAAACAAACTATCAATAATAGTGCCAAAATCTCCAATGAGGTAGATGGTAGCTCAGGACCGCTCTCTAGTTGGTGAGAGGATGGTTCAGTTGCCTGATAGCACTCTTGGCATCTATTCTATCAAGTCTTCTTATTGAGATCTCAATCTTTCAGTCCCCCCATAGGAAGACCTTCAGGAAATAATTCTGCTTTATTTCCATGGTGAAATGCCCCTCATTAACTCCAATGTTAATTAGTCTGAAGAAGGGTCTCGACCTGAAACGTCACCTATTCCTTCGCCCCATAGATGCTGCCTCACCCGTTGAGTTTCTCCAGCATTTTTGTCTACCCTCATTAACTCCAACACAGGCGTAAGCACATGTTCATTTGGTGTGCTCCAGATCCTAATAGATTATTTAGTTTAGAACATCTTGTATTTTAGAACCGTGAGCTCACCTCATTTAGTTTAGTCTAGAGATACCACACGGAAACAGGCCCTTCGGCCCATCGGGTCCGCGCCGACCAGCGATCCCCGCGTATTAACACTATCCTACACACACTAGGCGCAAATTACATTTATACCAAGCCAACTGACTTACAAACCTGCCCGTCTTTAGAGTGTGGGAGGAAACCGAAGATCGTGTGAGAAAACCCACGCAGGCATGGAAAGAACGTACAAACTCCGTACAGACAGCACCCGCAGTCAGGATCGAACCCGGGTATGTGGCGCTGCCAGGCAGCAACTCTACCGCTGGGCCACCGTGGCACCCATCTTGGATGATGGGAACTGGAGATAAGGACAGGGATAGGCCATTCGGCCCCTTGAATGACCTACTGCTGTCATTATCTACAATGTCATTCAAAACGTCATTCTGTCATTCAAAAGGATCATGGCTGGTCTTTCACTTCAATGCCACATTCATGCACAAACACAGTTTCCTTTGATGTCCTTAATGTCCAAAAATCCATTGATCGCTTCACAGATGCTGCCTGACCCGCTGAGTTTAGTTTAGATTAGAGATACAACATGGAAACAGGCCCTTCAGCCCACAGCAACCATCGATGTCCCGTGCACGCAAGTTCTATGTTATCCCACTCCCATCCACTCCCTACACACTAGGGGCAATTTGACAAAGGACAATTAACAGGGGTGATCGCTGGTCGGCACGGACTTGGTGGGCAGAAGGGCCTGTTTCCACGCTGTATCTCTAAAGCCTAAAAGTCTCTTCAACCCGAGAACAAAACAAGAGTCAACAAGTATGACCTCAGCGATTAGCAAAACGCGAGGAGTCACCCCCGCGGTCCGCAGAGTCTGCCTGTGGTTTGTGCTCTTGAAACACGTGCTTAAGACATCAGCAAAAAAAAACGTTTCCGAATGTACTCAGCTGTGTGAAGAGCCTCACTGCAGGAATTCTCCGAGTCCCTGGGTACAACTTGGTCTCTTCTGCATAGATCCTGTGACAATTATAACGCCTCTGAAATCCTGAATGCAGCCAACATATTTGGTCAATAAAAGGGAACGTTAGTTTAGTTTAGTTAAGAGATACAGTGCGGAAACAGGCCCTTCGGCCCACTGAGTCTGCACTGTCCAGCAATTCCCGCACACTTTACAATTTATATAGAAGCCAATTAACCTACAAACCGGTACGTCTTTGGAATGTGGAAGGAAACAGGAGCACCCGGAGGAAACCTACATGGTCACAGGGAGAACGTACAAACTCTGTACAGACAGCATCCATAGTCTATACAGACAGAACCCTTAGTCAGGATCCAACCCAGGTCTCTGGTGCTACCTTCTCCCCATAACCTCTGACACCAGTACTAATCAAGAATCTATCTATCTCCGTCTTAAAAATATCCACTGACGGCCTCCACAGCCTTCTGTGGCAAAGAATTCCACAGATTCACCACCCTCTGACCAAATAAATTCCTCCTCATCACCTTCCTATAAGAACGTCCTTTAATTCTGAGGCTATGACCTCTAGTTCTAGACTCTCCCACTGGTAGAAACATCCTCTCCACATCCACTCTATCCAAGCCTTTCACTATTCTGTATGTTTCAATGAGGTCACCCCCACCCCTTGGGTCAGGTCATGAAAGATCCTTGAATTAGGGCCATCAGATCCATTGGCGCTCATCCGAGAAGATCTACACCTATTGTCCCATCTGAAGGACGTCAACTCTGCTGATGTATCATCTGTCAATACTCCTCTGGAATGTCAGCCTGGGCTTTGAGCTCAACTCTCCCGAGCTGCCGTGTAACATTGCTGATTATAATTTAAAAGTTTGTAATTGAATGCGCGGCGCTCTGGGACTTCCTTGGGACATGACAAGATATTCTTTCTTCTGCGTATTCTTTCTTCTTTGCCTGCCCCGAGCCCATCCGTGGGGAAGCAACCTCTCTGATGCTTTTTGCAAAGACAGATGAATCGAGAATTCCCCATTCGGGAAATCCCCGAAGCGCAATTCACTTTAAAATCTTCCATAACTCAAGGAGAAAGAACATGGAGGGCAGCACATATTAAACGGGCTCTTCTTTCAGCGGCATGAACCCACTCCTGTCTTCAAGGCTGCGCAGCTCCCCGCTTCCAACACGTCGCCTATGATCGAATCTCACTACAATGGAGCTGCTTGCAAGCTGGGAACTGCAGCAGGCACTCATTCAAAATGTCAATGTTGTGTAAAGGCTTCTGATTCTATTTGGAAATTCTTCCGTTTTTGTTTTACTTCTTAGTTTTAGAGGCACAGCGCGGAAGCAAACCCCCTCGGCCCGCCGAGTCCTCGCCAATCAGCGATCGCCCGCACACCAGCACTATCCTACACACACCAGGGACAATTTACATTTATACCAAGCCAATTCACCAGCAAACCTGTGTATCTTTGGAGTGTGGGAGGAAACCTAAGATCTCGGAGTAAACCCACGCAGTCACGGCGAAAAACAACAGTAAAACGCAAACGAAACGTCGAAGGAATTCAGTGAATTCATCGTAGTTTGATTGAATTGCCTGAATGATAAGAATATGGAAACAGGCCCTTTGGCCCACTGAGTCCATACCAACCATGGATCACAGTAGGAGATTGCAAAAATATAAGGGCAGCTCAGTGGCACAGCTGGTAGAGCTGCTGCCTCACAATGCCAGAGACACAGGTCCACTCTTAAACTTGGGTGCTGTCTGTGTGGAGTTTGCACGTTTTCCCTGTGACCGTGTTGTTGAATAGTTCTGCATTGTCCAACATCTACAGAGGGCCAATTAACCTATCAACGCACACATCCCTGGGATGTGGGAGAAACCAGAGCACCCATAGAAAACCCCGCAACCTAGAAACTACTTTCCCGACCGAACCAGTGTCTGACAATCAGTTTGTCGCAGCCTTGAGCTTTGTTTGGGAACAGCTCGTTCCAACACCGTGCTAAATTGCAGAGAGTTGTGGATGTAACACAGGCCATCACGCAAACCAACCTCCCTTCCATTGACCATCCACACATCGTCTAGTCCTACAGCATACTCAAAGACGAGTCACACCCTGGCCACTCCCTCTTTCCTCCTCTCCCAACAGGCAAGATGTGTGGAAACGCACACCTCCAGATTCAGGGACAGTTTCTTCCCAGCTGTTAACAGGCAACTGAACCATCCGACCACAACTAGAGATCAGCACTGAACTACTATCTACCTCATTGGAGACCCTCGGACTATCTTTAATCAGACTTTACTAGACTTTATCTTACCCTAAACATTATTCCCTTTATCCGATATCTGTACATTGTAGACGACTTGATTGTAATAAGGTATAGCCTTTGAAGAAGGGTTTCGGCCCGAAACGTTACCTATTTCCTTCGCTCCATAGATGCTGCTGCACCCGCTGAGTTTCTCCAGCTTTTTTTGTGTGCCTTAGCCTTTTCATTGACTGGATAGCAGGCAACAAGAAAACTTACAGCTCAATGGTATGAATGTTGATTTCTCTAACTTCAGGTAGCCCTGGCATTCCCTCTCTCTCTCTCTCCCACTCTCTCTCCCGCTCCCACTCATTCCCCCTCTCTCTCCCTCCCCCACCCAAGTCGCACTAGCTTCTCGTTTTTTCTACCAACAGCTAACAATGGCCTGTTTCATTTATCATCAGTACATTTTTGCATATCTTTCATTCATTGTTCTTTATCTCTCTACATCATTGCTTATATCTCTAGTTTCCCTTATCCCCAACCAGTCTGAAGAAGGTTCCCAACCCAAAACGTCACCCATTCCTTCTTTATAGAGATGCCGCCTGTCCTGTTGAGTTACTCCAGCTTTTTGTGTCTATCTTCAGTTTAAACCAGCATCTGCAGTTCCTTCCTACACACAAAAGCTTTTCACTGTACTTCGGTACATATGACATTAAAAAAAACTAAACTACATAGACTCAGTGATAGATCACCCAATGCCCTTTCGTGTGGAGAATTACAAATGCTCAACTTCAAGTTATGAAATTTGAATATTTTTCACATCCCATTCCTGAATTGACAGACCCATTTCCTGAGAATATGTCCCCCTACTTCCTCCCCACTGCCTTTTTTGATGACTCTTCAATCAAGCATTATAAAGATCTGCTGCTCAGTCCTCCTGAACCTACCTGATCTCCCGGTTGCTAAATACTTTAATTCTCCTTCCCATTCCCACACGGACCTTTCTGTCCTCAGTCTCCTCCATTGTCAGAGCGAGGTTAGACGCAAATTGGAAGAACAGCATCTCATATTTCGCTTGGGCAGCTTACAGCCCAGTGGTATGAATATTGATTTCTCTAATATCAAGTAACCACGGCATTCCCTCTCTCTCTGTCCCTCTCCCACCCAAGTCGCTCCAGCTTATCGTTTTCACCCAACAAACAGCTAACAATGAATGGCCTGTTTCTTTTATCCTCGTTACTTTTTGCATATCTTTCATTCATTGTTCTTTATCTCTCTACATCATCGTCTGTATCTCTCAGTTCCCTTTTCCCATACTAGTCTGAAGAAGGGTCTCGACCCGAAACGCCACGCATTCCTTCTCTCCAGAGATGCTGCCTATCCCGCTGAGTTACTCCAGCATTTTGTGTCTTTCTTTGGTTAAAGCCAGCATCTGCAGTTCCTTCCTACACAATCCTTCTTCAGTGATGGTTATGGGCCTGTCCCACTGTACGAGGTAATTCAAGAGCTCTCCCGAGTTTAAAAAAAACAAAAACTTGTGGTAAGTATGTAGAATGTATGTAGCGAGTACGTCGGAGCTCGGGACATCTCTTAGCGGCTCGTACGCTAACGGCGGGGTACCCAGGAAACGCGGTAAGCTCGTGAAGTTTTTTCAACATTTTGAAAAATGTCCACGAGAGCCCCGAGTACCTACGAACGGCTATTACCGTAATTCTCCGAGTTCGAATCAGGGGAAACTCGGGAGAACTCTTGAATTACCTCGTACAGTGGGACAGGCCCTTAAGGGGCAAAGATAGTACATCACTTTGGTGACATTCTTGGAGAGACCTGAAAGTGAATTGAGGAATCTTTATCTTGAGTTTTGTTGTCCGATCCTACAAACCAGGGACCATTTACAAAAGCCAATTAACCTACAAACCCGCACGTCTTTGGAGTGTGGGAGGAAACCGGAGCACTCGGACAAAACCCACGCGTCTAGCTTAGTTTGGTTCAGTCTATTGTCACGTGTGCCGAGGTACATTGAAAAGCTTTAAGTTGCGTGTTATCCAGTCAGCGGAAAGACTATGCATGGTTACTGTCCAGCCATCCACAGTGTACAGATAGCAGATATAACAGGGTTCACAGGGAGAAGGTACAAACTCTGTACCACCTCGGTACAAACAGTAACGTACTAAAGTTCGGTGGCACCCTCAGCAATAGATCATCCACAGCCCGTTTGTACCAAACGTACAAACTCTGTCCATAATGCCAACGTCCTGGTTCATGTTCAATAGCGGGTGGGACAGTGGTACAGCGTATAGAGTTGCTGCCTCACAGCGCCAGAGGCCCGGGTTCGATCTGACCATGGGTGCTGTCTCTGTGGAGTTTGCACCTTCTCGTTGTGACCACGTGGGTTTCCTCCGGGGGCTCCAGTTTCCACCCACCTCCCAAAGTCGTGCGGGTTTGTAGGTTAATTGGCTTCTCTCAATTGTTCCTTAAACTGATGTAAGAGAGATCACTAGTCGAAGTGGACCCGGTGGGCCAAAGGGCCTGTTTCCACACGCTACTTCTGAAAACCTAAACCCAAAACACCTCAAAGGCGTGCAGGTTTGTAGGTTAATTGGCCCTTGGCGAATTGGCCCTAGTATATTGGGAGTAGATGAGAGAGTGGGATAATGAAGAACTAGTGTGAACGGGTGATCAATGATGGTGTGAACTCAGTGGGCTGAATGGCCTGTTCCCAAACTGTATCTCTAAACTTGACTCAACCCAATTCTATTATTATTTAGTGAGTGTCCTTTCATAACCTCCCCTCCCTTCCCTCACATAACTCTTCCCCCCCTTCTTTATCCCCCATCACTTCCTGTGCCCTACCCGACTTGCATCTTTTTCTCCCCACTCCACCTCCCTGTCCACCTTTATTCCTTCCTCTAGCTTCACAATTTACGACTCTTCAATCTTCTCACCCCTGTGCTCTGCCCAACCATCTGCCTTTCACTGGCCTGGGCTGACGGGCCTGTTTACATGCAGCATCCAAACAGGGTTACGCAGCGGTAGAGTTGCTGCCTCACAGCGCCAGAGACCCGCGTTCCATCCTGACTACGGGAGCTGTCTGTACGGACTTTGTACGTTCCCTTCGTGACCTGCGTGGGTTTTCTCCGAGATCTTCGGTTTCCTCCCACACTCTGAAGGCATACAGGTTTGTAGGTTAATTGGCTTGGTATATAAACAAAATGTAAAAATGGGCCCTAGTGTGTGTGTGTGTGTGTGTAGGATATTGTTAATGTGCGGGGATCGCTGGTCGGCAGAGACTCAGTGGGCCGAAGGGCCTGTTTCCACACTGTATCTATAAACTAAACTAAACTAAATACAGCATGGAAACAGGCCCTTAGACCCACGCTGACCTGTTCACATCAGTTCTGTGTTATTCCACCTTCACATCCACTCCCTAACTAAGCTATCTCCAAACCACATTCAACTAAACAGTGGAAATGCTGCTGTCAGAGAGCCAGTCACTGCTAGGGAATGGTTCACTAATTGCCAGTGCCTGCGGGAGGCCTCTGGAGTTGGGATTCAATCCCTCCTTTGTTACACCCCTTCCGAGGCAATTAACTCCCCTCTGATCAAGGACAACAAAACCGGACATCTGTTGTACAGTGGGACTACCATGAGGAGAAGTTTCAAAAGGTCATAAGCCTCTACCTCAGAGAGCTGCCAATACTCAGTCTTTAAGATCTTGGATCAATAGACATTAGAGGACTGAAGAGAAATTAGCAAGTAGCATTGAGATTTAACATCCACCAGATCTCAGTGAAAGCCTGAGAACGCTCGAACAATTTGCTCCCTGTTCTAGGTTCCAGTTAGTTTAGTTTAGAGATACAGCAGGGAAACAGGCCCTTCGGCCCACCGAGCCTGCACCGACCACACCTTACACACCAGGGTCAATTTACAATGTTTATCGAGGGAAACTAACCTAGAAACCTGCACTTCTTTTGGAGTGTGGGAGGAAACCGGAGCTCCAGGAGAAAACCCACGCGGGTCACGGGGAGAACGTACAAACTCCACACAGACAGCACCCGTAGTCAGGATCCAACTCGGGTCTCTGGTGCTGAGTGGCAGTAACTCTCCTCACCAACCTGTCTCCACCTGCTACTTCACCCCAAACATCACCACCTCCATCCCCTCCACAGGTGTGAAGAAGGGTCCCCACCCGACCTTTCTTTTCTCCTGGGGTGCTGCCCGATCCACTGGGTTACACCAGCACTTTGCGTCCAAATTTGAAAGGGGAGTTGGTTTGGATGTATTACAGTGGCTCCACAGGAGGGAACGTTGGCCTGTCTGACCTTTCAGAACGACTTCCTTTCCTTGTTCTGAAGAGAAGTTTTTTTTTGTGTGTCTGAGTCGAGCACTCAACAGAAATACACGGCTTGCTCCTGACCCTGAAGGCCAGCCATCTCCTTCCTTGCAGCAGAAAGGGAAAATGGATTTCAACAGAGACCAGACATGAATGAGAAGCGCCTCGGCCTTCTGTTCGCCTTTTGGGTCAGGTCTCCGCACAGGCAACAACTGGCTTTCCATTCAACAGTCACTTTTAACCTGCAGAGGTCCTTGGCAGGTGATGTCACAACGTCTGAGCAGCATTGGAGTTTGTAACCCCCTCCCCACCCCCTCCTCCCCCCCCCCCTCCCAAGGGGCTGCCAGAGCCGACGCTGAAACACAGCTAGTTTTCTGCAAAGGCCGTCTGCTCATGAACCTTGACTAGAAAAACACACAGCGACTCCCTCTCCTACAGAATAAAGTCCACAGTCCAGCTGGGGAAGGTCATTTCTCACTTTCTTCCCCTCTCCCTTGGTCCCGTCTCCCTTTCTTCCCCTCTCCCTTCTTCCCCTCTTCCCCTCTTCCCCTCTCCCTTCGTCCCCTCTCCCTTCTTCCCCTCTCCCTTCGTCCCTTCTTCCCCTCTCTCTTCTTCCCCTCTCCCTTCATCCCCTCTCCCTTCTTCCCCTCTTCCCTTCTTCCCCTCTTCCCCTCTCCCCCTCGCTCACCAACAGTATGTCACGGGTGGATATTTATTCAGCAATAAATCAAATCCAGGTGGCTAATGACGGAGCAATTATTTACAAAGCAGCGATTTCCCCACGGGGGCAACACACGCAGACATAAGCAGGTCCGACACCGATTATCCGGCAACTGGTGGTCCTGCACCTCCTCTAATCCGGACCAAATCACGAGAGCGCACTTGACTCGTATCCCCTCGAACTCCCCCCGAAAATGTGGCGCCTAGGCCGAGTGAGGCGGCCGATCTCAACCTCATCGGGACTTCCGCGGCCGATCGGCGGGTCGAATGTGCCCCGCTGCGGCCGGGACTATGGAACTCTGGCCGGGCTGGAGCCGGCAGATCCGTTCCCATAGCCGACTTCCGTGATGGACATTTCCCCCCATCCCCAAAAACGTTATAGTGGGACCGTACGGAAAACCACATTCCTCGTTTGTTGCAAAATGTACTTGGCTAATAAATGTCAATTATGATTATTATTACGATGAAGGGTTCCGATACCGTTGAAGTCGTGACCTCTGTAGGTCCAGCAAAATGGATCATCCAGACTCTAGAACCAAGGGTGCCGAAAAATCGGTGGTGAACCTGTTAATTTTTTTATGTGTGTGTGTGTGTGTGTGTGTGTGTGTGTGTGTGTGTGTGTGTGTGTGTGTGTGTGTGTGTGTGTGTGTGTGTGTGAGTGTGTGTGTGAATGTGTGTGTGAGTGTGTGTGTGTGTGTGTGTGTGTGTGTGTGTGTGTGTGTGTGAGTGTGTGGGTGTGTGTGTGAGTGTGTGTGTGTGAGTGTGTGTGTGTGTGTGTGTGAGTGTGTGTGTGTGTGTGTGTGTGTGTGTGTGAGTGTGTGTGTGTGTGTGTGTGTGAGTGTGTGTGTGTGAGTGTGTGTGTGTGTGTGTGTGTGTGAGTGTGTGTGTGTGTGTGTGTGTGTGTGTGTGTGTGTGTGTGTGTGTGTGTGTGCAGGGTGTGTGTGTGTGTGTGTGTGTGTGTGTGTGTGTGTGTGTGTGTGTGTGAGTGTGTGTGTGTGTGTGTGTGTGTGTGTGAGTGTGTGTGTGTGTGTGAGTGTGTGTGTGTGTGAGTGTGTGTGTGTGTGTGTGTGTGTGTGTGTGTGTGTGTGTGTGTGTGTGTGTGTGTGTGTGTGTGTGTGTGTGTGTGTGAGTGTGTGTGTGAGTGTGAGTGTGAGTGTGTGTGTGTACAAACACTGAACTTTTTTCCCCCTCATTTATTATATTGTTTACAGTGTACTGTGCTGTTGTGCTGCTGCAAGTATAAATGTCATTGTTCTATCTGGAACATATGACAATTAAACACACTTGACTACCTGTAATTGTCTCTTATGTTCTTTAATTTACAGACACAAAAAGCTGGAGCAACTTACTGAAGTCTGAAGAAGGGTCTCGACCCGAAATGTCACCCATTCCTTCTCTCCAGAGATGCTGCCTGTCTCGCTGAGTTACTCCAGCTTTTTGTGTCTATCTTCGGTTTAAACCAGCATCTGCAGCTCCTTCTTACACACTTTAGTTTAGTTCAGTTTACTTTAGAGGCACAGCTTGGAAACAGGCCCTTCGGCCCACCCAGTCCGTGCCGACCAACAATCACCCGAACACTAGTCCTATGTTATCCCAATTTCACATCCATTCACAAGGGCAATTTACAAAAGGCCAATTATCCTACAAACCTGCAGGTCATTGGAATGTGGGAGGAAACCAGAGCACCCGGAGAAAACCTATGCGGTCATAGGGACAACATGCAAACTCCGCACATACAGCACCTGTAGTCAGGATTGAACGCGGGCCTTTAGCACGGCGAGGCAGCAACTACCGCTGCGCCACTGGAACTGTCTAAAATGTCTTTTAAATGTTGTTGTCGTGCCTGCCTCAACTACCTCCTCTGGCAGCTCGTTCCATATACCCACTAGAGTAATAACCCAAATTGAGTTATTCAATTTACTAAGAAACCAATAAAGGAGTAACAATTAAACTAATAGACGCATTCGTCATTTTAAACTCACAGATGTTGGAGAAAGGAACTCACAAAATGCTCTCGTGTAAGGTGATAAACTGATTTTCAGCTGTTGCTGTAAAGCTGCGCCACATAAACAGAGACTCATTGAGTCACTTGGAAGAGAAACAGGCCTTTCAGCCCACTGCATCCATGCTGGCCGCAGAGTACCCCTCAATAGACAATAGACAATAGGTGCAGGAGTAGGCCATTCAGCCCTTCGAGCCAGCACCGCCATTCAATGTGATCATGGCTGATCATCCCCAATCAGTACCCTGTTCCTGCCTTCTCCCCATATCCCCTGACTCCGCTATTTTTAAGAGCCTTATCTAGCTCTCTCTTGAAAGCATCCAGAGAACCTACCTCCACCGCCCTCTGAGGCAGAGAATTCCACAGACTCACAACTCTCTGTGAGAATACTAACCCCATTTTCCAGCACTTGGCCTGTGGCTTTCTATGCTTCTGACTGTTTGTGTTCTCGGAGAGCTCCTTTGGAAGTGCTGTTGCTGTCTCTTCTTCCACCGCATCCCCAGGCAGTGTGGCCATGATCCCAACCACCCTCTAGGTGAAATAAAACCCTTCTTCAAGTCACTTCACAACCTCCTGCCCTTTACCCCAACCCAGTACTTTCTGGTTTTGGAATGAATGTACTGCGAACATAGAACAGTACGTCAGAGGAATAGGCCCTTCGGCCCACAACATCCATGCTGAACATGATGCCAAGTTAAACTATTATCCTCTGCCTGCACGTGATCCACTCCATTCCCTGCATTATCTGTCTTCCTATCTAAAAGCTTCATTAAATGCCACTATTATATCTGCCCCTGGCAGTGCATTTCTAGGTACTCAACACTCTGTGTATAAACCTTGCCTCCACACATCTCCTTTAGACATCCCCCTCTGACCTTAAAGCTCTGTCATAGAAACATGGAAACATACAAAATAGGTTCAGGAGGAGGCCATTCGACCCTTCGAGCCAGCACCGCCATTCATTGTGATCATAGCTGATCGTCCCCTATCAATAACCCGTGCCTGCCTTCTCCCCATATCCCTTGACTCCACTAGCCCCTAGAGCTCTATCTAACTCTCTCTTAAATCCATCCAGTGATTTGGCCTCCACTGCCCTATGTGGCAGGGAATTCCAGAAACTCACAACTCTCTGGGTGAAAGTTTTTTTCTCACCTCAGTCTTAAATGGCCTTCCCTTTATTCTAAGACTGTGGCCCTTGTTCTGGACTCGCCCAACATTGGGAACATTTATCCTGCATCTAGCTTGTCCAGTCCTTTTATAATTTTATATATTTCTATAAGATATCCTTCTATCCTTCTAAACTCCAGTGAATACAAGCCTAGTCTTTTCAATCTTTTCAATCTTTCCTCATATGTCCCCTCGTCTTTGGCATTTCCGCCCTTGGAAAAAAGGTCTATCTCTAACCATGCTTCTCATAGTTGTATATATTTCTATCTGGGCACTCCACAGACTCTGATGCTCTAGAGAAAACAATCCAAGTAGGTCTAAAACAGATGCAAAGTGCTGGAGTAACTGAGCGAACCAGGCAGTATCTCTGCAGAACATGGCGAAGAGATGTTGCAGGTTGAAACCGGAAACGTCACCTATCCATGTTCTCCAGAGATGCTGCCTGACCTGCTGATTTGCTGCTTTTGTGTACAGCAGCATCTGCAGTTCCTTGCTTCTGATCTAATTCAGCTCATGCTCTGGATCAAACCTGGGTCTCTGGCGCTATGAGGCAGCAACTCTACCGCTTCGCCACCGCGCTGCCTGGGTCGAACAGAGGGTGGCACGGTAGAGTTGCTGCCTTTCAGCGCCAGAGGCCTGAGTTCGATCCTGACCACAGGTGCTGGCTGTACGGAGTTTGTACATTCTCCCCGTGACCTGTGTGGGTTTTCTCCGGGTGCTCCGATTTACTCCCTCACCCCAAAGACGTGCAGGTTTGTAGGTTGGCAAAAATTGTAAATGGTCCCTAGTGTGTGTAGTATAGTTTTTGCGCGCGGGGATCGCTAGTCGGCGCGGACTCGATGGGCCAAAGGGTCTTTCCAGGCCGTATATCTCTAAGGTAAACTAATCTAAACATTGAGTATGGGTATACAAATTGACCAAAGGCTGTGGGTTGGTGTGACCTCAAGTCCCCTGACAAAGCCTCCAGGAGTAGAACCCAAGGGTGTGAGCTACAGGGAGAGGTTGAGTCGGCTGGGACTCTATTCCTTGAAGTACAGGAGTATGAAGGGTGATCTTATAGAGGTGTATAAAATCATGAGTGGAATAGATCGGGTAGATGCACAGAGTCTCTTGCCCAGAGTAGGTGAATCGAGGATCAGAGGACATAGATTTAAGGTGGAGGGGAAAAGATTTCATAGGAATCTGAGGGGTAACTTTTTCACACAAAGGGTGGCGGGTGTATGGAACGAGCTGTCGGAGGAGGTAGTTGAGGTGGCGACTAAACCAACGTTTAACAAACAGACAGCTACATGGATAGTGTAGGAAGGAACTGCAAATGCTGGTTTAAACCGAAGATTGACACAAAATGCAGGAGTAGCTCAGCGGGACAGGCAGCATCTCTGGAGAGAAGGCATGGGTGACGTTCCGGGTCGAGACTCTTCTTCAGATTCGGACGAGTTTGGAGGGATATGGGCCAAACACGGGTGGGTGGGACTAGTGTAGTTGGGACATGTTGGCCAAGTTGGGCGGGAAGGGCCTATTTCCACGCTGTATGACTCTATGCGAAAGTCCAAACACAGTAAGCTGGCGATCCTTTCGCCCTGCTCCCATCCATTAGAGTGGATGCCAAGGATTCCACTGTGAAAAGGAGAGGCTCAGCACAGCTCATTAACGCTGATGTTAAAGTGAACTGACACGGAGACAGGATTGTTGCTCTCATCAGCCGGCACGGCACACCAGGCCACTGCCTCCATCTGCCCCCTATTCATAGCCGTCATTTCGTTTTAATTAGCAGTGTGTTCGCTCTGCTTACGGCCGGACTGCTCAATCACTTGGGGCCACCTGTGGTCCTCATTCTAACACACTAAGGCCCATTAATAGTGGAATGGAAGCAGCGTTCAACCATATCTCAGCTGAAATCTGAACTGCAGACGTGGCACTTGCAACTCATGAACCAAAATGCGCTGATTGGGATGGTGAGACCATGGGAGGATTTGAAATCCAGGAGGATAATTTTTTTGTAGTCAAAGCGATGATTAGTTTAGTTTAGTTTAGTTTAGTTTAAAAATACAACAATGGAAGCAGGAGTGATCCACGCCGACCATCGATCGCCCATTCACACTACTTTTATGTTATCCAACTTTCGCATTATTCCATCTGCAATGTTGCTGTTATCACACTTAGTGACCCTGCAGTGCATCAGAGACCCAGGTTCGATCCTGACCTCGGGTGCCGTCTGTGCGGAGTTTGCACGTTCTCCCTGTGACTGCTTGGGTTTTCGCCCGGTGCTCCGGCTTCCTCCCAAATCCCAAAGACCTGCAGGTTTGTAGGCTTCCGTAAATTGCCCCTAGTGTGTATGGAACGGGTGCAAAAACGGGATGACATAGAATTAGTGTGAACGGGTGATCGATGGTCGGCATGGACTTGCTGGGCTGAAGAGCATATTTTCATTGTTGCATTTTTAAACGAAACTACTTTGATTAAAAACTGTCCTCCTTGATTTCAAATCCTTCCATGGTCTCACCATCCCAATCTCTGGAACCACCTCCATCCCTACAACCCACCGGAATGCCTGCGTTTCCCTAAACCTGCCCTCCCGTTCATGTCCAAATGAAAGCAAGCCCTCTCCAGCAGATGCCCACCCAGTTGCCAAGCCCCCTCCAGCAGATGCCCACCCAGTTGCCAAGCCCCCTCCAGCAGATGCCCACCCAGTTGCCAAGCCGTTCCTCCCTCAAACCCCTCCGCATCTCGATCTTTCTTTCCTCCTTTAAAACGTCTCTGACCAACCCATATGTACACAGTTTCCTGGTCAATTTTGTTTGAAATACTCTTTGTGAAGCAAATTGTTTTGTTTGAAGGAGGGTCCCGGCCCGAAACGTCACCTATCCGTTTTTTCCGGAGATGCTGCCTGACCCGCAGAGTTACTCCAGCATTTTGATGTCTATCTTTGGTATAAACCAGCATCTGCAGCTCCTTTTTATTAAGTTGGTGTGTTTGAAATGCTGCTTGTTGTTATTGCAGAGCAACACAATGGCACAGCAGTCGTGCAGTACCTCTTTTATAAAGGGGCGACACAGTGGCGCTGCGGTAGAGGTGCTGCCTTACAGCGCCAGAGACCCGGGTTCGACCCTGACCACAGGTGCTGTCTATACGGAGTTTATACGTTCTCCCCGTGACCTGCATGGATTTTTTTCTGAGATCTTTGGTTTTCTCCCACACTTCAAAGATGTACAGATTTGCAGGTTAATTGGCTTCAGTAAAAAAAATTCTAAATTGTCCCTAGTGTAGGATAGTGTTAGTGTATGGGGACCATTGGTCAGTGCAGACTCGGTGGGCTGAAGGGCCTGTTTCCGCGCTGTATCTCTAAACGCTAAGATGCCATTGTGTCTTGCTTTTGCAGCTCCAGCCTTCTGCACTCGATTACAGAGAAACATAGCAAAACTCAGTGTATTCCTAACGTACACAAAACAAGGAAGGACAAAAGGCTATGAGTTCAAAATGGGAGCTAATGTATCGCCATGTGTACTGGGTTAATTATTCGTTGGCCCCGAGCTCCACCTGCTCCCGCACGCTGCTTGTTTCTCCACAGGGACACGAGAAGAGGAATGACGTGCAGGCATTGCATTGAACTGTTGTGGAAATGGAACCTCTCTGTTCCCCGTCTAGATCTGATCCTCTGAGATATGGTACCTGCACGCTATGCAGTCAGGAATAGTGCATATTATAACCTCTCTTAGCAACACAGTACAGCAGGCTGGAGCAACATGCCCAGCCGGGGATCAGAAAACAATCACGTCACCGCTGAACTAAACATAAATCTGTGTGAGTCCCTCACCACGCTGAGACTGAAGATGGGTCTTGACCCGAAACGCCACCCAGTCCTTCTCTCCAGGGATGCTGCCTGTCTCGCTGAGTTACTCCGGTATTTTGTGACTGTCTTTGCATCATTCAGAGGCTTGAAACTGTAGTGATCCGTTGTAAGTTATAGGAGCAGAATTAGGCCATTCGGCCCGTCAAGTCTACTCCGCCATTCAATCGTGGCTGATATATCTTTCCCTCTCAACCCTATTCTCACCATAACCCCTGAGTTAATGAACTAATCAAGAATCTGTCGATCTCCACCTTAAAAATACCGATTGATTTGGCCTCCACAGCTGTCTGTGGCAATGAATCACAGATTCACCACCCTCTGACTAAAGAAATTCCTCCTGATCTCTTTTCTAAAGGTGCGTCCTTTTATTCTGAGGCTGTGCCCTCTGGTCCTATACTCTCCCACTAGTGGAAACATCCACTCCACATTATCCACTCTATCCAGGCTTTGTTCTAATGCTCAGTCCTAATGCATGACGAAGATGGCATGGGATTTTAATACCCCTGTCCCACTTAGGAAACCTGAACGGAAACCTCTGGTGACCTTGCGCCCCACCCAAGGTTTCCATGAGTCGCCAGAGGTTTTGGTCACTCGCCTGGAAAGCCTCGACCGAAGCGTGAGCTGCATCTACTGACCAAAGATCCAACAGGATCTTTGCTACCGACCGCACACACACGCACACACGCGCGTGCACACACACACACACACACACACACACACACACACACACACACACACACACACACACACACACACACACACACACACACACACAAACACATCACGAAGGTGGGGGCCAGGGACAGCGGAGGAGCGCTGTCTACGCGATGAAGAGGAAGGTAAACGGCTGCCACAGAGCACGGTAAGTCCTTTAGAGAGCGTGGGAGGGAGGGAGAGAAGGGGAAAGAAGGGGAGAGAACGACAGAGAAGGGGAGAGAGAAGGGGGGAGAAAAGGGGAGAGAAGGGGGGAGAAGAAGAGAGGGGGGGGGGGGAGAAGGAGTGGAGACAGTTTTAAGAAGTTTAATAAAGTTAGCGGGCATTTTACCTTCCGGCGGATCTTCTAGGTCCTGAAAACCAAAGATCCTTGCTGAATCTTTGCTGAAAACTCCAATGAGCCAATCAAAATGGCCGGTCAGCGAAGGAGATGGCCTTCGACTGCCTGTAAGTAAATAGCGACCCCACTCCACTGGCTTCGACCAACCGGCAACCTATTTTTAGTCGAGGCTGGTTTTGAATTTGTTGAAATAATCGCAGGAACATAGAAGAAGCCTCGACCACGCGGAAACCACTTTCGACCATTAGGGAGAGTGACCAAAACCTTCGGGAACTGCACGGAAACCTTGGGTGGGGCGCAAGGTCACCAGAGGTTGCCGTTCAGGTTTCCTAAGTGGGACAGGGGCTTAAGTCTTTACTTTCACTCTGACACAGATTAAATCCATAGTTAACCACTGATCCACTTTACGCAAGTCCGAATGATGAGGTTTGTTTGTCCTCACGCTGGACTGTGACTTGTTCAGAAAAATAACTTGCACTTATTCAGCTGCTTGCATTACCTCAGGAGGTCTCCAAAGTACTTTGGAGCTAATAAAATGCTTTAGCAAACTGCTCACTCTTCTAATGCAGTAAAACTTTGACAAGCAGCTAAGATCTGATCATTTTGTTTGTGATACTACACAGAACATAGAACAGTACAGCACAATAACAGTCCCCTCAGCCCACAATGTGTGTGTGTCAAACATGATGCCGAGACTGCCTGCCCATGATCCATATCCCTCCATTCCCTGCAGACCCTATCATGTTCAACAGCCTGTGTAGGAAGGAACTGCAGATGCTGGTTTACACCGACGGCAGATAATAAAATGCTGGAGTAACTCAGCGGGACAGGCAGCATCTCTGGACTGAAGGAATGGGTGACGTTTCGGGTCGAGACCCTTCTTCAGACCTGTCCCGCTGAGGCACTTCAGCATTTTGTATCTATCTATGTTCAATATCCTGATGGTCGCAGGGAAGAAGCTGTTTCTGAACCTGGACGTTACAGTTTTCAGACTCCTGTACCTTCTTCCTGGTGGCAGGAGAGAAATTAAAGGGTTGCCAGGGTGGTGTGGGTCCTTGATGATGCTGCTGCCATTTTTGAGACAGGGCCTCCTGTATGCCTTTCCAAAAGTCTCTCAAATGCAACTATTGTATCTGCCTCAACCACCAGCTCCACATTCCAGGCACACAACACTCTCTGTATAAAACCTGCCCTGCACAGCACCTTTAATTGTTGCCCCTCTAAACCTTAAAGCTAAGCCCTCTAACATACTAATGTTGAATTGAATGAGGTGTAGATATTGGCCGAGATTCCAACAGAGAACTCCCTGACTCTTCTTTGAAAGAGTTCTATGGGATCATTCACCTTGAGAAAACTTGGGCGGACATAGGCCAGACCATTGCACAAGCCGACCTCTCTTCCACTGAGTCTGAAGAAATGTTCCGACCTGAAACGTCACCTATTCCTTTTCTCCAGGGATGCTGCCTGACCCGTTGAGTTACTCCAGCAGTCTCTCTTCCATTGACTCCATCTACACTTCATGCTGCCTCAGAGAGGCCACCAGCATAATCAAGGATGGTTCTCACCCCGGTCACTCCCTCTTCTCCCCTCTCCCATCAGGCAAGAGGTACAGATATTTGAAAACGCACAACTCCAGGTTCAAGGGCAGTTCCTTCCAAGCTGTTATCAAGCAACTGAACCATCCTCTCACCAGCTACCTGACCTCCCTTCTACTTGATTGGAGAGCCTCAAACTATCTTTAATCAGACTTTACTGGACTTTACCATGCACTGAACGTTATCCCCGCCATCCTGTATTTGTACACTGTGGCCGGCACAATTGTAATAGCCCTGTCCCACAGTACGAGTTCATTCCAAGAGCTCTCCCGAGTTTGCCCTGATTCAAACTCGGAGATTTACAGTAATGGCCACTCGTCGGTATTCGGGGCTCTCGTGGACATTTTTCAACATGTTGAAAAATCTTCCCGTGCTTACCTGCCATTAGCGAGTCTTCCCGAGTACCTGCCGTTAGCATTACGAGCCACCAAGAGACGTCCCCGAGCTCCGACGTACCCGCTACGTTCATTCTCCGTGCTTACCACGAGTTTGATTTTTTTTAAACTCGGGAGAGCTCTTGGAATGAACTCGTACCGTGGGACAGGGCTTTAAGTCTTTTCACTGACTGAATAGCAGGCAACAAAAGCTTTTCACTGTACCTCAGAACATGACAATAATAAACTAAACTAAACTAAAACAGATATGTCCTCAGTTCAACATCTCATCCCAGGCAGCTGCATCCTCTCCGTGCTATCCCACAGCACCAGCACTGTTGTGCTCACAGGCACTTGAGTTGGAAGTGGCCCCATAACTTACCGATCCACAGACCACAGTGACATGAATACCAAGACTAACTTTAGAGTTTAGACTTTAGAGATACAGTGCGGAAACAAGTCCGTGCCAAACATCTATCACTAACACTATCCTACACACTAGGGACAATTTACAATTTTTTACTGAAGCCAATTAATCTACAAATTTGGAGTCTGAAGAAGGGTCTCGACCTGAAACGTCACCCATTCCTTCTCTCCGGAGATGTTGCCTGTCCCGCTGAGTTCCTCCAGTATTTGATGTCAATCTACAAAGCTATACGTCTTTGGAATGTGGGGAGAAACCGGAGCGCCCAGTTCAGTTTGGAGATACAGCGTGGAAACAGGTCCCGTGGCCCACCGAGTCACCACTGACAAATGATCACCCTGTACTCGAGTTCTAACCTACTCACTAGGGATAACTTTCACTAGGCAATTTACCTACAAACCTTCAGTACTTTGGGATGTGGGAGGAAACCGGAGCACCAGGAGAAATCTCATGCGGTTACAGGGTGAATGTACAAACTCTATACAGACAGCGCCTGTAGTCAGGATCGAACCCGGCTCTCTGGCACTGCAAGGCAGCAACTATACCATTGCGCCACCGTGCCACACCATGGTAATATGCAAAAGTAGTAGTTTAGTTTAGTTTAGTTTAGAGATACAGCGTGGAAACAGGCCCATCAGCCCACCGGGTCCGCGCCGACCACCGAACCCTGCACATTAACACTATCCTACACCCACTAGGGACAATTTCTACATTTACCAAGCCAATTAACCTACATACTAGTACGTCTTCGGAGTGTGGGAGGAAATCGAAGATCTCTGAGAAAACCACGCAGATCACGGGGAGAACGTACAAACCCCGTACAGACAGCACCCGTAGTCGGAATCGAACCCAGGTCTCCGGCGCTGCATTCGCTGTAAGGCAGCAACTCTACCATTGCGCCACCGTGATATGTAAAAGTCTACAGACACAGTGACACGCAGACAGGAGACAAAGTCGACAGACACATACAGACACGCAGGGCAAAGCATCTTGAATGGCAAATGTGAAAACAAAATGCACTGGAATTTCTCAGCATGTCGGGTAGTATCTATGGAGACACAAGGAACTGCAGGAGCGTTTGCGGAGAGTCAGAAGCTCTCAACAGATCCACATGAAACTTTGAATACGGATCTCTGGCGCTGTAAGGCAGCAACTCTACCACTGCGTCTCAATATTTGCACGTCATGTAGATACGGGTTAATAAAGAAATGCCTGTGTTTATGAAGCCCTTTGTCGCGTTGTTTGAACACCCTGGAATGCTGAACGCAATAAATCATGGTTGAGTAGCAAGTCCCGTTGTGCAGGGCAGCGCATCATCCATTCAGTGCTATGTGTCAAGGTCAAAATGTGAGGTAAGTAAGCATGTACGTAGACAATGCGATCATTTGGGGAGAAAGAGTATGCCTTGGAAGTTGTACCAATTAGTAAACACTTTTTAAGTACCAATTGTACATAAAAAGCCAATTTGTCTGCGTTAGAAAGTGAAACGATAACTTCTGGGTCATGTAACTCCCATTGAGAAACCACAATCAACGCACACGGGCAGCAGTGGCGCAGCGGTAGAGTTACTGCCTTACAGTGCCTCCAGCTCCGGAGACACGGGTTCGATCCCGACTACGGGTGCTGTCTGCATGGAGTTTGTACATTCTCCCCGTGACCGCGTGGGTTTTCTCCGAGATCTTCGGTTTCCTCCCACACTCCAAAGATGTACAGGTTTGTAGGTTAATTGGCTTGGTATAAATGGAAAAAAAAATGTCCCTAGTGGGTGGATAGTGTTGGATAGTGTTAATGTGCAGGGATCGTGGGTCGGCATGGACTCGGTGGGCCGAAGGGCCTGTTTACGTGCTGTATCTCTGAACTAAACTAAAATTGGCTTGGTATAAATATAAAATTGTCCCTAGAGTGTGTGGTATAGTGTTAATGTACGGGGATCGCTGGTTGGCATGGACTCGGTGGGCCGAAGGGCCTGTTTCCGTGCTTTATCTCCAAACTAAACTAAAATACATTTTGAAACCTTCCGCGTCTTGACGCTAATATTACACTTGACGTTGTCACAAGTGATTTAGTTTCAGTTTAAGCTTTTTACTTAATTGTGGTTCCCCTCAATCATACATGGCAATGCTCTCAACCACAAATGCTAAATGTCCTGCATTTAGTTTATTCCAATTATGTTTGGAGATACAGCACGGAGACAGGCCCTTCGGCCCACCGGGTCCACACTGACCATGGATCAACCGTTCACACCGGTTCTATGTTATCCCACTTTCACCTCCACTGGGGGCAATTTACAGAGGCCAATTAACCTGCAAATGCCCACGTCTTGTAAATTGTCCCCACTTTGTGTTGGATAGTGATAGTGTAGGGGGCGATCGCTGGTCAGAGCAGCAGCAACTCTACCGCTGCGCCACCATACTGCTCCTGCGCTGCCCCACTGCCGGTCTACTGTGGTGGACATGGGAAGAATGCATTAAACAGTGACCCACTTCTACTGACCTCTGAACAGAGTTCTAGTCAACAATCACAGTCGGGCCATTGGAGTGCATGGATTAGTGTGCCACAGATCTTAGATAGACACAAAATGTTGGTGTAACTCAGCGGGACAGGCAGCATCTATGGAGAGAAGGAATGGGTGACGTTTCAGGCCGAGACCCTTCTTTAGACTGAATCAGGGGAGAGGGAAATACAGAGATAAGGAAGTGTAAGGTATGAAAACGAGAGAAAAGGGATGGAGATCAAGGAAAATGTAGATCATTGTTAGCTCTGATTCCACATTTTCCCTGATATCCATCCCCTTTATCTTGTTTTCACACCTTAGGTTTCCTTATCTTTGTATCTCCCTCTCCCCTGATTCAGTCTGAAGAAGGGTCTCGACACAAAATGTCACCCATTCCTTCTATCCAGAGATGCTGCCTGCTGGTTTACAATAAAAGATACATAGTGCTGGGGTGACTCTGTGCGACAGCCAGCAGCCCTGGAGAACAGGGACAGGTGATGCTTCAGGTCGGGACTTCAGACCGAACCAGTGAAACAAGTGTGTACTTCTCCACTCTATAAACAGCTTGGCAAAGATCGCTCGAACATTCAGGGTGAATCCAAGGATATTAGCTCAAAAATCTAGACCAGTTCTCAAGCGTAGCACAGAGGCAGCGAAGTGCCTGCCTTCAGGTGAGCTGTTGAACTGAGATCCATCTGCCTGCCTGCGCCCAGAGATTCTTTGGCAGTAGTTGTTCTCGATGGAAAAAACTGCGGGTTATGTGGACGGCAAACGGACCCGATAGTACTGTTTAAAATGGTAAAGGAATACAGAAGGATGGACACAGATTCAATTCATCCTACGATGCGAGGATTAGAATAGAAGGGATGTAATCTGATCAGTGTGATTGAATTGAATTGAATTGAAAAGATACAGCATGGAAACAGGCCCACGCTGGCCATCGATCACCTGTTCACACTATGTGTAGGCAGGAACTGGAGATGCTGGTTTCTGCCACAGATAGACACAAAGAGCTTGAGTAACTCAGCGGGTCAGACAGCATCTCTGGAGATAAGTAATTTGGTGACGTATCAGAAGAAGAGTCTTGACCCAAAACATCACCTATTCCTTTTCTCTGGTGACGTTGCCTGACCCACTGAGTTACTCCAGCTCTTTGTGTCTATCTTACCTGTTCACACTAGTTCTGTGTTACTCCACTTTCACCTCCACTCTGTCCACACTTGCGGGAATTTACAGAGGCCCAATTATCCTGTAACCCCGTGCGTCTTTAAGATGTGAGAGGAAACCGGAGCACCCTGGAGGAAACCCACGCGGTCACAGGGAGAACTCCGCACAGGCAGGTTCGAACCCGGGTCTCTGACACTTTGAGGCACCAGCGCTACCAGCTGTGCCACTCTGCCGCCTAAGAGGACCGCAGTGGCGCAGCGGTAGAGCTGATGCCTTTCAGCGCCAGAGAGCCGGGTTCGATCCTGACCACGGGTGCTGTCTGTACGGAGTTTGTACATTCTTCCTTTGAGAGCATGGGTTTTCTCCGGGTGCTCCGGTTTCCTCCCACCCTCCAAAGACATACGCGTTTGTAAGTTAATTGGCTTTGATAAAATTGTAAATTATCCCGAGTGTGTAGGATAGTGTTAGTGTGTGGGAGTCGCTGGTTGGTGAGGACTCGGTGGGCCAAAGGGTGTTTCCGTGTTGTATCTCTAAAGTCTAAAGGGGCAGGGGGATCATACAATAACAGTCGAAATAGCTCAGTTTTGAGGGCATTAGACTGAAGATCGAAAGATCCCTGGTTCGATCCCCAGTTTATGAAAATTCTTTATGGTGGCACAGTGGTAGAGTTGTTGTCTGGCGAGCAGGAGGATGAGGGGTGATCTTATAGAAGTGCATGCAGAGCCATGAGCCTAGCCTTAAACATCAAGAAGACCCAGGTCCCACATCAACCTCCACCCAACCAGCCGTCTACCCAGCCCAATATAAAAGTGGACGACACCACTCTTGAAAACGTTAACCACTTCCCCAACCTTGGCAGCATTGTTTTCTCAAAAGCTGACATCGACTCTGAGGTCAACCATCGCCTGAGTTGTGTCACCGGAGCCTACGCCAGACTCAGGAAAAGAGTCTTTGAAGACCAACTGTTGGTCTACAGAGCTGTTGTCCTCCCCACCCTGTTGTATGGAGCAGAGCCATTGACCACCTGCAGCAGGTACCTGAGACCCCTGGAACAATTCCATCAAAGATCCTTCGAAAGATTCTGAGGATTAGCTGGGAGGACAAACGCACCAACATCAGCGTTTTGGAGGAAGCCAACATGACCAGCATCACCACCACAATAATACAGCGCCAACTTCGATGGACTGGCCATGTCATCCGCATGTCCAACACACGTCTCCCTAAGAAGATCCTGTACTCTCCAACTGAAGGAAGGTCGGCGAGCCCCCAGCGGGCCAAAGAAACGCTTCAAGGACAACATCAAGGACAGTCTGAAGAAATTCCACATCACATCAAGCAACTGGGAGCACATTGTACTGGACAGGCGCTCCTGGAGGAAATCCGTGCAGGAAGGAGCTGCACGTCACGCAATGGAACTATGCCGTGTCGCAGAGACAAAGCAACAGCACTGTAAGGAGAGAGAGAAGGGGACTCGACGACTACCAACTACCACCAGTCTCCACTGCCCACGTTGCACCAAGGTGTGGGGATCACGGATCAGCCTCTACAGACATCTGCAGACCCACAAGTAGATGAGAGGACAGTCATACTGTTTTCGAGTCACTGCCGATAATGATGATGTATAGATCGGGTCAATGCTCATTAATTACAGAGAACTGATAATATGGAGATGTAAGATCATGAGAGGAATAGATCGGGTTGATGCACAGAGTCTCTTACCCGGAGTGGGTGAATCGAGGACCAGATGACATAGGTTTAAGTGAAGGGGTAGAGATTTCAGAGGAATCTGAGGGGTGACTTTTTTTCTTGGTTAGAACGGGTGTCAAGGGTTTTGGGGAGAAGGCAGGAAAATGGGATTAGGAGGCAGAGATCGGCCATGATTGAATGGCGGAATAGACTCGTTAGGCCGAATGGCCTGATTCTACTCCAATAACTTGTGAATTATGGTACAGCTTGTTCGGAAGCTCTTTGGCTCATTACATCTGCGCTGAAATACTTGATAAGGTTATCTAGACCCACCCGGACCAACAAGTGACAGGCGCGTGCATGTACAGAGCCACCAGGTTTTATCGATGCCCTGCAAATCCACCCGCTGTAATTAATTATCCAAATTCTTTTTAGAGGCTTCAAATGATTCTGCATCCACTATACCTTCAGGCAATGCATTCCAGGTTACAATAACCTTCTGAATAACAATGTGTTGCCCGATCCTTTTACCAATCGCCTTAAATCCAAGTCTGCTGGTATCAACCCCTCTATCAGCTGTTCTTTATTTAACCCTTTTGATTTTTGAACTAGGTTAAATCTCTGCTTAACCTTATTCTAATCCAAAGAGAAGAGCCCTGGAGAGACCAAACTGGGTTGCTCGTTCATAAAGATCACGGAACAGTGCAGTTCCAGGGCCCACCGAGTCCGTGCTGTCTGGGGATCACCCCGTACACCAGCGCTATCCTACACACTAGGGATGCTCAGTCCGCCTTGGCCTACCCGGATCCCCCAGGTAGGACAAGGGAAACTGTGAGCCATTTTGGGCACCATATCTGAGGAAGGATGTGCTGGCTCTGGAGAGGGTCCAGAGGAGGTTTACAAGAATGATCCCGGGAATGAATGGGTTAACCTATGATGAGCGTTTGTCGCCACCGAGCCTGTACTCGCTGGAGTTTAGAAGAATGAGGGGGGGACCTCAGTGAAACATACAAAATGGTGAAAGGCTTGGATAGAGTGGATGTGGAGAGGATGTTTCCACTAGTGGGAGAGCCTAGGACTAGAGGTCAAACCCTCAGAATTAAAGGACGTTCTTTTAGGAAGGAGATGAGGAGAAATGTCTTTCGTCAGAGGGTGGTGAATCTGTGGAATTCTTGGCCACAGAAGGCTGTGGAGGCCGTTAGTGGATATGCTAAAGCAGAGATAGATAGATTCTTGCATTAGTGTCAGGGAGAAGGCAGGAGCATGTGGTTAGGAGGGTGAGATAAATGGCTCGATTGTAATCATGGATTGTTTTTCCGCTGACTGGATAGAACGATACAAAAGCCTTTCATTGTACCTCGGTACACGTGACAATAAACTAAACTGAAACTGTGGTGTTCAATAGACCCAGCATTTACCAGCCTCATGTGCCACCTTTGGTACCAGTCAGCACTTATCTTAAAACCGTTTATGTCGATTTTCTTATTGGCAAAAAGGACCAAAAGAGCTAATCCCAGGAAGACAAATCCACTTGATTTGTTTACAGCCCCCTCAACAAAAATCAATCAGATCCCATGAACTAAAGATAATTGTTTGCAAAAGAGTCTCAGAGACAAGCAAACTCCTTTCAGGAAATCCAATAAGGTGACATTTTTGCTCAGTCGTTGATTCTTCGTCCTGCTGTAAAAGCATCTCAAGTAGACACGAGGACTCCGTAAACTCTGTCCACACAATCGGCCATACCCTCCCCACTCCTGCATTAAAGGACTAAAGATTCAAGTTCCACCCTAAGACTGGGACAACATTTAGGCTTTGTAAGAAGGAACTGCAGATGCTGGTTCAAACCGAAGATAGACACAAAAATGCTGGAGTAACTCCGTGGGACAGGCAGCAGCTCTGGAGAGAAGAAATGGGCGACATTTCGGGTTTGAGAAGAAGGGTCTCGACCCGAAACGTCACCCATTCCTACATAAATTAGACTGGCATCCCGCTGAGATTGTTTGAATGAGATGACAAAGCCAGACCCAAACTCTCTATTGACACAGATATATATTTTTCGACTCTAGCGACACAACGTGGAAACAGGCCCTTCGGCCCACCGACCAGTGATCACCCCGTATACCCGCACTGTCCTACACACCGGGGACAATTTACGATCTTTACCGAAGCCAATCAACGTACAAAGTTGTACGTCTTTGGAGTGTGGCAGGTAACCGGAGCACCCGGAGGAAACCCATGGGGTCACAGGGAGAGCGGACAAACACCATACAGGCAGCACCCATAGTTGGGATCGAACCCGGGTCTCTGGCGATGTAAGGCAGCAACACTACCACTGCGCCCCCGTGCCACCCCTCCGCAGGAAAACAAGTAAATCAATTAAGTAGAAAACCGTCTAAAAAAACCCCAACAGGTTTCCACAAGGCTGTCCCTGCTACATCATGTGTGCCGAGATATTAAGGCCTGCACAAGTAATCAAAGGTTTGTGCGCAGGCCAAACTTCTATCTTCCAACATGAAACAGATGTAATGGTTAGTTATTTGCTTCCTTTCGAACGGCACGGTGCCAGAGGATGTTATGTCCAATGTGTCCTGAGCCAATATTTCCCTCTCAATCAGCATCAGTAATGCAGAAATCTGAACCTGACACTAATTGAGAAACAAAGAACTGCAGTTGCCGGTTTATACCCAAAGATAGACGCAAAGTGCTGGAGTAACTCAGCGGGTCAGGCAGCATCTCTGGATATGGGTGACATTTTATGTTGAAGAAGGGTCCTGACCTGAAACGTCACCTGTTCCTTTTTCTCCAGCGATGCTGCCTGACCCGCTGAGTTACTCCAGCACTTTGTACCTATCTTACACTAATTTAGTTTAGTTTAGTTTAGTGTAGAAATATAGCGTGGAAACAGGCCCTTCAGCCACTGTGTATGTGCCGACCATTGATCACCAATCACTGATCCTGCACTGTAGAAGTCAATCAACCTACAAATCCACATGTCTTTGGAGTGTGGGAGGAAACCGGAGCACACCAAGGAAGCCCATACAGTCGCATGAAGAGCGTGCAAACTTCGTACAGACAGCACCCATAGTCAGGATCGAACCCGGGTCTCTGGCGCTGTTAGGCAGCAACTGCCTCACTGTGCTGCCCTGAATGTCCTTGTTATGCCACCCAATTGTTGTGTTCTTGTAGCTGTTGTATGAACAACTATCTATGCATTAAAGTAGACAATTTTTTATAAAGTGCCTGGGGAGGGGGTGGTACGAGAGGGAAGGGAAGAATTGACAAGGGATTTACGGAGGGAGCGGTCTTTGCGGAAAGCAGACATGGGGGGAGATGGGAAGATGTGGCGAGTGGTGGGGTCACATTGGAGGTGGCGAAACTGACGGAGGATTACTTGTTGTATGTGACGGCTAGTGGGGTTGAAGAGGTCTGAAGAAGGGGTTTGGCCCGAAACGTTGCCAATTTCCTTCGCTCCATAGATGCTGCTGCACCCGCTGAGTTTCTCCAGCATTTTTGTATACCATCTATGCATTAAATCTTTTTTAAACTGAGCGTGGTGTTTGAAGCTTATGCTGTAGTTAGTTTGAAGAAATAAAGAAACATTATCATCATGTTTCCAATTTACCAGGCAGCAATGATTGCATTTAATCACTTAGAAGATTTAATCCTCTACAATTAATTGCGGCAGAGTTGCTGCCTTACAGTGCCTGAGATTCTGACCACGGGTGCCGTCTGTTTGTACGTTCTCCCCGTGACCTACGTGGGGTTTTCTCAGGATCTCCGGTTTCCTACCACACTCCAAAGACGTATAGGTTTGTAGGTTAATTGGCTTGGAAAAATTGTAAATTGTTCCTATGTGTGTGCAGGATAGTGTTAATGTGCGGGGATTGCTGGTCGACTCGGACCATGTTTCCATGCTGTATCTCTAAACTAAACTAATATAAACACAGAATGCTGGAGTGATTCAGTGGGACAGGCAGCATCTCTGGAGAGAAGGGATGGGCGACGTTTCGGGTCGAGACCCTTCTTCTAAACTAAACTAATTATTGCTTTGTGCTTGTGAAAATTTGACCCCACATTTCCTCCATTACTGCACTTCAAGTTTATAGCTGGCTATAAAGACCAATTTGTTAGTATGGGTGTCAAAGGTTGTGAGGAGCAGGCAGGAGAATGGGTTTGAGAGGGGATAAATAGTAAGATTAAACGAGAACTTACCAGTTCGAAGTTTGATCATTATTTTATGAGGAGTACGTTGAGGGAATACGTGAAGAACCCCGCCAGGACGCATGCGTGTCATTCTTCAAAGCAGCGGTGTGAAATCACAGATAACTGTAATGACTGAACATAGTAAGATTAGAGAAGAAGATACCAGTTGAGTATATGATCAAGGGTGGGAGCGGAGGGCACGTATTCCCTCAACGTACTCCTCATAAAATAATGATCAAACTTCGAACTGGTAAGTTCTCGTTTAATCTTACTATTTTACTTCGGAGTCACGTGAGTGACTACGTGAAGATTTCAAAGCTCTGTGATTTCATGCCGTGGAAACGAGTCCATGCATCACATCTGCCTTAATGACTGTAGGAGGAATTGTGTCAACATAATTTAGACATGAATCCGACATTAAAATCCATGAAATTTATTAACACAAATTATAACTCCTATTTATGGGGTAAATTAAATTACAGAACTTAAAATTGTTTCTGCAAACGTTCCAGGTTTCATGACTGGTTTATGATAAAATAGTTGGAATGTTTTTTCCCCTGACCATCCTGCTGCCTTGAGGATTTGGTCCATTGGTACATCCAACTGAATAGCTGCCGATGTAGCTGCAGCCCTGGTGGAATGAGATTTAAAAATATTAGTATCCACCCCAGCCTGTGTTAGAACCTGTTTCAGCCATCTTGAGATGGTCTGGACCGTCACTCTTTTGTGTGGTCGCTTATGGCTGACTAAAAGTGCCTTCTCATTGCCTCTGATGATTTTCGTTTTCTCCATGTATAACGACAAATGTCTTACTATACAGAGACGATCATCTGTTGGGTAAGACCTAAATTCTATATTGAGGCCTGCTGATCTGTTCTGCTTTACTAATTCATAAATATGAAACGTAATATTTTCAGATGAAGAAGTCATGTTGTCCAGTCTTAATTTATGTAATGACTGTACCCTTTGTGCCGTGACCAATGCCATTAGCATGACTGTTTTTAATGTCAGTCTATGTAGGGACAGAGCTGTTGCTGGAGACCAATTCCTGAGCATCTTCAGGACAATACTCACATCCCATATTTGGGAGTACCTGGTTCTTGGGGGATTGGTATTAAAAATTCCCCTCATATGTTTTGTGACCAGTGGGTGAGTCCCAACAGAGTGACGCTCTGTTCCTTGCCATAGATAAATTGATAAGGCACTTCTGGCGCAGTTGATGGCACTATAACTGAGCCCCTCATCATAATGGAGGCCTGCCAGGTATTCCAGAACAGACGGGATGTTCATATCTCTGTAGGTGATGCTGTTTTTGTTACAATACACCTCCCACTTCCTGATATAGATCAGATACTGTTTTTTGGTGGACTGTCTTTGGGCCGCCAAAATCATGTTCACTGTTCGGTCCGTCAGTCCCAGCTGTAGTAGAGGTATTTTTAAACTCTACAAATTAATAAATTCAAATAGTTATGGCATGGGTGGCTATCCCTTGTTACGGGATGAACCAACAAGTCTGGTCTATTCGGGATGGTGATACATGGTTCTAATACCATGTTCAGTATCACTGGGAACCATGGTTGAGTAGGCCAATCGGGTACTACCAAAATACCAGACGCAGAGTCCTGCTGTATTTTCCTTAATACCCGTCTGATGAGGCAGAAAGGAGGGAATGCATAAATAAACAATTTCCCCCAATGCAGCGAAAATGCATCTGTCGCCGCTGCCCCAGGGTCTGGTTCCCACGAAACATAATTTGATAACTGGTGATTAAGCCTGGATGCGAATAGATCGATATCTGGTGTCCAAATATCATGCAGTAATATCAGCAAATACTTTTTTATTCAACATCCATTCGTGTTTTCATTAAATTTGCGTGACCTGGTGTCTGCCACTAAATTTAGTTTACCTGGTAGGTAAGTAGCTGATATCCAAATATCTCTCTGGATACACCACTGCCAAATTGTATTAGCCAGATTGTCACATGATGTTGATTTGTTTCCACCCATGTGGTTGATATATGCTACCACGGTGATATTGTCAATCTGTAGTCTAACATGCTGGTGATATGACCCAGTACAATATGACTTTAGGCCATAGAATGCACCCAACATTTCCAGGTAGTTAATGCCCAGTGTGAGTAATAATGATGCCTCCTGAGCAGTCCATCTACCTCCACAGCTGGAGATGGAATTGGTGGCTCCCCAACCAAGTGCACTGGCATCAGTTTGTAGCACCATTGAAGGGTTGCTGATAATGATTGGATTGAAACAAAGCCAAATGTTATCTATCCACCATTTTAGTTCCATTATAACTTTCATTGGTAGCTTCATTGGTCTGTCAAAATGACCAGCATTGATTTTGAGTGCTTGTATTTTTGCTCTCTGTAAATGTTGGTAATGTAAAGGTCCAAATTGTGTGGCTGGAAAGGCAGCCACCATTTTGCCAATTACTTTTGCTACCAATCTGATGGATGGTTTGCTGATGTCAATTAGGTTATTGCAAGCCTCTATTAAGTCTATAGCCTTTCCCTTTGGCAAAGTCACCGACATGTGAACTGAGTCAATGGTGAACCCCAAATAGTCCATTGTAGTGGAAGGCGTTAATTTAGATTTAACTGGATGGATAATAAACCCCATTTTTCAAATAACTGTTTTGTGGCTGTTACAGTTTGTTTGGCCAATTCCAAAGTTTTGCCCACAATAAGTATGTCATCTAGATATGCCATGACCATGTGTTTTCGTTTCCGTAGAAACGCTAGGGCTGGTTTCAAAATTTTTGTGAACAGTCTGGGGGCGGATGTTAACCCATTTGGCAGCGCTCTGTACTCCATAGCTGTCCCATCCAGTTGAATTTTAAGAAACATCTGTGGTCACCACGTATAGGCACTGAATAGTAAGCATCTTTTAAATCGATGCTAGCCATGAAGTAACCTTTGGAAATCAATTGTTTAACAGTAACAAAGGTTTCCATTTTAAAATGAATATATTGTACAAATGTATTCAATTTGGTCAGATCTATGATGATGCGACGACCACCATCTTTTTTGTTTTTGGTAAATATATTGGACACGAATTCTAGCGGTTCGTGTTGGGATTTTTCAATTACACCTTTTGCGTAAAGCCGCTCCAGTTCAGCATGCGCTTCTGATTTCTCTTTACCAGAAAGTACGAACATTCGGTTCGGTATATGTTGAACTGGAGGGCTGTCCTCGTGTATAAATTCTATTGTATATCCCTGGATACTGCTTAAAATATAACTATCGGTAGTTAACATGCTCAATGCATCCAGAAAGGAGTGTAATCTCCCCCCAACCTCCATGCTCCCTGTATTTTGTAGGGAACCAGACCCACCTACCTCCATAGTTACCAGTGGCAGGTTTACTTCTTTTTGTAAATCCTTCGTTGATGTTGAGGCGGTGGTGTCTGGGTTTGTGGTTTGGTTGATGTTGGAGGTTCATGTATCTTCCAAGAAGGCCGGCCTGGGCCATGGCCTAAAAAAGACTCATGTTTGGTGTACCGGACCTTCGAGCTTTCACCAGTCGGTCTTGTTCTACTGGTGGGTGCGTAGGGGTGCTGTCTGTGGCTGTAGTGGGTTTTTGATGAAGTCCCTTTTATGAGTCCCAGGGTTTTTGCTTCCTCATCGAGCTCCTCGACTTGCTTCGATAGGTTACCTCCAAATAGTAGTATTGGTGGTTTTATGTTCCCAGGTTTGCACAGACCCGTGAATTTCGGATTTAAAGTGGGTCGGATGGCATTCTTCCTGATGCTGTTTATCTCATATTGAGTGTTGCAAAGCAATGCCAGTGCATCCTGTTGGTCCTGGGACATGTCCTTCTCATCCACTGTGCGGGTGAATGCTGTTATCCCTGCTGTTAGGAGTTTTAATACCTTTTGGAGTTTGACATCCATGCCTCTAACTCCTATTCCAATATGTTTCCATATACAAGTATTGACTACTGGAACATTCAGGGATATACAATTACCCGGTGCCAGGTGTCTTGACGTGGTGTCCAATACAGCCTGTTCTTGTAGCTGGTTAAAAGACATATAGTCTATACTGGCAGCAAGCTTTTGCTCCAGGTTTTGGCCAGTCTGGTCTGGTTGTATGAAGTTGGACACCATGTCCAGCAAATTTTCTCGTTCCTGCATCCCCTGCACACTTGATTTTTCTTCTGCGAACCCCTCTTCAGGATCAGCCCAGTACTGACCCCCAGTGCTCCCCTCTGATGAGGGAGAAACACTGTGCAGCCCTACAAGAGGTGCTGCTGTGGGTTTTCCATAGAGCCCACAATGACTCGACTCCATCTCCCGGAGCCTGTCACGTTGGAGCAAATGCTCCACACACCGCTCCATCCGGCTCCAGCACTCACGGTCGCTGGCCGCCCGAGGTTGCTCAAAGTCGGACTCATCTGAGTCCACGACTTTGTTAGTTTTCTGTCTTGCCTTACCGCCCGGCCGCGGAGTGAATCTGGCCGGTGCGGAGGCGACATCGGGCACAGCCGATCCCATTATCGGTGATTCAAGTGCCGCTGGCCGCTGCTGGCTGCCCGCTACTCCGCGGTCCTCCCCCACCAGCTTTGTCGCAGCCCTTGTTGCTTTCTTTGACTTGTCCATGCTCCCCACCTGTAAGTTGGTATAGGAAACACACAAAAAGACCGCAGAGTAACTCTTACCTGCTGGTTCCGGTTTTTTAAAACTGCCGCTGCGGGGGAACGTCGTTCCACCCCGCCTGACGTTTCGCAATGCGTGTAGCGATATGACACGCATGCGTCCTGGCGGGGTTCTTCACGTAGTCACTCACGTGACTCCGAAGTAAAATAGATCAGCTATGATCGAATGGTGGAGTCGAGTCAATGGGCCAAATTCTGCTTGTATGGTCGCAAAGTGCTTTGGGATGTTCTGAATTGAGAAAGATGTTTATTTTATTTATGAAGGAACTGCAGATGCAGGAAATCGGAGGTAGACAAAAATGCTGGAGGCACCCGCTGAGTTTCTCCAGCATTTTTGTCTACCAGGTGTTTATTGTATTTTCGTTTTTAGTTAATTACAGCATGGAAACATGCCCTTCACACTTGTTCTATCTTATCCCATTCCTTATAGACTTGATACAGCATGGAAAAAGGCCCTTCGGCCCACCGAGTCCTCACCGACCATCAGTTCTATGTTATCCCACTTTTGCAGCCTACCAACCAGGAGCAATTTGCAGAAGCCAACGTTTTTGAAATGAGGGAAGAAACCGGAGCTCCCGGAGACAACCCACGGGGCCATCAGGAGAACGTACAAACTCCGCACAAACAGCATCCGTGGTCAGGATTGAACCTGGGTCTCTAGCGCTGTGAAGTAGCAGCTCTACCCCCCGCACCTTGTGCTGCCCTAGTTTAGAGATACAGCACGGAAACAGGCCCTTCAGCCCACTGAGTCCACACTGACCATCGATCACTCCAATCACACTAGTATCCCATTCCCAACAGACTAGTTTACATAAATACACATCCAATGTGTGTGTGTGTGTGAGGGAATGTGTTGTATATTGCGGTAAGTGCACTGTTCTGGAGCTATGATTCTCAAGGTTTATTTAAATAACCAAATCAAGTCCTGGCTGCAAAGTGATCATGTTGTTTCTGATAAGGAAATTACACCTGACTAAAAATGTGTTTGTTAGTCCGAGTAAATTAGATAATTTGACAGTGAAGTGAGCTAAACCTAAATGTGGCAAAGCAGTGAAAGATATAGATGGAGCTACAAGAAATGAATATTTAATTTTCCTATTATAAAACTGACAGAGCCAGCAAGGAAGAAAAGCACAGCAGAGTTGGTTCTGCTTAAGTGCATAGCTGATGAGCGTTTGGTTCGAGTAAAGCAACATGTTGTAAACTTCACACGGAATGTAAAACATAACCAAAGGCCATTTGCCCCGACTGGTCTGTGAAATAATTCACCCATATTGATGATGTGCTGTTTCAGTTAGAGAGCCGTCAAATCAAATCATAGTACTGAGACAGGCCCTTCGGCCCACGTCTGTGGCGACCACCAATCACAGAAATTCAATAATTTCAAGAATACCATTAAGCCCCTGTCCCATGATGCGAGTTCACCCAAGAGCTCTCCTGAGTTTAAAAAAAATCAAACTCGTGGTACCTCATCACGAGTATTTTCTTACTCTTGGAAAATTTTCACACTGTTGAAAAAACTTCACGAGTTTCCGCGTTTCCCGAGTACCTGCCGTTAGCATTACGAGCCGCTACGAGACATCCACGAGCTCCGACGTACCCGCTACGTACATTCTACATACTTACCACTAGTTTGATTTTTTTTAAACTCGGGAGAGCTCTTGGGAGAACTCGCATCATGGGACAGGCCCTATACCACCCTATCCTACACACCTATTTTACAATCTTTACCGAAGCAAATTAACCTACAAACCTGTACGTCGTTGGAGTGTGGGAGGAAACCGGAGCAAACCTGGGGAAATCCTACGTGGTCACAGGGAGAACGTACAAACTCCGTACAGACAGCACCCGTAGTCAGGATCGAACAGGGGTCTCTCGCGCTGTGAGGCAGCAAATCGATCGCTGCACCACCGTTCTTAGATGTTCTTAAAATGCTTCAGGATTGGGGACAAGTTTTAAGAGGTTTTTTAAATATCGAATTAGTCATTGAGTCATGCAGCATGGGAAAGGATGCCCTATCTACACTTGTCCCACCTACCAGCGTTAGGCCCATATCCCTCTGTGGGAGGAAACCGGAGCTCCCGGAGATAACTCTAAATGGTCCCATGTAGAGTAGTCATTAATAAATCATTTTACATATATTTTTAAATTGTTCATTTTTTGGAATTGTTTACCCAGTTATTTACCCAGTTATTCACCCAACATGGGGCTTGAACCCACAACCCTGGGTTTAACAGTCCCACCGACTGAGCTGTTCAAGCTGCGATGGAATAACCTGACTGCCCATTCTGGAATCAACCATCTAAATGAGGTTGGAGCTTAACCTATTGAACAAGCCTCAAGCTATCGTTCTACCAAAGAACATTATTTAACTTGATCATTTTTAATTGACAATTCAATCATTTCAAGAATACCATTACTGAGATTAGCTTCTTCTTTAATATTCCAGATGCTTTAATAAACTAAATTTAAATTCCGAAATTCTGTGGCGGGATTTAAATTCATATCTCTAGGTTATTAGTCGAGGATTATGTGCCAAATGATTTAAATACCCATTCTATAACTCCTGTTGAACAGGCATTAATATTCCTCAAAGCATTCCCCACATCAAGCTGCTTTCTTAACAGTCTCCTTGCCCTAAGATTGAGATATTTTGAGAACACACAGCTGAACACAATGCTGGTCAGTATAGCGTGTATACTGGTAACAAGATAACATCCATCAACATCTTGTAATATTAGCGTCAAGACTCGAAAGGTTTCAAATTTTAGTTTAGTTTAGTTTAGAGATACAGCACGGAAACAGGCCCTTCGGCCCACCGGGTCCACACCGACCAGCGATCCCCGCACATTAACACTATCCTACACATTAGTGACAATTCACATTGATACCAAGCCAGTTAACCTACAAACCTGTACGCCTTTGTAGTTTAGTTTAGAGATACAGCACAGAAACAGGCCCTTTGGCCGACTGAGTCCGCACCAACCAGCGATCCCCGCACATTAACATTATCCTAGGGACAATTTTACACACGCCAAGCCAATTAACCCACACACCTGTGCATCTTTGGAGTGTGGGAGGAATCAAAGATCTCGGAGAAAACCCACGCAGGTCATGGGGAGAACGTACAAACTATGCACAGACAAGTGCCCGTAGTCAGGATTGAACCCGGGTCTCTGGCACTGTAAGCAGCAACTCTACCGCTGCGCCACCATGCCAACACCATTCATCAAGGATCATTTAGAAGCAACTAAAGTCACAGTTGTTTGGGGCAACAGATGCAGGGTTAGATATTATACTTCCATGCTTGTGATCTTGGTTTAGGGTTACCTGCATATTGTGAAAGACTCTGCTGGTCAATAAGAAATTCATTGCCAAATAACAAGTTGGCAATGAATTTGCCAAAATGGTGAACACTGCCCGGTCCATCACGCGTGCCGATGGTCCCACCATCAGTGGTTTGACGGGACTGCTTCTAGCCTGTACTTTTCAATCAATTAATTAATGCTAAGTGATGCTCTATATTTTGGTGTGGCCGCCACAAAGGCTTTTACAGAAGGTTCCATCGCTAACAGTATAAGAAGAAACTGCAGATGCTGGTTTAAATCGAAGATAGACACTAAAAAGTTGGAGTAACTCAGCGGGACAGGCAGCATCTCTGGAGAGAAGAAATGGGTGACGTTTCGAGTCTGAAGGATGGTCTCGACCCGAAACGTCACCCATTCCTTCTCTCCGGAGATGCTGCCTGTCCCGCTGAGTTATTCCAGCTTTTTGTCTCTATCGATCACAGCCCTGGCAGCAGCCTGTCAAGTACTTCACGGGTGGACTCAAAGAGGAAATGTGATTGGCATTGATAAATTGCAAATGGAATATATTGTCTGATGGCATAAAGAATATGAAGAATTCTGGGTGTATTGCATTTCCTGGATACATTTCAAATGAATAAAATATATTTTTGAAAGAAAAAATCATAAGTTTGTAGTGATTCTATTGGGAGCAGTTCCATCATCCCGTGTCTCAACATCAACATTACATTTGAACATAGGGTGGCACGGTGGCGCAGCGATAGAGTTGCTGCCTTACAGCGCCAGCGACCAGGGTTCGATCCTGACCAGGTGATCTATACGGAGTTTTTACCTTCTCCTCATAACCGCATGGGTTTTCTTCGGATGCTCTGATTACCTCCCGTATTCCAAAAACATACAGGTTTGTAGGCCATTGGCTTTGGTAAAGATTGTAAATTGTGACTAGTGTGTAGGCTAGCGCTAGGATACGGAGATCGCTGGTGCTGTCTGTATGGAGTTTCTCAGAGATCTTCGGTTTCCTCCCACACTCGAAAGACGTGCAGGTTTGTAGGGTAATTGGCTTGGTATAAATGTAAGTTGACCCTAGTGCATTCAGGATAGTTTTAGTGTGCGGGGATCGCTGGTCGGTGCGTACTCGGTGGGCCGAAGGGCCTGTTTCCACGCTGTATCTCTAAACTAAACTAAAATATACCTTTTGACCTCTTTGTCCAAATTGAGTTTAGTTTAATTTAGAGATACAGCACGGAAATAGGTCCTTCGGCCCATCATGTCCGCGCGGACCAGCGATCCTTGTACACCAACACTAGCCTGCACATAGTGTAGGGACATACGCAAGGGACAATTTACAATGCACAGAAGCCAAATTAACCTACAAATCTGCACATATTTGGAGTGTGGGAGGAAATCGGAGCACCCGGGGAAAACCCACGCAGTCACGGGGTAATCGTACTAACTCGGTCCAGGCAGCACCCGAGGTCCTGATCGAACCCGGGTATCTTTGTCCCTATGATTTATTTAGAAACCTTATAATATAATAAGAGATAGTTTCTCTATCCACATTCAAAATACTGAAAGTGGATTGTGGCACGGTGGCGCAGCGTAGAGCTACTGCCTTAAGTGCCAGAGACCTGGGTTTGATCCTGGCTATGGGTGCTGTCTGTACGGAGTTTGTACGTTCTCCCTGTGACCTGCGTGGATTTTCTCAGAGATCTTCAGTTTCCTCCCACACTCCAAAGACGTGCAGGTTTGTAGGGCAATTGGTTTGGTATAAATGTAAGTTTCCCCTAGTGCGTGTAGGATAGTTTTAGTGTGCGGGGATCGCTGGTCGACGCAGACTCGGTGGGCCGATGGGCCTGTTTCCCGCGCTGTATCTCTAAACTAAACTCAACTAAACTAAATTAGCTAGCAGGTTATTTCTTTAACTAAGAGCCCAGCTAAGTAATATGCAAGAAATTAACTTTAAGGGATTTAGATTTCATTAGTTGCTGCTCGGGTTTATTTCTGGTTTATTTAATACTGGAAACCAATTGAATAGTCCTGGTGAAATTTACGTTGTGCATCTTTGATGAGCTGCCAATCTTCGTCAGTTGGCTGGGGCGAGAAATTGTAGATTAATTAAAGCTATATGTTGAAGTTTTATGGAAGTTCATACCACCCAGCTAAGGAACATTGCTTTGGTCCCGCTATGATGTGCATGTTTGGGGCAGTATTTGTGGGATGGCTCACTGATGTGTTTAGGCAGCTCACGACACCCCATTTATCAAATAAAGAGGCGCACTTTCCTGATCCTTATGCATGCATTTAGGATGGTGGGGGGGGGGGGACATCATTTAAACTTACCGAATAGTGAAAGGCCTGGATGGAGTGGACGTGGAGAGGAAGTTTCCACCAATGGGAGAGTCCAGGAGCAGAAGGCACATCCTCAGAATAAAAGGACGCACCTTGAGAATGGAGATGAGGAAGAATTTCTTTGGTCAGAGGGTGGTGAATATGTGGAATTCTTTGCCACAAATGGCTGTGGAAGCTAAGTCAATGGATATTTTTAAGGAGTAGAATGACAGATTCTTGATTTGTACGGGTGTCAGGAGTTATGGGGAGAAGGCAGGAGAAAGGGGTTGAGAGGGTAAGATAGATCAGCCATATGAAATGGCAGAGTACAATTGAGGGGCCGAATGGCTTAATTCTGCTCCTAGAACTTAATGAAACAAAAATAAAATCACAATAAATTTTGAAACGGTACATTGATCACTAACATTGAGAATTTACCGCGTTTTTGCTGATTACAGTATATTGGTCGATTTTTGTTACCAGCATGCACTGACCACATTACTTCTGGATTGAACGCTAGTTTTAGAGATGAAGCATGGAAACAGGCCCTTCAGCCCACCGTACACTAGTTGTATGTCATCCTGGTTTCGCACACTTCACTACAGAAGCTCGTTATTGTACAAACCTGCACCTCTTTGAGACCGGAGCACCTGGAGGAAACCCACACGCTCATTATTTTACACATTAGGGACAATTTACCATCTTTACCGAAGGCAATCAACCTACACACCTGTACCGTCTGTGGAGTGTGGCGGGAAACCGGAGAACCAGGGGAAAACCCACGCGGTCACGGGAAGAACGTACAGACTCCGTACTGACAGCGCCTGTAGTCATGATCGAACCCGGGTCTCTGGCGCTGTGAGGCAGCAACTCTACCGACATGCAACAAAGTTCTGAGTGTCTCGATTTTTTGATGAAAGCTGGAGCCCATGCGACTCGAGAGGTTTCCCTGACTTCAGCTGGCACTTCAGTGATGAAGAATCTCTTCCCACCACAAGAGTCCACAAGCCCAGCCATCATCTTGCTGCCAGATCACTTCTGACTGTGGAGAAGACAACCTTCAGCGTAGCCAACAGCGTTGAAGGTGTGATACCATGAGGGCAGTAACTGAACATAAGTGATTTGGCCAATATGTTGCCCAGGCTAAACCTGAGATGTTGGTGATGGGAAGTATTTCGAGAGTTCTCAGTTTTTAGAGATTTAGCGTAGAAACAGTTCCTTCGGCCCATCGAGTCCGTGACGACCAGCGACACACTAGGGTAAATCTACAGACTGTATCTTGCACTAGACATTATTCCCTTTATCCTGTATCTGCACACTGTGGACGGTTTGGTTGTAATCATCTATAGTCTTTTCGCTGACTGGAAAACATGCAACAAAAAAGCTTTTCATGTACCTCACTACTCTAAATAAACTGAACTAAACTAAAAATGCACATCTAACAGTGAAGCAATACCTCCACACAACCTTAGGTCAGCCGAGACTCATGTCCGTGGGTAGGGACATTCATGTAATCCTGAAAAAAAGAATTATCTCTGAACATCTTTTATTTTAATTTACGTATGTTTTAGAGAAGCAGCAAGGAAACAGGCCCTTCGGCCCACTGAGTCCACGCCGACCAGCGATCACCAGCACAGTAACACACGCTGGGGACAATTTACAATTAAACCAAGCCAATTAGCCGACAAACATTACGTCTTTGGAGTGTGGGAGGAAACCGGAGCAAACCCACATGGTCACGGGGAGCTCTGTACGGACAGCACTCCTAGTCAGGACCGAACCCGGATCTCTGGCGCTGTGAGGCAGCAACTCTACCGCTGTGCCACCATGCCGCCCCTAGTATGGTGCTTGGAATGAGTTGATTTAAGTAATCCTACCACCGTGCCACTGTTTCTTCTGAGCTCAAACGAAACGTTTACCCTTCCACATGTGAACGAAGGCAGTTCACGTATGTGGATTGTGACACGGTGAAAATCACCAGCAAAACGACCAAAAATTAAAATCTCCAGAGTACAAAGACTCGCTGAATACGTGATGAATAATTCACGTGGCGGTAGTCAATTATTAATGGTGTATTGACATCTCTCTCTTTTTTGGATATTTCCTATCGTTTTCCTGGACAGTACATGACATTTTGCGAGACCATATCCGCATTGTCACACGCTTCACTGCAGTTCCACTAGATTGCACACCGCACATCATCAGCACGCTTGAAATATTGAGGGATTGTCATATGTTGCCTTGCGCGAGTCCAATAAGACAGGTAAATGGCAGCAGCAAGGTGCAATCACGTTTGTGATGGATTGCTTAACCCATTCCTCCTGCAACGCTCTGCCAAAGGCAACATGCAGGCGTTTTGAATGTAATACCTGGGTGCGGGACCCCCTGTGGCTGCACGATATTGGAATGTGCATCTGATGATGGTTTTTGCATTTTGTCCATTATGAGTCGATCAGATTGCACATGTGAGGAATGCAAAAGCCTCCTCGCCGACAAGCAATATCCACAAGCAGCGAGTTACGTGACAGAACTGCGGAATCCCGAATCGGAACTTTTCCCATCACTTTCACGCAACTGATGAGTATTCGCTCCGGCACAAAGTGCTGGAGTTACTCGGCGGGTCAGGCAGCATCTGCGGAGGGAATGGACGGGCAACGTTTCAGGGCGGCACGGTGGCGCGGCAGTAGGGTTGCTGCCTTACCGCGCCAGAGACCCAGGTTCGATCATGGCCACGTGCGCTGTCTGTACGGAGTTTATACCTTATCCCTGTGACCATGCGGGCTTTCTCCGGGTGCTTCAGTTTCCTCCCACATCCCAAAGATGTGCGGGTTTGGAGGTTAATTGGCCTGTGAAGTGAAAAGCTTTGGAATGTGGGAGGAAACCGGATCACCCGGAGAAAACACTTGTGGTCACGGGGAGAATTCTACCGCTGCGCCTCCGTGCCACCCCAGCACTTTGTGTCCTTTTTAAAAATAATATCCCAATATGAATATGTCCAAAAGGAGGAATAAAATTAAACGGCAGACCTTTAATGAGCGTTACAAAAGTTGCCAGCTATTAAATTGGATGTTAAAGGCTACGGAAAGATTTGGAATGGACTGAACAATAAATATGCTAAACTCAACTAAACTAATGTTCAGGAAGGAACTGCAGACGCTTGTTCACACTGAAGATAGACACAAAGTGCTGGAGAAACACAGCAGGTCAGGCAGCACCTGTGGAGAGAATCTCCTCGTTCTCCAGGGATGCTGCCTACCCTGCTGAGTTACTGCAGCACTCTGTGTCTAAAGTGTTCCCCCTTACACATTTTGTCCGCTCCCCTGCGAAATCTCAAGTGATGCCAACTTTGAAATTCTCCTCCTCTCTCCGCCATGAATTCTGCAACATCCCCTCTCGCTGCTCTCCCTCTAGGTGTCTCCTGCTCCCCTGACATCAGTCTGAAGAAAGGTCTCGACCCGAAACGTCACCCATTACTTCTCTCCAGAGATGCTGCCTGTCCCGCTGAGTTACTCCAGCACATTGTGTCTATACCCTGTGTCTATCCTTGGTATAAACCAGCATCTGCAGTTCTATGTTTCGACATTCTGAATTTTATTAAACTTGGGTCTAAAGCGATGTGGAATAATTTGAGGGAGGTACTTAGATCACTGGTGATCTGACTAAATGGTGAACAGGCGTGCGGGCCGAATGGCCTTGCCCGAGTCCACAAGTAGCTCTCATGGTGTTTGGTTTAGTTTAGAGATACAGCGCAGAAACAGGTCCTTCGGCCCAACGAGCCCGTGCCGACAGGCGATTGTCGTACACTAATAGCCCTGTCCCACAGTACTTGTTCATTCCAAGAGCTCTCCCGAGTTAAAAAAAAATCAAACTCGTGGTAAGTACGGAGAATGAATGTAGCGGATACGTCGGAGCTCGGGGACGTCTCTTAGCGGCTCGTAACGCTAACACCAGGTACTTGGGAAGAGTCGCTAACGGCAGGTAAGTACGGGAAGACTCGTGAAGATTTTTCAACATGATGAAAAATGTCCACGAGAGCCCCGAGTACCGACGAGTGGCCATTACCGTAAATCTCCGAGTTCGAATCAGGGCAAACGCGGGAGAACTCTTGGAATGAACTCGTACCGTGGGACAGGGGTTTAACACTCTCCTACACACTGGGAACAACTTTTACAAAGCCAATTAACCTACAAACCTGTACATCTTCTGAGTAAGAGGGGAAACCGAAGATCTTGGAGAAAACCCCTTTGAGTTAGATTTAGCTCTTAGGGCTAAAGGAATCAAGGGAAATGGGGGAGAAAGCCGGAACAGGGTACTGATTTTGGATGATCAGCATGATCATATAAATGGCAGTGCTGGCTCTAAGGGCCGAATGGCCTATTCCTGCGCCTATTTTCTATGTTTCTAACCCACGCAGGTCCCGGAGAGAACGTACATACACCGTACAGACAGCACCGGTAGTCAGGATCGAACCTGGTTCTCTGGCGTTGTACGTGCTCTACCGCTGCGCCACCGTGCTGCCCACTTTGTCTTGGTCAAACAGCCTCCCTTGGCCGGCAGCAGCAAAATAAAGCAGGATTAAAGGTATTTCATCGGGCTGGTTTGTGCTATTTTATCATGCTCAATGGTGACTGTACTTCAAAAGTAATTCATCACTTGTGAAGAGCTGGCGGGCACCGGCTTTCTTTCGTTCTGTAAACAAACTGTCAGAACCATTTAGGGACATTTTATTCAGCTTTCACAGGCGTTCACAACTACAAATCAAGCCCGTGTGAAATACGGTCAGAAAATATATATTTTCTATTGGTGCCACATGTCGGCAAAAGCAATCAATAACATATAGTTTAAAAGCAATATATTTATTTGTAATGCGTGTGGAAACTAACATAAATCAATCACGTACATGCACATTATCCATGCAATTAAAACATTATATCAACCCAATAGGATGCTCTTTTGGTTTAGCTTAGTTTGGTTTCGTTTATTGTCACGTGTACCGAGGTACATTGAAAAGCTTTTTGTCGCATGCTACCATGTCAGTGGAAAGACTGTACATGATTATAATCGAGCCGTTCACACTGTTCAGGCGCAGGGTAAAGGGAGCAGCATTTAGTGCAAGATAGAGTCCAGTAACGTCCAATTAAAGATAGCCCGAGGGTCTCCAATGAGGTAGATGGTAGGTCAGGACTGCTCTCTAGTTGTTGATAGGGTGGTTCAGTTGCCTGATAACAGCTGGGAAGAAACTGTCCCTGAAATCAGTCTGAAGAAGGGTCTCGACCTGAAACCCATTCCTTCTCTCCAGACATACATAGAAACATAGAAAATAGGTGCAGGAGTAGGCCATTCGGCCCTTCGAGCCTGCACCGCCATTCAATATGATCATGGCTGATCATATTGCCTGTCCCGCTGAGTTACTCCAGCATTTTGTGCCTATCCTGAATCTGAAGGTGTGCGTTTTCACTCTTCGGTTCCTCGAACTTCATTCATTCATATATTTATCAACAAAGTGGCTTCACATTCAAACACTGCCCCGATGTCAGGAGAATCCATTCTCAGCTTGTGCATTTTATTCAGCCCTTCGGAAATTCTTGGACCTTATGTCTTGGAACCTCAGCGCTTATGAAACAGTGTGGCCTTTACATTGTTTTAGAGTCATAGTCAAACAGCATGGAAACAAGCCCTTCAGACCAAACTGCCCATACTGTTCTACACAAGTTCCACCTGCCTGCATTTGGCCCATATCCCACTAAACCTGTCCTATCTACGTACCTGTCCAAATGTTTCTTAAATGTTATGATAGTCCCTGCCTCAACTACCTCCTCTGGCATCAAGTTCCATACACCCATCACACATTAAGTTAAAAAAGCTACCCCTCAGGTTCCTATTAAATCTTTCCCCCATCACCTTAAACCTATGTCCTCAGTGGCCTCGAGTCCCCTATTCTGGGCAAGATTCTGAATGAATGGAGTGAGAGAGTAAACAAAGTGATGTGTAAAGTCTGTGAAATGCAGATCGCAGCTGGTGTTGAGACTTAAAAATAATTGATGAATCTTGGGATTACCCAGCAGATCAGGCAGAGTCTGTGATGAGAAAACTAACTGCATTAATATTGCAAATGGATAAATGTAGAGCATAGCCATTAACGAAGGCCAGTAAAAGTGAAATCAATATAACATCAATGGAGAACAATCTAACAATGTGTATCATAGTTCACATAAAGGGTGGCATAGTGGAGCAGCAGTAGAGTTGCTGCCTCACAGCACTGGAGACCCGGTTCGATTGTGACTATGGGTGCTGTCTGCATGGAGTTTGCATGTTCTCCCTGTGACCGCGTGAGTTTACTCCGGGTGCTCCGGTTTCCGCCTACATTCCAAAGAGCTACAGGTTTGTTACAGGCTACATTGGCTTCTGTGAATTGTCCCTAGTGTGTAGGAAAGAACTAGTGTACGGGTGATCACTGGCTGGTCGGCCTGGACTCGATGGGCTGAAGGGCCTGTTTCCGCGCTGTATCTCTAAACTAAACTAATCCAAACTCTGCCGAACCTGGATCGTCCAGCGCCAGCATTCTTGGTGAGTGCAGGTGTCCAGGGTTTTATGAGATGAACGCAGGAGTATGGGGTTGAGAGGGATAGATATATAGATCGGCCATGATTGAATGGTGGAGTGGACTTGATGGGTCGAATGGCCTAATTCTGCTCCAATAACTTATGAAGTTTTGAATATTTGCTAATTTTATTGCAGCAATTATTTAAGTTGGCTTCACCTGCAGCTTAATTTGAACTCCTTCCATCCACCATCACTGGTGGGAGGCACGGTGGTGCAGCGGTAGAGTTGCTGCCTTACAACGCCAGAGACCCGGGTTCGATCCTGCCTACGGGTACTTGTCCGTACGGAGTTTGTACATTCTCCCCGTGACCTGCGCAGGTTTTCTCCCGAGATCTTCGGCTTCCTCCCACACTCCAAAGACGTACAGGTTTGTAGGTTACTTAGCTTGGTATAAATGCAAATTGTTCCTGCTGGGTGTAGGATAGTGTTAGTGTGAGGGGATCGCGGGTCGGCGTGGTCTCGGTGGGCCGAATGGCCCGTTTCCACGCTCTATCTCTAAACTAAACTAAAAAACTATCTACCATCACCCTGCTTTTATATTGACTTCACATTCACAATTATCAGAGAGTGAGATCAGAGAGAGCGCTGGGTCAGAAATAGCACAGCCACTGATAAGAGCGGTTCACATCAATAATTAGGAATGCTTTTCACGATTAAATCTTATCTGAAAGACTTTTCATAGCATTACTTTTCAAGGGAGTGCAACAGAACTCTAGTTTAGTTTAGACACAAAGCGCTGGAGTAACTCAATGGGTCAGGCAGCATCTCTGGAGAAAAAGGATAGTGACGTTTCGGGTCAAAACCCTTCTTCAGATGCTGCCTGACACTCTGAGTTACTCCTGCACACAGTGTTCATCGGTATGAACCAGCATCTGCAGTTCCTTGTTTCTGTAGTTTAGTTTAGAAATACAACGTGGAATCTGCCCCTTTGGCCCATTGTGTCCATGCCAACCATCGATCACCGTTCACTAGTTCTATGTCCTATACACTAGGGGCAATTTACAGAGGTCTATTCACCTCCGTGGATTGTCACCTTGTCGTGGTGGAGAAGCTTTTGTGGTCCTGAGATCCTGAGAGCGATGCCGTCTGGAGCTATGCTCCTGTTAGGGCCACCCATGGCGGTAAGGTCGAGGGGGAGGTCTCTGACAAAGAGCAATCCCACCAAGACCTCAACGGTGGAACAAGCGGAGGATGATGGCTGACCTTAGTGGAGCGTCACAACGGCTGGGAAGGTGGATGAAGGCTGCAGCAGAAAAGGGTCTCCGGTCGTCTTGGATTCCATGCCACTGGATCCTGACCCAGATCTGTCAAGGACCCCATGTGGGGTGGTTGTCTGTGCACCAGTCTCCCCACGTTAAACAAAGTCACGCACAGGCGTCCTCCATATAGGGAATAGCACCCTGGAGACACCCATGGCCAGCCATGACCGAAGGGGGCCTAAGAAGAAGAAGAATGTGGGAGAAAACCGGAGCACCCGGAGGAAACCCATAGGGTTACAGGGAGAAAGTGCAAACTCCACACAGTCAGCACCTGTAGTCAGAATCGAACCCGGGTCTATGACACACAGCTTTATGTCATTATATGATCAAATTAATTGTTCCAGTAAGTTAATGAGAAGTTGAATCCATGTGAATATATTGCATTAAATTACTGACCTATATTATTCTTTCCTAATTGAGCCGTAATGCCCAGTTTATTGGCCTCATCAGCTCAATGGTCTGAATTATTGGCAAGTTGGATTGCTGGTCTCTGGGCCACTGCAATCGCCTGGGCCCAGATGTTGACTATTATTCTCACTGGTCCTCCAAGAGTTGGAGAAACAAAGAACTGCAGATGCCGGTTTATACCAAAGATAGGCACAAAGTGCTGGAGTTACTCAGCGGGTCAGGCAGCATCTCTGGAGAAAAAGGATGGGTGATGTTTGGGGTCTGAAGAAAGGTCCCGACTCGAAACATCACCCATCCTTGTTCTCCAGAGATGCTGCCTGACCTGCTGAGTAACTCCAGCACGTTACGTCTATCTCCAAGAGTTGTAGTCAGGCTCAGAGCCATAGAGTAATTCAGAATGGAAACAGGCCCTTCAGCCCAACTGTGTAGGAAGGAACTACAGTCACGGTGGCGCAGCGGTAGAGTTGTTGCCGTAAAAAGAATGCAGCGCTGGAGACCCGGGTTCGACCCTTAAAGCTATGCCACCTAGTTCTTGATTCCCTTACCCCGGGAAAAATATTCTGTGCATTCACTCTATCTGCTCCTCTCTTGGCTTTACACAGCTCTATAAGAAATGTTGGAATGGAAAGTAGACCTCAAGAAGGGAAGCACTAAGCCTCTGTCTCTGTAATGCCCTGGCAACAGTGGCACAGTGGTGCAGCAGTAGAGTTGCTGCTTTATAATGCTTGCAGCGCCGGAGACTCGGGTGGGTTTTCTCCGAGATCTTCGGTTTTCTCTCACATTCCAAAAATGTACAGGTTTGTAGGTTAATTGGTTTGGTGTATGTGTAAATCGTCCCTAGTGTGTGTAGGGTAGTGTTAATGTGCGGGGATCGCTGGTCGGCATGGACTCGGTGGGCCGAAGGGCCTGTTTCCGCACTGTATCTCCAAACTAAACTATACTAAACCTTGGACAGAGGGCAAAATTGATGGCAGAGTTTAGTTTAGTTTAGTTTAGTTTAGAAATACAGTGTGGGAACAGTCCCTTCAGCCCACCAAGTCTGCACCAACCATCGATCACCCGTACACTAGTTCGATCCAACGCACTAGGGACAATTTACAGAAGCCAATTAACCTCCAAACCTGCACGTCTTTGGAGTGCGGTAGATAACGAGTGCACCCAATGCGGTCACAGGAAGAACGTGCAAACTCCATACAGGCAACACCCGGGGTCAGGTTCGAACCCGTGCCACTGGCGCCGTGAGGCAGCGGCTACACCAGCTGTGCCGCTGAGACACACATATTGTAACACAATTAAAATGCATGTAAATAATTAAAAATATATCATTTTAAAAATTGATAAATTAAAGTTAATTAAAACATATTAAAGTAATTAAAACATTAAATTAAAGTAACATAATTTTAAAGAAGTAATTTGCCTTTCCTGTTCATTTGATTGAAGATTCGCATTGAAGTCGACCTGGGCTCAGATCTGGTGCCAGGAACAGCCAGGGGTGTTCAGGAAAGGGGAGATACAAAATGCTGGAGTAACTCAGCGGGACAGGCAGCATCTCTGGAGAGATGGAATGTGTGATGATTCAGGTCGAGCCTGAGAGTCTGAAGAAGGGTCTCGACCCGAAACATCACCCATTCCTTCCATCCAGAGATGCTGCCTGTCCCGCTGAGTTACTCCAGCATTTTGTGTCTATCTTCGGTGCAAACCAGCATCTGCAGTTCCTTCCTGCACATGCACGGGAAAGGCATGACTGGGATCCCAGCTGGACTCTGAGTGGAATTAGAGTCATTTTCAGCCCCAACTCTCAGCCAGTGTGTCCTGCCTGGACTTACGTGCAGGAAAGAACTGCAGGTGCTGGTTCAAATCGAAAAGAAACACAAAATGCTGGAGTAAACTCAGCGGGACTGACACCATCTCTGGAGAGAAGGAATGGGTGATAACTGTGAAGATGAGAAGTCTGAGGAAGGGCCTCGACCCAAAACATCACCCATTCCTTCTCTCCAAAGATGCTGCCTGTCCCGTTGAGTTACTCGAGCTTTTTATGATCTTGACTTACAGCGAGAGATGTTAGGGACTCTATGTCTATCTGCTCTGCTGGTGTAGTTTAGCTCAGTTTAGAGATACAGCACGGAAACAAGCCCTTTGGCCCACCATCCGCTGACCATCGATCACCATTCATACTAGTTCTATGTCCTACACACTAGGGGCAATTTAGAGAGGCTAGTTAGATTCCATGGTGTATCTTTGAAACTAAACTAAATGATTTCTCCTGTGGAAACAAGTAACTGCAGATGCTGGTTTACACAATAAGACACAAAGTGCTGGAGTAACCCAGCGGGTCAGGCAGCATCTTTGGAGAACAAGGATAGGTTCTACTGTTTATCCGTATTCTCATCTGCTTCCATTTTTTCCAGAAATGTTGCCTGATCCACTGAGTTAGTTTAGTTTAGTTTAGTTTAGTGAGCTTAGTTTAGTTTAGAGGCACAGTGTGGAAACAGGCCCTTTGGCCCACCAAGCCCGTGCTGGCCAGCGATCACCCTTACACTAGTTCTATCCTACACACTAGAGACAATGTGCAGAACCCAATTAACCTACAAACCCACAAGTCTTTGGAATGTGTGAGGAAGCCAGAGCACCCGGAGAAATCCCACGCAGTCACAGGGAGAACGTACAAACTCCGTACAGACAGCATCTGTAGTCAGGATTGAACCCGGGTCTCTGGCGCTGTCATCCTAGTGTAAGTAATCTAGGGGGCTAAACTTCATCTTAATGAGAGAATGTCTGGAATTCTCAGAATTGATTGAAACAGCTCTGACCATGTTATGTTTGACCACTGGGGAAATGGCTTGAGCTTGCCAATATTAGAAGGGTAATGTCTGTGCTTATTTTAGTTGGCCTAACGAGAAACCTCAACCCCACTAGATCTGAACAAAAGCAATAAATAAACATCTAGAATATGTAGAAATACAAGCCTGTAATTTCTATAGTATTCGTCTGTCCCTTTTGAAATATCCCAAAGCATCAATTAAATATTTTTGAAACCGAAACAAAAATGATACAACGTCGCAAAAACAGCTGCCAATTTGCACAAAGCATGTTCCTGCAATGTAAACATGGCCAATTCTCTGCTTTACTCTTAAGGGCCTGTCCCACCTTCCCGAGTTATTCACGAATTCTCCCGAGTTTTCAAACTCGCAGAATGTTTGTAACGAGTCCGTAGGAGTCCGTGGATATATCGTAGCGACTCGTTTTGACAGCCGTAGGTACTCGGGGCATCAGGTAAGTCGGGATGTTTTTTCCAGCCTGATGAAAAATGTCCTAGAGTAAAAAAACTAGCCCCGGGTACCTACGGCTGGCTTAACGAGCCGCTACGATATATCCACGGACTCCTACGGACTCATTACGAACATTCTGCGAGTTTGAAAACTCGGGAGAATTCGTGAAAAACTCAGGAAAGTGGGACAAGCCCTTCATAATGACTACTAGGATAATTCTGTTGAAATTGTGCTTGAAAGTCTTAAATAGCAATATACAAGGAACTGCAGATGCTGGTTTACAATAAAAAAGACACAAAGTGCTGGAGTCATTCAATGGGTCATGCAGCGTCTCGGGAGAACATGGATAGGCACGGTGGCACAGCGGTAGAGTTGCTGCCTCACAGCGGCAGAGACCCGGCTTTAATTCTAACTGCGGGTGCTGTATGCACGGGGTTTGTACGTGTGATCGCTTGGGTTTTTTCCCAGGTGCTCTGGTTTCCTCCCACTTTCCAAAACATGCAGGTTTGTATGTTAACCGGTTGCCCATTAGTCCCTAGTGTGTAGTATAGAACTAATATAAGGGGTGATCGCTGGTTGGGGCAGACTCAGTGGCCGAAGGGCCTATTTCCACGCTGTATCTCTAAACTAAACCAAAGGCGATGTTTCAGGTTGGGATCAATCTTCTGAAGGGGACTGTCTGCAGAAGGGTCCTGACCCGAAACATCACCTATCCATGTTCTCCACAGATGCTGCCTGACCAACTGAGTTACTGCAGCACTTTTTGTCTTTCTATTTTATTCAGATTTCTATCTGTCTCCCCTAATAGGTTTAAGGTGAAGATTTTGTAGGAATTTAAGAGGTGACGTTTTCATGCAAAGGAAGGTGGGTGTATGAAACAATCTGCCGGAGGAGATCACGGATGCGGGGACTATCGCAACATTTATTAAGAAATTGGACAAGTACATGGTTAGGACAGGTTTAGAGGGATATGGGCCAAATGCAGGAAACTGGGAATGGTGTAGATGGGACATGTTGGATGGTGTGGGCAAGTTGGGCCGAAGGGCCTGTTTCTACACTGTATGACTACAATTCAAATATGGCAGAGTTAACACCTCACCACAAGCACACTATTGCAGAGGTGGAAAGTGCTAGCAATATCCTCCATACTAAGGACAATTTTACAATTTACCGAAGCCAATTAACCTACAAACCTATACGTGTTTGGAGTGTGGGAGGAAACCGGAGCACCCGGAGAAAACCCAAGCAGGTCACAGGGAGAACATACAAACTCCGTGCAGACAGCACCCATGGTCAGGATTGAACCTGGGTCTCTGGCGCTGTAAGGCAGCAACTCTACCGCTGCGTCGCTGAGCCAGCCATTATCTTCTGAAAAAATATTATATAAAGCAAAGGAGACAAGGAGTCCTCTGCTGCTTGATCCTGACACGAGGCTTGAACTCATGACCTTCTGACTTTGAGGCAAGACGGTATGACTGAGCGCCCATACTCAGAGCAGAGGCGCTATAAGGTTACTTTTGTAAGATATTTATGTATGATATGGTCTTTGAAGACGCCCAGTAATCCGTCCCTTTGTGAAATGGATTCTTCTCTGATAAATAATGCAATGATTATTTGGATGATAAACTACCATGAAGCTTTACCACCCTTGATATACGACTGGTATTGCTTGGAAATTTTGTTCATTGGATTACAGCGGTCATGACATTATAACTAAAGGTCAGACAGGGTGATTATTCACAGTGGAACAGGGCAGCTTGCAATTCATACAGTCCATGATGTGTGGTTCCTACACGTTGGCGCAGCGGTAGAGTTGCTGCCTTACTACACCAGAGACCCGATTAGGATCCTGACTATGGGTGCTGTCTGTAACGGAGTTTGTACGTTCTCCCCGTGACTGCATAGGTTTTCTCCGGGATCTCCCGTTTCCTCCCACACTCTCAAGACGTGCAGGTTTGTAGGTTAATTGCCTTGTTATAATTGTAAATTGTCCCTAGTGTGTGTAGGATAGTGTTAGTGAGTGTGTAGGATCGCTGGTCAGCACGGACTCACTGGGCCGAAGGGCCTGTTTCCACGCTGCGTCTCTAAACTAAAACTAAACTAAACTTATCTCTCAGTTTATGCCAGAGCCAGACTTAAAAACAGCTTTATTTACCACGAGCAGTAGCTCTACTCAATAACCAAAAGTCTGTAGCCTCCTTTGGCTCTGGTATTTTATTTCATTCAAATGTTTAAACTATAATGTTTTATTCTGAATGTTTTAATGTTTTATTTTTAATTGTTTACTGTATGTTGTGTAGTTACTTGTGAGCAGAGCACCAGGGCAAATTCCTTGTATGTGTAGATACTTGGCCAATAAACTCATTCATTCATTCATTCATTCAGTGTCTTTTAGGGCCACAGTCATCAACTACCCAATACCTACTACAATATCTTAAAATACATGAGACCCGCGAGCCGACTAAAATGCATAAATACCAACGAATACCAAATAAAATCAGACAATGTTGTAAACACTTAGCAGGTAATGCATCATCTGTGGAGAGAGAAACAGAGTTGATGTTTCAGGTCTGGGACTCTTCGTCAGAACAATGGCAGGGGTTCTTGTCAATAAAATTTAGATGACTTAAAAGAGATTTTGCAGAATTAGGCCATTCGGACAATCAAGTCTATTCCGCCATTCAATCATGGCCGATCTATCTCTCCCTCTCAACCCCATTCTCCTGCCTTCTCCCCATAACCTCTGATACCCTTACTAATCAAGAATCTGTCAATACCTTAAAAATATCCATTGACTTGGCCTCCACAGCCGTCTATGGCAATGAAACACAGCGTAGAAACAGGCCCTTTGGCCCACCGAGTCCGCGCTAACCAGCATATGGGACACGAGTTGTATCCTACACCTTAGGGACAATTTACAGTTGCCAATTAACCTACAAATCTGCACGTCTTTGGGATGTGGGAGGAAACCAGAGCACCCGGTGGAAACCCAAGCAGTCACAGGGCAGCCGAGGTCAGGATCGAACCTGTGACGGTGTGAGGCAGCAACTCTACCGTTGAGCCACCATGCCGCTCTAAGCCAGAAGCAGGTTCTTGCCAGCAAGACCATACTTCATCAATGAATAGAAAAATATAAACGTGTGATGTCTAGCTCCGTAATCCGCACGTCATTGAAATATATTCTCGCAAAATCTGTCGAATCAGCTACTTTTGTGACTTCAAGGATCTGAAAGAGGTCACATCTCGATCTCCCTCTCCCCTGAGCCTCAATCTGTTTCATCTTTACCGCTGCGTTACTGCTGATATCATCCCCTTTAATCACACCCATCTTGGCTCAGAAGCCTGTTTATTCCCAGAATACAAAGACCGCTGTCGTCCATACGTTCTCTAGGTTTAAAGATCCAGATCTGCTTCGGGCGACGCTGGTCGATCCTAAACTGAAAGTTAAATACTAGAGATGTGTCAGAAGGAACTGCAGATGTTGGTTTAGACAAAAAATAGACACGAAAAAGCTGGAGTAACTCGGCGGGGGGGGGGGGGGGGGGGGGGAGGGGGGATGTCAGAGAGTGAAATCACAAAGGTTACTTGAATTTGGAGACATCTATATTCATACCACTGAGTTGCAACCTGCTCAAGCAAAATATGTGGTGTTGATCCTCCAATTTGCGTGTGGCCTCACTTTGACATTGGAGGAGGCCCAGGCCCAAGAAAGGTCAGTGTGGGAGTAACAGCACCTTATATTTCGCTTGGGCAGCTTACATCCATGTGGTATGAATATTGATTTCTCTAAGTTCAAGTAACCTTTGCGATTCTTTCCCCCTCTCTTCGACCCTCCCCACCCTAGTCCTCCTACTAGTTTCACTGTCGGCCTGATTAATGTCACTGCTTGTATGCCTCCATGTCACCTTCCCCCTCATCCCACAATGAACCATTCTACATTTCCCTGATCATCGTATCTGCTTTGATCTGTCCTTTTCCTACCTTTCATGCTCTTTGCACCTTCCATATCTCGTTTCCCTCTTCCCCGACTCTCAGTCTAAAGATGGGTCTTGACCCGAAACATCACCCATTCCTTCGCTCCAGAGATGTTGCCTGGCCCACCGAGTTGCTCCGGAACTTTGTGTGTCCTATTGTGTAAACCAGCATCTGCAGTTCCTTATTTCTAATGGAGATATTATTTAGTTCAATTTAATTTCCAAGATACAGCATGAAGCCTAACTTGCCTTCAATAGTCCCCAGTGGACAGGACATAGAACTATAGTGAACGGATGATCGATGGTTGGTGAGGACTCGTTGGGCCGAAGGGCCTGTTTTCGTGCTGCATCTTTGGTGTCAATCGAAGACAGACACAAAAAGCTGGAGTAACTCAGCGGGACGGGCAGCATCTCTGGAGAGAAGGAATGGGTGACGTTTCGGGTTGAGACCCTTCTTCAGACCAGATGTAAACCAGCATCTGCAGTTCCGTCCTTGGCAAGGTCAGTATGGGAATGGGAAGGGGAGTTGAAATGGTTTGGCCGCTGTCTGGGCTGTAAGGAAATGTGGCGCGGTGGAAAGCTATGAGCGGGCTGTGGGGAGGGGGGGCGAAGAACAAGCATTTGCTTTGTGTGGTCAAGACGCCCCTATTGCTGTCGGAGACGGGCTCCGTCCTGCCTTTGTGTGTAATGAGTTCTGTCATTGTGAAGATGCAGAATAGACATTCCCACCCAGAGGGAAAGCAACAGCAGCCCTGTTGAGCTCCCATAAAAGCTGCAGTTACACTTAGGCTCTGATGAGATTGCAATCATTTTAGATTAGATGGATCCCCGCTGGTTTTGTACTCACCACTGGCCCCGTTCAGTTAATGTGGCCCTGCGAGGTATTAAATTACTATCCCCAGACTGCGGAGAGATGTCCCTTCACTACTTGAAACAGCGGGAGATTTGCATTTGTCATTTACACCCGACTGATGTGAATGCTGTGATGTGGAGCAAATCTGCAAATTTGTACCATTTCCAATGCAATCGCACATTCAAAGCCCGAAACATGAACTCCGCGTTTAAATACAAAATAATTTACTTCCCTATGCGCTCGCTTTCTCCCATCGTGCAACCTCATCATGCAAGTCCACGACCTCAATCTTCCAGGAAGCGCGGCACGGTGGCGCGGCGGTAGAGTTGCTGCCGTAAGGCGCCAGGGACCCAGCTTCCATTCTGACCACGGTTCTGACTACCTCGGTTATCAGGCTTCTGGTCGGCCCTTCCACAAGCTCGGGTACAGTCTGATTCTCCTCGACCCATTGCAGACGCTGGGCATTGTCCCCTCTGGCGGCACGGTGGCGCAGCAGTAGAGTTGCTGCCTAACCGCGTCTGAGACCCGAGTTCGATCCTGACGAGGGGTGAAGTCTGTACGGAGTTTGTACGTTCTTCCTGTGACAACATGGGTTTTCTCCGGGTGCTCCGGTTGCCTCCCACACTCCAAAGACGTACAGGCTTGTAGGTCAACCGTACCACCCAGACAAGACTTTAATCTTTTGACTTTAATATACTGGCAGAATCTCTTTGCTATTTTCTTTACCTTATGGGTCAAACCTAACTCTTTACCCTGCTGATTTCCCTCTTAAGACTTCTAGGTTTCTTTCTCGATTATTGATCGAGACATCCACAACATTTAAAAACATTTGGACAGGTACATGAGTAGGCCAGGTTTAGACGGATATGGGCCAAAAGCAGGCAGGTGGATTAGTGTAGGTGGGGCATGTTGGTCAATGTAGGCAAGTTGGGCTGAAGAGCCTGTTTCCATGCTGTGTGACTCAATGACAATATTAGACAAGGACTTCTAAACTTTGGATAGAGTAGTAAGGAAGGAACAGCGATGTCCAAATAAATGCTGTCACAGTACCTTCCTCAGCCACCACCTCTGGCAGCTCATTCCATATACCCACTACCCTCTGAGTGAAATTGTTGCCCCTCCAGTTCCCATTAAATCTTGCTCCTCTCACTCTAAATCAATGTCGTCTGGGTTTTTGATTCCCTGACCCGGGGTAAAAAAACTCTGTGCATTCACCTAAATGCTGGAGAAACAGCGGGTGCAGCAGCATCTATGGAGCGAAGGAAATAGGCAACGTTTCGCCCCGAAACGTTGCCTATTTCCTTCGATCCATAGATGCTGCTGCACCCGCTAAGTTTCTCCAGCATTTTTGTGTACCTTCGATTTTCCAGCATCTGCAGTTCCTTCTTAAAAAACTCTGTGCATTCACCTTATCTATTACCCCTCATGTTTTTAGACAACTCATTAAAATCACCCCTCGTCCTCCTGCGCCCCAAGGAGTAAAGTCCTAGCCCGCCCTAACCTCACCCTACAGCTCCACAGACGTACAGTTTTGCAGGTTAATTGGCTCCGGTAAATTTGTAAACTGTCCCTAGTGTGTAGGATAGTACTGCCCATTGAGGTGGGCTGTAGAGGGTTCGCAGGACACTCACACTACCGAGTCCACAACCAGTTGGGCATTACGGGGCTGGCAAAGAAGAGGGCCATTCAATCTGCAAGCAAAGCCGCAGAGAAAGCCACTAGGTGGCTTTGGATTAAGAGGGCTGATCCGAGGGCGGCTGCTGCTGGGACGCAAGTCGGGGCTTGATCAACCCCGGCTGGGTCGCCTGGGCGAGGGTGTCTGATGTTGTGAGACCCCAAACACCCGATGATTCCAGCTCACATCACTGAGGATGCGTCCTAGCGCATCTAGAAGATGTATATTTTTCACACTACTTTACTGGCCGGCACGGACTCCGTGGGCCGAAGGAACGGTTTCCACGCTGTACGTCTAAAGTCCAAAGTATAGAGGCCGTCGAGCCCTGGCAGCTTCTCCGTAAATCATCTCAGCATCCTTTCCATTTTTATGTCCTGAGCCGTCTTCACAACTCTTGAACGAGTGGGATTAACAACGAGAGATGCGTACTAATCTGAGTTCACACCGCACCAGAATGCAAAGACAAACAACCTAAAGATAGCCCCGCAGTATCGACGGGGAAACTGAAACGGTGCAGAATGAGTCTCTGAAGTCTTATTTACCCAAAATGTGAATGCTTGGTGTTACGATGATGGGGAGATTGAAGAAGACAGGTGCTTATTCTCTTCCCTCATGTCTCACTTCTCTTTGTCATCCATTAGAGTCTATTTCTGCATCTGTCTGCTGGGCTATTTTGAGCAAATTCGAAATTTTTGATATAAATTTGAAATAAATGATATTCCACCTTTCAAGCTCCACTACTCAAATTTAGCACAAAAATTAATTGAACAACGGTAGTCGGCTGCTATAACCCTAATGAAATAATGCAGGCAGACTTGTTCATCCAGCAGATTTGTCATTCAGTCCTACTCATTTTGTTCGTGGTCCTGTTGTAAATCATTACTTGCTTTTTACATTATCTATTATGTCTAATAGGCAATGCCTGTATTTCATATTACATTTGTGTTCTTAGTTCCACTAATGCTTTCATTGTGTCTTCTCCTGGGAGATGTGCAGGATCTGAGGTGAACTACTTCAGCAGGCTGCCTTGGTTAAATTAATGTATTAAATCTTCCTGTTTTTATTTTAATTGAGAGTTCTCGGAGGACAGAGCCAAGGCACCATCAAGGTTGAATGAAAAGGTTCATGGGGAAATGAACTGAACCAAGAGATAGGGGGGAGGTGACATCGAAGGCAGCAATTTGAAAGTCTGCAGCAAATGCGGCCAAAGTATTGGATTATTATTTTAATGGTATATTTGTCCCTTGAAAAGGGCAGTGCTGGCATAGCTGGATTAAAGTTTAGTTTAGAGATACAGCACAGACACAGACCTTTCGACCCACCGAGTCCACATTGACCATCGATCGCCCGTTCACACTGGTCCAATGTTATCCCCCTTTCGTATCCACTCCATACACACTAGCGGCAACTTTACAGAGGGCCAATTGGCCTACAGAGCCGCATGTCTTTGGGATGTGGGAGGAAACCAGAGCACCTGGAGGAAACCCACGTGGTCACAGGGGGAATGTGCAAACTTCACACCCACGGTCAGGATCGAACCTGGTTTCTCTGGCCCATAAACTTCCCTTTCCCTAATCGGGTGTTTCAGATGTGAATCTGCCACATTGGTGGGTCTGAGCTATTAAATTATGTCATTATATGAAATATTATGACATAATCTATACAAATTCTTTTATGATTCACGTTTATTTATGTTTTAATTTCATGTCTAATGAATGGCAGGCCCACCCATTATTTTATAGATAATATTTACATTTTGAGTAAATACAAAGGATTCCGACCAAAACATTTCCCTATACAGATGCTGCCTGACCTGCTGAGTTAGTAGATAAGATTTAATGGGCATTTCAAAGGATACGTCAGAGTCATCTGCTGTGTGGAAACCAGGAACTACGGATGCTGGAATGTTGGAGTAGCTCAGCGGGTCAGGCAGTGTATCTGGAGAAAAAGGGCAGGTGATGTTTTGGGTGGGGACCCTTCTTCAGACTGGGAACAGGGTCTCGACCCAAAACGTCACCCATACTTTTTCTCCAGAGATGCCTCCTGACCCGCCGAGTTACACCAGCACTTTGTGTCCATCTTCAGTATAAACCAGCAACTGCAGTTCCTTTTTACACATCACCTGTCCATGTTCTACGGAGATGCTGCCTGACCTGCTGAGTCTTTCCAGGTGAGGCAGAGGTTCACCTGCACTTCCTCAAACCTCATTTATTGTATCCGCTGTTCCAGGTGTCAACTTCTCTAAATCGGTGAGACCAAGCGCAGGTTTGGCGATCGCTTCGCCCAACACCTCCGCTCAGTTCGCAATAACCAACCTGATCTCCCGGTGGCTCAGCACTTCAACTCCCCCTCCCATTCCGAATCCGACCTTTCTGTCCTGGGCCTCCGCCATTGCCAGAGTGAGGCCCAGCGCAAATTGGAGGAGCAGCACCCCATATTTCGCTTGGGTAGTTTACACCCCAGCGGTATGAACATTGGCTTCTCCAATTTCAGGTAGTCCTTGCTTTCACCCTCCTTCCCCTCCCCTTCCCAGCTCTCCCACAGCCCTCTGTCTCCGCCTCTTCCTTTCTTTTACCCCCCCCCCCTCCTACGACATCAGTCTGATGAAGGGTCTCGACCTGAAACGTCGCCTATTCCTTCTCTCCATAGATGCTGCCTCACCCGCTGAGTTTCTCCAGCATTTTTGTCTACCTTCAATTTCTCCAGCATCTTTCTTAAACATGCTGAGTTATTCCAGTACCTTGTGTCTGGAATCACACGTAGGCCAGACCAGGAATTGACGGGAGATTTTCTTTCCTAAATGACAAGGTCAAGCCAGATGGTTTATATGATCAGCTGGTGTTTCTATATATATATATCATTACTGACACGGTACTTACAGTTTTTCTTTAAATAGTAAATCATATTAAACAAATATCAAAACAGGATTTCAACTCATTTCCCCCATCATTACATTGGCCCGCTAACCATTGGTGCAGTTGCACAATGCTATCATGCCAGGCACCAAGTTAGTAACTAAAGGCAGCTTTATCACATAACTATTGAAACAATCCTACCTCTTTAGTTTAGTATAGTTTTTTATTGTCACGTGTAGCGAGGTACAGTGAAAAGCTTTTGTTGCGTGCTATGCCATCAAAGAAAAGACTGTACATGATTACAATCAAGCCATCCACAGAGTACAGTTAAAAGGGACAACATTTAGTGCAAGATAAAGTTCAATTAAAGGAAGCTCAAAGATATGCAATGAGGTCGATGTGAAGTCAGGACCACACTCTGGCTGGTGAGAGGTCAGTTCAGTGCCTCTAATATTGCAGTTTCATTTCAACAGGATGATGCTTGGAGGCAAAATATATTTGAGAAAGCAACACTGATTCGTATAAACTGTGCAAATCATATATTGCAACAGAAGACATAAAACCTAGCTCTTAAGGCTAACAGAATCGAGGGATATTGGGAGAAAGCAGGAACGGGGTACTGAATTTGAATCAGCCATGATCATATTGAATGGTGGTGCAGGCTCGAAGGGCCAAATGGCCTACTCCTACATCTATTTTCGATACGACGTTATCTCTGAGGAGAATAATAAAGGTCTTCATGTTGACAGACAGGCTGGTGGCAGGTAGAAGTGGAGGTGTTAGTATTAGTGGAGAAATAAATACAAACTGGAGGCCTTAATTCTAAAGAAGAACTCGGTGGCACAGTGATAGAGTTGCTACCTTACTGTGCTTATAGTGAGGAGACTCGGGTTCGATCCCGACTACGGGTGCTGTCTGTACGGAGTTTGTACGTTCTCCCCGTGACCGTGCTGGTTTTCTCCGAGATCTTCAGTTTCCTCCCACGCTCCAAAGACATCCAGGTTTGTATGTTAATTGGCTTGGTATGAATGTAAAATTGTCCCTAGCGTGTATAGGATAGTATTACTGTGCGGGGATCGCGGGTGGGTGCGGACTTGGTGGATCGGAGGGCCTGTTTCCGCGCCGTGTCTCTAAACTAAACTAAACCTGAGGGAGCATACTTTTAGCTCTTGAAATCATCAGGAAAGATTGAGATAATCTTTTTTTTTTAATACATCAGGGTACATGGGATTTATAAATTGAGGGAAAGAGTACAAGAACAAGGAAGAAACTATGGACATTTTATAAATCCCTTGGTCACCAGCAACTCAAGTATTACACCTATCTATAGCAACGCAAAGAAGGGGAGATGGAAAGGCTCTAGAGAGTCTATTAAAATGATTCTGGAGATGAAGTCATGGACTGTTTCTGAACTGATATTCAATGATAGACACAAGGTACTGTTGTAACTCAGCAGGTCAGGAAGCATCTCTGGAGAAAAAGGATAGGGAGGTTGCTATAGATAGGGACCCTCATTCAGAATGAAGTCTTAAGTCTTGAGTCTGAAGAAGAGTCCCGGCACGAAACGTCATCTATTCCTTTTCTCCAGAGATGCTGCCTGACCTGCTGTTGCACCAGAACTTTGTGTCTTTCTTTGGTATCAACCAGCATCTGCAGTTCCTTCGTATCTGCTATTCATTGAGTTTTCCCCACACTGCTCTGCTGTAACTACACTCCTCCAGTGCTCTGTATCATTGACTTTATTTCCACTGACAGAGTTATTGTCATACAGTGTGGAAACAGGCCCTTAAGCCCAACTTGTCCACATAGACCAACATGTCCCATCTACATTTGTCCCAACTGACAGCATTCGGTCCATATCCCTCCAAACCTGTCCTATCCATTTACCTGTCTAACTGCGTCTTAAATGTTGGTTTAGTTGCCACGTCAACTACCTCCTCTGGTAACTCGTTCCATACACCTGCCACCCTTTGTGTGAAAAAGTTACCCCTCAAATTCTTATTAAATCTTTTCCCCTTCACCTATGTTGTCTGATCCTCGATTCACCTACTCTGGGCAAGAGACTCTGTGCATCTACCCAATCTATTCCTTGCATGATCTTATACACCTTATAAGATCACCCCTCATCCTCCTGTGCTCCAAGGAATAAGAGTCCCAGCCTCCTCAACATCTACCCATAGCTCAGGCCCCTCTGGTCCTGGCAACATCCTCGTTAATCTTCACGTACCCTTTCCAGCTTGACAACATATTTCCTATAACACGGTGCCCCAAACTGAGCACAATAAATGTGGCTTCACCAACGTCTTATACGTCGAATTGCAACATGACCTCCCAACTTCTATACTCATAATGGCAAGTGGGGCCGAAGGGCCTGTTTCCACACTGTATCACTCTATGACTCTTATGAACTCTTTTTAATTTGGTTTCACCATCTGAGAAGAAATAGCACAGGTAAACCTCCAGGGAAGGTAATACTGGGATTTCTTTGGGATCCCCACAGGTAATTATAAGAACATTTCAGAATGCTAGTCTAATGTCACAATCAACAATATTCAATGGTGACTTGATGCCTTTGCCACAGATACCTGTCCCAAAGTCCCAAAAGAACTGGAATCAGAACATTCCCTAGATTGTTTTAAATGTCCTCCCCCTCTAAACTGCAATCACTTTCTTCATCAGCTATTCATTTGTAAAATAAATTCAAAGCAATCTCAAAATTGATTCAGACCTGTAAATTGCCCCTGGCGTGTTCATCAGAGGGAGACCACTTGGTTGCAGAGTTTATTACCAAGGCGATGAGGAGGAAAGGAAATATAGGTCGGTACCGATTTAGGCCACAGCTCTTTGCTACACTGTTCCAGCATTGAATAATGAGTTCAGTTTAGTTTAGTTCAGCTTAGCTTATTATCACGTGTACCGAGGTACTGTGAAAAGCTTTTGTTGCGCGCTGACCAGCCAGCGGAAAGACAGAAGACAAAGACTGAAGAAGGGACTCGATCTGAAACGTCACCTGTTCCTTTTCTCCAGAGATGCTGCCTCACCCAGCTATTGTGCCGATCCGTGATAATCTTTTGTGCCTATCAGTGGAAAGGCAATACATGATTACAATTGAGCCATTCGCAGTGTACAGATATGATAAAGGGAATAACATTTAGTGCAAGGTCAAGCCGGTGATGTCCGATCAAGATAGCCCGAGGGTCCCTGATGAGGTAGATCTGGACGACCTGCTCTCTGGTTGTGATAGGATGGTTCAGTTGCCTGATAACAGCTGGGAAGAAACTGTTCCTGAATTTGGAGGTGTGAGTATTCACACAACCAGAGGAGGTACAATGGAGAGGAGGAAGGGGTATAGGGAACAGATGGATATAACGATGCCTCCAATATTGGAGTAGGGCCTTGTTTACACCAAGCTAACAACCTGCCTAAAGCAGACAGGCGATACAGTGGTGCAGTGGTGGAGCTTCTGCCTTACAGCGCACAACCCGGGTTTGTGGTCTAGACCCGAAACGTCACCCAGTCCTTCTCTCCAGAGATGCTGCCTGTCCCGCTGAGTTACTCCAGCTTTTTGTGTCGAACCTGACTACAGGTGGTGCCTGGACAGAGGTTGTACATTCTGCCTGTTACCTGGGTGGGTTTTCTCCGGGAACTCCAGTTTCCTCCCACACTCTAAAGATGTACAGGTTGGTAGGCTATTTGGCTTCTGTAAATTGTAAAAAATTGTCCCGAGTGCGTAATATAGAACTAGTGTATGGGGTAGTCGTTGGGTTGGCATGGACAGAGTGGGCCGAAGGGCCTGTTTCCGCGCTGTGTCTTGAAAGTCCCTCAAGGACACCCCAAGGGAACAGTCTCTACATAAAGTGAGGTGATCAATTGAGAGGAAGACCATTTGTCCAGAGAAGAGCAATATAAAAACAGAAGGAAATATAAGGGACCATGCACCATAAATGAGAAGATAGGGTCCCAAGAATAAATACTTTAAAAAAAAAGGAAAGGCAATCTTAAGAATGAAAAGCAAAGAATGAAACAGAATAAATAAATGAAAAGCTATGGAGAGTGTAAACAAATCTAGCAGATGAGAATAGATCTAAAAGAGAAGGCCAGAAGATTGGGGACATTCTCAAAAAGGAGCAACAGTCTGAAGAATGTCTACTATATTACACTCTGTAATCTTATAGTCTACTGCTATACGCTATGATAATTTGTATGGTTGTGCCCAATGTAAAGCAGGATTGTAACTGATGTGTATGCAGTACAATAATGTTCCACACCTGGAGTATTGTGTGCAGTTTTGGTCTCCAAATTTGAGGAAGGACATTCTTGCTATTGATGGAGTGCAGCGTAGGTTTACAAGGTTAATTCCCGGGATGGCGGGACTGTCATATGTTGAGGGAATGGAGTGGCTGGACTTGTGTACTCTGGAATTTAGAAGGATGAGAGGGTATCTTATTGAAACGTGTAAGATTATTAAGGGCTTGGACACGCTAGAGGCAGGAAACATGTTCCCGATGTTGGGGGAGGCCAGAACCAGGGGTCACAGTTTAAGAATAAGGGGTAAGCCATTTAGAACGGAGATGAGGAGAAACTTTTTCACATAGAGAGTTGTGAGTCTGTGACATTCTCTACCTCAGAGGGCGATGGAGGCCAGGTCTCTGGATAATTTCAAGAGAGAGCAAGGTGGGGCTCTTAAAGATAGCGGAGTCAGGGGATATGGGGAGAAGGCATGATCACATTGAATGGCGGTGCTGGTTCAAAGGGCCGAATGGCCTACTACTGCACCTATTGTCTATTGTCTATTGTACTTCGCTACAGGTGACAATAATGTACCATTGAACCATTGAAGTATGGGCGGCAGGGTGGCGCAGCGGGAGATTTGCTGCCTTACAGCGTGAGAGACCCGGGTTTGATCCTGACTACGGGTGCTGTCTATATGGAGTTTGTACGTTCTCCCCGTGACCTGCGTGGGGTTTTCTCCGGGAGCTCCGGTTTCCTCCCACACTCCAAAGACGCACAGTTTTGTATGCTTCGGTAAAATTGTAAATTGTCCCTCGTGTGTGTGTGTGTGTGTGTGTGTGTGTGTGAGTGTGTGAGTGTGTGTGTGTGTGTGTGTGTGTGTGTGTGTGTGTGCGCGTGTGGGACAGCGTTAGTGCCCAGGATCCCTGGTCGGCGTGGACTCAGTGGGCCGAAGGGCCTGTTTCCGCGCTGTATCTCTGAACTATACTAAACTAAAAACTATAGTATTGATGAATGGCACAAGTTCAGTGGAGGCCTCAGTGGCAAGGAGCGAGGGCTGTCGAGATCGATAGTCACCAGAATGACCTAAAGGGACGGGTGACCCAGGGGGGAAGAGGGACAAAATTAAAATGTGTTTTTCAAAAAGACCATAATTTGTGGGTTTTGAACTGCAGCGATTATGTGCGGTGCTCACTGTAAGAATATTGATTGTCACAGCCTGACACAAAACAGGCTGCTTGTGGCTTCTTCACTGATACAGAACTAATCATTCGAAGCATCCTTTGTGCACTCTGTTCCTTGGACTCTTGCTTCAAAGAGACAGCGCAGTGGGGTGGAGGCTTTTACAAGTTAAATAAATATTGCCTCACTGTTTTTATAAGATGTTTCCGCGCGAAAATATAAAGCTTAGGAATGCTATGTAAACACTGAGAAGCTGGAACAGGGCAAAATCAGATGCAAGAGTCACAGGGGGGGAGGGGTATGTCAGGGTATAACGCTCTCCCCCCCCCCCCCCCCCCACAATTCAGAATTATATTACAGGAAACAAAACTGTCTCTGTGAAAGAATGAGAAGAATGTTTTTGATGTTGAATACTTGGGCATGCTCATTAATTGCAGAGAACTGATCTTATAGAGGTGTATAAGATCATGAGAGGGATAGTCTGGTAGGTGCAGAGATGCAGTCTCTCACCCAGAGTGGGTGAATCGAGGACCAGAGGACATAGGTTTAAGGTGAAGGGGAGAAGATTGAATAGGAATCTGAGGGGTAACTTTTTCACACAAAGGGCGGTGGGTGTATGGAACAAGCTGCCAGAGGAGGTAGTTGAGGCTGGGGCTATCCCAACATTTAAGAAGCAGTTAGACAGGTACATGGATGGGACAGGTTTGGAGGGATATGGACCAAATGCTGGCAGGTAGGACTAGTGTAGCTGGGTCGGTGTGGGCAAGTTGGGCCAACGGGCCTGTTTCCACACTGTATCACTCTATGACTCTATAACCTCAAGGAGGTGAAAACATTTCAGCAGATTGACAAATCATCAGAAATAAAAGCACATTGGCATTGCAAACCTCATTTTGCACTTCATTTGATAGATTATTACCAAATACATAATTCGGAGATGAAGAGGAACTGAGGGACCATGGGGTCAATATCCACATCCATATTTGAGTGGATGGGAAAGAAGAGATGAGTGCATGGTTCAAAGTTACGGCAGATCAAGATAGAAGCTGTCCAGGGTCTGACCTCCCCAGAGGAGCATGGGTGAAGCTCAACAGACTTGGTACTGGAGTTGGGCGTTTCAATGCCAGCGTGTGATGGGGGCTCCGCCAGTGCCCAGCCTGTGAATGCGAAGCAGAACAACAGACAGCCAACCATGTAATCTATGGGTGCCCGCTCTACCACCCACCAAATGGAGCCGAGGGCCTGGCAGACATTGACGCAGAGACAACAACCTGGCTGGTCAACACCCGGCTTGAGATCTAACTATTCCTTTGGTTTATGTTTCATTCGCAAGAAGAAGAAGCAGATCAAGACTTGTGTGATTGTGGAGGTGGCGATTAGTTTAGCTTAGTTTTGTATAGTTTATTGTCAAGTGTAACAAGGTACAGTGAAAAGCTTTTGTTGCATGCCAACCAGTCAGCGGAAAGACAATACATGATTACAACCGAGCCATTTACAGTGCATAGATACATGATAAGGGAATGTGTAGGAAGGATCTGCAGATGCTGGTTTAAATCGAAGATAGACACAAAATGCTGGAGCAACTCAGCAGGACAGGCAGCATCTTCAGGGAGAAGGAATGGGTGACTTTTCTTCAAAGAAGGATCTCCACCCGAAACGTCACCCATTCCTTCTCTCCAGAGATGCTGTCTGCCCCGCTGAGTTATTCCACCATTTTGTATCTATCTTCCTGAGAAGGGAATAAGGTTTAGTGCAAAATAAAGCCAGTGAAATGAGATCACAGCTAAAGTAAAGGGCCTGTCCCACTGCACGTGCTAATTCAAGAGTTCTCCCTAGTTTCCCCTGATTCGAACTCGGAGAATTATGGTAATAGCCGCTCCTAGGTACTCGGGGCTCTCGTGGACATTTTTCAACATGTTGAAAAATCTTCACGAGCTTACCTCGTTTCCCGAGTACCTGCCACTAGCGTTACGAGCCGCTAAGAGACGTCCCGAGCTCCGACGTACTCGCTACGTACATTCTACATGATTACCACGAGTTTGATTTTTTTTTAAACTCGGGACAGCTCTTGAATTAGCTCATACAGTGGGACAGGCCCTTAAGAAATGTTGCTGTAGGAGTAGTGATTTAAAAGTTTGAAGCGCTGGTAAGATGTGACTGTAGACCTGCTTCTGAGGCGAGCACGCAAACAGCCGCCTGGGTCGGGCGCCATCTTGGAAATCTCCACGGTAGACAGTCAAGAATCTTTTCCCAGGATGGAAATGTTTAATTTAGTTTAGAGATATCGTGCAGAAAAAGGCCCTTCAGCCCACCGGGTCCGCACTGACCAGCGGCCCCCGCACATTCACACACAATAACACTATCTACACACACTAGAGACTATTTACAATTTTACCAAGCCAATTAACCTACAAACCTGTACGTCTTTGGAGTGTTGGAGGAGGTCCCGGAGAAATCCCACGCAGGTCACGGGGGAGAACATACAAACTTCGAACAGACAGCCCCCGTAGTCAGGATCGAACTCGGGTCTCTGGCACTGTAAGGCAGCAACTCTACCGCTGAACCACCGTGCCACCGTCTAATGTCAAAGACTGAGGTACAGTGAGAAGCTTTTGTTGTGTGCTGTCCAGTCAAAGACTATACATGATTACAATCAAACCATCCACAGTGTACAGATAAAGAATAAAGACTACATCATTTAGTGCAGGACAAAGTCCAACTGCTCTCTAGCTAGTGATAGGATGGTTCAGTTGCCTTTTATTTTCAGTGAATTTGAGAAAGGACAAATCCTATAATTAATAATTGGAGACAATTCTATGTTCATGCTCTCTCCAGATGGAGTGGTTTATAAGCTGCTCCGAGCCCCGCTGTGGGTGGAGGCTACAATTGGTGGCTCATTGGAGTTGATTGTGTCTGATCCTCTATAGGGGTTTTTCACTGAAACAAGGGCTACCTTATGAATGCGAACAGATTGCATTTCAATTGCCTTGCATAACCAATTGATTTGGGTTATTCACGCCATCCCTTCAACTGGTTCCAATTGGGGTTTAATCAGTCACTGCTTTCTCCTGTAACTGTGTGGGAACAATCAATCTAAAACCATTCACTGCTCACAGCAGTTAATACACAGAGGAAGCGCGAAGAAGGGTGAGTTAACCTGATTGGTATTGGCTGTTGCTCTGAAGACACGCAAGGCCTTTTACTGAAAAGCCTTTGGTCTCGAGACCTAACCCTAGATGAGGTGGACGGGACTGTTTCCACGCTGTCCTCTCTAAAGTCCAAAGACACAAAGTGCTGGAGTAAATCCGCGGGTCAGGCAGCATCTCCGGAGAACATGGATAGGCGATGTCTTGAGTTCAGATTAATCAGATTCAAGAAAGTTCCTGACCCGAAACGGCACCTCTATCCATCTTCCCCAGAGATGCTGCCTGACCCGCCGAATTACTCCGGCACTTTGTCTACATCTTAAAAAGTCTGGATCCCTGGAATATTCTTCTATGACCTGGTGACAACGTTTACGATAAGGGCAGCTTGGTGGCGCAGCGGTAGAGTTGCTGCCTCACTGTGCCAGAGACCCAGGTTCGATCTTGACCTTGGATAGTGTCTGTAGGGAGTTTGCACTTTCTCCCCAGTGACCGTGTAGGTTTGCTCAGGGTGCTCCAGTACGGGCGATCTCTGGTCGGCGTGGACTCGGTGGGCCAAAGGGCCCGTTTTCCCGCTGTATCTCGAAACACAACTAAAGTCACTCTGGGATATTGTTCAACGTTAAAGGCATCTGACGGCCGAACGCTGCTGTGGAGGATGAATTCAGGAGGAAGTGAGGAATGGAAATTCTTAATACAACACCACACCATCCATTGTGGCCACTTAAGCAGACACACTTTAATGTCTTATCTGCAATACAGCACCTACGTCTGCCTACATTTGAACCACAATTGTCTGATGAGACAGTGAGAGTGCTACTGACAGACCACATACGTTTTAGTGATAGATAAGATTATCGTGGAGGGGAAGGGCAAATCTAGCGAATCTCTTTCATCCAATGTGATACCAAGAAGAAAATGGTGTGCAGTCTTGCGGAGTGAGGGAGGTTGTGTAAATCCACCAGTCACAGAGAGAGGAGGCAGATATTCTCCGAACATGGGAGCGTGATATTTACAGGCACCTCAAAAATATATGCTCGATGTGTAAAAACCTGTCACTCGTTAAAGAACATGTTCAGACAAAGACGAAGAGAAAAAAGCAGGTTACAAAACGGTGCTCACTAACTCTAACCGTCTGAGTTTGCAGGCTAGAAGATTCAAGGCAAGGATAAGACCCACTTACAGTCAAATCTTATTGATCGCATCGTTGAAGTTTGGAGACTGAAGATAGGTTAATGCCACTCGGAGGAGGCCTTGGGTTCAAAACCGTGTGAAGATACATCAAAGGAGGCCTCTTATCGTTTAAGTGAAATTTTATTAGGGGATAAAGCCACCAAAGCTGTAATTCATTTCAATCCGCCCTGCTGTTATTCCCAGCAATGGAATTGGTCTGTAACAAAGTGAATGGTGGAAGGAATATGGTTTTAGTGAGGCTAAATTCCCAGTGAGGGTGTACTCCTTGTTGGAGGGATGTAGCAATGCAGGCTGCTTGCATTCATTCTTGCTGGCTTTTAAACATCGTTTATATCAAGAAACGAGGATAGTTTAGCTTGGTTTAGTTTTAGTTTGGAGATACAGCATGGAAACAGGCCCTTCGGCCCACCGAGTCTCGGAATGTTTCGTGTTTCTTGGAGTGGCCCTATGTTGTGGAGATTTGGTTTAGTTTAGTTTAGATTAGTTTAGAGATACAGAACGGAAATAGGACCTTCGGCCTAACCGAGTCCGCGCGGACCAGTCATCACCCCGTACACTAACACTATCCTACACACTTAGGAAAATGTACTAGTTTTTAACCAAATCTAATTACCCTATAATCCTGTAGGTCTTTGGAGTGTGGGAGGAAACCGGAACACCTGGAGAAAACCCACGCAGTCACGTGGAGAACGTACAAACTCTGTACCGACGGCATCCTTCGTCAGGATTGAAACCCGGATCTCTTGAGCTGTAAAAGCCCTGTCCCACGGTGCGAGTTCATTCCAAGAGCTCTCCCGAGTTTAAAAAAAATCAAACTCGTGGTAAGCACGGAGAATGAACGTAGCGGGTACGTCGGGGCTCGGGGAGTCTCTTAGCGCTAACGGCAGGTACTCGGGAATCCTCGCTAACGGCAGGTAAGCACGGGAAGACTCGTGAAGATTTTTCAACATGATGAAAAATGTCCACGAGAGCCCCGAGTACCGACGAGTGGCCATTACCGTAAATCTCCAAGTTCGAATCAGGGCAAACTCGGGAGAACTCTTGGAATGAACTTGTACCGTGGGACAGGGCTTTAAGCCAGCAACTCTACCACTGCGCCACAGTGGCACCCTCACCACAAATTGCACGCACCCCTTCTTTAGGCAGCATGTTTGCAGCATGAAGCAATGGTGCAGATAAAGTTTGCGTCTAATTTTTTGCTCCAAGTGTTGATGGTATTGATTCATTGATAGATTAGTTGAAAGATACAGTGTGGAAACAGGCCCTTCGGCCCACTGAGTCCATGCTGCCCTGTGAGCACCCGTTCACTCTCATTCCATGCCATCCCACACTCCTATCCACATCCACATTCTTTGGCGAGAAGGCAGGAGAATGGGGTTAGGAGGGAGAGATAGATCGGCCATGATTGAATGGCGGAGTAGACCCGATGGGCCGAATGGCCTAATTCTACTATCACCTATGACCTTGACCACGTTCATATTTGGGACAATTCCACATCAGAGAGGCCATCTCTCATACAGGCCCTGCCAGTAGTGGACATATAACCTGGCAAACAGGAAAAGGCTGGTGGTGGATACTGAACATTACGAGAGGAGTCTCCGTTAAAGGAGAGATAATCTGCCGCTGTTGCACCTTCCCCCCAGGTCAACCTGCCGCAGTGTGAAGGAAGTGAAGGTGTACAAAATCCAGACTTTTGGATCCAACAGGTTTGTAGGTTTAAGAAGGAACTGTAGATGCTGGAAAATCGAATGTAGACAAAAGTGCTGGAGAAACTCAGCGGGTGCAGCAGCATCTATGGAGCGAAGGAAACGTTGCCTATTTCCTTCACTCCATAGATGCTGCTGCACCCGCTGAGTTTCTCCAGCATTTTTGTCTACCTCAGGTTTGTAGGTTTATTGGCTTCAGTAAAAATTGTAAATTGTCCCTAGTGTGTGTTGGCATGCGGGGATCGCTGGCCGGTGCGAACTTGGTGGGCCGAAGGGTCTGTTTCCGCACTGTATCTCTAAACTATACGAAGCTAAAGGGGGAAGGCCACAGATGCATGGGGACTCCAGAGTTCCCCCTTAAAGTCATAGAGAGATACAGTGTGGAAACAGGCCCTTCGGCCCATCTTGCCCATAAGCGGGCTTATGGAAGAAAGGTCTCGACCCGAAACATCACCTATTCCTTCTCTTCGGAGATTGTCTAACCCGCTGAGCTACTCCATCTTTTTGTGTCCATCTTCAGTTTACCAGCATCTGCAGTTCCTTGGTAGACAAAAGTGCTGGAGAAACTCAGTGGGTGCTGCAGCATCTATGGAGCGAAGGAAATAGGCAACGTTTCCTCGAAACGTTGCCTATTTCCTTCGCTCCATAGATGCTGCTGCACCCACTGAGTTTCTCCAGCACTTTTGTCTACCTTTGATTTTCCAGCATCTGCAGTTCCTTCTTAAACACATCTGCAGTTCCTTCCTGCACAGTCCACGAGCAGAGGCTGAATAAGGGTTAAAATGCGCAGGGAGCTGGCCAAGTACAAAGATCTACTTTTGAGGACAGCGTGTGCATTCTTGTGCTGATTAAGTCCACGGCCACGAGCCGATAACTTGACAAGGACCCAGTGATCATTACACCCAGTGGTTTAAGAGGGCCCCGTAGTTGGGATGATTTCACTCAAGCCTGGCTGTGCAAGATTTCCTTGAATAGTTTTAATCAAGTTAGCTATCATCTTCATGTCTTCTTCTGCACACTTCTGCCAGTTGCACCCTAGGTAGTAATGTCAGTTTCCAAGAGATGGCCCATTTGTCTCTTAGAAAAGAGATTGAAAACATTGGCACCTGTGGATCTACATACGGTAAATACAACTCTGCTCAGCTCACGTGCTTACCGTAACCTTGACGAGTCACTTGCCCTGTTCTCTTTGGTTTATTGTATTTGGTTGACAAAATGTTCACTCCCCACTTTCTTTGTCTGCTCTCTATTGCATTTGACAATGGCAACTCGGGCGGCACGGTGGCGCAGCGGTAGAGTTGCTGCCTTACAGCGCCAGGGGCCCAGGTTCGATCCTGGGCCCCTGGACAAGAGGGTAAAGTCAGATGCCTCAAACTCCGTGCTGAATTGCACAAGACCTTTGGCAGCTCTTGAGAGGGACCCTGGTGAATAAGTGAATTGTTGGCATGTTGGTGAGCTGCAGCAGAATACACAAAGATCCTGCAGTTTTAATTTAGTTTTGAGATAAGAGACAACACCGGAGACCCGGGTTACATCCTGACTACGGGTGCTGTCCGTATGGAGTTTGCACGTTCTCCCCGTGACCGCGTGGGTTTCCAGGTTTCGGGTGTTCCGGTTTCCTCCCACGCTCCAAAAGCGTGCAGGTTTGTAGTTTAATTGGCTTCAGTAAATTGTCCCCAGTGTGTGGGATAGGGAATGGGTGATCGCTGCTCGGCGCGGCCTCGGGAGGCAGAAGGGGAACTGTTTCCACCCTGTATCTCTTGAGTAAACTAAACTCCTTGCAAAATACACCTCAGATCACTGGTTGGACCCCAAAACACAAAGTGCTGGAGTAACTCTGGGGGCCAGGCGGCATCTGTGGAAATGGAGAGGCAGCGTTTCGAGTCGGGTATGGGAATGTCTCTTGAGATTTTGAGACTTATCCTGAGTTGAGTGACCAGTGCAGAACTAAGGCAGTCTAGTCTTGTTTAGTTTAGTTTAGTTTAGAGATACAGTGTGGAAACAGGCCCCTTCTGCCTCCCGAGTCTGCACCGTCCAACGATCACCCGTACACTAACATGATCCTACACACACTAGAGACAATTTACAAATTTTACCAAAGCCAATTAACCTACAAACCTGTACGTCTTTGGAGTGTGGAAGGAAACCAGAGCACCCGGAGGAAACCCATGCAGGTCTCGGGGAGAACGTACAAACTCCGTACAGACAGCACCGGTGGTCAGGATCGAGCCCGGGTCCGTGGCACTGTAAGGCAGCAACTCTACCACTGCCCCATACCTAGATACATGTGACAATAAAGTACCATTGAAGCATTTAAAAAAAAAATTCATATGATCTCATTTCTGGAATCTTGCTGTGTAAAAATTGGCAGCCATTGCAACCCTACTTGTCCTTGAATAATAGAAACAAGGACCTGCAGGTGCTGGTTTACCAAGGAAAGATACAGATCGCTGGAGTAACTCAGTGGGCTTGGCAGCATCCCTGGCGAACATGATGTTTCAGGTCGGGACTCTTCTGCGGGCTAGTCTGGCGCAGAGTCTTGACCCAAAAGGTCACCTATCCTCGTTCTCCAGAGATGCCGCCTGACCCGCTGAGGTACTCCAGCATTTTGTTCCTACCCGTAAATAATGTCTGATTCGCCACAAAGACCAGTTGGGATATCCTCAGTTTGCAAAAGATGCTAATCTTGTTTCACGCCAGTGGGCTCGAGCCCAAAATATGTAGTGGGTTAGGTTTGTACAGCAAACAGCAGTGACACATAAACTGTGAAATAGGAACAGTTTGTAAAACAAGTGTTGATTTTATGGATGAGTACCGTTATATCATGAGTCATTCACGATAGGCTTCTTTTGACATGTTGAGGGTGATTAAGTAGGTGTACTAGAGATGTGATGTACTGCACTACTGACAGCTCTGAAAGCATCTTATTTGAGTTGCCGGACTAATATGAAACTGTACGCAGCCAATGCTACTCATCTGACATGAGGAATGCCGACAAGAGGGTAAAGTCAGATGCCTCAAACTCCGTGCCGAATTGCACAAGACCTTTGGCTGCTCTTGAGAGGGACCCTGGTGAATAAGTGAATTGTTGGCATGTTGGGTTGAGCTGCAGCAGAATACACAAAGATCCTGCAATTTTAATTTAGTTTTGAGATAAGGGACAACACCGGAGACCCGGGTTCCATCCTGACTACGGGAGCTGCCAGTACGGAGTTTGCACGTTCTTCCCGTGACCGCGTGCGTTTTCTCCGGGTGCTCCGGTTTCCACCCACACCCCCACGGCGCGCAGGCTTGCAGGTTAATTGGCTTTGGTAAAATTGTAAATTGTCCCTGGTGTGTGTAGGACGGTGTTAAGGGCGTGTCCCATTTGCGCGTCAAGTAGGTGGCGCGCGACGATTTTGAGAATCCCAAAATCCTGGGGCGCTGCACGCTACTGCGCGTCAATGCCTACGCCACCATGTCTCACCACGCGCCATGCACGCGTAATGCACGCCGTGACCCGTAAATTATGTCACGTAAATGACGTGCAAATAACGCCCAAGTGTGACATGCCCTTTAGTGTGCGGGGATCACTTCCCGGCATGGACTCGGTGTGCCGAAGGGCCTGTTTCCGCGCTGTATCTCTAAACTAAACTAAGATACACCACGGAAACAATGGGTCGGTGCTGATCAGCGATCACCCCGTACACTAGCACCATCCTATACATACTAGGGACAATTTACAATTTTTACCAAAGCCAAATTAACCTACAAACCTGTATGTCATTGGCGTGTGGGAGGAAACTGATAGGAGCAGAATTAGGCCATTTGGCCCATCAAGTCTACTCCGGCGTGCAATCATGGCTTATCTATCTCTCCTTCCCAACCCCATTCTCCTGCCTTCTCCCCATAACCCCAGACACACGTACTCATCAAGAATCTATCTATCTCTGCCTTAAAAATATCCATCGACTGGGACTCCACAACCTTCCGTGGCAATGAATTCCACAGATTCACCACCCTCTGAATAAAAAAAATTCCTCCTCATCGCCTTCCTAAAGGAACATCCTTTAATTCTGAGGCAATGACCTCTAGTCCTAGACTCTCCCACGAGTGGAAACATCCTCTCCACATCCACTTTATCCAGGCCTTTCACTATTCGGTAATAATTGGGGTGTCAAGTGTGGTATTGATGGTATAAACTGTGTAGGGCATCTGTAATCTACTGTACCCATCCTCCCTCTCCTATGTTATATGTTCTTACATTTGAGCTGAGTTTTCTTGCATTGAAACATGAGCTAGAAGGCAAGTGAGACATCAACGGACATATCTTCATTACAAATCTCAGCAGTGCGGTGAAATTATGTTATAGTTTCAGTCTGGTTGGTGTTGCTTTGAATTCATTCCATGCTACACTTCCTACTTAATATTGTTCAGCAATATCCAGTTGCAGCCAAGTCTGCCTTATTTGTCCACGGATTTGAGTTCAGATGCAACAAACGACCTTGAAATTCATTGCACATCATGACCTTAAGTTTGAAACTGCAAGGTAACACCCCAGGCAGGCGCAAATAACAGGGATCATCTCACAACACAGGGGAACAAAATTACTCACATCTAAACTGTACCGAACGATGGTTCGTCTACAACTGGGAATACTGGAGCCAATTCTGGTCGCCTCACTTTGGGAAGGACATGAAGGACCTCGAAGAGTGCAGGGCGGCACGGTGACGCAGCGGGTAGAGTTGCCTCCAGCCAGCGCCAGAGACCCAGGTTCGATCCTGACTATGGGTGCTGTCTGTATGGAGTTTATACGCTCTCCCCATGACCTGCGCGGGTTTTCCCCGGGTGCTCCAGTTTCCTCCCACACTCCAAAGACGTACAGGTTTGTAAGTTAATGGGCTTGGGAAAATTGTAAAAATGTCCCTAGTGTGTGCGGGATAGTGTTAACGTGGGAGGATCGCTGGTCTGCGCGCACTCAGTGGGCCGAAGGGCCTGTTTCCGCCCTGTGTCTCTAAACTGAACTAAACTAAAGGACGAACACATTGTTTTGGACCCAACACATTGAGGGGACGGGCAAGAAGACACATCAACGTCTCTACTACCTCTGACGACCGAGGAATTACGGCACAACACCGAGTTTTCTTACAAACGTCTACAAATGCACCAGAGAAAGTATATGGTTGGGTTAGTCCCAAATTGGTTTAGGAACAGCTCCGTCCAAGACTGTACCCGCTAAAATTGCAAAGAGTTGTGGATGTAGCCTAGTCCATCACACGCCAGAATCCTCGCCATTAAAGGGCCTGTCCCACTGTACGAGGTATTTCAAGAGTTCTCCCGAGTTTCCCCTGATTCGAACTCGGAGAATTACGGTAATAGCCGCTCGTAGGTACTCGTGGACATTTTTCAACATGTTGAAAAATCTTCACGAGCTTACCGTACTTCCCGAGTACCTGCCATTCGCGTTACGAGCCGCTAAGAGACATCCCCAAGCTCCGACGTACCCGCTATGTACATTCTACGTACTTACCACGAGTTTGATTTTTTTAAACTCGGGAGAATTCTTGAATTACCTCGTACAGTGGGGCAGGCCCTTAACTCCATCTACACTTCGCATTGCCTCGGGAAACCAGCCAACATAAACAAAGACCATAATCATAAATGCGGTCACGGTGGTGCAGCGGCACACAGAGTCCACGCCGACCAGCGATCCCCGCACACTAACATTCCAGGGACATTTTTACAATTTTACCAAGCCAACTAACCATCTAACCTGCATGTTTTTGGAGTGTGGGAGGGAACCAGAGCTCCTGGAGAAAACCCACACAGGTCACGGGGAGAACGGAGTTTGTACGTTTCGAAGACAAGCAGGAAAGCTTTAAAATAGAGGCAAGTTTTAATCTGGCGCCAATGTATATTGGTGTAATGTGTGAATAGGATGATGCAAATTAGGATGACTGAGTGATTTAATTCAGGAAAGCAAATAAAAATATGCTGCTTAAAATCAGATCTCCATTAATGTCATCATGGAATAGATGACATTTCGGGTCAAATTCCTTCTTCACAAGGGGTTTGTAGGGTAACTGGCCTCCGTAAATTGTGCCGAGCGTATCGGGAATGGATGTGAAATTGAGATAACACAGAACTAGTGTGAACTGGTGATCGATGGTCAGCGTGGACCCGTTGGGCCGATGGATCTATTCACATGCGGAATCAGTAAACCAATCAATTCTATTTATAAAGGCCTACTTTCCGTCTGAAGACAGTTTCCAGCCTCAGAAATCACCTATTCCTTTTTCTCCAGAGATGCTGGTCGACCCGCTGAGTTATACTATGCGGGCGGCACGGTGGCGCAGCAATAGAGTTGCTGCCTTACAGCGCTTACGGCGCCAGAGACCCGGGATCGATCCCGACGACGGGTGCCGTCTGTACGGAGTTTGTACGTTCTCCCCGTGATTCACGTGGATTTTCCCCGAGATCTTCGGTTTCCTCCCACACTCCAAAGAGGCGCAGGCTTGTAGGTTCATTGGCTTGGTTGTAAATGTAAAATTGTCCCGAGTGTGTGCGGGGATCGCAGGTCGGGGCGGGCCGAAGAGCCTGTTTCCGCGCTGTACCTCTAAACCAAACCAAACTAAACCTCGGCATTTTGTGTCTGGCTTGACTGATAGATACATTGTCGTTGGTCACTGCTGGGCTGATGAAGTGGGAGTTTGCAATGGCTGGCAGTGAGAGGGTTAATACTCAGACACTTGCTGTTGATGGAGATGAATGGAAGTGTCCCGCAGGGTTCTCCTGAGGAATGTATGAGCTGACAATTTACTACCAGAAGCCGTGATGCAGCCTGTCAGGTACCATTAGCCTATAGATCCAGCCTAATTGGACACTTTATTAGAGCCTCTTGGTTTTGGACACTCCTCGATCGACTGTGGGGGAGGGGAGCTCTGGAAGGGACTGGGTGGGGTGGATATGGGGGGGGGGGCAAGTAAATAAAGTCCTTTTACTATAACAAGACATCAAGGCGACTTTGCAGTGCTCAAAGGCCTGTCTTGCTGAGCAACTCCAGTCTGCCCAGTCAGCTTTGCAGTCAAATAATCGCACAATTTGTGCCATCAATATTTATCATTGGGAAGATCACTTTGTGGAGTTAGTATTTCGGAGTTGGATATGCTGCCATCTCCTGTATATATATATTTATTTTTTTCTGGGGGTCTTCACCGTGAAGTAGCTATCAGCCTGAACAATCCCAGCGCTAATTACCGGGTCACTCCGCGCCGCTCATTATCGTCTGATCAGGAGGAGAGGTAGAATCCCGTGTACGGAGTAAAATGCTTGGTGGGAGGAGGAGAAATATCTACTGTGGACTGCAGGGGAAGGTCACTGGAAAACGATCGCTCTCCACGACGGGAATGAATAATTAGGAACTTATAAAAAAAACGATCACAGATGGGTTTCAGACGCTAACCTCATAAATCAAGATGAAATGAACAGCAGTTAGAGCAGATTACATTTGTTTCTCATTCCAAGTGTCACATCACCTACATTCGATTTCTCTGCTCCCTCTCATGCCCTTGGCCCACGTTTACACCAGAGATCTGTATTTTCATTTGTCTTCAGACGTTGGACGCGAGAGGTGTGGCGGGAAAACAGGCCGCTCGGCCCATCAGGTCCGTGCAAGCCAGTGATCACCCCCTACACTGGCACCAGTCCTAAACTCCAGGGACAGTTTACAATTTGCAGAATTCATCAGTCTGAAGAAGGGTTTCGGCCCGAAACGTTGCCTATTTCCTTCGCTCCATAGATGCTGCCGCACCCGCTGAGTTTCTCCAGCATTTTTGTGTACTTACAATTTGCAGAGGCCAATTAACCTACAAACCTGCACGTCTTTGGAGTGTGGGAGGAGACCGGTCAGGTACGGTCAGAACCAGTGAATATTTCCGTTATTTCCTGTCTTTATTGGGATCAGACCTTCCCTTACCTACTTTAGTTTAGAGATGCAATGTGGAGTCAGGTCAGTTCAGCCCACCGGGTCCACACCAACCATCGATCGTCCCTACACTCACGCTATCGTACACACTGGGGACAATTTACAATTATTACCAAGCCAATTAACCTGCAATCCTGTACGTCTTTGGAACTTGGGAGGAAACCGGAGCACCTGGAGAAAACCCACGCGGTCACAAGGAGACCATACCAACCTCCAATTCCGTACAGACAGTACCCGTAGTCAGGATCGTAGAAACATAGAAAATAGGTGCAGGAGTAGGCCATTCGGCCCTACAAGCCAGCACGGCCATTCAATATGATCGTGGCTTATCATCCAAAATCAGCGCCCCTATTTCTGCTTTCTCTCCATATCCCTTGATTCCAGGTGTCTGGCATTCTGGGTCTCAAGGCAGCAAGTCTACCACTGCGCCGCCCTTTGTTAAAGATCTCGATGGGGCATCACGGCAGTGTGCCAACGTGGCCCAGTACCTAGTCACACCTTTGGGCATCAGGGATTGTGACCACAGAACACATCAGCAGCTCTGGGGGGGGGGGCAGAAGAGCTTTGAACCCCTCCCTTCAGCTACGTCTGTTCCAGTGAATAGCAGAATACAAGATGGCGGCCAGCCCAGGCGACTATTTGCGCACTAGCCACGGATGCAGATCTAAAATCACATATTACAATCGCAAGACACTCTTAAATCTCTACTCCTCCAGCTACATTTCTACATTTCTGAAGGGCCTGTCCCACTTTCACGACCTAATTCACATCCTTTTTTACTCGTGGACATTTTTCATCAGGTTAGAAAAACGCCCCGACCTACTTGATGCCACGAGTACCTACGACTAGCATCACGGCCTGCTACGACCTGCTACGGCCTCCTACGGCCATTCTGCGAGTATGAGTCAAGGGCAAACTTGACAAAGGTCGTGGATTAGGTTGTGAAAGTGGGACAGGCCCTTTACTTTATTCCCTTATCATATGCAGTTTCTGTACACTGTAATGGCTCGATCGTGACTGATCATGTATTGTCTTTCTGCTGGCTGGTTAGCACGCAGCAAAAGCTTTTCACTGCATCTCGTTACACGTGACAATAAACTAGACTGAACTGAACTGAATGCATTGCAACTCCGTGGAGGCATTTTAAGCGTTTAACAAAAGCTAAGTTCACATCACAGTTCCACTTCAGTTAAGGCCCGGTCTCAAGACCAAAAACACATCAGTAAAACACAATGTAACCTTGGAGGGCCTTGTGTGTCTTCAGAACAACAGCCAATACCAATCGGGTTAGCTCATCCTTCTTTGCCCTTCCTCTGAGCATCAACTGGTCACTAGAAAAGACCAGGACAAAATAGTACAGGTGTCAGAGGTTATGTGGAGAAGGCAGGAGAATGGGGTTAGGAGGGAGAGATAGATCAGCCATGATTGAATGGCGGAGTAGACTTGATGGGCCGAATGGCCTAATTCGACTCCTATTCCTTATGACCTTAAATCAGGTCTGTTCGATCATTCTCTGACAGGTGTGATCTCAAGAGGGATACAATGTGGTGAACTGTGTAGGAAGGAACTGCAGATGCTGGTTTAAAGTGAAGATAGACACAAAATACTGGAGTAACTCAGTGGGACAGGCGCCATCTCTGGAGAGAAGGATTGGGTGACGTTTGAAGAAGGGTCTCGATCCGAAATGCCACCCATTCCTTTTCTCCAGAGATGCTGCCTGTCCCGCTGAGTTAACGGCCTGTCCCACTTGGCTGTCATTTACAAGACAGGCCAGTAGTGACTGACGCACGCGTCATCATGCGTCCGCATAGCCGTCTGGAGCGCGTGACGTCATTTGAATACCCAGTTTATGATATTTACCCAGTTTATATTTATGGTGATTTTCTAAAATTTTCCAGTTTCGTGAGTGGTGCTAGCAATTGGAAAACTGCAGATGTAATGCCCCCTATTCAAAAAAAGAGGTGAATGAAAAGTAGCAAGCTACAGACCAAATTAATCTGTGGGAAGGAACTGTAGATGTTGGTTTAAATTGAAGATAGGCACAAAATGCAGGAGTAACTCAGCGGGACTGGCAGCATCTCTGGAGAGAAGGAATGGATGATGTTTCAGTCTGAAGAAGGGTCTCGACCCGAAACGTCACCCTGTCCCACCTGGCCATCATTTACGCGACAGGCCGTTTGCGTGCGTGCGAAGAATTCGTGCAGCACGAAATCCTGGCGCGCTGCGCGATACCTCGCGCAACTCCACACTCCTCCACGCCACTCCACGCGCCCGTCCCGCGCTACTCACACTCTACCAGGCCGCGTAAATGGCGGGCAATTGACGGCCAAGTGGGACAGGCCCTTTGCTCCAGCATTTTGTGTCTATCTGTGGTGAACTGTGGAACTGGTTACATTGCCAGGTAGGAGGAAGAGGACAAGGGTGGAGGGGAGGATAGAGGGGAGGAAAGATGGGGGGGGGGGAGTGCTTGTAGAAGTAACTTAAATTTAGAGAATTCAACAAACACACAGCTGGATTGTAAGCCTAGTTTAGTTTAGGTTAGTTTAGTTTGGAGGGACAGTGCGGAAACAGGCCCTTCTGCCCACAGAATCATCGTTGATCTGCGATCCCGGCACATTAACACTATTCCTACACACTGGAGACAATTTACAATATTTACCAAGCCAATTAGCCTACAAACCTGCACGTCTTTGGAGTGCGGGAGGAAACCGGAGCTCATAAGGTCATAAGGGATAGGAGTAGAATTAGGCCATTTGGCCCATCGTGTCTACTCCGCCATTCCATCATGGCTGATCTACCTTTCCCTCCTAACCCCATTCTCCTGGCTTCTCCCCAAAACCTCTGACACTCGTACTAATCAAGAAGCTCCTGGAGAAAACCCACGCAGGTCACGGGGGAGAACGTACAAACTCCGTGCGGAGAAGCGCCTGTAGTGAGGATCGAACCCAGGGCCACTGGCGTTGTAGGGTCGCAGGTCAACCACTGCACCAGCGTGCTGTCGCTATCCAAGTGAAATGTGAAAGGAACCTGATGATCAAGTGTGCGAGCTGCATGAGTGTGCCAGCTGGTGTACGGGCTGCATGAGTGTGCCGACTGGTGTACGGGCTGCATGAGTGTGCCAGCTGGTGTACGGGCTGCATGAGTGTGCCAGCTGGTGTACGAGCTGCATGAGTGTGCCGACTGGTGTACGGGCTGCATGAGTATGCCGACTGGTGTTCCCGGACACCATTAATCAAGTAGTCCGTCGATGTTGCAGATCAGATTCAGATTCAGTGGCGATGGGCTGGATGTAAATTGCAGCTGATGCGCCAGCTCTCTGCAGCGCACCGTCCCACTCCACTGCTGCAAGCGGCCGGGCAGCAAAACTCAAGTGATTCAGCTCTGGCAATAATCCGTCAGTGTTTTGTCAGCTTTCAAAGGCCCTGCCACCTGTGATGCCACGGGGGCTGCCAACTGCCGTGCGTGCCGCCTGCCAGGCAACGCTTAGCCTACTTTAGTTTAGCCTGGATACAGCGTGCAAACAGGCCCTTCGGCCCACCGGGCTCGTGCCGACCAGCGATAACCCTGTACACCAGTGTTATCTTTCGCATTACAAATTTTATTGAAACCACAGTGGTAGAGTTGCTGCCGTACTGCGCTTACAGTGAGGAGACCCGGGTTCGATCCTGACCATGGGTGCTGTCTGTACGTAGTTTGTACTTTCTCCCCGTGACCGCGTGGGTTTTCCCCTGGCGCTCTGGTTTCCTCCCACATTCCAAGGACGTACAGGTTTGTAGGTTAATTGGCCTCGGTAAAGATTGTAAATTGTCCCTGGTGGGTCGGATGGTGCTAGTGTGCGGGGATCGCTGGTTGATGCGGGCTCAGTGGGTTAACTGTCCTCAAATGAAACATAGAAACATAGAAAGTAGGTGCGAGAGTAGACCACCAGGTCCGTCGAGCCCGCACCGCCATTCGCTCATGGCTGAACACTAAACAGACACACTTACCCACAAACAGTAGACACAAGACACAGAACACAAGACACTACCCTCCCCTTTATACCGCTATCACCCCTCTCCACCCCAAGAACCTCGTGATCTCCTGGGGGAGGCAAAAAACCGGATAAAAACCCAGGTCCAATTCGGGAAAAAAATCCGGGAAATTCCTCTCTGACCCCAATCCAGGCGATCGACACTTGTCCAGGAGATCACTCAGGTCTTACTATACTAACCATACCTAGGTCCATATCCCTGCCCTCTCCCCATAGCCCCTTATCCCCTTGGCAGCTAAAAAACCATCTATTTTAGTCTTAAATATATTTAAAGTTTCTGCTTCCACTGCTCCCTGGGGCAGTGAATTCCATAAATTAACCACCCTCTGGGTGAAGAAGTTCTTCCTCATCTCAGTTTTAAAAGAGCCCCCCCTTATTCTGCAACTATGTCCTCTAGTTCTAGTTTCCCCGATCATTGGGAACATCCTCGGTGCATCCACCCGATCAAGGCCCCTCACGATCTTATATGTTTCAATGAGATCTCCTCTCATTCTTCTAAACTCCAAAGAGTAGAGTTCCAGCCTACTTAACCTTTCCTCATATGTCAATCCCCTCATTGCAGGAATTAATCTTGAGAGAGTTAGATTTAGTTCTTAGGGCTAACGGAATCAAGGGATATGGGGAGAAAGCAGGAACGGGGTACTGATTGGGGATGATCAGCCACGATCATATTGAATGACAGTGCTGGCACAAAGGGCCGAATGGCCTACTCCTGCACCTTTTTTCTATGTTTCTAAAAGCAGAAGATAGAGAGAGCCAAATATAGTTCTCAGCATTGTAGCACCCCAATCCCATAGACAAAGTCCAATGTCCGCTGTGGGGCAGAGGTGAATCGGACAGTGCCCTAGTTTATGGAAGGACAGTTCAAAAGCCCGATAAGAGGGATGTACTGGTATCTGTAGGACATCAACTGAATAAACACAGAAAAAAAGGAAGAAGCAAATGCTGCAGATGCTGATTTATACCAAAGAAAGACACAAAATGCTGGAGTAACTCGGAGGGTCGGCCAACTGACCCGTCTGAAGAAGGGTCCCACCTCGAAGGTCACCATTCCTTTTTCACCAGAGAAGCTGCCTGGCCCGCTGAGTTACTCCAGCACTTTGTGTCTATCTACAGAAAACAGGAAAGCGCTGAAGTAACTCAGCGGGTCAGGCAGCATCTGTGGAGGGAAACGGAACAGGCAACGTTTTGGATCGAGACACTTCACCTGAACTGGAGTCCATGTTAAGGGCCTAGAATCTTAGACCCAGAGGGAGGGAATCTTAAACCTTAGATTCAGATGAAGAGTCTGGCACAAAATATCATCTGTCCATTTCTTTCCACAGATGCTGCCTGACTTGCTGAGTTCTTCCAGCAGTTCTCCCTTTCCTTCTCCAGATACCAGCATCTGCTATCTCACAAGGTCATAAGTGATAGGAGTAGAATTAGGCTATTGGGCCCATCAAGCCTACTCCATCATTCAATCATGGCTGATATATCTTCCCCTCCTAACCCCATTCTTCTGCCTTCTCCCCATAACCCCTGACACCCGTACTAATCAAGAATCTCGTGTGCCTCCATTTTAATGTTCTATTGCCGAGTCCCTTAAAAGGTTGAAGGGTCTCGGCACAGAATGGCACCAACTGGCAGGCTTACTGACAGATCTTGCAACTGAGTTAATAGGGAGGTTGAGGGTAGACACCAAATGCTGGAGTAACTCAGCGGGTCAGGCAGCATCTCTGGAGAACATGGATAGGCACAGTGGCGCAGCGGTAGAGTTGCTACCTCACAGGGGAAAGGAACAGGTGATGTTTCGGGACGGAACCTTTCTTTCAGACTGAAGCAGTGTGAAAATGCGGAAAAGTCGCCTTTTCCTTTTCTCCACAGATGCTGCCTGACTTGCTGAGTTACTCCAGCATGTTGTGTCTATCTTCGGTGCAACGAACATCTCCAGTTCCTTCCTACGCACAGGAGGTTGAGGGTTGTCCAGGATACATCTGCAGCATAAATGGAAGAGAATATAGAACAATCTATGTGGCACGGTGGCACGTACAACACCGGAGACCCGTGTTCGATCCCGACTACAGGCAGCGTCTGAACGGAGTTTGTGCATTCTCCCTGTGACTGCGTGGATTTTCTCCGAGATCATCTATTTCCTCCCACACTCTGAAGGCGTACAGGTTTGTAGGTTAATTGGCTTGGTATAAGTGTAAATTGTCCCTAGTGCGTGTAAGAGAGTGTTAATATGTGGGGATCACTGGTCGGTAAGGACTCGTTGGGCTGAAGAGCCTGTTCTCTAAACTAAAACCAAATTAAACAGTCCCGACCCAAAACGTAACCCAAGCATGTCCTCCAGAGATGTTGCCTGACCCGTTGAGTTATGCCCCTGTCCCACTTAGGAAACCTGAACGGAAACCTCTGGTGACTTTGTGCCCCACCCAAGGTTGCCGTGCGGTTCCCGGAGGTTTTGGTCAGTCTCCCTACCTGCTTCCACTACCTGCAACCTCCGGCAACCACCTGCAACCTCCGTGAACCGCACGGAAACCTTGGGTGGGGCGCAAAGTCTCCAGAGGTTTCTGTTCAGGTGTCCTAAGTGGGACAGGGGCATTATTCCAGCACTTTGTGTCTCTCTTCACAATCCTCCAAATGTAGCAGCTTCGTGTATATTCCCTGACGATAGGTTTGTGGGCACGGGCAGTTTTGTCGGTGTTTTATACGATGCACGAGGCTATCAGAGCACAAACCATGCCGTGCAGGCAGAGGGCCCAAGTCAGTCTGGACAGGTGAGTAAATGCAGAGGACACAGGCAGCAGCGAGCACTGTTTCAGAAACAACCTTTAGATCTATTATCTGCCTGCCAATGTACTAAGATTACTCCTGGGATAACCAGAGAAAATCTAGAAAGTCTGCTGGCAGATCGTGATTAAACGGTGTCTGGAACTGTCGGAGAACCGCCAATGCTTCGCCATCTATAATTCATCCCACTTGTTTTCTTTACTTTCTCCTTCTTAATAAACAATGTCAGCGTCTGTCTGACTTCAAAATCTGATCATGGCCACAAGACTGTAGGACCGTAAGATTATGGCGGCACGGTGGGTGGCGCAGCGGTAGAGTTGCTGCCTGACAGCGCTTGAGACCCGGGTTCGATCCTGTGTCTGTGCGGGGTTTTGTACGTTCTCCCCGGGGCTCCGGATTCCTCTTGAAACTCCAAAGACGTGCAGGTTTGAAGGTTAATTGGCTTTGGTAAAATTGGTAAAACACCACCGAGTCCGCACCGACCAGCGATCCCCGCACATTAACACTATCCTCGGGACAATTTTACATTAATACCAAGCCAATTAACCTACATACAAACCTGCACGTCTTTGGAGTGTGGGAGGAAACCGAAGATCTTGGAGAAAATCCGCGCAGGTCACGGGGAGAACGTACAAACTCCGTACCGACAGCACCCGTAGTCAGGATGGAACCCGGGTCTCCGGCGCTGTAAGGCAGCAACTCTACCGCTGCGCCACTGTGCCGTTGTTGTGTAGGATGGAGCTAGAGTACTTGGTGATCACAGGTCGGTGCGGACTCGGTGGTCCGAAGGGCCTGTTTCCGCGCCGTATCTCTGAAGTCTAAAGTCTCCCATTCGATCATGGCCAATCTATTTTTCCAGCATTTATACAGTATCTTGTCATGTCCCAAGGAAGTCCCAGATCGCTGCGCATTCAATTACAAACTTTTAAATTATAATCAGCAATGTTACACCGCAGCTCGGGAGAGTTGAGCTCAAAGCCCAGGCTGACATTCCAGTGGAGATAATACATCGGCAGAGATGACGTCCTTCAGATGGGACAATAGGTGTGGATCTTCTCGGACGAGCGGCAATAGATCTCATAGCCCCAACTCAAAGATCTTCATAGGAGCAGAATTAGGCCATTTAGCCCATCAAGTCTACTAAGGTCATAAGTGATAAGAGTAGAATTAAGCCATTCGGCCCATCAAGTCTACTCCACCATCCAATCATGGCTGATCTATCTCTCCCCCCTAACCCCATTCTCTTTGCCGACTCTGACACCTGTACTAATCAAGAATATATCTATCTCTGCCTTAAAAATATCCACTGACTTGGCCTCCACAGCCTTCTGATCATTCTGCTCCACCTTTCGATCAATGACTGATCTATTTTTCCCTCTTAACCCCACTCTCCCGCCTTCTCCTCATAATCCCTGACACCCGTACTAATCAAGAACCCATCAATCTCCGCTTTAAAAATATCCATTGACTTGGCCCCCACTGCCGTCTGTGGCAATGAATTCCACAGATTCACCACCCTCTGACTAAAGAAGTTCCTCCTCATCTCCATTCTATAGGTAGGACAACTGGTCCTATATCAGTGAGTTTCCATCATGGGCTTTCCACGTATGGAGGCTGTGGGCAGAATGGCCTCCCTCTGGGATGTAAATTTCTACTTTTAGTTTTAAAGATACAACTTGGTAAGAGGCCCTTCGGCCCACCAAGTCTACGCTGACCATCAATCACCCTGTTCACACTAGTTCTATGTTATCCACTTTCTCATCCACTCCCTACACTCTAGGGGCAATTAACAGGGGTCCAATTAACCTACAAAACAACGTCTTTGGGAAGCGGGAGGAAACCGGAGCACCCGGAGAAAACCCACGCGGTCACGGGGAGGGGGGAGGTACTCCGTGCTGACAGCGCCCAAGGTCAGGATCGAACCCGGGATTCAGGCGCTGTGAGGCAGCGGCTCTACCACCGTGCCACCAATGATCCTACGAAGTGGAGCTGAGAATGAGCTTGACAAAACTGTACTGCGATGAGAAGGAGCTGGATTTATTGCTACTAATATTTTGGCCGCATTAACTTGGCAGACACTGTTGCTCGTCACAACTGTGCCAAAGTTTGCTTTGAACGTCATAATGTTATTTCATTATTCCTCTATTCCTTCATTTATCATAAAGAATCCAAGAATAAGTTCAACGCAAGGACATTACCATTGGGCAATGGGCTTGTTCATTAACACTGGGCAACATGGTGCACCTGGCTTCAGGCAGGGACAGGCAATACACACAGTCATCTCTTAAAGCTACAACCCATGTCTCCATGTCTCCTTTCACACAAAGGGTGGTGGGTGTCTGGAACAAGCAGTCAGAGGAGGTAGTTTATGACAGGGAGGTAGTTTGAGGCAGGGACTATCCCAACGTTTAAGAAACAGTTCGACAGGTGCATGGATAGGACAGGTTTGGAGGGATATGGGCCAAATGCAGGCAGGTTGGACTAGTGTAGCTGGGACAGGCTGGCCGGTGTGGGCAAGTTGGGCTGAAGGGCCTGTTTCAATGCGCCTTGGATCATCATGTCGTGGCTCTGTGCCTGCATTGGATGGGTGGAGAAGATGCAAATAAATGGATGGTGCCAAGATAGTCCTATCATGAAATACTAGCAAGATAAGGTGGCACTGTGGGGCAGTGCATTGGCATGGTGACCCAGCAGTAGTACAGATGCTGCCTTACAGCGCCAGAGACCCAGGTTCCATCCCGAGTTTGTACGTTCTCCCCGTGACCTGCGTGGGTTTTCTCCAGGATCTCTGGTTTCCTTCCACACCCCAAAGACGGACAGGTTTGTAGGTTAATTGACGCTGTAATTGTAAATTGTCCCTAGTTTGTGTAGGGTAGTGTTAATGTTTCGGAGATCGCTGGTTGGCGCGGACTCCGTGGGCCGAAGGGGCTGTATCCGTGAACTTTGTACATTCTCCCTGTGACCGCGTGGGTTTTCTCCGTGTGCTCAGGTTTCCTCCAACATTCCGAAGACGTGCAGATTTGCAGATTAATTGTTTCTGTGAATTGTCCCTAGTGTGGGGTCAAGGAAAGAGTGTTCACATCACGGTCCTGTTTCCACCACCACGCACAAGAAGCAACAAGACAGACACCAATGTGCAGATGCCGAGAAGTTTGTTCCAGCTCTGGCTGAACAATTTCTAATCTTGTATGTGGACTCGATAAGAAGAAATCCCTAGTGTGTAGAATAGAATATTGGTGACCGTGGATTCAGTGGGCCAAAGGGCCTGGTTCCACATTGTATCTCTAAACTAAACTAAACTAGTCTCAGTCTTTTATCCCCATATAGGAGAGTCTAAAACTAGAGAGCATAGTTTGAAGGGAAAAATTGTTTTAAAGGGAAAGATTTAAAGAGGGACTGAGGGATATTTTTCACATAAATGTTGGCAGGTTGTAAAGGAAAATACGATGACAACATTTAAAAGATGTTTGGGCAGATACGTGGTTACATAGAAGATAAAATGCTGTGGCACAGGAACAGGCCCGTTGCCCACAATGCCGAACATGATGCCACGATAAACTAAACTCATGTGTCGGAAGCAACAGCAGATGCTGGTTTACACCGAAGATGGACACAAAATGCTGGAGTAACTCAGCGGGACAGGCAGCATCCATGTCCCTCCATTCCCTATATGTTGAGGATAGGAAATGCAGTTTAGTTTGGTTTAGTCCAGAGACACAGTACATCGTGGAAACAGGCCATTCGGCCCACCGAGTCCGCACCGGCCAACGATATCCCGTACACTAGTTCTATCCTACACACACGGGGGAGAATATTTACAGAAGCTAATTAACCTACAAACCTGCACCTCCTTGGGAGTGTGGGAGGAAACCAGAGTACCCAGAGAAAACCCACGCAGGTCACGGGGAGAACGAACAAACACCATACAGGCAACACCCGTGGTCAGGATCGAACCTCTGGCGCTGTAAGGCAGCAACTCTACCTACCGCTGTTCCCTGACAATTATGATCCACGAGAAAACATGGACTATGCCTCAAATGACGGGAATCAACTCTCGAGAGATAGCTGTGTAATTTTAAAGGGTGTCTTTGGCTTTAAAAGCAGAAGAAATTCGTAAAGATTGTTTTAATCAAAAATTGACCCAAACCTAAATGAGTAACTGGAGAGGATTGGGAAGGGAGACATATTATCTCATCCAACATTTCTAAGTTTAATCAATGCAAGTAAAATACATCAGTTATTTGTAGTCATTTTTCCTGGACTGCCCCTGTCTCCATTTGATTAGTCCAGTGCCAAAATGATGATTGCAAAGAAGCGTATGATATGGACCCAGGGTGCAATTTAATAGTGTTTAGATTAGGAAGATGTCTGTTTAGAGAGACTATATAGACTGGAGTATACAAGGCATTCTTTGAAGCTTCAATAATCAGACAGTAAATTTTTTTTTCTCTCACCAGACACTTTTTTCTCATTTAGTTCGTCATTCAATCTTGTAAAAATAAATACATTTTGTCACTCCCTCCTCTGGTTCACTCCACTCGAGCGAGTATTCATGCCGATGTTCAAACGGCCTCTTCTGATGAAAATTGGAGCTGTATTTACGTAAAGATGGACTGAGTTTGAGTTTTGTTGCAATTTAATTGAGAGACACAGCGCGGAAATGGGCCCTTCGGCCCCACAGAGCCCGCAGCGACCAGCGATCCCAGCACACCAACACTATCCTACACACACTAGGGACAACTTACATCTGCACCAAGCCAATTCACCTACAAACCTGAACGCCTTTGGAGTGTGGGAGGACAACGAAGATCTAGGAGAAAACCGACCCAGGTCACTGGGAGAAGGTAGAAACTCTGTGCAGACAGCACCCGTAGTCAGGATCGAACCCGGGGCTCTGGCGTTGTAAGGCAGCAGCTCTACCCGCTGTACTACCATGCCGTCCCCACGATGACCATGACTTTTGCAAGGGACAGGGACACCATCTTGTCACAGTGGAGAGGCCCGCCTGTGCTTGGGATCCTTTCTCCGGGACCTTTGGTTTCCTCCCACACTCCAATTGGCTTCTGTGGATTGCAATTCCGTAAATCCTCCACAGCCAAGCCGTCTGGAGCTGTGCTCCTGGCAGGGCCATCCAAGGTGGGCAGGTCGAGGAGGGAGGTTCCTGACAAAGCGGGGCCCAAGGAGAAGACCTTTGGGCACCATATCTGAGGAATGGTGCGCTGACTCTGGAGAGTGTCCAGAGGAGGTTTACGGTAATGATCCCAGGAATGAGTGGGTTAACTCATGATGAGCGATTGTCGGCACTGGGCCTGGGCCTGGGCCTGACAATAAAGGATACTTTGACTTTGAGAAGAATGAGGGGGGACCTCATTGAAACATACAGAATAGTGAAAGGCTTGAATGGAGTGGATGTGGAGAGGATGTTTCCACTAGTGGGAGAGTCTAGGACTAGAGGTCATAGCCTCAGAATTAAAGGACATTCTTTTAGGAAGGAGATGAGGAGAAAATTATTTTATCAGAGGGTGGTGAATCTGTGGAATTCTTTGCCGAAGCCGTCGGTGGATATTTTAAAGGAAACGATAGATAGGTACTTGCTTATTACAGGTGTCAGAGGTTAAGGGGAGAAGACAGGAGAATGGGATTCGGAGGGAGAGATAGATCAGCCATGATTGAATGGTGGAGTAGACTTGTTGGGCTGAATGGCCTAATTGTACTATCACTTATGACCTTATGACCGCAATGGCGAAACAGGTGGAGGATGATGACTTCCAGGATGGGCAGTATAACAGGGGGTGAAGGGAGGGGGTGGGGGGGGGGTAGAGAGGGAATGCAAGGGCTACTTGAAATTAGATAAATCAACATTCATACTGCTGTGTTGTAAGCTGCCGAAGCGAAATATGAGGTGCTGTTCCTTTGAGATCTCTCTCTCTGGAAATGCCCGCAGTGAGTTTCAAGACTGCAAACTCAATTATAAATCTTTCTTCGACCATGTGAACGTAGATTAGAATCAGAAGCAGCGCATTCAAGTTTAGTTTCGTTTTGAGATCCAGAAGGGGGTCCACGTTGACCACCCACGGATCACCCGCTCACCCGAGTTCCACGTTTGCCCCACTTTCACATCCACTCCCGACACACTCGCGGAAATTTACAGAGGGACAATTAACCTGCAAACCCGCACGTCTTTGGGATGTGGGAGGAAACCGGAGCACCTGGAGGGAACCCACCCGGTCCCAGGGAGAACGCGCAAACTCCACACACAGACCGCACCCGAGGTCAGGATCGTGCCCGGGTCTCCGGCGCTGTGAGGCAGCGACTCTACCAGCTGCTCCATTGTGCCGCCTGGTTCTGCAAAAGAATCCTGGACCTAAAGTGTTAACTGTTTGTCCTTTCACAGATGTTTCTTAACCTAGCTAATATTTTTGTTATATGTCATTATTACAAAAATTGAAAAATATGGACATATTGGAGGTACTACATTAATGTGATCTTTTTTTACACTTGGCATGGTAACTGAGTTAATGGTGGCATGATAATGCATTTGATTACACAACTACATTTTGACATGAATCTGTTTATTTACTGTGTAAAGTCCATAAACACGTAGTTCCGACATATTGCCTGAATTATTCTGTGGTTGCAGGAAATTCCCATTGTTTAACTGGAGCCATGTTGAGGATAAACACAAAACTCTGGTGTAACTCAGCGGGTCAGGCAGCATCTCTGTTATGCAGCACTCTCAACTTAAAGGTAGGAAGTTCTGTATTCAAAGTCCACTCCTCCTAACACTCCAAACTATGCTGCAGATGCCATTGTTAATTGGAACAGATATTAGTACAAAATCCACCGTTGCAATATCTCAACTAAATCCAGGGCTGTTGTCTCTGGACACCGGGTGCTGGAGCAACTCAGCGGGTCAGGCAGCATCTCTGGAGAAAAGTAATAGGTGACTTTACGGGTGGAGACCCTTATTCAGAATGAGAGATACAGACAGTCTGAAGAAGAGTCTCGACCCGAAACGTCACCTATTCCTTTTCTCCAGAGATGCTGCCTGACCCGCTGAGTTACTCCAGTACTTGGTGTCCATCTTCAGTATAACTCAACATCTGCAGTTCCTTCCTTACTCATCTTACACATCTGCACTTTAGTCTGTTTGAACTGTTTTGACTATTTTACTGTTGTAATGTTCTTTTTACAAACCATGTTCTCGGGGTATCCAAATCTAAATGTTATTAGTTATTTAAGTTATGACATCGGATGGAAGCTGCATACCAAATCTCGTTGCACTTATGTGCAATGACAATAAAAGATATTATTATTATTATTATTAAGGATAGGATTGTGACCCGTTGCTTTAAATTATGTCATCTGATTTTGGCTGATGACAAGAGATCTCTTGAAAATCATGCTGGGGTAGTTTTAGTAAAGGGCCTGTCCCACTTACGCGATTTTTTAGGCGACTACAGGAGACAAGGCCGTCACCACATGGTTGCCGGGGTGTCGCCTGTATGGTCGTGAGTAGACTCCTCAGTCGCCCAAAGAATCGTAGTGTCTTTCTGGTCGCCGAAAACTTTTCAACTTGTTATTGGCGGCCTTGTGTTTGACGCCAAATGAGCGTAGCTTGACGTAGGTGATGTCGTAGGTTGTCGCCGGGTTAATGTAGGCAGTCACCAGGATGTCGTAGGATGTCGCCAGGTGACGTAGGTTGTTGCCGGTGCTGACTGCGGTGAATTTCAATATCGTATTCGCCAGCAGTCACCTAAAAAAATCGCCTAAGTGGGACAGGCCCATTAGTCCAGTCACCCGTTCCTTCGGCGACCTGCTACGACTATGACAGTCGATGGCAGTCGCTTAAAAATCGCCTAAGTGGGACAGGCCCTTAAGGAACAGCCAGAACAGACATCACAGACAGGTAAATAGTTGTCTCATGAAACATGTCTGCAAAAGTCACCCATCAAGGTCATACAACAAACCCCACCAAATCCCCATCGACCATCAGTCCTACATTCATATTATAATCATACTGATCCCACTACCCTCTCCCTACATTCCCATTAACTCCCCCACGCACCCTTATGCTTTTTCCCCCCTTAATAAGGATGGTGGCGCAGCGGTAGAGTCGCTTCCTGAAAGCGCTTGCAGCGCCAGAGACCCGGGTTCAATCCTGACTACCGGTGCTGTCTTTACAGAGTTTATACGTTCTCCCCGTGACCACGTGGGTTTTCTCCGAGATATTCGGTTTCCTCCAGCACTCCGCTCCAAACACATGCAGGTTTGTAGGTTAATTGGCTTGGTATAAGTATAAACTGTCCCTGGTGTGTGTAGGATGGTGTTAATGGAAAAAAATTAAAATTACACAGCAGTTTGTAGTCATCGATGATCCAGCATCAGAATACAACATTATCATCCATATGCACGGTGCACTGGAGCAAGCCGACAGGGAGATCCCCTCCCACCGACCAACCTCCCGTAGCTTTAGACTTTAGAGATACAGCGTGGAAACAGGCCCTTCAGCCTACCGAGTCCGTGCCGACCAGCGATCCCCCGTACACCAGCACTATCCTACACACTAGGGGCAATTTACAATTTTAACAAAGCCAATTAACCTACAAACCTGTACGTCTTTGGAGTGTGAAGATCTCGGAGAAATTCCACGAGGTCACGGGGAGAACGTACAAACTCTGTGTAGACAACACCCGTAGTCAGGATCGAACCCGGGTCTCTGGCGCTGTAAGGCAGCAAATTTACTGCTGCACCACCGTGCCACCGTACCACCTGTGCCACCCTACGTAAGGTTATATCAGTAAATCAAGGCTCTTATAGTAAACTATTCACTTTATTTTGGAGCTAAAACAACAGGATCGATTGCTTCTTGTCGTGGACAGTAACAAATTTCATGCTCAGCCTTCATTCGAAGACACTTAACCCATGTTATTTGTACATATAAATTTATTCTGAGGTGGTATACTCCGACCTTTGTTATAATATTCAGGTCACAATTTGAATGACTGGATTGTTTTAGTGCAAAATTGACTTTGAATTATCTGAAGTGGGTTGTATTTCATATCCAGACCTTGCCTGCTTTGCCATTCAACCTTTTATTCTCCATTTTAATTTTCTTTATTGAACCAAGCCAAGTTTGCATCCTCTTCTGGGTACTGAGCTGATTCATCGTCCCTCACTGAGGTGAGGGGCAATATTGCATGTTGACTCAAATGAGGGTCAAGGTCACAGTGATCCTCGGTGGCTGGTGGATGCCGAGATCTCTGTAGGGCGGCATGGGACCAGGGTTCGATCCTGACTACGGGTGCTGCCTGTACGGAGTTTGTACGTTCTCCGCGTGACTTTTCTCCGGGTGATCTGGTTTCCTTCCACACTCCAAAGACGTGCAGGTTTGTAGGTTAATTGCCTTCTGTAAATTGTCCCTAGTGTGTTGGATGCAACTAGTGCCTGTGCTTCGTCTTTCCACTGACTGGTTAGCACGACACAGAAGCTTTTCACTGTACCTCGGTACACATGACAATAAACTGAACTCAACTCAAACTCAAATGCCAAAGATGTGCAGGCTTGTCGGTTAATTGGCCCTTTGTAAATTATCGCTAGTTTGTAGGCTGAGAAGTGGGATAACATCAAACTAGTGTGAATGGGTGATGGATGGTTGGCATGGACTTGGTGGGCCAGAGGGTCTGTTTCCACGCTGTATATCTAAACTAAACTAAAGAGGAAGCTAGATAGAGGAGTCAATGGACAAGAAGGCAAGAGCTGAAGACTAAAGTGCATGTCCCACTTACGCGACCTTTACAGCCGACTGCCGCGACCCATGATAAGTCGTGAGAGGTCTCCTATGGTCATGAGAGGTCATCCGCGACATGTCGCCAGGGGTCGCCTGTATGGTTGTGAGATGTCTCCTATGGTCGTGAGAGATCTCCAAAGAGTCGTAGTGTCTTTCTGGTCGCCGCTGAATTTTCAACGTTGAAAATTCCGACGACCTATCACTGGTCGCGGAAGTCACCTGTAAAGGTCGCGTAAGTGGGACAGGACCTTTAGGCATTAATAGACCTAAAGAGAGAGAGGGGGGGGGGAGGAGAGGAGAAGAGGTCCTGGTGGAGATATGGTACATACAAGCCGGCAGCTATGGTGACAGGGTGTTAGATGGAGTGGAGGTGGGGGGAACTGGAGGGCAAATGGCCAAGAGGGTGAAGTGCGACAGAATGGAGGAGGGGAGGCAAGAGGAGAGAGTGCGGAGATAAAAGGAAAGAGGGAGGATTTATTGGTGAGATGAGAACGCGATGGAGGGGCAAGGTTGGGGAAGGTAAAGTGGGAGGAGACTGAGAATAGCATAGTCATAGAGTCAAAGAGCATGGAGACGGGCCCTTCAGCCCAACTCACACACAGAGACCAACACTCCCCATCTACATTAATCCCACCTGCCTGCCTTTGGCCCATATCTCTCTAAACCTGACCTATCCATGCGCCTATCCGGAAAGGAAAGATGTTTGCTTGGATGTTGGCGGGGCTCGAGGGCCTGAGCTATAGGGAGAGGTTGAGCAGGAAAGAACGGATAAGTGCACAGAGTGTCTTGCCCAGAGTAGGGGAATCAAGAACCAGAGGTCATAGGTTGAAGGTGAGGGAGGAAAGATTTGATAGGAACCTGAGGGGTAACTTTTTTACACAGAGGGTGGGATGAGCTGCCAGAGGAGGTGGTTGAGGAAGGGGATTATCATATTGTTTCAGAGACATTTGGACAGGTACATGGATAGCACAGGTTTAGAAGGTTATGAGCCAGGTGCAGGCAGACTGGAGAGAGTAGATGAGGCATGTTGGTCGTTGTGGGCAAGTTGGGCTGAAGGGCCTGTTTCCACACTGTGTGACTCTAGCTATGCGGAATGAAGGGGCTGTAGGGAGGGGGAACAGGAGAGTAAATGTCATGGGACATTAATGGGGCAAGAAGAGATGGGTGAGGAGGGCAGGAAAAATGGGAATATTACTGAGGAACGAGAGGGGACTGATTCAGGAGAAATTAATGCCAAGGATAAGTTCTGGAAAGGAGCAGGAGTAATAATAATAATAATGGATGGGATTTATATAGCGCCTTTCTAATACTCAAGGTGCTTTACATCGCATTATTCATTCACTCCTCAGTCACACTCGGTGGTGGTGGTAAGCTACTTCTGTAGCCACAGCTGCCCTGGGGCAGACTGACGGAAGTGTGGCTGCCAATCTGCGCCTACGGCCCCTCCGACCACCACCAATCACTCACACACATTCACACACAGGCAAAGGTGGGTGAAGTGTCTTGCCCAAGGACACAACGACAGTATGCACTCCAAGCGGGATTCGAACCGGCTACCTTCCGGTTGCCAGCCGAACACTTAGCCCATTGTGCCATCTGTCGTCCCAGCGCCATCTGTCGTCCCAGGAGTAGGATTGGGGAAGGGGGCAGAGATGGGAGTGTGGTGTGTGGGAAGGGGGCGGCCATTAATAAACATTACGGGGAAAGGGAGGGAATAATTAAGAAGTCAATAGAATGAATTGACGTAAAAGCAGAGAGAGTGGGAGGCGTGGGGAAGGGGTCCTGATGAAGGTATGGTAAAGACCAAAGCTAAAAAAGCAACAACAAAAAAAGCAAATTGAAGGTACAGGAAGGGTGTGAAGGCTTTGGGGATGGTGGGGAGAAGGTTTACCGGAATGATGACTGCATTAAAAGAGTATGAACCGGAATGCGGGGACGGACAATTTGGATTGTTTTCTATGGAACGTCGGAGGTTGAGGGGAGACCCAATAGATGTATATATAATGATGAGAAGCATGGATAAGGTAGACAGTCAGAACCTTTTGCCCCAGAGTGAAAATGTCAAAGATTAGAGGGCACAGCTTGAAGGTGAGAGGGGCAAAGTTTAAAGGAGATTTAAAGGGCACGTTTTCATTTACACAGAGGGTGGTGAGTATATATTGTGGGTGGCATAGATGAGGTAGACAGTCAAAACCTTTTTTCTCAGGTTGGAAATGTCCAAGATTAGCGGGCGTAGCTTTAAGGTGAGAGAGGCAAAGTGTAAAGGAGATGTGCGGGGCATGTCTATTTACACAGAGGGTGGTGGATGCCTGGAACGCAATGGTTGGGGGTGGGGGTGAGGGTGGAGGCAGGTGCGTCAGTGGCATTTAAGATGCTTTTAGCATCATGTTCAGCATCGGCATTGTAGGCCAGAGGTCTTGTTCTTGTGCTGTGCTGTTCTTTGAAGGTGGTGGGTGCCTGTAACTAGGGTTGCCAACATTCTCACTCCCAAATAAGGGTCAATAGGTCAAAATAAGGGACAAATTCTCGACGGCAATTCGTTGACCGACTCGGCCGTGGCTGGGTGAATGGAGTTGGCCCGGGTGCTGGACTGCACACCGGCCGGCGGGCCAGCTAATGAGATTCGGCCCGGGCCGCGCGACGCCATGCGCAAAGTCCGGCACCCCATCCAACTCATGAACCGATGATCGGTCATGAGAAGGAGGGGTGGTGGTGGTGTCGATGGTAAGCGAAGGTCCGAAGGTCGGACAGTTGGCCGGGCTGCCGACCGACGTGGCCACGGGCGAGGCGATGCTGCTGCTGCACTCCATGGGCTGCACTACGTCAGGACGGGTGAGGCGGGGCCGGACGCGGAGCTCTGACCCGACAGTCCACTCGACCCGAGTAGTAGCAGTCAAATACGGGAGAAGTGCGGTCCCGTATGGGGCAAACCAATTTAGCCCAAAATACGGGATGTCCCGGCTAATACGGGACAGTTGGCAAATCTAGCTGGAACACACTGGTGGAAGCAGATATGTTAGTGTTATTTAAAGGCTTTTAGATAGGCACATGGATATGCAGGGAATAGAGTGATATGGATCACGTACAGGCAGGGGAGATTAGTTGATCTTGGTAATGTGTTCGGCACAGACCCAGTGGGCTAAAGGGCCCGTTGCCGCGCTGTACTCCCTTCTGCGCGGCATGAAAAATGTTAGGAGAAATAATTAACCTTGGACAGAGTTATTCCACAGGCAATACATAAAGCATTGTCGCTCTCAGGCAGAACACCAGTAACAAGTGCTATTAAGAACAGAAACAATGAATTATATTCTAAACGGCTGATTACTTATGAAGGGAATGGGCTGAGAAATGACTTATTGCCCCATTCCCTTTTCCATTTATTCGCCGCTCCCAAGGACCACTCAACCTATTGAAAGAGCAGCCACTCAGTTGATTTCCCTGAGGGGAATACCATTTTATTCTCCGCGCCGAACCCACCATTTCATGTCGAGGAATCCTATTAGAATCCGTAAGATAATACGGGGAGGATTAAAGGAGAAATACAGAACTCACTTTGCCTCGGTTGACCAATCGAAAGTATAAAATATCCCCTCTACGTTTGCTTTTCAGCGGCCAACTCTTTAAACGCAGGACAGAGCCCAAGCTTGCCGCAATGTCACGGTTTGCAGCAGCCCTCTGAGTAGCTAGTCTCGGAGGTGGAGTCCATTTTACACTTCGTGTCCGGCCGAAAGTCAACTTGAAATCTTCAGTCCAGAGGGCGGCTTAATCTGTGGAATCCATTGACACATTGCTGCAGATGCCAATTCAATGGGTAGTTTTAAGGCAGAGACTTGGACAGGTTCTTGTTTAGTCAGAGGGTGTCAGGGGTTATGTAACTCTGAGGCTTTATAAGGCACTGGTCAGACCACAGTTGTAAAGTGAGCTGTTTTGGGCCCCGTGTCTGAGGAAGGACGTGATTGCATTGGAGAGGGTCCAGAGGAGGTTTACAACAATGATCCCAGGAATGATTGGATTAAAATCATTGGGCCTCTACTCGCTGGAGTTTCGAAGGATGAGAGTGGACCTCATTGAAACTTACCGAATAGTGAAAGGTCTGGATAGAGTGGGTGCAGAGAGGATGTTACCACTAGTGCGAGAGTCTAGGACCAGAGGCTATAGTCTCAGAATTAAAGGATGTGACGTTAGAAAGGAGATGAGAAGGATTTCTTTAGTCAGAGGGCAGTGAATCTGTGGAATTCATTTCCACAGATGCTGTGGAGTCCATCAATGGATATTTTTATGGTGGAGATTATTTTAAGATGAGATCATCCCATCATCCTCCTGCGCTCCAAGGAATAGTCCAAGCCTACTGAACCTCTGCCTATAGCTCAGGCCCTCTAGTCCAGGCAACATCCTCGTTAATCTTCACTGTACCCTTTCCAGCTTGACAACATCGTTCTAATAACATGGTGCCCAGAACTGAACACAATACTCAACATGTGACCTGACCAACATCTTATACAACTGCAACATGACCTCCCAACCTCTCTACTCAATACTCTAACTGATGAAGGCCAATGTGCCAAAAGCCTTTTTGACCACCCGATCTACCTGTGACTCCACCTTCAAGGAACCATGCACCTGTACTCCCAGCTCCCTCTACTCTACAACACTCCCCGGAGGCCTACCATTCACTGTGGAGGTCCTGCCCATGTTAGACTTCCCAAAATGCAACACCTCACATTTTTCTGCTTTAAATCCCATACTTTCATTAAACTCCAGCACTTTGTGTCTTTTTGTGTAAACCAGCATCTGCAGTTCCTTGTTTCAGCATCTTTAGGGGTGATGTTTCGGGTTGGGTCTGAAGAAGTGTCCCGACCCGAAACGTCACCTATCCATGTTCTCCAGAGATGTGGGGTTTTTTTGGAACAGAAAAAGCACTCCCACTTTACGAACAAAATTAGCAATAACAGATCCTGTCTGAAGACGGGTTTCGGCCTATTTCCTTCGCTCCATAGATGCTGCCTCACCTGCTGAGTTTCTCCAGCATTTTTGTCTACCTAATAACAAATCCTGTTCTGTTTTGCAAGGGGGAGTTCTATCTCATCTTTCGGAACGGCATTCAAAATGTAACTTCACCCTCGATGGGCACGTCCCTACAAACTGATAATTAAAGCAACCGCATTTCAAGCAGCTCAGTATTTTAATCGAGTGAATCATATTTCAGAAACAGTATTTTATATATTCCCTCACTCTCATCCCTGAGGTGTTACTTCCTGCCTTCACTTTGGCTGAATTATTAAAAATGATTTTGTTGAATCATATTCTTTAAATAGACGGGCCAAGTGAAAAATGATTTTTTTTAATAACATTCCCGTGAAAGAACTTTGGAACAATTTGCTACATTAAAGCTGCTGTATAAAAAAATATGGAAGGCCGTTGCCTGCGTTTAAAATGATGGAAATAAAAACAGAGATACCTCTCGATAGAGTTTAGTTTAGTTTGGTGTGGTTTATAGATGCAGCGCTGAAGCAGGTCCTTCGGCCCACCAAGTCCGCGCTGACCGGCAATCCCCGCACGTTAACACTAACCGACACACACCAGGGACAATTTACATTTATACCAAGCCAGTTAATCCGCAAATCTGTACATCTTCGGAGTGCGGGAGGAAACTGAAGATCTCGGAGAAAACCCATGCCGGTCACAGGGTGAAAGTACACACTCTGTATAGACAGCACCCGTAGTCAGGATCGAACCTGTATCTCTGGCGCTGTGAGGCAGTAGCTCTACCTCTGCGCCACCATGCTGCCCTAGTTCAGAGGTTTTCTGATGTTCTTGAGGGAGGAATACTGATGTCCTTAGTCTGTGTGCAATGAGTATGTTGAAAGTGGCTTCACAGGTAGATAGAGTGTTCAAGAAGGCTTTTGCCACATTGGCCTTCACCAGTCACAGCATTGAGTATTGAAGTTGGGATTTCATGTTGCATTGGTATACGACGTTGGTGAGGCCGCATTTAATATTCTGTTCAGTTTTGGGCACCACAATACAGGACAGATGTTATCAAGCTGGAAAGGGTTCAGAGATTTACGAGGATATGGCCAGGACTCGAGGACTCTAAAGTAAACTAAAAGTGGGAAGACGCTGAGCCTGGCCCCTGCTCATCCCCGAGGACCAGAGAGGAGGGTGGAGATTGTCAAGATGGCGGCACATGCAGGAACAAAGGGCCGGTTAGTGAAGGAACCGGGGTCTTGTCCTCCGCGCCCTCAAGGTCAGCTGCGGGAGGTTCCCCCGGGCGAGGAGAGGGATGACGGTCTGCTGGACAATCCAGGCGGAAGCTACGGCTGGAGGCCCTGCAGCAGCCTGGGTCTCGCCTGGATCGCGAACCGCTCCAGGAGACCGAGCGCGCGGATCGGACGCGGCCTGCAGTGGCACAGAGCGGTGGAGCAGCGGTGGAGAACGCTTACATCCTTGTTCGCCAAAGCCGGAACTGCAACGTTGCCTGGACAACGGGCCTTTACGGCCAGCTGCACTTAAAACAACTTAACTTTAAAAATGTTCCAAAACCTGGTGACTCTTATATATGGTCTCAGTGTACTATTTCTATACGATACGATGGAACTTTATTTATCCCAGGAGAGAAATTGACCTGCCAACAGTCGTAAAAGACAAGATATATGGAACGTGAAATTAAAGTAACGAGTGGAAAGGATTGGGAATGTTCAATGATTGGGGGAGTCAGTCTACCCTATGACAGAAGGGGGAGCGTGGAAGGGGGAGTACACGTTGCACTCAATGTGGAATTATGCTTATGCGGCGATAATTTACTGAACTGTACAAAAAAAAAAAGGATCTCACTGTTCCTCGGTACATGTGATGATAAAGAACCGTTGAACCAATGAACAGTGTAAAGGGCCTGTCCCACTTGGCGACATTTTCGGCATTTCAAAATCCAGTGGCGACAAAAAAAATGTTGCGACACTTGAAAAAACACCGCGCGCCAAACGTCATCACGCCGCGTCACGCCGCATCACGCTCGCAAATTTTTCGGTGACCTGATACGTCAGTCAATGATGCCGGCATTTGCGTTAAAAAATCGCCACGTGGAACAGGCCCTTTAACCAAACACAACATGTGGCAGATTAGTGTAGTGGTTAAGGTGCTGGACTTGAAGCCAGAGTTCTGGACCACTGATTTTTTTTAGTTTAGTTTAGTTTAGTTTAGTTTAGTTTAGAGATACTGCGTGGAAACAAGCCCTTCGGCCCACCGGGTTCACGCTGACCAGCGATCCCCGCACATTAACACTATTCTATACTCACGGGGGATCATTTAAAAATATATATATTTTACCAAGCCAATCACCCTGCAAACCTGTACGTCTTTGGAATGTGGGAGGAAACCGAAGATCTCGGAGAAAACCCACGCAGGGAAGAAGTACAAACTCCGTACAGACAGCACCCGTAATCGGGATCGAACCCGGGTCTCTGGCGCTGCATTCGCTGTAAGGCAGCAACTCTACCGCTGCGCCACCGTGACTGCCATCCTGAAATATAAGTTCTATTCCCACCAGAGCAGCTGGGGAATTTAGATTCAGGCAATTAAATAATTCTGGAAAGTAAAAACAAATTTAGCCTCAGTGCCGGTGAAACTATCCGAGGTTTGTGAAAACTCGACTAGTTCACTAAAACGTTCCAGTGAAGGGGATCTGTCATCCATATGTAGTTTGGTTGATCCACATGTGACTGGAAAGCCACCTGTATTTTTCAGTCTGAGGAAGGGTTTCGACCCAAAACGTCACCTATTAAATTTTTCCAGAGTTGCCGCCTGACCCGCTGAATTACTCCAGCATTTTGTCCCTATCTTTGGTGTAAACCAGCATCTGCAGTTCCTTCCTACGCCATTATGTTTGGCTGTTGATGGCTCTCGGAGGAATTATGATTCATAGATTAGGTCAATCTAGAACATAGAACGTTCCTACGGCAAGAGGAACAGGCCTTTCGGCCCACAACGTCCATGCCGTACATGGTGCCAGGTTAAACTAATCTCCTCTGCAAGAGAAAATGACCCCGCATTGAGGGGTATAGTTAAAACTCTAGGACCAAGTACCAGCAAGGAGAGCATAGGTCCTACTGTGGATAACACTGGTTGAAATCCTGGTGGCTATAGGTTTGTTGTCACTGATTGCAATTTGGCAGACACTTCTACTCTTTGTGAGAAGACCTGGGTATTTAGAAAGATGGTCGAGCACCTAGAAAGCACAGCCAAGGCTGATGCCTCAGTGCAGTGGAGAGGCAGGATCACCATGTTATGGCTGCAGCACGAAACAGGCCCTTCGGCCCAAATCGTCCCATGCAGACCAAGATTCCCCATCAACGCTAGTCCCATGTCCCCATGTTGGCACATATACCTCACTAGTGGGAGAGTCTAGGACCAGAGGCCACAGCCTCAGAATTAAAGGAGATGAGGAGCAATTCCTTTAGTGGTGAATCGGTGGAATTCATTGCCACTGACGGCTGTGGAGGCCAAGTCATTTGGGTATTTTTAAAGTGGACAGTTTCTTGATTAGTAAGGGTGTCAAAGGTTGCGGGGAGAAGGCAGGAGAATGAGGTTGAGAGGGAAAGAAAGATCAGCCATGATTGAACGACAGAGGCTGAATGGCCTAATTCTGCTCCTTTGATTTTTGAAATCATGAACATATAAACCTTTTCTATCCACGTACATGTCCAAGAGTATTTTAAATGCTATTACATTTAGATGCTGTTACAGGAGTCTATAATACCTCCCCCTTCTGTCATGGGGTAGACAGACTCCCCTCCCCGCCCCCCCCCCCCCCCCCAAATCTTTGCACATCCCCAATCCTTTCCACTCGTCACTTTAATTTCAAGTTTCATGTATCTTGTGTTTTATGACTGTTGGCAGATCAATTTCCCTCCTGAGATAAATAATGTTCTATCGTATCGTTATACTACCTGCCTCAACTGCCTCTTCTGGCAGCTCGTTCCATATACCCACCACCCTCTGTGTGGAAAAAGTTGTCCCTCAAGTTCCTATGAAATCTTGTCCTTTCAAATTCATTTCAAATTCAAGTGATACCTGTCCTTTCACCCACAAGTTAAAATCTTGCGACACTGATCAAAGAGGATAGAGTCAGCCAACATCCGATTCTCAACAGAGCCACTGACCAACATCCTACTGGGCAAGATTACATCTTCATTCAACGTCACTGAACCAAATTATAAAGCCACTCAACATTCCGTCTCAGATGTACGCGTGCTGCTAATTAAACAAAAATGATAATTAAGCAGGGATAGTTTAATTTTTTATAATAGGTTCTATAACTTTGAAGTCGCCGTTAACCAAGAGGTGCCGATATCAACCCATTTCATCTTGGAGAGCAAGTTCATTTTCTTATGAACTCAGGAGATTTCTATTCAGATTTTGGAATGAATGAGAATTTTTAGCTTTTAACCTTTTTAACCTTCAGGTCGGTCGGCGTGTATGGCGGAGAGAAGTTTGTGACGTTGGAGGTTAGATGGGGAGAGATTTAGATTTATTATTGTCACGTGTGAAAAGCTTTGTTTTGCATGCTGTCCAAACAGATCAGGTGTACGATGCGTTGATGCGATACCCAAGCAAAGAGGAAGGTACAGAGTGCAGTATTGGGTAGAGGAGGCTGGAGTAACTCAGCGGGACAGGCAGCATCTCTGGAGAGAGGGAATGGGTGACTGCCTTTTGCGCCAGAGACCCGGATTCAATCTTAACTATGGGTTCTGTGTGCACGGAGTTTGTACGTTCTCCCCGTGACCACCTAGATTATCTCCGGGTGCTCCGGTTTCCTCCCCACTCACCATCAACAACACCACAGTCACATCTGCTGAGTCTTTTAAGTTCCTTGGAACCATTATCTCCAAGGACCTGAAACAGGGGGCCACCATCGACTCCACAGTCAAAAAGGCACAACAGAGGATGTACTTCCTGCGGCAGCTGAGGAAACAAAATCTGCCACAGGCAATGATGGTCCAATTCTACACGGCCATCGTAGAGTCTGTCCTCACCTTCTCCATCATGGTCTGGTTTGGCTCAGCCACCAAGCACGACATCTGGAGGCTGCAGCGAATCGTTCGATCAGCTGAGAAGGTTGTTGGCTGCAACCTTCCCCCCATCGACGAACTGTACACTGCAAGGGCCATGAAGCGAGCGGGTAAGATTATCTCTGACCCCTCTCACCCTGGCCACAAACTCTTTGAAGCACTTCCCTCTGGAAGGCGACTCCGGACTGTCAAAGCTGCCAGACATAAAAACGGCTTTTTTTCCACGAGCAGTAGCTCTCCTCAATAACCAAAAGTCTGTAGCCTCCTTTTGCTCTGGTATTTTATTTCATTCACATATTTAAACTATAATGTTTTATTCTTAATTGTTTTACTGTATGTCGTGTTGTTACTTGCGAGCGGAGCACCAAGGCAAATTCCTTGTATGTGTACATACTTGGCCAATAAACTTATTCATTCATTCAAGAAGGGTCTCGACCTGAAACATCGCACATTCCTTCTCTCCAGAGATGCTGCCTGTCCCGCTGAGTTACTCCAGCATTTTGTAACTATCTTCGGTTTAAACCAGCATCTGCAGTTCCCTTCCTACACATTGGGTAGAGGAGGTCATGTTGCAGTTGTATAAGACGTTGGTGAGGCCACAGTTAGAGTATTGCATTCAGTTTTGGGTACCGCAGTATAGGAAAGATGCTGTCAAGCTGGAAAAAATGCAGAGAAGATTTACGAGGATGTTGCCAGGACTCGAGCGCCTGAAATGGATGGAGAGGTTGACTAGGCAAGGATGCTATTCCTTGCAGTACATACGGATGAGCGGTTTAAGAAAAAATATAGAAAATTGTCCAGCCCAATAATTAATAAAATAGGCAATGTGCTTGAGATTACAGTAATGTACCACAGATTTTAGCTTCCACTGATTTTTTTTTAATGTGCCATAACATAGTGTAACTAAAACAATGTTTGCCTCTCCTACAGAGGTGTATAAGATCAGCAGAGTAAAAGCTCACATCTCTTGCCGAGGGTAGGGCAATCTAAAACCAGAGGACATAGGTTTAAGGTGACCGGTGGTAGAGTGTTAATAGGAACCTGAGGGGTGACTTTTTTACACAAAGGCTGGTGGGTGTATGGAACGAGCTGCTGGAAGAAGTAGTTGAGGCAGGTACGATCGCAATGTTTAAGAAACATTTAGACAGGCTCATGGATAGGACAGGTTTAGATGGATATGGGCATCACGGGCAAGTGGGACGTGTCGATGGGACATGTCGGCCAGTGCGGGCAGGTTGGGCTAAAGGGCCTGTTTCCACACTATGTGACTCTATGACTCTATGCTGAATATCGTTCTCAGCATTGTATTGCATCATTTCAATAGAAAAGGTCCAATGTTAATAATGGGGTGGAGGTGAATCAGACAGTAGCTTAGTTGGCATAGAGGTAGGGTTGCTGCTTTACTGCGCAAGAGACCCGGATTCAATCTTAACTACGGGTTCTGTGTGCACGGAGTTTGTACGTTCTCCCCGTGACCACCTAGATTATCTCCGGGTGCTCCGGTTTCCTCCCCCACTCCAAAGAGATGCAGTTTTAGACAATAGACAATAGGTGCAGGAGTAGGCCATTCGGCCCTTCAAGCCAGCACCGCCATTCAATGTGATCATGGCTGATCATCCCCAATCAGTACCCCGTTCCTGACTTCTCCCCATATCTCCTGACTCCGCTATATTCAAGAGCTCTATCTAGCTCTCTCTTTGTAGGTTAATTGGCTTTGGTAAAATTGTAAATTGTTCCGTGTGTGTGGAATAGTGCTAGTGTACCAGGTGTTCGCTGTTCGGCATGGACACGGTGTTTCCGCGCTGTATCTCTGAAGTCTAAAGTTTTTAGATTTTGTAATCGAGAGGCTGCTTACACAGAGAGAGGATGGGATGAGATGAGTGGTATGTTTCTGTGCTGTATACATCACTGGTCCAGCAGAGATTCGTGGAAGCACTGTGCTGTCTCCTGTTTAGTTTAGTTTAGTTTAGTTTAGTTTAGTTTAGTTTAGTTTAGTTTAGTTTAGTTTAGTTTAGTTTAGTTTAGTTTAGTTTAGTTTAGTTTAGAGATGCAGCGTGGAAACAGGCTCTTCGCCCCACGGACCGCACCAACCAGTGATGCCCGCACACTAACACTATTTCGACACACACTAGGGACAATTTAGAATTATACCAAGCCAATTAACCTACACACCTGTATGTCTTTATTGTGTGGGAGGAATCCTGAGAATCCGGAGAAAACCCATGAAGGTCACGGGGAAAATGTCCAAACTCCAATGTGCAAGCACCCATAGTCAGGATCGAACCCGAGACCCTGGCTCTGTAAGGCAGCAACTCTACCGCTGCGCACATCATGCAGCCCAGAATCAGACGTTTGATTTAATGCCTGGATCAGTCATCAAATCAGTGTCCCGTATGCTCTCTTGTATACATGCAAGAGATCACTTTGAAGAAAAAGCAGGGCCAGTTACCCCTGGAGTCCGTCTGACATTTGTCCCTCAATCAAAATCCTATTATCTGGTCATTATCACACCGGTGTTTGTGGGAGCTTGGAGTAGCTGCTCTGCTACGTACATTGCACCAGTGCATCAGAAATACGCAGAGACACCGTGCCCTTGTCACCTACTCCACACATCTGCCAACCTAAACCACCCTCACCTGTATCCAAGAGTGTTTTGTCAAGAGTGTTTTATTGTCATATGTCCTGAAACGGAACAATGCAATACTTACTTGCAGCAGCACAACAGATGTGTAAACATGGTACAACAATATAATAATCAAAACATGTATATATATGTAAAAATGTATATACAGGTATATATATGTGTGTGCATGTGTATGTTTAATATATATATATATAACATACACGCACACACAAATATTTACATGCATGTACATACTGTACATACATGCACACACACACATATCCATATCATCATATACTTATTAAAAGTCTGATCTTGTACGTGTATATGTGTGTGTGTATATGTGTGTGTGGATATGTGTGTGTGTGTGTATATGTGTGTGTGTATATGTGTGTGTGTATATGTGTGTGTGTATATGTATGATATAATATGTCTTTACATCTTCGCAAAAACAACTACGCGGTAACGACTACATTTTTACATATTCCGATTGACATTTTTCCCGTTGAGGCCGGGATCACCTTATCTGAACATTTTATGCTTTATTTCTCGACTTATTCTTGACTCATTACTGATTAAAAGTCTAAAAAAGTCAAAAGACTTTGAAATTAAAACCACGAGCTTCAACTGATGACATCGCAATGGCTCAGCTAGCAGAGACCAGCCTCAATGAGGATTTCATCCTATATTTGACACGTTATTCGCGATTAAAGCTTTAAAAATGGCAACTTTCACAAGACTTTTACCTATTCTGATTCACATTTTCCCCCTCTAGGCAGAGAACACTTTCACTGAACATTTTATGCTTTATTTCTCGATTTATTACTGATTAAAGTCTAAAAAAATGAAAATACCTTGAATTTCAAACCGACCAGCTTCAACTGATGACGTCACAATGGCAGCTTCAACTGATGATGTGACAATGGATAGGCTGGCAGGGGGAGGGCGAATTGCTATTGCAAAACACAGGGCAAGTGCAATTGGAATTTGTTTTAAAGAGCACTGCTGAGGGAGGCAAGATGAGTGCTGGAATCTTACATTCGGGAATGGCTTCAGTTGGAGGACCATGCCTCCCTTGGGGGCTACGGGTAGGGAATGGGTGCGTTGGGGGAGCAGACCCTCTGCACTAGGTCTAGTATATTATAATACTCAAACAATCAATAGTTGTGCAAAGACTACTGTTTTCAAGTTCCTATACCTTCTTCCCAATGGCAGGAGTGAAATGAGAACATGGCCAGGGTGGTGTGGGACCCTGATGTTGCTGGCTATCTTTTTGAGGCAGCACCTCCTGTAGACCCCTTCGATGGTGAGGAGGTCAGTGCCTGTGATGGACCAGGCAGTGTTCACCACTTTTTTAGTCTTCTATCACATGGCAGGGTTTGTCACACACCCGACTGCAATCGGTCTGAAGAAGGGACACGACCCGAAATGTTGCCCTCCTATTCCCTCCACAGCTGCTGCCTGAGTTACTCCAGCACTTTGTATTTTGATTCAGTAATACTTCATGGGCTGCAAAGTGCTTTGGGAGGTTCTTAAAGGAATGTGAAAGCAGCTATGCAAGTCCAATCTCTCTTTTTTGTCCAAACTGCTGAAAGGTGATATCACTGCTGTTAACGTGACCTTGCAGTGGGCAAATCAATCCATCGGTGCCAATGCAAATGTCTGGCATTGACTGGACTGTTTTTGGTGCACTGAAGCCGTGGCGAATGGCTTTAAACAGTAGTTCATACTTTACTTTTAGAGATACAGCGCGGAAACAGGCCCTTCGGCCCACCGAGACCGTGCCGACCAGCGATCACCCCTTACACCAGCACCATCCTACACACTAGTGACAATTTACAATTTTTACAGAAGCCAATTAACCTGTAAACCTGTACATGTTTGGATTGCGGGGGGAACCCGGAGAAAGGCCACACAGTCACAGTGAGAACGTACAAACTCCGTGCAGACAGCACCCGTGGTCAGGATCGAAACCGGGTCTCTGGCGCTGTAAGGCAGCAACTCTACCGCTGCACCACAGTGCCGCCCGATAGTCTTGTTTAACTTGTTTATTGTTGAACTACCCGCAAGGTCACGAGGTGTTCAATTGGTATACTACCGTGCAAAATCTACCAGTGAAGCCTAAAAGGGGAGCAGAAAGTCAGTCTCGCTGGCGATGAGGTCACGAGGAACTGAAGGTATTGGAATATTGCCTAGTGGGCAGCACGGTGGCGCTGCGGTAGAGTTGCTGCCTTACAGCGCCAGAGACCCGGGTTCGATCCTGACTATGGGTGCTGTCTGCACAGAGTTTATACATTCTTCCCATGGTTTTCCCCAGATTCCTCCCAAATTCCAAAGACATACACACTTGTAGGTTAATTTTTTCGGTAAAAAATTGTAAATTGTCCCGAGCGTGTCAGCGTGGACTCCGTGGGCCGAAAAAGGCCTGTTTCCATGCTGATTTTTTCAAACTAAACTAAAACTAAACTAAACATTAAGTACTGGAGGAACTCAGTGGGTCAGGCAGCATCCCTGTCCTCCAGAGACGCTGCCCGATCCACTGAGTTACTCCAGCAGTTTGTGTTCCTTGCAGGAGATGAGAGAGGGCAAGGACAGGGAGCTATCAATGAATGAAGTACGAGGATCATACACTTGTTTGACTTTAAAGGTGATTTTTTTCCCCCCTCATTCTATTGCCAAATAGCCTGTTATAATAATAATAATAATAATAATGGATGGGATTTATATAGCGCCTTTCTAATACTCAAGGCGCTTTACATCGCATTATTCATTCACTCCTCAGTCACACTCGGTGGTGGTAAGCTACTTCTGTAGCCACAGCTGCCCTGGGGCAGACTGACGGAAGCGTGGCTGCCAATCTGCGCCTACGGCCCCTCCGACCACCACCAATCACTCACACACATTCACACACAGGCAAAGGTGGGTGAAGTGTCTTGCCCAAGGACACAACGAGAGTATGCACTCCAAGCGGGATTCGAACCGGCTACCTTCCGGTTGCCAGCCGAACACTTAGCCCATTGTGCCATCTGTCGTCCCTGTTATGTAAGATTACTGCAAAATGGGAGAGGGATTCAGGATGGAGGGAATATTTACCGAGATCCAACCTGTCTACCTCCCACTTAAGCCCCAAAGGTTCCCATTACATCTTAACCTTGCAGCACTTTGCTTGGGCTCCCCATGTACACGGGGCAACGTTGTGGGAACGCGCACAAGCTTGAGATGTGTAAACGATACAGATGCAAATTCACAGGAATTTTGTTAATTATTAATCAAATGGAAGATCTGAACACTGCTGCATATTATTACGACAGTAAATCGTGAGCGGTGAACACTTCCTTAATCTGTTACAAAGAAAGGGCTTCCTCGTATGTTGCTCCCAGGCGGGCTACTCCGCCAAAGGGAACTACGGCCATTTCCTGAGAGTCAAAGAGGCGTACGGCATGGAAACAGGCCCTTCGGCCCAACTCACCCCTGCCGGCCAAGACGCCCCATCTAAATAAAAACGCAAAGTGCTGGAGTAACTCAATGGACGGGAGACCTTTGGGTCAGGTATTTTGCCCAGAGTAGGAGAATCGAGAACCAGAGGAAATAGGTGTAAGATGAGGGGGGAAAGATTTGACAGGAACCAGAGCGGTGACCTTTATACACAAGGGGTGGTGGGTGTTTAGAACAAGCTGCTGGAGGAGGTAGTTGAGGCAGGCACTATCATAATATTTGAGACATTTAGACAGGTACATGGATAGGGTTAGTATAGAGGGATATGGACCAAATGCAGGTAGGTGGGACTAGTGTAGACCGGGCATGTTGGTCAGCGTGGGTAATGTTGCGTTGAAGGGCCTGTTTCCACGCCGTATGACTCTATGACTTTATATGGCCCAATTATGGTGACACAATGAACTGCAGATGTTGGAATCGGAAGCAAAAATACAAGCTAATTGGAAGTAGTTTGGAAGAAGGGGTCGAGCCTGAAACGTCGCCTGTCCATTTCCCTCCACAGATCCTGCCTGTGCCACTGTGTTCCTCCAACAGATTGTTCCTTGCTCAAGGACCCATTCATGGCCACTCTCCTGATTCCTGCTAGCCAGCCAATCTTCCATCTGTGCCAACATACAACCTCGCATACCATGAGCTTTGTATTTTCTGCAAAAACCTTTCATGAGGCATTTTTATCAAACGCCTTCTGCAAATATTTAGTTTAGTTTAGAGATACAGTGTGGAAACAAGCCATCTAGTCCACACCGACCAGCAATCCCTGCATACTAGCACTATCCTACACACACGAGGGACAAATTGTACAATTTCACCAAGCCAATTAACCTGCAAAACTGGACGTCTTTGGAGTGTGGGAGGAAACCGGATCTCCCGGAGAAAACCCACACAGTCACGGGGAGAACGTGCAAACTCCATACAGACAGCACCCGTAGTCAGGATCGAACTCAGGTCCCTGGGGCTGTAAGGCTGTAACGCCATCGCTGCCAATATATACAGTCTATTCACCCCTCCCCCTTCATATGCAACATGTGTTAATTCTTGTCAGATAAATTGGTCAAACATGATTTTCTTTAAATAAAGCCATGTTGACTACAATGACTTTTTCTAAGTGCTGTGATCTAACATCATTAGGAACAGCTTTTCCCAATGATGGCCAATGTTTAGCGAACAGGCCTTTACATTCCAACTTCATGTCTCTCTTCCCTTTTTGAATAAGGGAGTTATGTTTGCTATTTCTCAATTAGAATGGAAATTCAAGAAAATGAAAAACAACACGTTATCTATCGCACGCTCAAGACCAAAGGATGACATTCGTCAGTCTGGTGAGTTGTTATAACAGCAGAGTTGTTCATTACCTAGAACATGGAACATAGAACAGTACAGCATGTGTACAGGCCCTTTGACCCACAACATCTGTGCTGAACATGATGCCAAGACCCGTTCTTATCTGCCTGCATGTAATGCATATTCCTTGCCTACATATCGATATGCCTATGCAAACATCTCTTAAACGCCACTATTGTATCTGCGTCTACCACCACCCCCAGCAGCACACACCAGACACTCACCACCCTCTGTGTAAAAACTTACCCCTCACACCTCCTTTAACCTTTGCCCCTCTCACGTTAAAACTACACCCTCTGGCAATTGGTACTTCCATCCTGTGATAAAGGTTTTGTCTGTCTACCCTCTCATTATTTTACATACCTATCATGTCTTCCTGCAAGGCCCACCCAGCGTTCCAGAGAAAACAATCCAACCTCTCCCTGGAGCTAATGCCTCACAATCTGGTCTGGTTATTCAGCTAAACCTCCTCTGCGTCCTTTTCCAAAATCTCCGCATCTTTCCCGTAATGGGGCAACCAGAATTGCCCCAATTGTGTAAGATAGACTGGTGATCGCAGGTTGGCGCTGACTTGGTGGGCCGATGGGCCTGTTTCTATACTGTATCAGTAAACTAAACAAAACCAAACCAAACTAAACTAAACCAAACTAGATTAAGCTAAACTAAACTACAGATAGACACAATGTGCTGAGTAACTCAGCAGGTCGGGCAGCATTCCTGGGGAAACAGGATAGGTGACGCTTTGGGTCAGGACCCTTCCCGAGTTCTTTCCTTTGGGTCTAAGGAATGGTCGCAACCCGAAAGAGTTTGACAAGGTGTCCTGATCCGAAACATCACCCATTCTTTCCTCCAGGGACGCTGAGCTACTCCAGCACTTTTTCGATCACTGGGGTAAGCCGGCAACAGCAGCTCTTGTGCAGGAAGGAATCGTAGATGCTGGTTTACACTGAAGATAAGACACAGATAAGATGCTGGAGTAACTCAGCAGGACAGGCAGCATCTCTAAAGAGAAGGAATAGGTGTTGTTTCGGGCCGAGACACTTCTTCATACTGAAAAAGTGTCTGAAGAAGGGTCCCGACCAGAAACGTCACCCATTCCTTGTCTCTGGAGATGCTGCCTGTTCCGTTGAGTTACTCCAGCATTTTGTGTCCATCTGCAGCTCTTTGTTTCTTAACTATACTGCAGCCAACCTGTGCAACACAGACTCCTTTTCCAACTGCTGACCAGTGGATGCATAGATCAGTTGTGGAACGCCCTTTTGCACAAAGATCACGCTGGTTGGTGGTGGAGATCGGAAACTGAACCTGAAAATCCCCTGGCAAAAAAAGAAAACAAGACTGCATCAAAGGCAGTCAGGAGATCGAGTGCCATCACTTCCCCTGCTGGGAATATCAATGAACACGTGTTCTGAACACTTACATCCGACTACAAGGCAGCAATTAGCCGTAAAGACAAGTACACCAACACTTCCACTCTCCGGTCTGCGTGCTCGACATTGTCAGCGTTGTCAAAACACAACTTCAGTGTCGAGTCCGCGGTGACATTGTCAAAGTGCAACATGACACCAGCAGGACTGATTAACCAGTAGAGTCATTATCCAGCAACCCTCCTGCCTGCCTGCCGTGTAAACTAATACACACACAGCGGGCAGCGAGCCTCATGATACCCTGCCACCTTTATCACAAGTTAGTGTTGGGTCTGAAGGTGCAAGGAAGCATTTGATGCCCACATACCCTTATAGTAACAAAAAGAGGTTTCAATACTCTTGTCAGATATTTTTAGTGCAACGCTTCACGGATGTGTTAAGAGACATTTATTCTGGCGTCACGTCGCTTTTTTTTACAACGTGCCAAAACACGTCAATTATAAGGAGTGACTCCGATGTGCAGCAACGCTTGCTCCCTTGGGAAACACACCGAGAAAAATTGCCATGGCATGCACGACTCCAGCAGACACAAAACTTGCATTTATTTGCCGCCTTAGTTTTGCAGCTCGTTCAGGGCATCTCCTTCATGCCCGTGGACAAAGACGTATTTAGTGAAAATAGACACCAAATGCCAGAGTAACTCAGCGGGACAGGCGGCATCTGTGGAGAGAAGGAATGGGTAACGTTTCGGGTCGAGACCCTTCTTCAGACTGAGAGTCAGGGGAGAGGGAGAGAGTGGAGGTATAGATGGGTACAAAGAGCATATAAGGTGTGAAAACAACAGATCAGAGCAGACGATGTATAGCATGGAAATGTACAGTGGTTCATTGTTGGGGAAGGTGACAAAGAGGCAAAGAAGGGTCTCGATCCAAAACGTCACCCATTCCTTCTACCCAGAGCATGTCCCGTTGAGTTATTCCAGCATTGTGTGTCTATCTAGGATTGGGAAGGATGGAGAGAGAGGGAAAGGAAGGGTTACTTGAATGTTAGAGAAATCAATCTTCCTAACACTGGGGTGTAAGCTGCCCAAGAAAAACATGAGGTGCTGTTCCACCAATTTGCATTGGGCCTAATTCTGACAGTGGAGGAGGCCTAGGCCAGAAAAGTTAGCATGGGAATGGGAGGGGGAGTTAAAGAGTTAAAGCGGGAGATCACGTGGGCCTAGCGGACGTTGAATTGCCCCCATTGTTTGAATTGCGGAGAAACTACATTGAAAGCTCCCGCAACGAGAGATCATGTTCAGATTACCTTTTACTTTTACACTTTTAGAGATACAACTTGGGAACAGGCCCTTCGCCCCACTGAGTCCATGCCGGCCAGCGGTAACCCTGTACACTAGCACTATCCTACACACACTAGGGACACTTTATGGTTTCACCAAAACAAATTAACCTACAAACCTGCACGCCTTTGCAGTGTGGGACGAAACTGTAGCACCCGGTGAAAACCCACGCGGTCACGGGGAGAACGTACAAACTCCGTGCAGACGGCACCCATAGTCAGGATCGAACCCAGGACTGGCGCTGTGAGGCAGCAACTCTGCTGCTGCGCCACCGTGCTCTCTGCAGTGACGTAGAAATTGCTGACAAAATAGTGGCCTGAAAAGGCCACTGCTTCCTAAAGGACGTTCCTTTGGGAAAGAGACGAGGAGGAATTTCTTTAGTCAGAGGGTGGTGAATCTGTGGAATTCATTGCCACGGAAGGCTGTGGTGGCCAAGTCAGTGGACATTTGTGAGGCTGGGATAGATAGATTCTTGATTAGCACAGGTGTCAGGCGTTATGTGGAGAAGGCAGGAGAATAAGATTGAGAGGAAAAGATTGATCAGCCATGATTGAATGGCGGAGTAGACTCGATGGGCCGAATGGCTCAATTCTGCTCCTATCACTGAAAAGCTGCAATGAAAGTGGAACAGGTGAAACAATGTCTGTGGCTGCAGGACGTCGAGGGTAAGGTCTCTGCTCGATGACCTTCCATCAAACCTGCAGTGGAACACACTGTAATCTTCACACTGCATTTACTCAAGGCCAATTGAGTAATCACTGTATTTAAAATAAAACGCAGGAATTTATAGCAACTGCTTTGAATGATGTGCTAAATATAGACGAGAAATTAAATCTTTTAATCGCTATCATATTTATTATCTAGTCAGTGCCATCACATTAATTCAGCTGCAGAGACTCCTCTGACTACACTGTCTGGCAAGATGACTCCAACTGCAATCATTTCCCAGTAGGAACATGGAAGAGGCCATTCAGCCCATTGTCTCCTTGCCAGGACTTGTCCCAACCCGGTCATTCCTCCTTCTCCCCGCTCCCGTCAGTCAGAAGGTACAGGAGCTTGAAAGCACGCGCCCCACCGGACTCAGGAACAGCTTCTTCCCCTCTGTTATCAGGCTTCTGAACGGTCCTTCCATAAGCTAGGGCACTGTCCCGAATCAACTCCACCTCATTGCGCACATTGCACTTTGTCCCATGAACTGTTCCACTACAGTACTGAGAACTATATTCTGAACTCTGTATCCTTCCCTTCGCCTCTACCCTATTGTACTTGAGCTTGACTTAATTATGTCTATATCATAAAGTCATACAGTGTGGCAACATCCCCTTTGGCCCAATTTGCCCACACCGGCCAACATGTCCCATCTACACTAGTCCCACCTGCCTGTGTTTGGTCCATATTCCTCTAAACCTGTCCTATCCATGTACCTGTCTTAGTGTTTCTTATTTTTTCGTTTAGTTTAGTTTCGAGATGCAGCGCGGAAACAGCCCCTTCAGCCCGCCGAGTCCGCGCGGACCAGCGATCTCCGCACACTAACACTATCCTACACACACCAGGGACAATTTACAATTATACCAAGCCAATTAACCTACAAACCTGTCCATCATTGGGGTGTGGGAGGAAAGCAGAGATCCCGGAGAAAACCCATGCAGGTCATCGGGAGAACATACAAACTCCGTACAGACATGCACCCGTAGTCAGGATCGAACCTGGGTCTCTAATGCTGTAAGGCAGTAACTCCACCGCTGCACCACCGTGCTGCCCTCGTGCTGTATCTCAGTACAGGTGATAATATTAAACCTGCAGATGCTGGTTTAAACAGAGAAAAGCTGGAGTAACTCAGCGGGACGGGCAGCATCTCTGTAGAGAAGGAATGGGCGACGTTTCGGGTCGAGACCCTTCTTCAGAAACCTAAAGCTAAGCCAGATTGCAGAAAACTGGACCACCTAATGCACCAGAGTATTTTTTTAAATAATTACAAGCCTGGTGAAAATGTAAGAGCTGCAGTTCAAAAACAAAACTAGACGGTAGACAAAAATGTTGGAGAAACTCAGCGGGTGAGACAGCATCTATGGAGCGAAGGAATAGGTGAGTTTTGGGGTCCAGACCCTTCTTCAGACTGATGTGAGGGTGGGGTGGGGGGGGGGGGGGGGGGGGGGGGGGGGGAAGTAGAAAGGAAGAGGATGAGACAGTGGGCTGTTCGAGAGTTGGGAAGGGGAGGGGAAGGAGGGAGAAAGTAGGAACTACCTGAAATTGGAGAAGTCAATGTTCATACCGCTGGGGTGTAAACTACCCAAGCAAAATATGAGGTGCTGCTCCTACAATTTGCAGTGGGACTCACTCTGGCCATGGAGGAGGCCCAGGGCAGAAAGGTCGGATTCGGAATGGGAGGGGGAGTTGAAGTCCTGAGCCACCAGGAGATCAGGTTGGTTATACGATACGATACGATACGATACAATTTATTTGTCATTTGGACCCCTTGAGGTCCAAACAAAATGCCGTTTCTGCAGCCATACATTACAAACAAATAGACCCAAGACACAACATAATTTACATAAACATCCATCACATTGCTGTGATGGAAGGCCAAAAAAACTTATCTCTCCACTGCACTCCCCCCCCCCGATGTCAGAGTCAAAGTCAAAGCCCCCGGCGGGCGATGGCGATTGTCCCGCGGCCATTAAAGCCACGCCAGGTGATGCAAGGTCGCACACCGGGTTCTTGATGTTAGAGCCCCCGGCGTGCGCTCGCAGAGTCCCGCAGCCATTCCAAGCCGCGCGGGGCGATGATGTAAGGCCCCGCTCCAGGAGCTCTTCAACCCCGCAACTCGGGAGGGAGAAGTCGCCGTTGCGGGAGCCCTGAAAAGCGGTCTCCCTCCAGGGACCCGCGGGCTCCCGGTGCCGCCGTCCGCCAGACCCACAGTTGCAGCCACCGAAGCTCCGGAGGTCGGGCCGCAGCAGCGTCCACCACCGCTCCACCCGCTCTGGACTCGGCCAGCTCCACGACGGTGAGGTGAGTAGTCGGCACCAGAGCCCCCGGTCTTCCTGTTGGAGGCCGCTCCTCGTTGCAGCCCCAACGACAACGGAGACCCGACAAAGAAAAGGTCGGGTCTCCCGTGCAGGGAGAGATTTAAAAGTTACCCCCTCCCTCCCACCCCACCCCCACCCCCCCCACACACATACCCCAACAAAAAATAACAACAACTACATAAAAACATAGACATAAAATAATAAAACGCAGACGGACTGCAGAGGCCGCTGCTGACGAGAGTCGCGCCGCCCACCGAGCGGAGGTGTTCGGTGATGCGATCGCCAAGCCTACGTTTGGTCTCGCCGATGTAGATCAGTTGACACCTAGAGCAGCGGATGCAATAGATGAGGTTGGAGGAGGTGCAGGTGAACCTCTGCCACACCTGGAGAGACTGATTGGGTCCTTGGATGGAGTCAAGAGGGGAGGTAAAGTGACAAGTGTAGCATTTCCTGCGGTTGCTAGAGAAAGTACCAGGGGAGGGGGTGGGAAGGGACAAATTGGCCAGGGAGTTACGGAGGGAGCGGTCTCTGCGGAAAGCCAAAAGGGGAGGAGATGGGATAATGTGGCCAGTGGTGGGATCATGGTGGAGGTGGTGAAAATGTCGGAGGATTATCTGTCGTATGTGACGGCTGGTAGGGTGGAAGGTGAGGACAAGGGGGACTCCCTCCTTGTTACAATTTTGGGGCATGGAGAGTGAGAGCGGAGCTATGGGATATAGAGGAGACCCTGGTGAGAGCCTCATCTATAGTCGAAGAGGGGAACCCCCATTCCCTAAAGAATAAGGACATCTCTGATGCCCTGGTTTGGAACGCCTCATCCTGGGTGCAGATGCGGCATAGACAGAGGAATTGAGAGTAGGGGATGGAGTCCTTACAGGAAGCAGGGTGCGAAGAAGTGTAGTCCAGATAGCCATGGGAGTCAATGGGTTTGTAGTAGATGTCAGTACAAGACCAGAGTGACTTCCACACAAGCAACTTGTTAATGCAATGAGGCAAGTAATAGAAAATGTAATATTAAATCTGTCTGCATTTAAAAATTCTGCTTCACCAGTAATCCTGAATTAATGAGTTAGATGACTGAACACTGAATAAGCCCATTGTCCTGAAGAATGATTTTAGATTTGTTAAAGGAGGATTCTGAGTGTTAATTCTAAAGAAGGTGAGCCAATGGGATTAATAGCAAACAAATATTGACTGTATGTGATAGACTCAAAATTGCGGAGTAACTCAGCCGGTCAGGCAGCATCTCTGGATAGAAGGAATAGGTGATGTTTCGGGCTCGAGACCCTTCTTCAGACTGAGGAGTCAGGGCAGAGGGAAACGAGAACATATTGAAGGGTAAGATGTGAAAACGAGAGATCAAAGGGCAAGAAGTGCAAGGAAAATGTGGAATAGATCATTGTTAGCTCGGGGAAGTTTAAAAACGAGGCATGCAGAGTAAAATTTAATCAGGAGGACAGTCAAACTAGACAGAGAACTAGGCTGGGAGAGGGATGGAGAGAGAGGGAAAGCATGGGTTACTTGAAGTTAGAGAAGTCAATATTCATACCGCTGGGTTGTAAGCTATACTGTTTGTATATTTTTACCAGACATAAATATATATTAGAGGGTACATCAACTGAAACAATGTGAATCACAATCTTTTTTTCAGGATGGTAAAATTTAAATAGTGGAGGGCATAGCTTTATGGTGAGAGAGGTTCCCCACCATCGAAGGGATTTACCAGAGTCGCTGCCTCAAAATGGCAGCCAGCATTATCAGAGACCCACAGCACCCATGGCCACACTCTCAGTTCACTTCTGCCATCGGGAAGAAGGTAAAACTGAAGCGCGCTGAATAACAGTGTGAGTGTCTGGAACGCGTGGCCACGGGTGTTGGTGCAGGCAGATATGACAGTGGCGTTTGAAGAGGCTTTTACAGTAGATAGGCACACGGGATATGCAGGGAATGGAAGGATATGGATCACGTGCAGACAGATAAGTGTCGGTCGGCATCATGTTCGGCACAGACATTGTGGGCCGAAGGGCCTGTTCCCATGCTGTACTATTCCATGTTCAATATCTCAGCCACAGAACGTTGCAGACAATGACAGCCTGATTTACATGACTTTGGACTCATGTAAGGACTCTCTGCTGCCTGACAAACCTAGATACAAAGTTCCATCACTCTCTTCAATCCCCCGCAGGTTTCAGTACAGCCCATTACACCCGAACCTTGTGATAGACTTAATTTCACACTTTCCATTTTCTTGCATCTTCTCCTCAGTTTACATGGCCTCGAGCCCCAGGATGTTACAAATTGTTCCTAGAAATGTATTTCCATCACTGAATTGATCAGTGAAGTGCACTTAAGAATTGGATGGCAGACACTGTCAGGCACGTTGTGATATAATATAACATTCTGGACGTGTGCCTTTTCACACTTCTGTACAGCTCCCCTCTCCCATCAGGCAAGATGGTACAACAGAGGTGCGAAAATGCACACCTCCACATTCAGGGGACAGTTTCTTCCCCCTGCCGAAGACAAACACAAAAATGCCGGAGTAACTCAGCGGGACAGGTAGCATCTCTGGAGAGAAGGAAAGGGTGGTGTTTCGGATCGTGACCCTTCTTCAGGCTGAGAGTCAAGCGAGAGGGCAACTAGAGGTGAGAACAGGTTCAGAACAAATCAGAGATATGTTCCAAGGATGACCAAGGAAAGGTGGGGCCCACAATGGTCCATTGTTGGCTGTGGCCGGGGTGGTAACAAAGGTTCATGGTCATAAGTGATAGGAGCAGAATTAGGCCATTTGGCCCATCAAGTGTACTCCGCCATTCAGTCATGGCTGACCTCTCTCTCCCTCTCAACCCTATTCGCTGCCTTCTCTCCATAACCCCTGACACACGTACTAATCAAGAATCCATATCTCTGCCATAAAAATATCCATTGACCGACCCCACAGGTAAAGAATTCCACAGATTCACCACCCTCTGATTAAAGAAAGTCCTCCCCTTCTCGTTCCTAAAGGAACATCCTTTTATTCTGAGGCTTCGTCCTCTGGTCCTAGACTCTCCCTCTAGTGGAAACATCCTCTCCACATCCACTCTATCCAACCCTTTCCCTATTAGCGGTCCCATCTAACTCATCCTTCTAAACTCCAGCGAGTACAAGCCCAGTGTCATCAAACGCCCATCATATGTTATCCCACTCATTCCTGGGATCATTCTTGTAAACCTCCTCTGGACCCTCTGGACATCCTTCCTCAGATCCTTCCCAAAATGTGCCAGCTCCAGGCCATTTCATAAGATAGCTGATTGAGTGGTACAGCATGGAAACAGGCCCTTCGGCCCACCGCGTCCACGCCGACCACTGATTGCCCGTTCACACCGCTGCTATGTTCTCACGCTTTCTCATCCACTCCCAACAGATGCAAATTAAACAACAGCCCCGCACATCTGTGGCATGTGGGAGGAGACCGGAGCATCCGGAGGAAACCCCTCCCGGTCACAGGGAGATTGTGGAAACTCCACACAGGCAGCACCCGAGGTCAGGATCGAACCTGGGTCTCTGGCGCTGTGAGGCAGTGGCTCCACCAGCTGCGCCACAGTGCCGCGCTAAATGCAATTCCTAAATGCAGGCAAGCAATATTGAAATGGGCATTGGAGTAACAAGTTTTTTTTTAAACCAGAACTAACCATATGAACCATAATGATTTACGCTTTTTCTCACTGTCATTTTTCTGAATTACCACATTTCCCTTGATTCCCTTAAACATCTAAAAAATCGATCCATCTCTGCCTTGCATATATTCTGTTGTCTCTTGGGTACAGCTTTCCGAAGATTCATTGTCTTCTGCAGGAAGAAATTTCTTCTCATCTCTGCCGTGAATTGTGAAGCCACTACCCTGACGCTGCACGCCTTGGTCCAAGACAAACAGGGAAGTGAAACATAATACTGGCATTGTCCCCTGACTCTCAGTCTGAAGAAGGGTCTCGACCCGTAACATCACCTATTCCTTTTCTCCAGAGATGCTGCCTGTCCCGCTGAGTTACTCCAGCTTTTTGTGTCTATCTTCAGTTTGAACCAGCATCTGCACTTCCTTCCTACACATCTAATCCTGCCATCTGTTTTTTTTGCATGCTTCATAGAGGTCACTTTCGAAAGGTTCCCGGCCCACCCGTATCTCCCATCCTATGTCTAGCCCACCATGTCAGGAATCAATCTGCGGAATCCGTTTTCTCCAGAGATGCTGCCTGACTCGTTGAGTTACTCCAGAACTTGTGTTATGTTCCAGCCCCCATTACGCAAAGTGCTGCCGTAACTCAGCGGGTCAGGCAGCATCTCTGGGAAAATAGGATGAGTGACGTTTCAGGTCAGACCTTCGTCAGACCCGCTGAGTTACTCCAACATTTTGTGTCCATTAGTTTGGTTTAGTTTGGAGAAACGGCGCGGAAACAGGCCACTCGGCCCACCAAATCTGCGCTGACCAGCGATCCCGCAGACTAACACTATCCTACACACACTAGGGACAATTTACAATTATACCAAGTCAATTAACCTCCAAACCTGCACATCATTGGAGTACAGGAGGGAACTGGAGATCCCACGGTAAACTCACCCCCCTTTCCCCCCCATAACAACCCCCCCTCCTCTTTTTTCCCACCCTTCCCTCCCATGTGCCCCACCTAAGTCCTCCTTATATTAAGATATCACCTATTCCTTCTCTCCACAGATGCTGCCTGACCCACTGAGTTACTCCAGCTTTTTGTGTCTATCTTCGGTGTAAACCAGCATCTGTAGTTCCTTTCCTAAACATTTTGTCTCCACCTTCTATCACGCTGATGCTGGAATGTTGACTAACCCAGTGTGACACTGAGCAACTGTTCATCCCCATTGTTACTGAGGCTCTCGATGCTTTCAAAGGGTAAATGATCTGGGAGTAAACAGCTGGATTTAGTTTAGTTTAGTTTAGAGATAAATTAAATTAAATTTCTTTATTTATATAGCACATTTTTAGTCAACTTGCATTGACCACAAAGTGCTTCACATAATTACATCCACACACACAGGCAAAGGTGGGTGAAGTGTCTTGCCCAAGGACACACACAGGCAAAGGTGGGTGAAGTGTCTTGCCCAAGGACACAACGACAGTATGCACTCCAAGCGGGATTCGAACCAGCTACCTTCCGGTTGCCAGCCGAACACTTAGCCCATTGTGCCATCTGTCGTCCCTTGTACAGGGCGGTAACAGGCCCTGCAGCCCTCCGAGTCCGCATCGACCAACACATTAACACTATCCTATACTAGTGACAAATTTTACATATATACAGTACCAAGCCAAGCGACTGTCATTGTCGTAGCAGGTTGCCGAAAAACCAGCGAGAACCTACGTCATCCTGGCGACAACCTACGACAAGTTACGCTCATTGGCGTCAAACCCACTGTCGCTGAATATTTTTCAACATGTTGAAAACTTAGCGGCGACCAGAAAGACGCGACGACTTTTTGCGCGACTGAGGAGACTACTCCCGGCGAACACCGGCGAACATGTGGTGACAAACTAGTCGCTTGCCTAAAAAAATCGCCTAAGTGGGACAGGCCCATAACTCAGCAGGTCAGGCAACATCCCTGGAGAAAAGGAATAGGTGACGTTTTGGGTCGAGACACCTTCTTCAGATTGAGAGTCTGGAGAGAGGGAAACTACAGGTATAAAAAAGTACGAAGAACAAAAACAGATAGGTAACGCTGTGTTGGAATCTTTCCTCTAGCCTCATAATTCATGTCTCTTCTCCCCGTTACCTCTTTTACATCTCTAATCTTTGTCCACCCATCAATCCCCCACAACTGCAGCCAGCTCTCCTTCCTGCACATCACATGCCAGGCTTTGTCCCGTCTCCCCTCCTCTTCCAGCTTTCTCCCTCATACAATAATCAGTCTGTCCCGACACGTCGCCTGTCCGTGTTCTCCGGAGATGCTGCCCGACCCGCTGAGTTACTCCAGCACTCTGTTACCACCCATCACTTGCCTGGCTTTGTCCCCTTCTCCTTCTCTCCCAGCTTTCTCCCTCCCACTACAATCAGTCTGTCCCGACACGTCGCCTGTCCTTGTTCTCCGGAGACCCGCTGAGTTACTCCAGCACTATGTGTTTGTTGCATAGGATTCCACCATAGGATTCCTTGTGTCCACATTGCGAATGTTTTTTTTTAAACCAATCCCTCTTTGCAGTAATTAACTCAACATCCTAACCTTACTTGTTGGTATATAGTTGAACAAGGTTGGTTCTTGGCAAATGCGCTCAAATCACTCAGCATGTTCTGATTACAAACCTTCAGTGGGATGTCTGGAGTTTAATGTTATAGACATAGGAGGGTCTTGGAAATTGGAATCCAATGATTAGGCCGCTGTTATTCGGGACTTTTACTTCACGTGGAATGTTTGTTCAGCCACCGATTAATTGCGCAGGCACTCAACAATGCTTGCTTCATTGAGGTATTTGGACAATGGGTTCGTACCACATAGCAGGCGGCTTCAAACATACAGTAATGTCAAACCAGGGCAGGCTAACTTAAGGCCCTGCCCCACCTTCACAAACTAATTCATGACCTCTGCCGAGTTTGCCCTTGACTCATACTCACAGCATGGTCGTCACGAGGTCGTAGGTAGACCGTAGCAGGCCGTGATGCTAGTCGTAGGTACTCGTGGCATCAAGTAGGTCGGGGCGTTTTACTAGCCTGATGAAAAATGTCCACGAATAAAAAAGGTCGTGAAAGTGGGACAGGCCCTTTACTCACTTTGAGTTTCCAACCTTCATCTGACTTTCAGCTGCAATGTTCCAACATTCTGTCGTGAGGGAGAAAGACAAAGTGTTCCAGACTGCTTGGAGGTGTCCACTACCACTATTTTCTCCTGATTTTAATGGGCAGCACGGTGGCTCAGTGGTAGAGTTGCTGCTTCACAGCGCTAGAGACCCGCATTAGATCCTGACTACAGGTGCTGTCTGTACAGAGTTTGTACGTTCTCCCCATGACCTGCGTGGGTTTTCTCCGGGTGCTCCAGTTTCCTCCCACACTAAAAAGACATACAGGTTTGGCGGTTAATTGGCTTCGGCAAAGGTTGTAAATTGTCCCTAATGTGTAGGATAGTGTTAGGATAATGTTAGCTGGTTGGCATGGACTCTGTGCGCCGAAAGGCTGGTTTCCGTGCTCTATCACTAAACTAAACCAAATTAAATGTGCGGGTTTGTAGATTAATCGGCTTCTGTAAATTGTCGCTGGTTATTATAGCGTTATAATCAGATAGTCTGGAAACGGGTCTTTAGCCCAACTTGCCCACACCGACTAACGCGTGCGTCCCATTTACACTGTAGAAGGTTGAACTAGTGTACGGGTGATCGCTGGTCAGCATGGATTCGAGGTGCCAAAGGACCTGTTTCCACGTTGCATCTCCAAAACCCAAACTAAAACTTATTAACCACTGCACTCCCTCAAACTGGCAAATTATCACTCCATCCTAATCCCCTCCAGAAACCAACAGCCAGCACCCTACGATTACTGTTTTAACAGCAATCAAACACTTCATTTGAGTTTAAATAAACCATTGACTCTTTCGTTGAGATTCTCTCCAAAAGAGATTGTTCAGTCATAGAGTCATACAGTGTGGGATCAGGCCCTTCGGTCCAACATGCACATTCAGACACGAGATTTAATGTGAGTTTTTTTCACTCACCTTAAAAGTGTCAATGCTTTCAACAAGAATGTGTTAACCCATCATCATTCAACACTCACTGGTGTGCACTATTGTGCTTTATCTTGATAAGGTGCCTTGGTTGAAATGACAAGTGCGGAATTTTCATCAAAACAATTACGTGACCTTAAATTAATAATAAAGAAGGCTTCATAACAGAGAAATTTCAAATTTGCTCGGTAGACGGTGAGTGAGTTGTACTTGTAGACACAAGTTCATAAGTTCATAAGTTCGTGTGAATTAGGCCATTCGGCCCATTAAGTCTACTCCGCTGGTAAGCACAAAATGGTGAAGTAACTCAACGGGACAGGCAGCATCTATGGAGAGAAGGAAAGGGTGACAAGTCTACTCCGCCATTCAATCATGGCTGATCTATCTTTCCCTCTCAGCCCCATTCTCTTACCTTCGCCTCATAACCCCTGACACCCTTATGAATCAAGAATCTGTCTATCACCTAGACGTAAGGAATTGGAGATGCTGGTTTATGGAAAAAAAACACAAAGTGCTGGAGGACAACGGTACTCCACAACACAACGGTATGAACATTGAATACTCGAATTGTTGGTGGCAACCTAACCCACGTATGGTGACATTTTGGGTCGGGGCCCTCCATCAGATGCCTGAGCACCCGAACGCTGCAACATTGTGACAATCCTCAATGCCACTCTCATCTGGGCCTTTGCAATGAGGGAAAGGTCAGTCATCACAACAAGCGAGCATCCATCAGCTACCAGAGCGGCAGAGAGTACGGGCGGCACAGTGAGTGGCACAGCGGCAGAGTTGCTGCCTTACAGCACCCTACAGCGCCGGAGACGCGGATTCGATCCCGACTACGGGTGCTGTCTGTACGGAGTTTGTACGTTCGCCCCGTGACCTGCCTGGGTTTCCTCCCACACTCCAAAGACGTACAGGTTTGTAGGTTAATTGGCTTTGGTAAAATGTAAACAAAATTGTCCCTAGTGTGTGTAGGGTAGTGTTAATGTGCGGGGAACGCTGGTCGGCGCGGATCCCCGCACATTAACACTACCCTACGCACACTGGTGACAATGTTACATTTACACCAAGCCAATTAGCCTACAAACCTGTGCATCTTTGAAGTGTGGGAGGAAACCGAAGACCTCAGAGGAAACCCACACAGGTGACGGGGAGAACGTCCAAACTCCGTACAGTTGTAGTTGGTGCGGAATGATACAATCAGGAACCAATAGCTTTATTAGAGCTATATAATTGAAAGCCTTACAGCAAAACTGGGCCTTGTCTACGCGGAAAGGTTCAAGCAAAATTGCATGCTCAAAGGATTAACAATATGTGTCAAGTGTCATCTTATTGCTTTAATACTCCAGTTACTCTGATACCCCTAGTTAAGATTATTGAAATATTTCTCTTTCTTTGGAGATCAGTTTTGAATTGCCCTAAACCCTTCAGTATGAGGAGATTAACTGCTCGGTATGGAGGATAAAAATATATCATTAGGGAAACAAGCCAGCAATTTAACCTACAGCTATCTTTGAGCAGTCATTTGCCTGGTAATCAAACCTCAATGGGCTTAAGGCATCTGCTGTAATTCAGTAAGATCATCCCTCATTAGCATTACCACTCATTAAGAAAGGCACTCACACGGTAAGACTAATCAATATTGCCATTATGGAACAACCCTGAATTACTGTATTTAGCCTATTAGACTGGAGCTCTCCACAAACTCCTCTCATCCTTGGGTCAAAGGCACTCCAGTGGGGATGAGGGGGTGGGGGAGGGAGAGATGATAAGGTGCAGATTGTTAACCCTTTGGGGGCTTCTCAACTGCGGGCGGCACGGTGGCGCAGCGGTAGAGTTGCTGCCTTACAACGCCAGAGACCCGGGTTCAATCCTAACACCGGGTGCTGTCTGTACAGAGTTTGTACATTCTCCCCGTGACCTACGTGGGTTTCTCCGAGATTTCTGGTTTCCTCCCTCATTCTAAAGACGTACAGGTTTGTAAGTTAATTAGCTTCGGTAAAATTAGTGTGTAGGATAGTGTTAGTGTGCGGGGATCGCTGGTCGGCACGGACTCAGTGGGCTGAAGGGCCTGTTTCCGTGCTGTATCTCTAAACAAAACTAAGATTGTGGGTCCTTATTTGATGTAAAATTGATACTATGCAATGTATTATTTTATAAAAGTTGTAACCACATTGCAAAAGAATACTTTAAATTGTCTACAGCAAAGGAAAATCCTATTGATCTGACTGTCCAAATACACATTTTCTCTCAATGGGCAGGCACAGACACAGTGGCCCAAATGGGAAAGTTTGTGGGTGCGTGTACAACTAAAGTATTGAGAAGCAGAACAATGCAATGGGGCGGCATGGTACACAGGTACAGCGCCAGAGAACCGGGTTCCATCCCAATCAAAGATGATCTTTAATCCTAACTACGGGTGCTGTCTGTACAGAGTTTGTACGTTCTCCCAGAGACCGCATGGGCTTTCTCCGGGTGCTCCGGTTTCCTCCCACACTCCAAAGACGCACAGGTTTGTCGGTTAATTGGCTTGGTTTAATTGTAAATTGTCCCTAGTGTGTAGGATGGTGCTAGTGTGCGGGGTGGTCACTGGTCGGCACGGACTCAGCGGGCCGAAGGGCCTGTTTCCATGCTGTATATCTAAACTAAACTAAACTAAACTATTTATTTAAGAAGGAACTGCAGATGCTGGAAAATCGAAGGCAGACTAAAATGCTGGAGAAACTCAGCGGGCGAGGCAGCATCTATGAAATGAAGGGAATAGGCAATGTTTCGGGCCGAGAACGGTTTCGGCCCGAAACGTTGCCTATTCCCTTCATTCCATAGATGCTGCCTCACCCGCTGAGTTTCTCCAGCATTTTTGTCTACTTTAAACTAAACTATTCCTGATTTCGACCTCCCCAGCTTTGATTGATTCTGGAGAGACCATTTATACACAGAGGTGATTACAGCTCCGTCACTGGGACTTTGTGAAGGAGGCCGGTGGAGTTTTAAGCCAATATTTATCCGTCAGCCAGCATCAATAAGTCAGCCAATATTCATCTCACTTGCTGTTTCAGAGAGCAAGTTGGCGAGCACACTTCCGACATCACAACTCTGATTACATTTTGAATGGTGTTCATTGTGGTAAGGAATTGTGGACCATGCTGAGGTTATGTAAGGAAGTGTCGAAGTATGTTTTCTTTTCCTTTTGCCTATTGAAGTGGTAAAGGAAGCATCGCACAAAGGAGTTACCACACACCATTTTAGGTTACTTAGTGCAAAATATAAATGGGGGGAAAAGGGCGGCGCGGTGGTGCAGCGGTAGAGTTGCTGCCTTACGGCGCCAGGGACCCAGGTTCGATCCTGACTACGGGTGCCTGTCTGTATGGAGTTCATACGTTCTCCCCGTAACCTGGGTGGGTTTTCTCCGAGATCTTCAGTTTCCTCCCCACACTCCAAAGACATACAGGTTTGTACGTTTATCGGCTTGGTATATAAACGTAAATTGTTCCCAGTGTGTGTGGGATAATTCGCGTGTGGGAATCGATGGTCAGTGTGGGCTCGGTGGGCTGAAGGGCCTGTTTCCTCACTGTATCTCTAAACTAAACTAAAGAATGGATCTATTGGGCTTATATTAAAGAATGGATCACTGGAATTTAGAAGGATGAGAGGCAATTTTATAGAAACATATAAAATTCTTAAGGGATTGGACATGTTAGATGCAGGAAACATGTTCCCGATGTTGTGGGATCCAGAATGCAAGGGTCACAGTTTAAGTATAAGGGGTAGGCCATTTAGGACTGAGATGAGGAAAAACCTTTTCACCCAGAGGGTTGTGAATCTGTGGAATTCTCTGCCTCAGAAGGCAGTGAAGGCTAATTCACTGGATGCATTCAAGTTAGATATAGCTCTTAGGGCTAACAGAATCGTGATATATGGGGAGAAAGCAGGAATGGGGTACTGATTTTGGATGATCAGCCATGATCATATTGAATGGCGGTGCTGGCTCGAAGGGCCGAATGGCCTCCTCCTGCACCTATTTTCTACGCTTCCATTATTTCTAAACTAAAGAGCCACAGACGATCCAATAATTTCCATTGTACTGTGGTGGTTGATTAACATTCTGGCGAGTAGCCATGGAGACCTGAAAATAGGCCCCTTTTCACCTGCTGCTCTGTAACTCGTTTCAAACTGTCCAGCATGTGCTGGCTCCTGTTGCTACGCACAATGAAGAGAGAGCTTTACTTCCCCATTAATCCAGTAAATGTATATTAACCGAGGTCACCTTCGTGTCACTGTAGACCGTGCTTTACAACAAAGAAGCAAAAAAATAAATCACTTGGCCCCTCTATCTGGTTTTCTGAACATCATTCAAACAGAACACAGCCGCACACTTGAAACACTGACTAATGTCCCCCCATTGACTCTATTACAAATGGTAATCTGCTAATTGGAGCATTTGTGAGGCTTCCCCCTGTTTGAATGTTTTCGGCAATAATTCACAGAAAAGAAAGAAAGGTTTGCTTTTCCCCGGCACCTCCCGTGACCCCAGAACATCCCGTGGTGACTCGCTGCCAGCGGAGCGCCTCGCAGTGCAGGGTCGTCGTGGCGACAGGGTCGACGGGCCTGCACACGTAACAACGCAGGCAGCAATTGGTCAGCTCTTGGTGGTGTGGTACAAGGATGAAATATTAGCCTGAACGCTGAGGGATAACTCCCCCAACTCTTCTTGTGAAACATTGCCAGGGGATCATTTACACCCTTCAGACAGAGAGAAGGGGCCTCAGCCTAATGTTTCATTGAAAAAATAATAACTCCAAGTGTGTAACAGTCTCTTATCACTGCACTGGTGCCTCAGCACGTTTACTTATAGTCTGAAGAAGGGTTTCGGCCCGAAACGTTGCCTATTTCCTTCGCTCCATAGATGCTGCTGCACCCGCTGAGTTTCCCCAGCAATTTTGTGTACCTACGTTTACTTATAGTTTAGTTTAGTTTAGTTCCGTTTAGTTTACTTTAGTTTAGAGAGACGGCGAGGAAACAGGCCCTTCAGCCCACCGGGTCCATGCCGACCATCGATACACTAGGACAGCACGGTGGCGCCGCGGTAGAGTTGCTGCCTCACAGCGCCAGAGATCCGGGTTCGATCGCGACCACAGGTACTGTCTGTACCGAGTTTGTACGTTCGCCCCGTGACCGCGTGGGTTTTCTGCGGGTGCTCAGGTTTCCGCGCACTTTCCAGAGACATACAGGTTTGTAGGTTACTTGGCTTTGGTTAAAAAAAAAATTGTCCCTAGTGTGTGTAGGATAGTGTTAAGTGTGTGGGGATCGCTGGTCGGAGCGGACTCAGTGGGCCGAAGGGCCTGTTTCTGAGCTGTATCTCTAAACTAAACTAAATTAAATGAGTTCTCTCCTGCACACTAGGGACAATTTACGGAGGTCAATTAACCCTATGCTCTCTGCGTGTGTAAGAGAAATGCAAGAACGTATATTTATTTGCAAACTGTTAAAAGCTTTAAACTTAAAAGTCTTAAGAAGGATCCGACACGAAACGTCGGCAATGTAATGGCCTGGCATTCCCTCTCCAGATGCTGCTTGACCCACTGATTGAGTTCCTCCGGCACTTTGGTGTTTTGCTCAAGATTCCAGCATCTGCAGTTCCTCGTGTCTCTGAACTTTAAAAATCTTTTCCGAAAGGTTTTCCTCGCTCCTCCTTCATTCTACCCTTGCTGGGAAAATTCATCATGAGTATGATGCTAATCCCAGAAATTTAGTTTTGTTTATGACCGTCACGTGTACCGAGATACAGTGGAAAGCTTTTGTTTGCCTGCTATCCAGTCAAAGAAAAGAACATACGTGAGTGAATACAATGAAGGCAGACACAAAATGCTGGCGTAACTCAGCGGGACAGGCAGCATCTATGGAGAGAAGGAATGGGTGACGTTTCGGGTCGAGACCCTTCTTGAGACTGATGTCAGGGGAGGGGGCGGGACATAGATAGAATGTAGGCGGAGAGAGTAAGACTGGTGGGAGAACTGGGAAGGGGGAGGGGATGGAGAGAGAGGGAAAGCAAGGGCTATCTGAAGTTAGAGAAGTCAATGTTCATACCGCTGGGGTGTAAACTACCCAAGCAAAATATGAGGTGCTGTTCCTCCAATTTGCGCTGGGCCTCACTCTGACAATGGAGGAGGCCCAGGACAGAAAGGTCAGTGTGGGAATGGGAGGGGGAGTTGAAGGCCGGGACCACACTCTAGCTGATGACAGGACTGTTCAGTTGTCTGACAACAGCTTTGCAGCCACAAATGGCCGCGACAAAATTAATTCCTATTAGTGCCGCGACCGAATGCGTTCTGAAGAGAAGGTTTTGCGAAGACGGTCATTTTTATCATCTGTCTTGCGATTCGCGGCCTGCTGGATTTCACGGAGTACAGGTCTGCCACCGATTTTCCGGCACGCTTGGTTCCAGAGCCTTGCCGTGTTATCCGTTTTGCCAACAGAGCAACAAAGATTTGTGCGGGCGGATATGCCATCCCGCACAGTCGGCTATGGGAACGGATCTGCCGGCTCCAGCCAAGCCTGAGTTCCAGAGCCTATGTTCCATAACCTATGATGAGTGTTTGTCGGCACTGGGCCTGTACTCGCTTGAGTTTAGAACGGGGGGACCTCATTGAAACATACAGAATAGTGAAAGGCTTGGATAGAGTGGATGTGGAAAGGATGTTTCCACTAGTGGGAGAGTCTAGGACTAGAGGTCATAGCCTCAGAATTAAAGGAATTTAGGAAGGAGATGAGGATAAATTTATTTAGACAAAGGGTGGTGAATATGTGGAATTCTTTGCCACGTGGAGGCCAAGTCAGTGGATATTTTTAAGGCACTTTAAGGCAGAGTGAGATAGATTCTTGATTAGTACAGGTGTCAGGGGTTATGGGGAGAAGGCAGGAGAGTGGAGGAGAGATAGATCAGTTATGATTAAATGACAGAATAGACTTGATGGGCTGAATGGCCTAATTCTACTCCTATTCCTTATGACTGTATGAGCCCCGGCCGCATGGGGTAAATTTGACCGCCCGATCGGCCGCGGAAGTCCTAGTGAGGTTGAGATCGGCCACTTTAACCCAGCCTAGGTGGTAAATATTCGGGGGGACTTCCGGGGTGAGGATTCCAAGTGCGCTCTGGTAAATTTGTCTGGATTAAAGGAGGGTGCCGGACAACCAGTTGCTGGAAAATTGATGGTGAACCTGTACCTCATTCACCCCTCCCCTTGCTCATGCCAGGCACTAATTTTTACCAAAAATAATTTAAATCAATTATTTACAAAAATGATACATACAATACAAAATAATACATACAAACCCCCCACCACAATACAAGCAAAACAAATATTGTCAAATTACTATTTCCCCATCTTTACTGAGGATGCATCCCCCCCCCCTCCCTTTCCCCCCCGCGGTGCCCAGCGGTCCTGGAAATCCCCCACTGCGCCCGTGGACAGCGTGTAGTCCCTTTCTAAAACCACCCGGGCGTGGACGTAACACCGGAAAAGGGGCAGGCAGCCGGCTCGGGCAGAGCCCTCTTCCGCCTGGCGCTGTGACTCGCGGATGGTCAGCTTGGCCAGGCCCAGGAACAACCCAACCAGGTCATCTTCAGCCCTACCCTCTCCCCTACTCACAGGGTGTCCAAAGATGAGGATGGTGGGTGCGAAGTGCAGCCAGAGGGCAAGGAGCAGCCCCTTTAGATATTGGAACAGGGGCTGCAGCCTCACACGCTCCATGTACACGTGGGACATAGACTCTTCCAGCCCGCAACAAATGGCAGGCGGCTGGCGAGTCCGTGAACCGCAAGTGAAACAGGTTGCACGGGACTCCCCGGTGCGGTACCCACCACCCCAGGTCCCCGATGTAGAGGGGGAGAATCCCTGCGGAGAAGGACGCCCCTCTCATGACCAAAAGGCAACACCAGACACTAGGTTGCACCTTAATCTACCAGACACATCAGGGTCCTCCACTGACTCGTTCACAGCCGAACGCTTCAATGTGGCTTACAATCACAGCTCTGACAGATGGTGACTGCAGCACCAAACACCCCCCCCCCCCCCCCCCACCCACCCACCCACCCACCCCTTGACTGGACCAAGACGGCACGGTGGCGCAGCTGTAGAGTTGCTGCCTCACAGCGCCAGAGACCCGGGTTCGATCCTGACAGCGTCTGCATTACTCCATGACGCTACAACATAGAACTAGTGTGAGCGGGCGATCGATGGTCGGCATGAACTCCGTGGGCCGAACGGCCTGTTTCAACGGTGTGTGTTTCAAATTCAATTCTGCCTCCGTCGATGAACTTACCAATACAGGCTGACGGAGGGTGGGGGCTGTAGCAGTGGAGGGCAGAAGGTGGAAAGGCATGGGGAGAAACCTCAAGCATTAATTCAGCTGGAGTTGGCAATGGGGTCCAGGCCGCACACATACAGTCTGTGCCAACAATTCCCTTTTTATTTATTTTTTTATTTATTATGAAACTACTTTTATTCAAAAAATAAAAATAAACATAGAGTATTAACACAATCAAAGACTGCCGATGCTGACAGTTTACAAACAAATGATCGTCAAATTAATAATGTCAACGTCAACTGGATCCACGAAATGGCCGTTGAAGGTCGAGTGTTCCGTTTATCAACAAAACACTCGACCTTCAACGGCGACCATGGAAAGCCTCCAAAGTCCCCATGGACACCACGTGTTCCCTCTTAACACTTAAACAAAATTATCAAATTAAAATATTAACATTCTTATCGATAATATATTCAACCTCCTGTGGTGACCAGCGTGCACAGAAGGCCTCCACAGTCCTCATGGACACCGCGTGTTCCTTTCCTAGGGACACGCGAGCTCGGACGTAACCCCGGAAAAGGGGCAGGCAGGCGACCGCTGTGCGGCCATCGACTGCCCGCTGCCTGGACCCGCGAATGGCCATCCTGGCCAGGCCCAGGAGTAGACCGACAGGGAGACCCACTCCTCCCTCCCATCCTTCCCCCCTCTGCACCGGGTGCCCATAAATTAATAGTGTTGGACTAAAATGTAGCCAAAACTTGAGGAGCAGCCATTTCAGATATTCGAACAGTGGCTGCAACCTCTCACACTCTATGTACACATGGAACACGGTCTCTACCTCACCGCAGAAATGACAAGCAGGGGAAGAGTCCGTGAACCGGCTCAAATACCTATTACAGGCCACGGCTTTGTGCAATACTCTCCACCCCAGGTCCCCGATGTAAAGGGGGAGGACTCCCTTGTAGATAGACCTCCACTGGGGACCGCTCCCCTCGTCAGGTGGTAACACGGACCGCCAGGGTGTGTCTGGACGAAAGACGAGGGCGAGGAAGTGGAGAGTGTGCAGGAGCAGCCTGTACAGTAGGCGCCTCTCCGCGTCACAGAACGGCAGGCTGGGCATCTCGGAAAGGCGGCTCATGTTGCATGGGGCCGGCTCTCGGGGAGGGACCCGGGCCTTGGGCCCTATGAACAATTCCGACTGAACGGGGGCAAGCTCGTCCGGAATCGTTCCATGCACACGTCTCTCCTCAACACCCACCATCACAGCCACGACAACCCCCTGGCCCTGGCTGAATGTTACCAAATTCCTGGCCTTCAAGAGGTCACGGTAAAAGCCAGGCAACTCCCGCCTATCACGCCTAGCGCGTCGACTCATGCCCGCTAATGGGAGCCGTTAGCCCTCCTGAAGGCAGCGCCCCTGGCGTAAAAAATACGTCGCCAGCACGTGCCATTTAGGAGGGTAGTCCGAGTAGATGTGCCTCCGCAGGGTCCTGAGTTGGAGAGCCGCCACCTGGGTACGAATACAGACCAGCGCCTGACCACCCTCCTCCAATGGGAGACTCAGAACCCCAGCAGAGACCCAGTGGTTCCTCTCGCCCCAGAAGAAGTCGACCAATCTCCTCTGTAACATGGTTATAAAATAAGAGGACGGGACCATAGTGGCCATCCGGTACCACAGCAGAGAGGCCACCAGCTGGTTTATAACTACAGCCCTGCCCCGGTAAGAGAGCACACCAAGTAGGCCGGACCAACGTCCCAGCCGGGCGACCACCTTCGCCTCCAGCTCCTGCCAGTTCGCCGGCCACCCCCTCTCATCGGGACTCAGGTAGACCCCCAGATAGAGGAGGTGCGTGGTGTTCCACGCAAAACCTGCCATCTCCTCCGGCAGGGAGTCCACCAATTCCCTTGGGAGTTTATAGAGAGTCCACACACCCAATTACAGTATGTTGCAACACTTACTTAACTTAGTCAATACCAGACATCAGATGATGCATAGCGCAGTAATGTCTTTTTAATCACTGAGCTGTACTCTCAGCAACACTACACCAATTAAAGCATATTCCTGCTCTCAACCAGTCTGCATTGATTTGCAGTTTAATATTTCAGATTTTTAAAAAATCAATTAGCAATTTGATTCAAATGAAATTTTCGAGGCACAAATGATCATTGCTGTTACAACAGGACTATTACTTTCTTTTTGTTGCTCTGCATTAATTAGCCATCAACTCTTTCTGTCCTCAAGACCACGTTACCGAATTCATTCCGGCAATTATTAAAGATGAGTATTTTCCACACTCCACATGGTGCTTTAGAACAGGGGATGGATTCAATTAGTTCCATATGTCACACACGACCTCTTCATTAAGTATCTGTCATCGGGGCGAGTTTAAGAACATGTTTCTTTTGGCGGGTATTTTTTATTCCGGTGTCTGCTTTGAAATGGGATGGCGGAGTGGAGAGGGGTGGTTGGTTGAACCTTATGGAAAGATTCCTCAGCAGGTTAAAAATGTGGGCGGCACAGTGGCGCAGCGGGTAGAGCTGCTGCCTCACAGCGCCAGAGCCCCAGGTTCTATCCTGACTACGGGAGCTGTCTGTACGGAGTTTGTGCGTTCTCCCCGTGACCTGCGTGGGTTTTCACCCGGGTGCTCCGGTTTCCTCCCACACTCCAAAGACGTACAGGTTTGGGGGTGAAATGGCTTTGGTAAGGATTGTAAATGTCCCTAGTGTGTTGAATAGTGCTAGTGTGTGGGGATCGCTGTTTGGTGGGGACTCGGTGGGCCAAAGGGCTTGTTTCCGCGCTGTATCTCTAAACTGAACTAAACTAAAAATTAAATTATTTTAATCTACTCTACAGTTTGTACAAAATGGAATTCATTGACTACAAGCCTTCTTTTCTTGTTTCCAATGGCAGAAAGCTATTTGAAAAGGCCCTAATCATTGAAATGTGTTAAGAGTGAGTGTGCGATTAGATGCAACCCAATATCAAACCACAAATATTTTACTTTGAATTATTTCTCATTATGAAACCAGTCGGAAAAAAATTCCATTGTGTGGGCATGGTATTTAGTTACTGGAACAGACAGCCTAGATGTGATTATGTCCAATGTTAGCAAACTGTTAACGTACTTGCTTGACAGTCCTTCACTACTTTAACACTGAGGTGCACGGATTTATTTTATGTGAGGTAACATTTTTGAATAATGAAAGGCCTGGATAGAGTGGATGTGGAGAAGATGTGTCCACTGGTGGGAGAGTCTAGGACCAGAGGGCACAGCCTTAGAGAGAAAGGGCGTACCTTTAGAAAGGAGATGAGGACGATGAATGTCTTTAGCCAGAGGGTGGTGAAACTGTGGAATTCCCTCTGGTGGAGATCAAGTCATTAGATATTTTTAAAGCAGAGATTGACAGATTCTTGTGTACGAAGGAACTGCCGATGGTGGTTTAAACCAAAGGTAAAAACTGTAGCGGCGCCTGCTAGCGCACGCAGATATCGAACCCGCCGTTCGGAAGGCGCGGTCACGTGACTCGGGAGGGACTGCTTGTTTCGCGCAGTTTTTCACTTGCGCGCGTTAGTTCAGCGCTGACCACCGTTGTGGGCAGACGTGTCTGGAGAACCTGTATACTGGATATCGAACTTATGAATAAAGATCTGTTGAAAACTCCAGTAGTCGTTTCTCAGACCACTAAAATACTAGTTTAAACCGAAGATGGACACAAAAAGCTGGAGTTACTCAGCGGGACAGGCAGCATCTCCGGAGAAAAGGAATGGGTGACGTTTCGGGTTGAGACCCTTCTTCAAGCTGAGAGTCAGGGGGAGAGGGAAACTAGAGGTATGAAAAGGTTCAGGACAAATCAGAGCCGGCACAGATGACCCAGGAAAGGTGGAACCCACAATGGTCCATTGTTGGCTGAGAAAGAGGTGGTGGCAAAGGTATACAAAACTATGAAACTAGCTGGATAATTAGGGTGGAACAGAGAGAGAGGGAATGCAAGAATTACGAAATTAGAGAAATCAATATTCAAACCGCTGGGTTGCAAACTACCAGAGGGAAAAATGAGGTGCTGTTCCTCCAATTTGCGTGTGGCCTCACTCTGACAGTAACAGGTTCTTGATTGGTACAGGCGTTAAAGGTTATGGGTAGAAGGCAGGAGAATGGGGTTGGGAGGGAAAGGTAGATCAGCCATGATTGAATGGGAGAGCAGGCTCAGTGGACGAATTACCTCATTCTGCTCCCATGACATATGAATGTGAATTAAACATGAAGCAACTGGCAGAGTTAAGCTTTCAGTGCTCCCCGCTGTAGCCACTGATAGTGGCAGTGATGCCCAACTCTTCTTGAATGCTGAGATCTGCCAGAGCAGGGTCTGAAGTCAGTGGGAGACATATGTCCTTGGTCAGTGGCTTTGTGTACACAATGCAGCAGTGCTGGCTGCCAGCGACACACATCCACCGTGCCATCAAATAACAGCTCCTGCTCTTGGTATCCTGAGTCAAGTAGCCTGATGAAACTCAATGAAAACATCACCACGCTGAAACAGCAACTCTGCTCCTGTCTCCACAGATGCTGCTTCCCCTGCTGCGTATATCCAGCATTTTTGTTCTCATAACCCAGAGGTATTTTGCTTTGCATTTTGGAATTACGTAATGTTATATTTTAGGTTTATGTTTATTGTCACCTGTACCCGGTACAGAGAACAACTAGACTCTCCCATTAGTGGAAACATCCTCTCCACATCCACTCTATCCAAGCCGTTCATTATTCTGTATGTTTCAATTAGGTCCCCTCTCATTCTTCTAAACTCCAGCGAGTACAGGCCCAGTGCTGTCAAACGCTCATCATATGTTAACTTACTCATTCCTGGGATCATTCTTGTAAACCTCCTCTGGACCCTCTCCAGAGCCAACGGACTCTGGGTGGTGGGTGTATGGAACAAGCTGCCAGAGGAGTTGAGGCTGGGACTACCCCAACGTTTAAGAAACATTTAGACAAGTACATGGATAGGACAGGGTTGGAGGGATATGGACCAAGTGCAAGCAGGTGGGACTAGTATAGCTGGGACATGTAGGCTGGTGTGGGCAAGTTGGGCCGAAGGGCCTGTTTCCACACTGTATCACTCTATGGCCTCCACAACTGTCTGTGGCAAAGAATTCCACAGATTCACCACCCTCTGACTAAAAAGACCTGTGTATGGAAAGTGGGATAACATAGAACAAGTGTGAACGGGCGATCGATGGTAGGCACGGACTTGGTGGGCTGAAGGGCCTGTTTCTACACTGCATCTCTAAACTCAACTGAACTAATAATACTGTAGTGTTGTTAAAAATCGCATCTGGTTCACTTGTAACTTTTGGGGAAGGCAATCTGCCATCCACGCCTGGTGTGACTCTGACTCCAGACCCACTGCCTTGGGACTGCTGGACCTCCGCAGGCCATGGACTATCCTGAGATCTACTGTGAATATCTAGAATCGTGTCCACATCTGTGAATGAACTTTCAACCTGAGGAGAGTGTCTGCTTCCACAACCCTTTTCACACTCTCTGCAAATGAACGATACTAAGTAGGACTCCAATTTGGCAGCAGTGTTTACAATCGTAGGTAGACAAAAGTGCTGGAGAACCTCAAGGGGTGCAGCAGCATCTATGTAGCGAAGGAAATAGGCAACGCTTCAGGGTTTCGGCCCGAAACGTTGCCTATTTCGTTCGCTCCAAAGATGCTGCTCCACCCGCTGAGTTTCTACAGCACTTTTGTCTACCTTCGATTTTCCAGCATCTGCAGTTCCTTCTTAAACACAAGTGTTTTTCAATTAATTGTTTGCAGGGCCTAGTTATGTTACCAGCACTCACTTATTAAACCTCTTTTACAAACTGCCTGTCAGCCCCGTTTTCACCACTGGCTATCACCTCCAGTCACAGATCACGTTGGATGCAACGTGACCGCCTCTACGGAGGGACCTGGGGCCATCAACCACTTGGCGGCACGCTGGCGCAGCGGTAGAGTTGCTGCCTTTCAGCGCCAGAGACCCGTCACGTTCGATCCTGACTACGGGTGCTGTCTGTACGGAGTTTGCACGTTCACCTCGTGACCGCGTGGGTTTTCCCCGGATGCTCCGGTTTCCTCCCACACTCCAAAGAGTGCGCAGGTATGTAGGTTAATTGGCTGCGGTAAAGATTGTAAATTGTCTCTGGTGTGTAACATGGTGCTAGTGTACAGGGATCTGCTGGTCGCAGGGGACCCACCTAGTGAGCCGAAGTACCTGTATCTCTAAACTAAATCTAAACTAAACTAAACTGGAACTAGGCAGCGCAGTGACACCACTGGTAGAGCCGCTGCCTCACAGCGCCAGATACCCAAGTTCCATCCTTTCTTCATGTATTGTCTGTGTGGAGTTTGCACGCTCTCCCTGTGACCACGTGGGTTTCCTCTGGGCACTCCGGTTTCCTCCCACATGCCAAACACATGCAGGTTTGTAGGTTAATGGCTGCTGAAAATTGCACCCAATGTGTAGGGAGTGGATGCGAAAGTGTGATAATGGAGAACTAGTGTGAACATAGAAACATAGAAAATAGTTGCAGGAGGAGGCCATTTGGCCCTTTGAGCCAGTACCGACATTCATTGTGATCATGGCTGATCGTCCCCAATCAATAACCCGTGCCTGCCTTCTCCCCATATCCCTTGATTCCACTAGCCGTTGATCCACTAACGTTGATCAATGGTCAGCAGGGACTCAGTGGGCCAAAGGGCCCATTTCCATGTTATATCTATAAACTAAATTAAACTAAACTAAACTAGACTGGAGTAGACGGGACTAAACTAAACTAAACTCACATCCAGCTGGTGTATGAGTAGGTTAATTGGTTTCTGTAAATTGCCTGTCGTGTGTCAGGTGTGGATGAGAATGTGGGATAACTGGTGTGAATGGGTGATCGATGGTCAGCATGGACTCTGTGGGCTGAAGGGCCTGTTTCCACGCTGTATCTCCAAACAAAACCTAAAAAAAACATGTGTGAGTTCTCCTTTGGAATATTGTGTGCAGTTCTGATCAATATACTAACGAAAAAAATATGTTTAAGCAAGAGAGTATGCAGGAAATGTTCACCAGGATGTAGCGGGAACTGTAAGCTGTGAGTTATAAGGAGGTTGGGTAGGTTTGAACTCTTTCCCTTGGTAGGGACAACATTGAGCAGTGAACATATAGTGGTTTATAAAATCAAGAAGGGCATAGATAAATAGAAGCAAGGAAATGCAGATGCTGGTTTACAATAAATGATCTATTCTATATTTCCCTGATCGCCATTCCCTTTGCCCTGTTTCCACACCTTACACTTTCTTATCTATTCACTTCCTTATCTAAGTACCTCCCTCTCCCTTGACATCAGTCTGAAGAAGGGTCACGACCCAAAACATCACCCATTCCTTCTCTCCAGAGATGCTGCCTGACCCGCTGAGTTACTCCAGCGTTTTGTGTCTATCTTTGGTTTAAACCAGCATCTGCAGTTCCTTCCTACACAAATTTCTCGCTCGGTACCCTTTCCAATTGGACAACACCTTTCCTACAACTTGGTGCCCAGACTGAACACAATACTCTAAATGCAGCCTCACCAATGTCGTACACAACTGCAACTGCTGCATTTAGTAGTGGGTAAATGGTACTTGGTGCAAGCCAAGATAACATTGGGTTGTAGGGCTTTGGATGAATTCAGGCCATGAAGGCTCTGGGAGGCAAGCCAGGAGTATATAGGAAATATAGCAAAGAATGACCAGGCAACTCCCAAAGGCACGCTAATAATTGAACTGGTGACTGTAAATTATCTCTCGTGCGGATAGCGGCAAGAGAATTAAAGGAAAAGTTGCTGATCATGTGAAAGACGATAGTGTGCAGGGAAATAAGAGGAGGAATAGTCCCTGTGGGAATGGGCTGGGAGCTGGAGAAGACCCAATGTACCAAATCTTCTGCTTTGTCATGAGAGTTGTTTTTGCTCTTTCTCTTGATTCTAAAACCGCTGTATAAATGCAAGCACCTGCTGCGTGCGGTGAGAGGGCTGTTTGTAGACCACCTACTGTCACACAAACTGCTTCTTTTTCTATATAGAAAGTAGGAGCTGCAGACAAAATATGTAAGAAGGAACTGCAGGTGCTGTCGTACATGAAGGATAGACACAAAGTGCTGGAGTGACTCAGCGGGTCAGGCAGCATCACTGTAGAAAAAGGAATAGGTGACGTTTCGGGTCCCAACCTTTTCCTCCTGAGATGTTGCCTGGCCCGTCGTGTCTTTGAGTATGTTGCTGCTTTCCCGAGACCGTGTGGATGCAGTCAATAGGCAATAGACAATAGGCAATAGACAATAGGAGCAGGAGTAGGTCATTCGGCCCTTCGAGCCAATACGACCATTCAATGTGATCATGGCTGATCATCCCCAATCAGTACCCCGTTCCTGCCTTCTCCCCATATCCCCTGACTCCGCTATTTTTAAGAGCCCTATCTAGCTCTCTCTTGAAAGTATCCAGAGAACCCGCCTTCTCCACCCTCTGTGGCAGAGAATTCCACAGACTCACCACTCTCAGTGAGAAAAAGTGTTTCCTGGTCTCCGTTCTAAATGGCTTACCCCTTATTCTTAAACTGTGGCCCCCTGGTTCTGGACTCCCCCAGCATCTGGAACATGTTTCCTGCCTCTAGCGTGTGCAAACCCTTAACAATCTTATATGTTTCAATAAGAATCCCTCTCAACCTTCTAAACTCCAGATTGTACAAGCCCAGCCGCTCCATTCTCTCAGCATATGACAGTCCCGCCATCCCGGGAATTACTCTTGTAAACCTACGCTGCACTCCCTCAATAGCAAGAATGGCCTTGGTGGGGTCAATGGTCGGGAGTCTGGTTCGAGGTGAAGAAGGGTTTGAGTCTGAAGAAGGGTTCCGACGCAAAACGTCACCTATTATTTTTCTCCGGAGATGCTGCCTGACCCGCTGACTTACTCCAGCCTGTTTATGTCTCTCTTCAGATGGAACAGCGGATGCTGGTTTACAAAAAAAAGATACAAAGTGCTGGAATAACTCAGCGGGTCCAGGCAGCATCTCTAGAGAACATAGGTGGGTGACATTTTGTGTTTTGACCTTTCATCAGACCGATTGGGTTGGGGGGGGGGGGGGGGTGAAGAAAGCTAGAAGAGAGGAGGGGCAGGACAAAACGTGGCAGGTTAAAGGTGAAGATAGGTGAGAAGGCACTTGGGCCCACTGAGTTCATGCCGACCATCGATCACCCGTTCACACATAGTTCCATGTTATTCCACTTTCGCATCCACTCCCTATACACTCCCGAGGCAATTTACAGAGGGCCAATTAACCCACAAGCCCGGACGTCTTCGGGATGTGGGAATAAACCGGAGCACCCGGTGGAAACCCACGCTTCTCACAGGAAGAGCGTGCAAACTCCACACAGACAGCATCACCGGCGCTGAGAGGCAGAACTACCCGCCGCACCACTGTGCCTCCCGTAGATTTTAAACTTTGCGATTAGTTTATCACTTGCCTGAGGTACCAAGGTACCACCAAGTGATATTCATCTCAATCGAGCGGTCACCGCATTTTCAGACAAGTTGGAACTTATTGAAGTCACAACCTTTGGTTGTCATGACTTTCCACCAAGTGACTACAGAGGAGCATAATTCTCGATATTCTCTGTATAATTAATGATTAGTACGGATGTCCGGGGTTATGGGGAGAAGGCCGGAGAATGTGGTTGAGAGGGAAAGATGGATATAACCATGGTTGAATGGCGGAGTAGACTTGATGGGCCGAATGACCTCACTCTGCTGCAATAACCTGAGAACATATGAACTTATTCCATGAACTCAGGGGTGGATAAGTGGTCGACAGATGGCACAATGGGCTAAGTGTTCGGCTGGCAACCGGAAGGTAGCTGGTTCGAATCCCGCTTGGAGTGCATACTGTCGTTGTGTCCTTGGGCAAGACACTTCACCCACCTTTGCCTGTGTGTGTCCTTGGGCAAGACACTTCACCCACCTTTGCCTGTGTGTGTGGATGTAATTATGTGAAGCACTTTGGGGTCAATGCAAGTTGACTAAAAATGTGCTATATAAATAAAGAAATTTAATTTAATTTATAACACTACAGGGCACCGCTGTAAAGTGAGAGGGAGAAGGTTTAACGGATGTTCAAGAAGGAACTGCAGATGCTGGAAAATCGAAGGTAGACAAAATTGCTGGAGAAACTCAGCGGGTGCGGCAGCATCTATGGAGCGAAGGAAATAGGCAACGTTTCGTCCCGAAACGGTGCCTATTTCCTTCGCTCCATAGATGCTGCCGCACCCGCTGAGTTTCTCCAGCAATCTTGTCTACCGAAGGTTTAACGGAGGCGTGCGGGGCATGTTTTTTACACAGAGGGTGGTGGGGGCCTGGAACGCGTTGCCAGGGGTGGTGGTGGAGGCAGATAGGATTTACAGGCATTTAAGAGGTTTCTAGACAGGCACATGAAAGTGCAGGGGAATAGAGGGGTGTGGATCATGTACACGCTGATGAGATCCGTTTAGCTTGGCATCATGTTCAGCACAAACATTGTGGGCCGAATGGCCCGTTCCTGTGCCATGCTGTTCCAACTCCACTCCATCTGATGTCATTTACATTGCGGGATAGTCCCCTGAAAAGAAAGTGTAACTCTCATTTACACACCACCCTTCTGTTCAGTTCTTCTTCCAAAACGCCTCGGAGCTGATTAATCACATATGAAGTCCAACGAGTGTTATTACTGCCAGCCGTGCCCACCTCAGGATATCGTTCTGCCTGCTCTTGAATTTCCGCTCAGCTAGATTGCCATCACAAGCCCGCCAGATCTGTAGCTAACAAAGAGAGAACTGCTCTCCACTGTCACCACAAGTCCACCTATTTCCATTACAGGCTGCATCGGGACAAAGCCATTATTTGAACCGTACATATCTTCTTGCTGTCGTAGTTTGAGAGTTTTGTCAGTTTACAATTGTTCTTAGCTCTGATTTACTCGAAGGCTTATGGACTTTAGTCACCACGTGGAAACAGGCCCTTCGGCCCACCGAGTCTGCGTCGGCCAGCGATAGCTCCGTACACCACACACCAGGGGAAATTTATCATTCTTTTGCCAAAGCCAATTAACCTACAAACCTGCACGTCTTTGGAGTGTGGGAGGAAACCGGAGCACCCGGGGGAAACCCACTCGTGTGTAGGATAGTGTTCATGTACGGGGTGATCGCTGGTCAGCGCGGGCTCGGTGGGCCGATGGGCCTGTTTCCGCACTGTATCTCTAAAGTCTAAAGTCACCCAGATATGCAGGGAATGGAGGAATATGGATGATGCACCGGCAGATAAGAGTTGGTCTTGACATCGTGTTTGGGACCAGGCATTGTGGCCTAATGGGCCTGTTCCTTTGCTGTACTGTTCTCACAAGTTATAGGAGTAGAATTAGGCCATTCGGCCCATCGAGTCTACTCCTCCATTCAATCATGGCTGATCTGTGCCTCATTTTCCTGCCCTCTCCCCATAACCCTGGACACCCGTTCTAATCAAGAATTTGTCTATCTCTGCCTTAAAAATATCCACTGACTTGGCCTCCACAGCCCTCAGTGGCAATGAGTTCCACAGATTAACTACCCTCTGACCAAAGGGTCGTTCTATGTTCCATGTTAATGAATCGAACATAAACTCTGCTCCAAGTTCATCAGCCGGAGCACTGCTAAATGTCACCTTTGCCACGGCAGAATGGAAACTCCAAACATTGCTTTGGCCATGGTCCTCAAGGATGTAACTTAGAAGAAAGTGCAGGTTAATCCCTTGCCAGCAAACTGTGTGAGAGTTGAGTTCAGTAAATTAATGCTGGCCATGCTCCCGATAGCCTCCAGCTAACTGCAGATAGGAATGTAAGATCTCCTCAGCAAGCCATGCCAAACTTGTCAGGCTCTCTCTAGAGGATTCCCGGCCTGTGTTATGTAAACACACCACACTCTTATCAAAACATAAAAAGGAAGAGCTGATTCCCTCATGAAAGGACTGTTTCCCTGTGCTTCCCACCATTATAGCAGTCAATGCGTTTAGTAACTACAATCAAGAGAAGCTCTGACAAAGAAGTCCCATTATTATTCAGCACATGGTCTTGAATGCCAACAGTGGCCATGGCTGACTTCAGCAAAGTGTTCGTGACAGGAGGCTCTGGCACACTTTTCAGGTATTTTCCAGCATTTTGTGGAGTTTGGGAGTTCTTTGCAGAGGGCGAGACAGCGGGTGTGCAGGGAGAAACTAGCAGATGCTGGTTTAAACTGAAGATAGACACAAAATTCTGGAGTAACTCAACGGGACAGGCAGAGAGAAGGAATGGGCGACGTTTCGGGTCGAGGCCCTTCTTCAGACTGTGGGTGCAGCGGGCGGGGGAAAGACAATAGAGTTCGGATTTAACTGCTGTAGGAATTTGCGATTGGGTTGGAATTGGGCCTTCTAGCAGGAGTGTAGAAGGCAAAAATAAAAGGCAGAAGGGCCAAAAAAAACCTCCAAGGGCCAAAGGCTTCCTTTTTCTATGGAGAACCAAGACCAGTTTAGTGTAGGGAGTGCAGCAGTCACTTTACACACAGCAATACACCATTGATTACCAGCCTTGTGCTACTGAGCACATGTGGGACTTTTTTAATGTTATTAGTTAGTTAGTTTAGTTTATTGTCATGTGTACCGAGATTCAGTGAAAAGCTTTTTTGTTGTGTGCTAACCTGTCAGTGGTAAGACTATACATGATTACAACGAGCCGTCCACGGATACAGGATAAAGGGAATACAGCGAATAACGTTTAGTGCAAGATAAAGTCCGATCAAAGATCAAAGGTGGCGCAGCAGTAGAGTTGCTGCCTTACAGCAGCAGAAGTAGACAAAAATGCTGGAGAAAAATGCTGGAGAAACGGGTGCGGCAGCATCTATGGAGCGGAGGAAATAGGCAACGTTTCAGGCCGAAACCCATCTTCAGCAGCAGAGACCAGGGTTCCATCCTGACTACGGGTGCTGTCTGTAACGGAGTTTGTACCTTCTCCCCGTGACCTGCGTGGGTTTTCTCCGGGATCTCCGGTTTCCTCCCACACTCCAAAGACGTACAGGTCTTCAGACAGATTGACTTGGTATAAATGTAAATTGTCCCTATTGTGTGAGTGTACGGGGTGATCGCTGGTCGGCGCGGGCTCGGTGGGCCGAAAGACCTGTATCCGCGCTGGGTCTCTAAACTAAACTAAAGGTCAATGAGGACAGATGCAAACATGCTGGAGTAACTCAGCGGGTCAGGCAGCATCTCTGGAGCAAAGAAATAGGTGACGTTTCGGGTCGAGACCCTTCTTCAGGCTGACAGTCAGGGGGAAAGGGGAACGAGAGATATAGACAGTACTTAGGAGAAATGAATGGAATATATGCATAGAGCATTGGTAATGAGGATATGATTCATAATTATGTTCCTTTATATGGCTGAGAGGTTTTTCTTTAGGGACCAATAGATTTTCCGGTGCACTGGATCTTTAATGAGACAACCAAATCAATGAATGATTTTGACTTCTGCCGCTCTATCCAACCGGTGATCCTGCCATCTCGTGTTAGTGTTTAGGATACCGTAACTACCCAAAGTTTCCCTGAGCCCATGGAGAATGCGGTCTGAGGAAGGGTCCCGACTCGAAACGCCACCTATTCTTTAATCTCCGGAGATGTGCACAAATTCAGCGAAGAATAGATCGGGTAGTCACACTTGCCCAGAGTAGGGCAGTGGAGAACCAGAAGGTGTAGGTTTAGGGTGACGGGGGAAAGATTTAACAAGCATCTGAGGGGTAACCTCTTCACACAAAGGGTGGTGGGTGTATGGAACGAGCTGCTGGAGGAGGTAGTTGGGGCAGGTACTATCACAACGTTTAAGAAACATTTAGACAGGTACACGGATGGCTGCAGAAATGGGCGCTGAAATGGCACATGGAGTTCAATCCGATCAAGGAGGAGAAAGTTTCGGGCCGCAAACCTGAAGAAGGGTTTCGGCCCGAAACGTTGTCTATTTCCTTCGCTCCATAGATGCTGCTGCACCCGTTGAGTTCCTCCTGCACTTTTGTCTTCCTTCAATCCGAGCAAGTGCAGGTGATGCACTTTGAGAGGTTGAATGTGATGCGCCTGTCCCACAGGCAATTTTTTTGGACGACTGCAGGCGACTGCAACAAAACTTTCAACATGTTGAAAATATTTCGGCGACAGTATTTCAACAAATTCTTGCTGTCGTAGGTTGACGTAGGTGCTGTCGTAGGTGAATTCCATTAAAACTAGTCCCTGGCAGTCGCCTTAAGAGTCGCCTAAGTGGGACAGGCCCTTTAGGAGAGAGGGCACAGTTAATGGTAAGACTAGTGGGAGAGTCTAGGACTAGAGGTCATAGCTTCAGAATTAAAGGGCATTCTTTTTGGACGGAGATGAGGAGAAATTTCTTTAGTCAGAGGGTGGTGAATCGGTGGAATTCTTTGCCACAGTAGGCTGTGTGGGCCAAGTCAGTGGATATATTTAAGGCTGAGATAGATTCTTGATTAGGTCATGGGTTTAGGATGGAGAGATATTGAATGGTGGAGTAGACTTGATGGGCCAAATGGCTTAATTCTACTCCTATCACTTATGATCTTATGAAGATCCCATAACAGCATTCATATGCAGAGGGATCATGGAGTCCATGGAGTCATAGCTCAATGAAGGTGGCAGCATAAGTAGATAGGGTGGTAAAGAAGGCGTATGGTATGCATGCCTTCATTGCTGGGGGCATGAAGTCAAGACGCAGCTCTATAGGACTTTGTGTGCAGGAAGGAACGGCAGATGTTGGTTCAAAGTTAAGGGCCTGTCCCACTTTGGCGATTTTTTCGGCGATTGTCACAGTCGTAGCAGGTCGCCGAAAAACCGGCGGCTGGACCCCCCTATGACAATGTCTACAACAACCTACCACCAAACTACGGCAAGCTACCGACAACTGGCAACCCATTAGGACATCCACATATGACCACACCTACGACAACCTACGAACACACAGGCGACAACCTACGACAACCGAAGTCACCCTACGACACTTGAGGAGACAACTCACGACATACAGGCGTCACCCCCACGTCACCCCGCGACCACGTGGCGACAGCCTATTTTCCGGCTGTCGCCAAAAAAATTTGCCTGTGGGACAGGCCCTTTACAAAGTTACATAGGTTTAAGTTGAGAGAGGAAAACTTCAAAGAGGCTCACAGAATCTTTTGTCCCACTTGTATTTTAGAATAGGGCGGCACGGTGGCGAAGCGGGTAGAGTTGCTGCCTCACAGCGCCAGAGACCCGGGTTCGATCCTGACTACGGGTGCCTGTCCTTACGGAGTTTGTACATTCTCCCTGTGACCTCGAGGGTTTTCTCCAGGTGCTCAGGTCTCCTCTCACATTCCAAAGATGTGTGGGTGAATTGGCTTCTATAAATTGTCTCTAGTGTGTAGGATAGAACTAGTGTACTGGGTGATCGCTGGTCAGTGCGGAGTGGGCGGGCCGAAGGGCCTGTTTCCGTGCTGTATCTCCAAAAACGAATACTAAAACAGAGAATGGTGCTAATATGGAACAAGCGGCCAGATGAAGTGGGAAGGGGGTACAATTATAATATTTAAAAGACACTCCCTGGATAGGAAAGTTTTGAAGAAATAGGGGTTAGGAGTAGACAATTGGAACTAGCATGATTAGGCAACGTGGTCAGAATGAACAGTTGGGCTGAAGGGCCTGTCTCCTTGTGTTATTCCTCTGACTCTATGCAGCAATGCTTTGTTTTCAAGTCAGTGCTTCATGTTATTATTTCTCTGCATGATTTTCCACGGCGTGCGGTGAAGAGAAGTTTTAAAACATTTTATTCCTTATTTACTTCTGAAATTAAACTTTTAACAATGTCCCAGTGGTGTGCCATTGCGATCATCTTTAAGCGCTCTGCTTGGTGTAGGTGGAGGCTGGCCCCGAATTCACAATTACGGCTGGAGCTATTGATGACAAAGGGAAAATGCCTTCCCCTGGTTCTATCATTCATCATCTCACTCACAGAGAGAGAGAGGAAAAAGCACATCAAAGTTTCATGAGGGATGTCAATGAAAAACATTTGCAAACCAAAGTTGAGGCGAGTTATCAAAGAGCCACTGCTGTGGTCCACTCAAACCCTTCAAAAGCCTGGTTGTGCAGAGGCCACAATGTCCTTTGTCATGTACCCTGAATACCAACACAGTCCAGCTACAGTTTCAACTAAACACAAAGCGCTGGAATAACTCAGCAGGTTGGGCAGCACAGTGACACAGTGGTAGAGCTACTGCCTTACAGCGCCAGAGACCCGGGTTCGTACCAGAGTTGGTACGTTCTCCCCGTGACCTGCGTGGGTTTTTCTCCGAGATCTTCGGTTTCCTCCAACGCTCCAAAGACACACAGGTTTGTAGGTTAATTGGCTTTGGTAAAAATGGTAAATTATTCTTAGTGTGTAGGATAGTGCCAGTGTACGGGGTGATTGCTGGTTGGCGATGGCTTGGTGGGCTGAAGGGCCTGTTTCCACGCTGTATCTCTAAACTAAACTAAACACAAAGTGCTGGAATAACTCAGCAGGTTAGGCAGCATCTGTGGAGGGAATGTGTAGGAAGGAACTGCAGACGCTGGTTCACACCGAAGATAGACAGAAAATGCTGGAGTAACTCAGTGGGAGTGGCAGCATCTCTGGAGAGAAGGAATGGGTGATGTTTCGAGTCAAGACCCTTCGTCAGACTAAGGGTCTCGACCCAAAACATCATCCATTCTTTCTCTCCAGAGATGCTGTCTGTCCCGCTGAGTTACTCCAGCATTTTGTGTCGATCTTCTGTGGAGAGCCAATTATTTTACAGAGGTTCTGCATTAAAAGGATATCATCCACAAAGATGCAGATATTTAGTTTAGTTTAGTTTAGAGATACAGCGTGGAAACAGGCCCTTCGCCCCCCCCCGGGTCAGCACCGAGCAGCGATCCCCGCACACTAACACTACCCTCCACACACAAGTGACTATTTACAATAATACAAAGCCAATTAACCTACAAACCTGTACGTCTTTGTGTGGGGGGAATCGGAGCCCCCGGAGAAAACCCACTCAGGGGGTGAACATACAAGCTCCATACTGACAAGCAACCATGGTCAGGATCGAACCCGGGTCTCTGGCGCTGTAATGCAGCAACACTACCGCTGCGCCATCGTGCCGCCTGAATGGGTAGACTATGTATCAGGTCGAGACCCAAATTCTCCAATTTTAAGCAACATCCCCCTCTCTTTCCTGTGCCACTCTCTCCCCAATGCTGGTATGCACCCTCTTCTCCTACTCTTCCCCCACGCCCCCTGCCCCCCCCCCCACCCCACCTATGTCCTTCTCTCTGGCTTTACATTTCACTCCTCCTCTCCTTATCTGACACCCTTTGCCTCCTTTTCCTCTCTAGACTTTGCCCACCAATCTACCAACCAACCCCCTCCCCCTCCCCCACCTTACCTGTATCCACCTATCACTCTGAAGAAGGATCTCGACCCAAAACATCGCCTATTCATTTTCTCCAGAGGTGCTGTCTGACCCGTTGAGTTACTCCAGCCCTTTGTGTTGATCTTCCACCTTTCTCTTGCCAGTCTTTGCCTCCCTCACACTTCTTTCCTAGCTTTCTCTCCCCTGCTATCATCATTCTGCAGTAGGGTCCCGACTGGAAACATCGCCTGTCCATTTTCTCCACAGATCCTGCCTGTCCATAAAGTGAGTAACTCCCTCATATTGTGCTTTTGTCGAGTGTCGTAGAGTCCTACAGCGTGGAAACAGGCCCTACGGCCCAACTTGCCCGCACCGACCAACAGGCCCCTTCTGCACTAGTCCCACCTGCCCGCATTTGGCCTATATCCCTCTAAACCTTGTACCTGTCCAAATGTCTTTTAAGTGTTGCTATTTTCTATGTTTCTATGTGATGTTTCAGGTCGAGACCCTTCTTCAGACTGAGAGTCAAGTGAGAGGGAGACTATGTCTGGCAATAGGAGACATTTTCCATACAGTCTTTAACAGAATATATTCCTGCACGCTTTGACCCTGGAACATTGCCACAACTAGCCTTCAGTGAAAACAATGGTGCTTCAAATGTTTGTAGGTTCATTGACCTTTGTAAATTGCCTCCAGTGTGTAGGGAGTGGATGAGAATGTGGATTAACGTTGAACTAGTGTGAACGGGTGATCGATGGTTGGGATGAACCCGGTGGGCCGAAGGGCCCGTTTCCATGCTGTGTTTTCAAACTAAAGGCAACTCAACAGCAGAACTGGAACAAAGAACAGCGCGGTAGCACAATGTTAGATCTGCTGCCTTGACGCGCCAGAGACCTGGGTTCGATCCCGACCTCAGATGCTGTCTGTGTGGAGTTTGCACGTTCACCCTATGAATGGGCGGGATTTCTCTGGGTGCTCCGGTTTCCTCCCACATCACAAAGACGTGCAGGTTTGTAGGTTGATTGGTCTCTGTAAAATTGCCCCTAGTGTGTAGGATAGAACCCGTGCACTGGGATCGCCGGTCTGTGTGGACTGAGTGGGCCAAAGGGCCTGTTTGCATGCTGTATCTCTAAACTAAACTAAATACGGTAATACAGTTCATAGGAAGGAGAGAATAGCAAAACAAGCCTCAAACACCCTCCTCCATCATAGTCATCTTCCCTCTCCGCTGGTAGAACGGCTGCCCCAGATTAAATCCTGCCTTTGTGGAGTTTGCGCGTTCTCCCTGTGACTATGCGGGATGCCTCCAGTGCCCTGGCTAACGAACGTACAGGTTTAGTGGATTAATTGACCTCTGTAAATTGCCCGTGGTGTGCAGGGAGTGGATGAGAAAGGAGGAGAATACAGAACTAGCCTGATCGGGTGATCGCTGGTCGGCGCGGACTCGGTGGGCCGAAGGGCCTGTTTCCGTGCTGTATCTCTAAATACAAAATAACTCTCTCCGACACCAACAAACCGTGCCTGCTCCAAAGTCCAATCTTACTCTCAGTGCTAATGAAATAAAGTCGGCAAGCAACTTTAAGGAAATGTACAGTCGGTCATAAAGAGCGGTGGAATAATGATGGGAGCGCAGCCTGCTAGTGACTGTAAGGTGTGTGAACTGAGGTAGAGGGCACGGGGTTAGGTTGCTCATGAATGTTTTTGTGACTACCTCCATAAAAAAGGACGGGCTGTGCCAATATTGTGTAAAATACAGGATGGAATAAACAGTGCGAAAGGGGAAGTGTTCAGGAGTTTAGCACTCTTGAACGTGGACAAATTGCCAGGCCCAATGAATGAAGTATATTGCAGTCTGTTAAATGAAATAAGGAGGAAACTGCAGAGGCTCAAACGACATATCTGTAAGCCTGGCAGAATACGGGAGTGGTGCCAAGGGACCAGGGAATTGCTGAAGCAGTACTGTAGTTTAAAAAGGGAAGGGCAAATAAACGGAGTCATTACAGGCCAGTTAGCTTAACTGCACTGATGAACAAGTTCTTAGAACGTAGAACTGTGCAGCGCAGAAACAGACCCGGCCCAATGGGGCAGCACGGTGGCCCAGCGGCAGAGATGCTGCCTCACAGCGCCAGAGACCTGGGTTTGATCCTGACTATAGGTGCTGCGAGCAGGTGCTATAGACCTGCACGGGAAGGTAGATGCTCCCGCCCCCACGAGTCTCACTAGACAATAGACAATAGGTGCAGGAGTAGGCCATTCGGCCCTTCGAGCCAGCATCGCCATTCAATGTGATCATGGCTGATCATCCCCAATCAGTAACCCGTTCCTGCCTTCTCCCCATATAACCCCTTTAAGAGCCCTATCTAGCTCTCTCTTGAATGTATCCAGAGAACCGGCCTCCACTGCCCTCTGAGGCAGAGAATTCCACAGACTCACCACTCTCTGTGAGAAAAAGTGTTTCCCCGTCTCCGTTCTAAATGGCTTACCCCTTATTCTTAAACTGTGGCCCCTCTCGGGCAGATGGGGCTCGTCAGCCTGGGAAGGCAGTCCATCTAGGAGAGGGAAAAATCTGATTTAAAACCTCCACTGCCATGTGGCCATATCCAGTCATGGAAAAGGCTCCTGGAGTAAACCTCAAGAAAATCCGGAGTCGGAGCCCCTAAGGCAGTTTGTCGTTGTTTACAACCTCGCTCTGGCAGCTCCTGCGACGGCGCTGGTGCCAAACTGTAACGGCCCTGCTGTTCCTTTGGATCGATCAGCGACGTGGAGAGGGGGGACGTGCTGCATGGGCAACAGCCTGTCCTCCATATGACATCGCCCAGGCTTGCATCCAACCAGGGTGCATCACACATGGTCAGTCATGACCGAGAGGCGCCTACTACTATGGGCGCTGCCCTGTGACCACCTGGGTTTTCTCCGGGTGCTCCGGTTTCCTCCCACACTCCGAAGACGTACAAGTTTGTAACAAAAATAGTGTTAATGTACGGGGATCGCTGGTCAGCGCAGACTCGCTGGGCCGAAGGGCCCGTTTCCACACTGTATCTCAAAGTCACCAAACGTCTAAAGGTCCTTCGGTCCACAGTTTGCTCATTAAACAAATTTCCCCAGCCTGACGTTGATTCCTATATCCCTCCATTCCCTGTACATTCATGTGTCCATCTAAAAGCCTCCTAAATGCAACTATCACATCTGCTTCCATCATCACAATTGGCAGTGTGTTCCAGTCACCTACCATTCCCTGTATAAAAGACTTTCCCCACACATCGCCTTTAAACATCCCCCTCTGACCTTAAAGCTATGGCCTCCAATTTCATAGGGGGGAGAGGAGAGAAAGGCCGAATGTCCTCCTCCTGCACCTATTTTCTATGTTTCTATAGGCACGGGTTATTGATTGGGGACGATCAGCTATGATCACAAGGAATGGCGGTGGTGGCTCGAAGGGCCGAATGGCCTCCACCTGCACCTATTTTCTATGTTTCTAGAGCGAGAAATCCTGGGTTAGTTTTGATAAAGATTATCAACCTGAAATCGTGATTGTTCCCCTCTATCTCCACCGATGCTGCCCTCCCTGCCTGCTGAGTATGTCTAACACTTTCCTTTTATATTTCAGATTTTGACAACACTGGAGTTTTTTCTTTGCATTTTGAACCTCTGTTCAGTTAAACAATACAAAACGCCCAGCGCTATTTTCAAAAGAACAGAGGGATTGTCCTTGAAGTCCTAAACAGTATTTATCCCTCAAACAATATAACTGATTATTTGATTATTACACCACTGCAGTGTGTGGGTGTTTGCTGATTGGGTGCAAATTAGCTGCTGTGTTTTCCGCACTTAAAATACTTCAGTAGCTGGAAAGACACAGCATGGAGACAGGCCCTTCGGCCCACCGAGCCCATGCTGAATCCATTCACACTGGTTCCACTGTTGTCCCACTTTCCCATCCACTCCCGACACACTCGGGGCAATTTACAGTGGGCCAATTTACCCTTACAAACCCACTTGTCTTTGGGATGTGGGAGGAGACTGGAGCACCCGGAGGAAACCCACAATCTCACTCCGAACCACATTGACTTGGGGGCATTATAGTTGTCTTTGCACTAGTATGGTTTGTTTGTTTGTTATACTTGTTCACACTCAGCATTAGTAAGTGCAGCATTGTAAGTGACGGGGTTGTTGCCTTACAGCGCCACAGACCCAGGTTCGATCCTGACCATGGCTGCTGTCTTTACGGAGTTTGTACGTTCTCCCTGTGATCGCGTGGGTTTTCTCTGGGCGTTCCGGTTTGGTCCCATATTCAAAAGACCTGCAGGATTGCAGGTTAATTGGCTTCTGGGAATTGTCCCTAGTGTGTAGGATAGAACTAGTGTGTACTAGTTCTGCACCGGCCAGCGATCACCCCATACACTAACACTATTCTACACGCTATAATTTACATTTTTTACTAAAGTCAATTAACCTACAAACCTGTGTAGGAAGCAGCTGCAGATGCTGGTTTATACCAAAGTTTGGCACATGAATCAGACGAGTGCTGAATAAAGGATTCGACCCGAAACATCACCAATTCCTTTTCTCCATAGATGCTGCCTGACCTGCTGAGTTACTCCAGCGCTTTGTGTCAACCTGCGGACCAGCATGTCTTTTTAATGTAGGAGGAAACCGGAGCACCTGGCGAAAACCCAGGCGGTCACAGGGAGAACGTACAAACTCCGTACAGACAGTACCCACATTCTGGGTCAAACGCAGGTCTCTGGCGCTGTGAGGCAGCAACTCCAAAGACATACACGTTTGTAGGTTAGTTCATGTTCTGCATTGATAGTAGCAGAATTAGGCCATTCTGCCCATTAAGGCTATACCGCCATTCAATAATGGCTGATCGATCTCTCCTGCCTAACCCCATTCCCCAGACTTAGACAATATACTTCTCTCCATAACCCCTGACACCTGTTCTAATCAAGAATCTCTGCCTTAAAAATATCAATTGACTGCCTCCACAGCCTTCTGTGGCAATGAATTCCACAGATTTACCACCCTCTGACTAAAGAAATTCCTCCTCGTTTTCTTCCTAAAGGAACTTCCTTTTATTCTGAGGCTGTGCCCTCTGGTCCTAGACTCTCCCACTAGTGGAAACATCCTCTCCACATCCAAGCCTTTCACTATTCGGTAACTTTCATCGAGGTCCTCCCTCATCCTTCTAAACTTCTAAAAGTTGGCTTTGGTAAAGATTGTAAATTCTCCCCAGTGTGTAGGATAGTGCTAGTGTGCGGGGATCGCTGGTTGGTGCGGACTCGGTGGGCCGATGGGGCCTGTGTCCGCGCTGTATCTCGAAACTAAACTAAAGGGTCTGGGCCTGGGTTCGAGGCTCTGACCTCGGGCTAAATAACCCAGCAGCTTCACAGCTGTCATCAGCACTCGCACCGTCTGGCAGGCCCGGTATACCACTGGCTCACAATCCCTTCCCACTGCAATAAAATGAATAGCCATGACTGTTTTGACTCCTTGCCAAGTGCCATAAAGATTTATCAGGTGCAATTCCAGACAAGCATGAGACGTATAAAAGGTTGTGAGAGCAACAGGATGTTTTAAATGACAAGGCCGCTGTGCCAGGTTGGGATGTAATACTCCTTCGCTATTTGGGAATTCCTACTTGCAGTCAAGGACTCAGAGTCACAGAGCATGGAAACAGGCCCACCTTGCCCCCCCCCCCCACCCCACCAACCCACATGTCCCATTAACACTGGTCCCACCTGCCTGCATTTGGCCCATATCCCTCTAAACCTCTCTTACCCATGTACCTGTCCAAATGTCTTTTAAACGATGCGATAGTCCCTGCCTCAACTACCTCCTCTGGCAGTTCGTTTCATACACCCACCACCCCGTGTGAAAAAATCCTTCCCCTCTTACCTTACACCTATGTAACTCAGCGGGACAGGCAGCATCTCTGAGGAGAGGGAACCTGTGACGTTATGGGTCGAGAACTATGTACTTGAAAGTTCTCTCCAGAGATGCTGCCTGTCCCGCTGAGTTACTCCAGTATTTTGTGTCTATCTTCGATTTAAAGAAGCATCTGCTGTTCTTTCCTATAGATTTACGATGGGGTATTTGGTGCAGGCTCGGTGGGCCGCAGGGCCTGTTTCCACGCTCCATCTCTAACGTCTAAAGTATTTTCTTTAGTTTAGGTTTTTAGTTTGGAGATGCAGCACGGAAACAGGCCCTTCGGCCCGCCGAGTCCACGCCAACCACGATCCCTGTACACTAACACTATCCTACACACACTGGGGACAATTTACAATTTTCACCAAAGTCAATTAACCTACAAACCTGCACGTCTGGAGTATGGAAGGTAGTGGAACACCCAGAGATAGCAGAACACGTGCAAACTCCGTACAGACAGCACCCATGGTCAGGATGGAACGCGGGTCTCTGGCACTGAGAGGCAGTGACTCTACCGCTGCACCACCATTCTTCTCGGGCTGTGCATCTGATAATGTGCCAAGTTCCGTGACAGGCTATTTTAACACAGCTCTTGACCTGCTTAAAATAAAATAGGTTAATATTTGCAGTTGAAGAGCCCAGGAGGATTCCCTTCTATTCCCAGGATGTGCTCATCATTGGCTATGGTTACCTGCCCCCATTGACCCGACTGTCTCCAACATCAGGCACTTAATAAAGGCTACAGTCATGTATAAGCAAGACTAGGAGGCCGCACCAGCCTCCCTTCCCTGAGGGCCATTACTGAACTACTTGGATATTTGCAACAAAAATTATAAGAGCTCTTGTGGTCATTTTCTTGCAGACAATCACAACACTGGCCTATTTGTTAAATCCCATCCCCTAGTAGGAAACGCAAAGTGCTGGAAGAACAGCGGGTCAGGCAGCATCTGTGGAGGGACTGTGTAGGAAGGAACTGCCGATGCTGGTGGGCACCGAAGATAGACACAAAATGCTGGAGTAACTCAGCGGGACCCTATATCTCTAAACTAAACAAAACTAAAGGGCCAAAAGGCCGAGGGATTGCAGATTGAGTTTAATTCGGATACAAAATGCCAAGTGATACATCTTGGTACGACACACCAGGGTAGGACTGATATGGTGGAGAGTGTTATAGAATGTCTTTTAAATGTGCAAAATAAATTTAGACTTTAGAGATATAGTGCGGAAACAGGCCCTTCAGCCCAGTAAGCCCATGCTGACCTTTGATCACGCATACACAAGTTCTATCCTACACACTGGGGACAATTTACAGAAGCCAATTTTACTTCGGAGTCACGTGAGTGACTACGTGAAGAACCTCGCCAGGACGCATGCGTGTCATATCGCTACACGCATTGCAACGAGTCACAGCAGGGGGAACGATGTTCCCCTTAGCGGCAGAATTTGAAAGCCGGGAACAGCAGGTAAGGAGACTCTGCGTTCCTTCCACTTACCTTACAGGTGGAGGCATGGACCAGATCCACGAAGGCTGCGAAAAAGCTGGCGGGGGAGAACTGCGGAGTTGCGGGCAGCCAGCAGCAGCAGCCAACGGCACGCCAATCTCCCGTAATGGGAACAGCTGTGCCCGACTTCGCTCCCGCACCGGCGACGGCCGGGCGGTAGAGCGAAGCAAAAAACCAACAGAGTCGTTGACTCCGATGAGTCCGACTCTGAATAGCCGCGAGCGGCCAGTGCCCGTGAGCATTGGGGCCGGTTGGAGCGGCTTCAGGAGCAGCCGCGAGTGGCCAGTGCCCGTGAGCATTGGAGCCGGTTGGAGCGGCTGGGAGCAGGGAACTAGAGCAGCCGCGAGCGGCCAGTGCCCGTGAGCATTGGAGCCGGTTGGAGCGGCTTCAGGACAGGAGCAGCCGCAAGTGGCCAGTGCCCGAGAGCATTGGAGCCAGTTGGAGCGGCTGTTGGAGCAAATACTCCAAAGTGGCAGGCTCCGGGAGATGGAGACTGGTCACAGTGGGCAGCTAGTAAGTCCTACAGCAGTACCTCTTGTAGGGCTGCACAGTGTTTCTCCCTCATCAGAGGGGAGTACAGGGGGTCAATTCTGGGCTGACCCTGAAGAGGGGTGTGCAGAACATACCCCTAGTGCACATGGGGTGCAAGAAAACCTATTGGATATGGTGTCCCAGTTTATTCAACCCGACCAAACTGGCCAAAACCTGGAACCTAAAATAGCTGCAAGTATCGACTACTTGTCATTCAACCAGCTATAAGGACAGGCATTATTGGACACCATGGCAAGACACTTACCACCAGGGAACTGCAAATCACTGAATGTTCCCAGTGTCAACCAGTGTATTTGAAAACATGTCGGAGCCTCAATCAGAGCCAGGGACTTGAAACTACAGAAAGTTCTGAAAGTCCTAACGCGGGAATTACGGCTTTTGCCCGCACAATAAATGAAAAAGACATGATACAAGATCACCAGGATGCACTGGCTTTATTTTGCAACTACCAATATGAGTAAACAGCATTAGGAAGAAGTGCCATCCAACCGGCCTTAGACCCTAATTTGCAGGCCTATGCAAACCTGGAACCTCCAAACCACCAATATTACTATTTGGAGGCAACTTATCAAAAGAGGCAAAAGAACTTGACGAAGAGGGTAAAACCCTGGGGCTCATTAAAGCAACGTCTAAAAACTACTTCGGCCAGAAACAGCACCCCTACGCACCACCAGTCGGCCAAGACAAACTGGTGAAAGCTCGAAGGCCAGGAACACTCAACATCGGTCTTTTTTAGGCCATGGCCCAGACCGGCCTTCCTGGGAAATGCGCTAACCCTCAACACCGACCCAACTACAGATCCAGACACCGGCGCCTCAACGTCCACGGAGGATGCCGAAAAAGTAACAAACCTACCAATAGTAACCATGGAGGTAGGTGGGTCTGGTTCCTTACGAGGTTGGTGGGAGATTACAATTCTATCTGGATGCATGGAATAAATTAACTACCGACACTTACATTGTCAGAAGTATAGGGTTATGCCATAGAATTTATACAAAAACATAACCCTCCAGTTCAGCATGTACCAAACCGAATGTTCATGCTTACAGGCAAAGAAAAATCAAAAGCGCATGCTGAACTACAGTGGCCTTATAAAAAGGAGTAATGGAGGAAACCCAACACGAATCACAGGAATTCGTGTCCAAAATCTTTATCATATAAACAAGATGGTTGTTGCCGCATCATCATAGATTTGACTAATTTGAATACTTTCGTACTATATATTCATTACTAGATGGAAACCTTTGTTACTGCTAAGCAATTGATTTCCTAGGTTACTACATGGCAAGCATCGTTTTAAAAGATGCTTACTATACAGTACCCATTATAGGTGACCACAGATGTTATTTAACACAATGGATCATCTGGGGTTCACCCTTAACTCAGTTCACATGTCAGTGACTTTGCCGAAAGAAAAGGTTACAGCCTTAATGGAGGCTTGCAGCAAAATCATTGACATCACAAAACCATCCATCAGACTGGTAGCAAGAATACTTGGTAATAGCGGCTGCGTTTCCAGCCACACAATTCGGACCTTTACATTATCAAAAATTACAGAGGGCAAAATACGAGCACTCAAAAATTATGGTGGTCATTTTGACAGACCAATGAAGCTACCAACAGAGGCCATAATGGAACTAAAATGGTGGAAAGATAACATTAGCCATTGTTCCAATCCAAACATTATCAGCAACCCGTCTATGGTACTACAAACTGATGCCAGTGCACTTGGTTGGGGTGCTACCAATTCCATCTCCAGCTGTGGGGGAGATGGAATGCACAGGAGGCATCATTTATTACAAACACTGGGCATAAACTACCTGGGAATGTTAAGTGCATTCCATGGCCTTAAGTCATATTGTTCTGGGTTATATCACCAGCATGTTAGACTACATATTGACAACACCACCGTGGTAGCATATATCAACCATATGGGTGGAAACAAATCAACATCATGTGACAATCTGGCCAACACAATTTGGCAATAGTGTATCCAGAGAGATTTTGGATATCAGCTACTTACTTACCAGGTAAACTAAATTTAGTGGCAGACAACAGGTCACGCAAATTCAATGAAAACACTGAATGGATGTTGGATAAAAATGTATTTGTTGAAATTATAGCATGATATGGAACACCAGATATCGACCTATTCGCATCCAGGCTCACACGAGTTATCGAATTATGTTCATGGGAACCAGAACCTGGGGCAGCGGCAACAGATACATTTTCGCTGCATTGGGGGATTGTTTATTTATGCATTCCCTCCTTTCTGCCTCATCAGTCGGGTATTAAGGAATATACAGCAAGACTCCGCGTCTGGTATTTTGATAGTACCCGATTGGCCTACTCAACCATGGTTCCCGGTGATACTCGACATGGTATTAGAACCATGCATCACCATCCATCATAGACCTAATTTACTGGTTCATCCCGCAACAAGGGGTAGTTACCCATGTCATAATTATATAAACCTATTAATTTGTAGAGTTTGAAACCACCTCTACTACACCTGGGACTGACGGACCAAACAGTGGATATTATTTCAGCGGCCCACAGACAGTCCACCAAAAAACAGTACTTGGTGTCATCAAGAAATGGGGAAAGTACTGTCACAACAACAACATCACCCACAGATCTATGAACATCCCGTCTGTTCTGGAATTCCTGGCAAGCCTCCATTACGATGAGAGGCTCAGTCATAGTGCCATCAACTGCGCCAGAAGTGCTCTATCAACATACCTGTGGCAAGGAACAGAGCGGCATTCTGTTGGGACACACCCTGGTAACAAAACTCATGAGGGGCATTTTTAACGTTAATCCCCCAAGAACCAGGTACTCCCAAATATGGGATGTGAGCATTGTACTGACCATGTTAAGAAACTGGTCTCCCGCTACAGCTCTGTCCCTACAGAAACTGACTATGAAAACAGTCATGCAGATGGCCTTGGTCACGGCACAAAGGGTCCAGTCGCTACAGAAACTAAGGCTGGACAACATGACTATTTCATCTGGAAATTTAACTTTTCACATCAATGAATTAGTCAAACAGAACAGACAGGGGTCAGCAGGCCTAAAAACAGAATTCAGGGCCTACCCGACAGATGATCGTCTCTGTATTGTAACACACTTACTATTATATATGGAGTATACTAAGATCATCAGAGGCAAAGAAATGTCACTTTTAATCAGCTACAAACAGCCACTCAAAAAAGTGACAGTCCAGACCATCTCTAGATGGCTAAAACAGGTCCTAATAAAGGCTGGAGTAGACACTAGCATTTTAAATCTCACTCCACCAGGGCTGCAGCTACATCGGCAGCTATGAAGTTGGATGTTCCTATGGACCAAATCCTCAAGACAGCAGGATGGTCAACGGAGAAAACTTTCCAACGATTTTATAACAAACCAGTCATTGAACCTGGAACATTTGCAGAAACTATTTTAAGTTCTGTAATATAATTTTACCCCATAAATAGGGGCTATAATTTGGTGTTAATATATTTATCGTTGGGTTTTCAATATCGTATTGATGTCTAATGATGTTAACACTATTCTCCCCATAATCAAGGCAGATATGATGCATGGACTCGTTTCCACGGCATGAAATCAAAGAGCTTTAAAATCTTCACGTAGTCACTCACGTGACTCCGAAGTAAAATAGTAAGATTAAACGAGAATTTACCAGTTTGAAGTTTGATCGTTATTTTATGAGGAGTAACGTTGAGGGATTACGTGCCCTCCGCTCCCACCCTTGATCATATACTCAACTGGTATCTCTTCTCTAATCTTACTATGTTTAGTCATTACAGTTATCTGTGATTTCACACCGCTGCTTTGAAGAATGACACGCATGCGTCCTGGCGGGGTTCTTCACGTAATCCCTCAACGTTACTCCTCATAAAATAACGATCAAACTTCAAACTGGTAAGTTCTCGTTTAATCTTACTATTAACCTGCAAACCTGCACGTCTTTGGGATGTGGGAGCAAACCGAAACACCCGGAGAAAATTCTTGTGGTCAGAGGGAGAACGTACAAACCGCACCCGTAGTCAGGATCGAACCCGGGTCTCCGGCGCTGTAAGGCGGCAACTCTACCGTTGTGCCACCGTGCCGCCAACATTTACTTCAGATTTTCAGTATTTGCAGGGATTATTTTCCACATTAAAAAAAAAAAAAAATGGGATGATAAGGTCATACAGCATGGAAACAGGACCCCGGTGGATGAGAGGTGATCTTATAGAGGTGAACAAAATCATGAGAGGAATAGATCGGGTAGATGCACAGAGTAGGGGAATCAAGAACCAGAGGAAATAGGTTTAAAGTGGGATGGGGGGAAGGGGGGGGGAAACCTGAGGGGTAACTTTTTTACACCAAGGGTGGTGGATGTATGGAATGAACTTCAGCCCAACTTGCCCATGCTGAACAAGATACTCCATCTACACTAGTCCCACCTTTGGCCCGTATCCCTCTAAACTTTTCCTTTCCATATAGCTGTTCTGAAGTCTTCTTAAAGGTGTAAAAATAAACGTTTGAAAATAAAGGATTTCCCTCCTCATGTCCTCCCTCACTAAGTGTGAAATGCCTGATTGCATTATCTTTACCCTTGACCTTCATGGGAGACACACGCAGTGTAATCCATAACTTAATAAGCTGACACGGGTTCGAATTCTTCTTGCCGGCATTGTTTTCGCAATAATTCCCACTTAAAAAGCCATTTACTCAATAGCCACTGTGGTAAAAGTGACCCCTTTCACTTAATGCTCCACTGCAGGCTGACTGCACACAGATCAGAGGTCGGCTGATTTGGAAGAGAAGAGATTGACTTGATTGACTGTCGGATCGGAGGCAAGGAAAGAGAATGCTAGAGAAGAGAGTCATAAAGCACGTTTACCAAAAAAAGACACAAAGCGCTGGACTAACTCTGTGGGTCAGGCAGCATCTGTGGAGAACCTGGATATGTAACTCAGCAGGTCAGGCAGCATCACTAGAAACATAGGAAATAGGTGCAGGAGTAGGCTATTCAGCCCCTCGAGCCAGCACCGCCATTCAATGTGATCATGGCTGATCATCCAGAATCAGTACCCCATTCCTGCTTTCTCTCCATATCCCTTGATTCCGTTAGCCTTAAGAGCTATATTCAACTCTCTCTTGAATAATCCAGTGAATTAGCCTCCACTGCCTTCTGTGGCAGAGAATTCCACAGATTCACAACTCTCTGGGTGAAAAGATTTTTCCTCATCTCAGTCCTAAATGGCCTACCCCTTATTCTTAAACTGTGACCACTGGTTCTGGACTCCCCCAACAGCAGGAAATGTTTTCCTGTATCTAGAACATGGATAGAAAGAAGGGCCGTGACCCGAAACGTCACCTATCCATAAACTTAGTGGTCAATGGGTTCATAGAGTTATACAGCATGGAAGCAGGCCCTTTGGCCCAACATGCCCACACCGACCTACATGTCACATCTATACTATCCACCTGCCCCGCATGGCCCACATCCCTCTAAACCTGTCTTATCCATGTACCTGTCCAAATGTAATGATAGTCCCTGCCTCAACTACCTGCTCCAGCAGCTTGTTCCATGCACCCACCATTCTTTGTGTAAAAAGGTGACCCCACAGGTTAAATCTTTCCCCCCTCACTTTAAACTTATGTTCTCCATTCTGCAGTCTATGCCAGTCTTTGCAAGGGCCAGATAGTTTAAGGGCAGACCCACAAAGCATAAACTAAATAAACAATCAAATGGCCTACATCGCCATCCACTGCTAAACGGATTGCAATTTGTGCAGCCTCCGGTATAACATGGGAACAGGGCCAGTACTAGGCACACAGAATCTCTCAGCTGCAAGTACTGAACTGCTCCTGTTAACTATTTTCTGGCTCTTGTCTTTCTCTTGGCTGGGAAATATGTGCGGGTCCACCACCGATCTTCCGGCAACTGGTGGTCTGGTGCCTCATTTTATCTGGGCACAATTACGAGAACGCACGCGAACCCCTTTGGCGTTCATTCAGGTGAGTTGCAACCCCAAGCTGGACGGCAACCAGGAACATCTGTGTCAACACAGACTACCCACACACAAGTGTGGCATGCGCTCGCCTACAGCTCAACCCTCTCTCAGTTCCGCCCTCGTCTCAACTCCAGCACTAGTTGCAAGAAAGAAACGGCGCCTCACTTGCCCCGAACCTTGGGTTACCTTTAGTTCCATTTAGTTTAGTTTAGGGCAGCACTGTGGCGCAGTGGTAGAGTTGCTGCCTTCCAGCGTCAGAGACCCAGGTTCGATCCTGACTACAGGTGCTTTTCTGTACGGACTTTGTACATTTTCCCTGTGACTTGCGTGGGTTTTCCCCGGATGCTCCGGTTTTCCTCCCACGCTCCAAGGACGTGCAGGTTTGGCTTTGGTAAAAATTGTAAATTGTTCCTAGTGTGCGTAGGATACTGATAGTGTGCGGGGATCGCTGGTCGGCGCGGAGGGCCTATTTCCGCGCTGTATCTCGAAACTAAACTGAACTGAATTGCCCCTGAAGTGAGGAGGTAGTTAAGAGTTAATACCAATGCTGGGTCCCGAGTCACACAGAGGCCAGACTGTATGAGGACTGCAGATTTCTTGAGAGTCCTGACTGAAGTAGATGGATAAGTAGTTGTTGCCTAGCCAATAAATTCATCATGAACAAAAGAGCACGACTAGTCATCCATTGGGTGCTTAGCATTTAGTGATTTCTGATCCACGAGTGTTATATAAAGACAATTCTTTTCTCTTCAGAGGTTATTGATTTTCAGTGGTGTTTGGTGCCACATGTAGTAATTCAGGCAGCGTAAGGTCGATAATACTCAGGGACAGGCTAAGTGTGTGGCTTTTATTCCTCGCCGTGCGTAACGCCTCATGTAGTTCCCGTAGTATATAATGGCGGGGCGGCGCAGTGGTAGAGTTGCTGCCTTACAGCACCAGACACACGGGTTCGATCCTGACCTGTGCAGTGAGTTTGTACGTTCTCTCCGTGACCTGCGTGGGTTTTCTGCGGGTGCTCCGGTTTCCTCCCACTCTCCAAAGATGTGCAGGTTCGAAGGTTAATTGGCTTTGGTAAAATTGTAAATTGTCCCCTGTGTGGGTAGGATAGAGCTAGTGCGCTGGTCAGCACGGACTCGGTGGGCCGAAGGACCTGTTTCTGAGTCTTTCCTATCCTTTCCAAAATCTATCCTATCCATGTACCTGTCTAAATGTTTCTTAAACGCTGTGACAGTACCTGCCTCAACTGCCTCCTCTGGCAGCTCGTTCTACAAACGCCCTTGTTTGAAGGGGGCCCAGAAGATTAGACAGACTAGAGCTACAATGAGTCACAGAGCCACACAGTGTGGAAACAGGCCCTTCGGCCCAACTTATCCAGGCTGGCCAACATGCCCCATCTACACCAGTCCCACCTGCTTGCTTTTTCCCATATCCCTCTAAACAAGTCCTATCCATGTACCTGTCCAAATGATTTTTAAACATTGCAATAGTCCCTGCCTCAACTACCTCCTCCGGCAGCTCATTCCATACACCCACCACCCTTTGTGTGAAAAATTTAGCGCACAGATTCTTATAAAGGCTTTCACCCTCCACTTTACACCTATTCATTCTGATTCTTGATTCCCCTGCTCTGGGCACGAGATTCTGTGCGTCTGTCTCATGATGTTATACACCTCCATAAGATCAGTAAAATACATCGCAAATAAGTTACCCTTCAGTTTCCGATTAAATCTTCCCTCCCCTCTCACCTTAAACCCACGTCCTCTAAAACGTCTACCTCTGATGTCCCTCGGACTATCCTTGACCGGACTTTGCTGGCTTTACCTTGCACTAAACGTTATTCCCTTATCATGTATCTACACACTGTAAATGGCTCGATTGCAATCACGTATTGTCTTTCTGCTGACTGGTTAGCGCGCAACAAAAAAGCTTTTCACTGTACCTCAGGTGCACGTGGCTATAAACGAAACTGATTGAAACCGAACTGAATGTCTGCATGTTTCTTAAACCTTGCAAGCTAGTGAAGCTGGAGGAAGGAATGTAGGTGGGAAGGGGAGAGGGGGGGAGGGGAGCAATAGGTGCGAGTCCAGACGGGGCACAGGGAAGGGGGAGGGGGGCTGGATGAAAGATTACCCCAGCACTTTGCGAAAGGGTTAACCACCCCACAGACCTGTTAGACGCCTTAAGTACACCTCAACTCCCTGGGAGATGTATATTATGCAGCAGCAGGTGACATTTCTAAATACCGGTCACGACTAATGCATGCTCTCTTTTTTAGAAACCAAATTCACGGCAGCTCGAGGTGACATTCCTGCAGCTCAGAAGCCAGGGATGTGTTGCCTCCATTAATGTAAAAATCAATTGACGCGGTATACAGTCGCACATGTGTGAAGCCGGTGAAGTTTTACTTCAAATGGCCCTAATTGGAGGCACCTCTTGATATCTGAATGAGATGAAAGCCGTGAACTGAACGGAAGTGACCTTAATAATATGCAGCTCTTGCATTGCCTTCCCATCAGAAGGGGATTTCTGACTGACAGTGGGATTTGAGTCGGAGAAATTTCAGCTGCAATAAAATATTAATCGCAGAATTTTGCATTTCACCCTTTAATTAGCCCCGGCACAGACTCAGAGGTGCCCTCTGGGTCCTAGTGCACGGGTCTGCTCTGAATAATGTAATAGGGGGACTAGAAAGTTTGCTTTGGTTTTGTTCCAGCCTAGTTTTACAGCAGTTTAGTTTAGTTTAGTTTAGAGATACAGCGCAGAAACAGGCCGTTCGGCCCACCGAATCCTCGCCGATCAGCGATCGCCCGCACACCAGCACTATCCTACGCGCACTAGGGACAATTTTACATTTATACCAAGCCAATTAACCTACAAACCTGTACATGTTTGGTGTGGGAGGAAACCGAAGATCTCAGAGAAAACCCACTCCTGTCACGAGGGTGAACGTACAAACTCCGTACAGACAGCACCTATAGTCGGGATCGAACTCACGTCTCTGGCACAGTAAGCACTGTAGGGCAGTCACTCTACCGCTGCGCCACCGTGCCACCTCATGCCAGCTTACTGGCACCGCTAATCCGCTACAAGGAATGTTATGGTGGTACAGCTGGTAGAGCCACTGCATCACAGCGCCAGAGTTCAATCCTCACCTCAGGTGCTTTCTGTGTGGAGTCTGCATGTTCTCCCCGTGACCGCATTCCCATTTCCTCCGGGTGCTCCGGTTTCCTCCCACATCCCAAAGATATGCAGGTTTGCAGGTTAATTAGCCCCTGTACATTGCCCGAGTGTGCATGGTGTGGATGGGAGAGTGGGATGATAAACAACTAGTGTGAACAGGTGATCGATGGTCAGCGTGGGCTCAGTGGGTCAAAGGGCCTGTTTCTATGTTGTATCTTTAAATCAGTCTTCTCCCATATATTCATCAACCCAAGAGTGTTTAATTGTCCTGTTTAGCGACAACAGAACACAGATAATAAGAACCCGAGGAGCAACTTCTTCACACCTAGGGTGGTGGGTTCATGGAACAAGCCGCCAGAGGAGGTAGTTGAGGCAGGTACAATTAAACCATTTTAAAAACATTTGGACAGTTGCATGAATGGGACCTGTTTAGAGGGATGGACTCAAAGTGCTGGAGAGTCAGGCAGCATCTCTGGAGAAAAAGGATAGGTGGCGTTTCGGGTCGGGACACTCCACCTTCCCTTTTTCTCCAGAGATGCCGCCTGGCCCGCTGAGTTACTCCAGCACTTTGTGTCTAATTTTGCTATAATCCAGCATCTGCAGTTTCTAAATTAAGGTTTAGAGGGACATGGGCCAAGGTGGGGCTAGTACAGATGGGTCATCTTGGTCAGTATGGGCAAGTTGGGCCAAAGGGCCTATTTCCATACTGTATGACTCTAGGATTCTATGGTACAGATAATATATAATAATTTTATGAAAATTCAATAATTTAATCACTATAATACTAATGCATAAAACCAAAGTCGTTCGTGCAACCAAAGACTCAAATGATTGGTAATTGTATTGGGACTCACTGATGGGGGTCTTTTTGGATTTGTCCATTTAAAACAAACATCTCTTCAAGGCAACATCTGCTGAGCAATCCAGATGTTAAGAGGAGTAGATCAAGCAATTTATTTTACAGATACAGCATGGAAACAGGCCCTTCGGCCCACTGAGTCTGTGTCGACCAGTGATTACAAACACTGAATTACCGGCCAATTAACTTACAAACATACACATCTTTGAAGTTGTGGGAGGAAACCGGAGCATCTGGAGAAATGCATGGTCATGGGGAGAGCGTACAAACTCTACGCAGGCAGCGCCCGTAGTCAGGATCGAACCGGGGTCTCTGACGCCGCGAGGCAGCAACTCTACCGCTGCGCCACCGTGCCACCCACTTGGTGACCTATCCTTGCCTTGGTCGCCCTACCTCAATGTTCAGCCCCCACACCATTTATTAACCAGTGCCTGACAAATAACGACAAGTTAAACAACGGAGCAGGGCCTGTGATTTACTCCACACGCGGCGAATGGGTCGTTGTAGGAGGTCAGAAAGGTCTCGATGCTGCTCGTCTGCCCTTTGTCTGTCCGGCAATTAATAGCATCTCCCCTGTAGGTACAATCTCACCCACTGTGGCTGCAGAATGGCAGTGTTGCGTGTTAGTTATCTGTCTTCCCTCTGTATTATACTCTTATAAGAGGCAGGGATCTGAGAGAAAAAACTACAGGTACTTGTATTGATTGCCCTGTTTTATTTTGTGAAAGCTAAATATGATCTTGTTCCAATTGTATTTGATTCTCTTATTTTATTCTCTCCTTTTGCAATTCCATGTGCTTTGTATTTTCTGGGGCAGCACGGTGGCACAGCGGTAGAGTTGCTGCCTCACAGGCGCTGGGGACCCATCTTCCATCCTGACTACGGGTGCTGTCTGTACGGAGTTTGTGTATTCCGCTTGTGACCGCGCGGGTTTTCTCCAGGAGCTCCGGTTTCCTCCCACATCCCAAAGACATACAGGTTTGTTGGTTAATTGGCATGGGTAAAATTGTGATTTGTCCCTTGTGTGTGGGATAGTGCTAGTGTACGGGGTGATCGCTGGTCGATGCAGACACAGTGGGCCGATGGGCCTTTTTCTGCGCTGTATCTCTAATGTCTAAAGTAAAGTCTAAAGTTATCATTAGACTGTAGGTAGACAAAAATGCTGGAGAAACACAGCGGGTGAGGGAGCATCTACGGTGCAAAGGAAATAGGCGACGTTTCGGGTCAAGATCCTTATACCACATGTGCTTTTCTATGGAGTGGTAACATATTAAACTTCTGTATGATTTACACAATTATATGTATCTTAGAAGCAATTAACGTGTAATATTTGTTTAAATCTTCAGCAGCTTTTGTGGTTACCCATTCAAAGATAATCTCACCACAGCCAGCAACATGAATTTGAACGCACGGGATGGAGGTAGAGAAGTTGATCAAACAATCCTTTTATAAGGTGACTAATGCAAGTACACCACAAAGTCCTCGTGTGACGTGGTACCCAGAATGTAGAGTTTGACTGAGAACCCGTCTGAACAAATTTATTTTGTCAGTCATGACTCATGGAGGAGCATGCAGGAGAATGTGCAGAGGCTTAGGTTTAGGTTTTATCTAAACAACTAGGAAGCCAAGCGCGAGCTAGCTGTCTTCGTTAACAACAGGCGCTTGGACTTCCAACAAACACCCACTTACCGCGGCGTAAAGCCAGACAGGTCACTTACATATCGTCCTGAATTATATTTGGTTGGAGTGCAAGATGTTGCTAAAGAATCGTTCCGATGGCCGTTCTGTGTGTTTTTAAAAAAAATTCGCCCGACAAGTTAATCGCTGGAGTGATTTTAAAATCAGCTTCTGAAGCCGTCAATGCCAACATTTTATGTAGGGGACAGGTAAAAGAAAGTAGTTTATTTTTATGTATAAAAGTGTTTCTTAAGATGTATTCAATTCACATTTTAAGTTGCGAAACGGTGATTTAGTCCCCGAACGAACCGGCAGTGTATTTGCTGCCGATATGGGGACTAAATCACCGCAACCTCAACGTTCCAAATGGACCCGTTCCAGAAAATCCCACTCGCAAGCTGATTTAAATGGCCATTAATTTACAGGTATTAAACATTAAATTCCTTCCATTTGGCCTATAAACCCATGACAATGAGATTTAAAAATTATGTTATATTCTGAATTCTTGTGTGAATGTTATTTGGACACTTAGGCTATTTAAAAATGTTAATCTATTCTTAAGAAATGGATAGATGTTTAGATCTAGTAATTGAATTTTGTAATTAGCTACAATTAGGTAACTAACTAATTATATGCTTTAATTTCAAGTCATCTAAGTAAGATTGTTTCATATTTGTTTCAGAATGCTTCAATCTATAATAACTGAAAATTTCTTTCAGTTCTCTTAAATTTTAAGAAAGTTATGGGCTTTTAAATGTTCTCGATCACAGCTTTTGTGTTAAGTCAATGAAAAAGCAATGGGGAACAAGATGCCAATTTCCGAGTATGAAAATGGCCATAACGTTTTTAATACTGAAGATATGAAAGTGAATTAGGTGTCAAATTAAACTTCTTTTTATGCTTTATCTGATGGGATAAATTTAAAAAATCAAGTCTCTCAACTAAACTAGGTGCCGGAACACCAGTTGCCTGTAATATCAATGGTGGACATGTATATTTATTTATTGTGAATAAAGTTTATTAAAAAAATCGCGTCTCTGAAAGGTTGTGGGTTCAAATCTGTCTTGGACCCTTGAGCACAAACATCTGATGTTCTTGCACCATTGGACTGCCTGCCTTTTGGTTGAGACGTGATTATGTCCTGTCTGCTCTCAAAGATGCAAGTAAATGTCCGAAACCGCAAGAAATTGCAGCAAATTGTACAGACCAACAAACTCTGAAGAAGGGTCTCAACCCGAAACGTCACCAGAGATGCTGCCTGACCCGCTGAGTTACTCCAGCTTTTTGTTTCTATCTTCCCTTCTATTGACTCCATTTATACATCACGCTGCCTCGGCAAGGCCAGCAGCATAATCAAGGACGAGTCGCACCCCGGCCACTCTCTCTTCTCCCCTCTCCCATCGGGCAAGAATTACAGAAGTGTGAAAATGCACTCCTCCAGATTCAGGGACAGTTTCTTCCCAGCTGTTATCAGGCAACTGAATCATCCTACCACAACTGGAGAGCGGTCCTGAACTACTATCTACCTCATTGGTGACCCTCAGACTATCCTTGACTTTACTGGCTTTATCTTGCACTAAACGTTATTCCCTTTTCATGTATCTGTACACTGTGAACGGCTCGATTGTAATCATGTATTGTCTTTCCGCTGACTGGTTAGCGTGCAACAAAAGCTTTTCACTGTACCTCGGTACACGTGGCAATAAGCTGAACTGAATAGATTTGATAGTGCTATTTCGGAGCATAACATTGATGTTAACCCCTCAATCAACCTCACGATAACATATGATATGATCGACAATACTTTGCTGTTTGTGAGGTTAAAGTGTGCAAATTCTCTGCCCTTTTTAAGTGTCCTAAAGTCAAACAAGCCCTTGCCAAGCAAGATGCCCCATCTAACCTCGTCCCACCTGCCCACGTTGATCCCACATCTAAACATTTCCATGTACCTGTCTAAATGTCTTTTAAATGTTGGTTTCTCACCCCAGTCATAGGTTCATACAACCCAGAAACAGGCCATTCGGCCCACATTGCCCATGTTGACCAAGATGTCCCATCTAAGCTAATTCCATTGGCCCATATCCCTCGAAGCCTTTTCTATCCGTGTGCCTGTCCAAGTGTCTTTTCAACGCTGTTATAGCACCTGCTTCAACTATCTCCTCTGGCAGCACCTTCCATACCAGTCTGAACAAGGGTCTCAACCCAAAATGTCACCCATTCCTTCCCTCCTGTGATGCTGCCTGTCCCTCTGAGTTACTCCAGCTTTTTGTGACTATCTTCGGTTTAAACCAGCATCTGTAGTTCCCTCCTACATATACCTACCACCCTCTGTGTGAAAAAGTTTCCCCTCAGGTTCCTAATAAATCTTTCCCTTCTCACCTTAAATCAGTATCCTCTCATTATCGATCCCCCTGCTCTGGGCGAGAGACTCGGTGCGTCTACCCGATCTATTCCTCTCATGATTTTGCACACCTCCAGAAGATCACCTGTCTGAAATGTTACCTCCCTCGAACTTAAGGCCTGTCCCACCAGCATGCGACTGCATGCGGCGAGCGCGACCTAACGTGGTCGCCTGAGCCGTACGGCCTTGCGGGGCCGGTCCCACTTCGATCACCGGAGGCGTATGGAGTTGTGCGGAGCTGGTCCGGACATCGCGTGGGGCTCCGGAAAACTGAGGCTGTCCAAAAATCCCGCGCGGCAACGGCCTGCCGGCCCGCAGCCGCGTTGAGACCGTACGCAGCGTCTCGACGGGCGTACGCAGTGTCTCGACGCCATACACAACGTCTTGACGGCGTACGCCTAGCGCGTGACGTTGCGCGATGACGTAACCGCCCGACGCCGTGCGACGTCCAAATTCAGTCGGCCCGCCTCCTGCCCAGCTGATTGGTGAGTATGATGTCGGGACCAGCTCCATACGGCTCCGCGGTTGAAAGTGGGACCGGCCCCGCGAGGCCGTACGCCTCAAGCCACCACGTTTGGGTGCGCTCGCCGCATGCAGTCGCATGCTGGTGGGACAGGCCCTTTAGTGTCCTCTCGTGAACTTATAATTTGGTCGTCTTTCACAGGGCTGTTCCCCACGTCAGGCAGTTGAGGGGAGTACTTCATTGCTAAATCTTTACGAATATAAGACGTTATACACTACCTTAGTGTTATTCTCCTCTCATTTTAAACCCACGTCCTCTGGTTCTGATTCCCCAACTCTGGGTAAAAGACTCTGTGCATCACGTATTCAAGAGAGAGTTCGATATAGCTAACGGAATCAAGGGATATGGGGGGGAAAGCAGGAGCGGAGTACTGATTTTGGATGATCAGCCGTGATCATATTGAATGGCGGTACTGGCTCGAAGGGCCCGAATGACCTACTCCTACTCCTCTATGTTTCTATCCGTGGTGACTTTAAACCCTGGCATTAATCCCCCTCTCACCTTGACCCTTGGGCACTGCGAGGCACTTTCGAAAACACACATCGCTGAGCTTTTGACCTGAACAATGGTCGCAATCAACTAAACAAGGGTCTTGTTTGAAGAGAAACTCAACTCCACTGAAGAGATATTAATGCGGGGAAGTCAAATCGCCTCTTTAAATCACTGAGATTAAAAAAGCTCCCATGAAAATCAAATACTGTGCAATGCTTTTGTTAACTGTAAAAGTCAATCTTAAAGATCTGAAACAATCGAATTTCTGAGCCAATAAAGGATAATAACACTTTGACTGCAATAAGCTCTGTTCATTTAAAAGTATTTTTCAGCCCTATCTGTACTTCGAGTCGATCTCCTGCCATGGCTCCCAGCTGCAGCTGACACAGCTTTTAATGGCAGCGCAAATTGGAGGAACAGCACCTCATATTTCCTTTGGGCAGTTTACACACTAATGGTATGAATATTGATTTCTCTAACTTCAATTAACCATTGCATTCCCTCTCTCTCCATCCCTCCCCTTCCCAGTTCTCTGACCAGACCCCCATTACGTTGTATCTCCGTGTCACCCTCTCCTAAGTAATGATCTATTCCACATTTTCCTTCAGCTTCGTCCCCTTTGATGTCTCCTTTTCACACCTTGCCCTTCCTTATCTCTGTGTCTCCCTCTCCCCTTACTCTCAGTCTGAAGAACGGTCTCGACCCGAAACGTCACCCATTCCTTCTGTCCAGAGATGCTGCCTGTCCTGTTAAGTTACTCCATCATTTTGTGTCTATCTCTGGTGTAAACCAGCACCTGCAGTTCCTTCCTACACAGCTTTCGATGTTGCTGCCTCACAGCTCCAGCTCCCTGGGTTCAATCCTGACCTAGGGTGCAGTGTGTGTGGATTTTGGTTGTCTTTTTGTGCCCCCCCCCCCCCGAGTTTTCTCCAACATCCCGAAGGCATGTGAGTTTGGTGGGTTGATCTGTGTCCTCGACTGTGCAGAAGAACATGAACGGAAACACCTCAAGTTACAAGCTTCCCTTCACGTTTCACACTACCCTGCCAGTGGCTATTAGTTTTTACCGAAGGTAGACGCAAAAAGCTGGAGGAACTCAACGGGTCAGGCAGCATCCCCGGAGAAAAGGAATAGGTGTCGTTTTGGGTCGAGACCCTTCTTCAAACTGAGTGGCTGGGGAGCGGGAAACTAGAGGTATGGAAACAGTGGCGCAGCGGTAGAGTTGCTGCCTTACAGCAAATGCAGCGCCGGAGACCCCGGTTCGATCCCAACTGCGGGTGCTGTCTGTACGGAGTTTGTACACTCTCCCCGTGACCTGCGTGGGTTTTCTCCGAGGTCTTCGGTTTCCTCCCACTCTCCAAAGACGTACAGGTTTGCAGGTTAATTGGCTTGGTGTAAATGTAAAAATTGTCCCTTGTGGGTGTAGGATAGTGTTAATGTGCGGGGATCGCTGGCCGGCGCGGGCCTGGTGGGCCGAAGGGCGCTATATCTCTAAACTAAACTAAACTAAAATCAAAGTCGGCACCGATGACCAAGGAAGGGTGGAGCCCTTGTGGTCCATTGCGGAAGAATTTTTAGATCAGTTCAGAGAAACAGGCTCTTCGGCCCACTGAGTCCATGCCGACCCCCTGTTCACACTAGTTCTATGTCATCCCACTTTCTTATCCACTCCCTACACACTAGGCGCAATTAGCCTACAAACCTGCACGTCTTTGGAATGTGGAAGGAAACCAGAGCACCCAGAGGAAACCCACGTGGTCATAAGGAGAAGGTACAAACAAACTCCACGCACAGGCGGCACACGAGGTCAGGATTTAACCCGGGTCTCTGGCGCCCTGAGGCAGCAGCTCCACCCGCAGCGCCACTGTGCCGTCTGAAAGATCCCAGGGGAGCCCTCAGTCCTCTCATCTTTGTCGTCCATGGCTAATCGAGAAGGTTGCAAGTTCAAGTCCCAAGGCAGAGACTCGAGAACTAAACTTAGACTGAAGTTCCACTGGGATGTCAAGGGAGTGCAACACTGTTACATAGATTGTACATGAGATGAGATGTTAAAACCAAAGCCTCCTCTCGTCCTTAAGATAGACCTGAGTTCCCTCTGGAATTCTAGCCATATTCATCACTCCACCAACCCCACTAACACATTATTTAGTATTTCATATTTCGCTTGGCCAGCTAATGACCCAGCAGTATGAATACTGATTTCACTTATTTCAAGTAACCCTTGAATTCCCTCTCTCTCCATCCCTCCCCCACCCGAGTTATCCAGTTAGTTTCACGGTTCATACCCCTTCCTTATCACCTCTTCCACAGCCAACAATGGACCATTGTGGGCTGAACCTTTCCTTGGTCATTGGCCAGCTCTGATATGTTCCCTAACCTTTCATAGCTTTTCCCTCTCCTCTGACTCTCAGCCTGAAGAAGGGTCTCTACCCGAAATCTTCTCCAGAGATGCCGCCTGGCCCGCTGAGTTACTCCAGCATTTTATGTCTATCTTGAGTGTAAACCAGCATCTGCAGTTCCTTCCTAGAACGCTAACAGGAATGAGCAGCCTAGTGTCACGTACAGCGCAAGCGACTGCAATGTAAAAAAATTCCATCTGCTATAATGTAAAAATTAAAAAAAACAAAGCATGATTTAATGCAAGATCTTTTCTTTCAATCAGCATCACCAATAAATAAATATTTTATTGTGCTGTCTTTCAAAGTGACTTTACTAGTGCGAGTTGAGGCATTTTTCTGCAGTTCAATAACAATTCAAGAGGTAGATATATTTTAGTTTGATTTAGTTTAGTTCGGTTCAGTTCAGTTCAGTTCAGTTTAGAGGTATAGGGTGGAAACAGGCCCTTCGGCCCACCGAGTCCGCACTGACCAACGATCATCCATACACTAGTTCCATCCTACACACGAGGAACAATTTACAGAAGCCAGTTGGCCTACAAACCCGCACGTCTTTGGAGTGTGGGGCGAAACCGAAGCAGGTCACGGGGAGAATGTACAAACAATTCCGTACAGGCAGCACCCGTGGTCAGGATCGAACTCGGGTCTCTGGCGCTGTGAGGAAGCAACTCTACCCCCGCTGTGCCACCATGTCGCTCTGCAGTCATTGTTCAGCTTTGGCAATCATAACTGCTGTCTGAAACAACCCAGAACACTGTTCAGCTCAAGGACTATGAACACTGCCTTGGCTTGAAATCCCCACTCTCTGTGAAGGAATAAAAGAACATTTTGCAGAGAGGTTGATAGATGGCACCTCATTGCCACCAGATTGTGTTGAAGTGACACGAGGTGCATTTTGATGCACTGCCTCAGGGTGACTGTGCAGAGAAACCTCTCTCTGAGCAATTTTCTTTGGGGCAGCGACGGGTCATCTTTGCAAAGCCGCCAATCTTCTCAAAGAGCTTCGCAAAAGAGATGGATTGATGGCCTTTTGATCCTAAGATTGGATCCTTTCCAAACTAACCCTCAGGATGGGTGGTGTTGCAGGATTGACCAGTTTTTTGATCTTCGTCCCAAATTACCTCCGAGCTGAGCTCTTTGCTGGCCCTACGGAGGTGAGATTGATGCACTTTACATTGAATCTAGAGGCAAGTGTAGGCCACACGGTGTCCAGGCCACAGATTTCCTTGCCTATAGTTGCGGCGCGATGGTGCAGCGGGTAGAGCCGCTACCCCATAGTGCCAGAGACCCAGGTTGGGTCCTCTCCTTGGGTGCTGTCCTTATGTGGAGTTTGCATGTTCCCCCCGTGACAGCGTGGGTTTCCCCCCACACCCCAAAGACGTGCAGGTTTGTAGGTTAATTGGCCTCTTACATTGCCCCCGCTGTGTAGGCGAGTGGTAGAATATGTTGGAGTTCATGAATGTGCTGGGAGAATATCTGTGTGGAGTTTGCACCTTCTCCCTGTGCATCACAGCGGCAGAGATCCGGGTTCGATCCCGACCTCAGGTGCTTTTTGTGTGGAGTTTGCACGATCGCCTTGTGACTGCAAGGGTTTCCTCCGGGTGCTCCCATTTCCTCCCACATCCCAAAGACGTGCAGGGCTGTAGCTTAATTGGCCCTCTGTAAATTGCCCGTAAAAGTGAAGGGAGTGAATGATAAAGTGTGAAAACATAGAACTATTGTGAATGGGTGACCAATGAACGGCGTGGAATTAATGGGCTGAAGGGCCTTTTTCCATACCGTATCTCTAAAACTAAAACTAAAGTGCAAGTCGAGGTATTACTGTAACATTGATTTTCAATAAAAGAAGCTAAAAAATTCTAGGCAGGCCAGCCAGAATCTGTGGAGACAATGTTAATGTATTCCGTTCTGATGAAAGACCAGGACCTGTTTCTCTCTCCACAGATGCTGCAGGATTTCCTGAATATCTACAGTATTTTCTGTTATTTCAACTTTCCATCAATCACAATATCTTTTTTTTTTAAACTTTTCTAGTTGAATTGAATTGAATTGATTTTATTAGGGACAGTGCATATTAATAAAACATTTGCATGTAATATGCAAGATTGTAGCCAGTGGCTAATTTCCATCTTTAGTCCCACACAAAATAAACACATCCCAAACAAGGTAAAAACAAAAGACAAAAACAAAAACAAAACAAACAATATGGTTTAGCCTGCAGTCATAACATAGAATAAATAAGCACTCAACACAGTTTAAAGTCCCAAAGTCATTGTCTCTTCCCTCCTTGCTCTCCCTCTGCGCTGAGGCAATCCAAGCCTCCGATGTTATGACCCCGCCGGGTGATGGTAGGTAAGTCCCGCGGCTGAATCCGAGCTCCGCAAACGGGCCGGTTCAAACTCCGCGGCCCGGGGCGGTCGAAGCTGCCGAAGCTGTCGTCCTCCAGTCCAGCGGACGCAGCTGTAGTTGCGGGAGCTCCGGAAAACAGAACTCGAGCTCCCGATGATGTCGTCCACTGGCCCGCGGCCGAGCCTCCGAGGCTCCAAAGTCGGGTCGGAAGTTGTGCCGCACCGCAACCACAGCCCCGAAGTCGGCCAGGCTCGCGTTGGTAAGTCCTGGCTCTGCTCCACAGCCTCGAGGTCGGTCGCAGTTGGAGCGCAGCGCAGACGGACACGGAGACGGGGGATACGGCAGGAAAAGTCGCATCCTCCCGAAGGAAGAGCCAAAAAACACACACCCACCCCCCCACACACACACACAGCCAAAAAAAACACTGTGGCAGTTTATTCAGTTGGAGCATCTATCAGAGACGCTGGCATGGTGGCGCAGCGGTAGAGTAGCTAAGAATTGTAAATTGTCCCTAGTGATCCCCACACACTATCCTACACTCGAGGAACAGTTTAAAATTTACATTAGCCAATTAACCCACAAACCTGCATGTCTTTGGAGTACGGGAGGAAACCGGAGCACCCGGCGAAAACTCATGTGGTCACCGGGAGAACGTACAAACTCCACACAGACAGCACCCGTAGTCAGAATTGAACCCGGGTCTCTGACACTACTCCCACGATGTCCAGGGTGACTGACGGGCCTGCCCCATAGCAAAGCCTGCTATTTATTCTGAAGGCAATCTCCCATACACCTTATTCACCATTCGAACACACAATGTGCTGGAGTAACTCAATGGGTTAGGCAGCATCTCTGGAGGACATGGATAGGTGATGTTTCGACTCAGGACCCGATAGATTTTGTGGCTTGTATCTGGAGCCTCTGGAGTTCCCACATAACGCTCCCCGTTCAGCTCATCCTAGATCCAGAGAGACTTCCCAAGAAACCTAAAACTGACGAGGCTGCAAGTTTTGAGGACAAGAGATAAAATTAGTTAACTGCGGCAAGATTCGAGACAGGTGAATATATTTTTCAGTCAACACAGAGCTCGTTAGCAGCCTGCACCTCCGCTTTCAGAAAACGTGCGGGAACAGAGGGAGCGATTTCTTTTGTGAGGAGCAGGAATGGTTTATCAAACAGAATAATGCGTTCTCACAATATTTCTGCAATAGCTAGGCAAAAATTAATTTGATCATATCCTACATCCACTCTTTATTTAGGGATTGAACTTCTGTTCATTTGGTTTTTCTCCAATTTAAAAGATGTTTGATATTAAAATTATCATTTGATAAAATGAGCTATGTTCATTATTTTTTTTCTCCAGAGATGCTTCCTGACCCGCTGAGTTATTCCAGCATTTTGTGTCTATCTTCCACATCATGGACCATCTTATCCCATGAGCAATTGGTCATTGGTATAGCGGTGATCTGCGTCGAATGGTGATCACACCACAAGCACTGTCCTACAAACTGGGGCCAACTTACAATTTACAGAAGGCAATTAATCTACAAACCTGTACGTCTTTGGAGTGCGGGAGGAAACCGGAGCACCCGGAGAAAACCCACGCGGTCACAGGGAGAACATGCAAACTCCGTAAAGGCAGGATTGAACCCGGGCCTCTGATGCTTTAAACCTGCAACTCTACCACTGCGTCACCGTGCTGTCCATTGGGAACGGACCCATGTGGTCATCTCTCCACATGTATACATTCATCTACACTCTACAGTAGAGCTAATTCCTCACAGTGCCAGAGACCCGGATTTGATCCTAACTACGGGTGCTGTCTGTACGGAGTTTGCACGTTCTCCCCGTGACCCGCGTGAGTTTTCTCCGAGATCTTCGGTTTCCTCCCACACTCCAGAGACATACAGGCTTGTAGCATAATTGGCTTGGTGTATGTGTAAATTGTCCCTAGTGTGTGTGGGATAGTGTTAGTGTGCAGGGATCGCTGGTCGGCGCAGACTCGGTGGGCCGAAGGGCCTGTTTCCGTGCTGTATCTCAAAAACGAAAAAAACAAAAAGAACTTGGAAACTATTTCTAACATCACAAAACGTATTTCCTCAGTTTACAAACGACCTTCTTGTGATCATAAAAGAACTGGCACGGTGGCGCAATGGTAGAATTGCTGCCTTACAGCGCTTGCAGCGCCAGAGACCCGGGTTCGATCTCGACGACGTGCGCTGTCTGTAAGGAGTTTGTACGCTCTCCCCGTGACCCGCGTGGGCTTTCTCCGAGATCTTCGGTTTCCTCCCACACTCCAAAGGCGCACAGTTTTGTAGGTTAATTGGCTTGGTGTAAGTATAAATTGTCCCTAGTGTGTGTGTGGGATAGTGTTAGTGTGCGGGGATCGCTGGCCGGCACGGACTCGGTGGGCCGAAGGGCCTGTTTCTGTGCTGTATCACTAAACTACACTAAACTCGGGTGTTTCACAGAGGAAGAGGACTTAACTTTCTGGTGCCTTTCCCCACAGTGGAAATGTTTTGATTCTGCTGTGGGGGGACGTTTGTGTTGAGCTATAATGTGTTGTGTCCATTTTATTCTTTTTTTTTTTTTTTAACCTTTTTCTATGGTTTGTAATGGAACTTATTATTTAATTTATGTAAAGCACTTTGGTGTCAATGCGAGTTGACTTAAAACGTGCTATATAAATAAAACTTACTTACTTACTTACTTACTAAACTAAACTCCGTTTTGTAATGGGAATCGTGGAATAACTCCAACCGCCCTCTCCTCCCATGGAAAAAAAAGTTATAAAAAACTACGGAAGAAGTTTCTGTCACCAATCAGCACTGTGTTCATTATCTTGAGAGGAATGACAGTCCCACTGACATATCTCGTGTACACCACTGTCAAACCTCAGTCACTTATTTAATGGAAATCCACTGACTGTCGGTCAAATAGCCTCATATTACATTCAAACAAAAAAATATATATATATATAAGCCACTCGTCTCATCAGTATTGGTTTTTGCAAAGTCTTTCTGATTGATTAAGTAAAGTAGGTCATCCTTGTTTTTTTATTGTAAAAAAGAATTTCCTTTTTATGTACGATGGAACAAAGATGTACGACGCACCATACATTCAAAACCTACTCAAAGATTATAACTCCCCATAAAACCGGCTATGTAGATCAACACCAAACCCTATTTATGTTTCCAGTCTTATTAGTTTAGCATTTCTGTGCGGCACGGTGTTGCTACCTTACAGCGCTAGAGACCCGGGCTTGATCCTGACTACGGGTGCTGTCTGTACTGAGTTTGTACATTCTCCCTGCGACCACGTAGGTTTTCTCCAGGTGCTCCGGTTTCCTCAAACACTCCTAATGCCCCTGTCCCACTTGGGAAACCTGAACGGAAACCTCTGGAGACTTTGCGCCCCACCCAAGGTTTCCGTGCGGTTCCCGGAGGTTTTTGTCAGTCTCCCTACCTGCTTCCACTACCTGCAACCTCCGGCAACCACCTGCAACCTCCGGGAACTGCACGGAAACCTTGGGTGGGGCGCAAAGTCTCCAGAGGTTTCCGTTCAGCTTTCCTAAGTGGAACAGGGGCATAAGACGTACGGGCTTGTAGGTTAGCTGGCTTTGTTACGTTGTAAAATTGTCCTTAGTGTGTAAGATAGTGTAGGTGTACGGGGTGATCGCTGGTCGACGTGGACTCGGTGTTTCGGCGCTGTATCTCTAAAGTATCAAGTTTAAGTAGGCTGTTCAGCCCACAATGTCCATGCCGAAACATGATGCCAAGATGAACTAATCTCGTCTGCCCACACGTGATCCATATCCCTCCGTTCCCTGAATATCCACTATCATATCTGCCTCCACCACCACCCCCAGCAGTGCGTTCCAGGAACCCACCACCCTCTGTGTAAGTCACACATCACCTTTATACTTTGTCCCTCTCTCCTTCGAGCTATGCCCGCTCTAGTCTTTGTCTTTTCCACCCTGAGAAAAATGGTTCATCAAAGAAATAATTGAGATGAAACCCGGATTGTTATCATTATTGATTTTGAAGCGGTTGCAACTTATGGAAAGCAAAAATAAGTTAATTTACAACCGAAAAGACACGATTTTGCTGCAAAAAAACAAAAATCTCACCAACTCTTCAATGAACCCCTATTCCCAAATCAAGAATGAAGAAAAAATAATAAATCTAGCACGACTTCTCCGCATGGATTTTGCAGAGATCAATTAGACTCCCACGACTACCAGAGTACATAACAGCAAGGTCAAAGGGAGAACTTTTGAACTTTTCTTCGTGAAATATGTGCGCTGCGCTTTTTTTTACATAGATGCATGGAACGCGCAGATACGATGGTGGTGTTTAAGAGGATTTTAGATCAGGCAACTCTCAGGCAACTATCAACGCAGTCCTGAGCTACCATCTACCTCACTGGAGACCCTCGGACTATCTTTAATAGTTTTTTCTAGGCTTTATCTTGCACTAAATGTTATTCCATTTATCCGGTAGCTATATGCTGTGTGTGGCTGAATTGCTGTATAGAATATAGTCGTAGCTATGCTGTTTGACTCTATACTGCTCTGTATAACTATGCTGTATGCTGTTCTATATAACTGTGCTGTACAACGATGCTGTTCCATGTAACAATGCTGCATAACACTCGATAGACACAAAAAGCTGGAGTTACTCAGCAGGTCAGGCAGCATCTTTGGAGAAGAGGAATAGGTGACGTTTCGGGTCGAGACCCTTCTTCAGGCTGAGAATCAGGGGAGAGGGAAACTGGAGGTATGAAAAGGTACAGACCATATCGGAGCTGGCACAGATGACCAAGGAAAAGAGGAGCCCACAATGGTCCATTGTTGGTTGCGGATGAGGTGGTAAGGAAGGGGTACGAACAGTGAAACTAGCAGGGTGACTCGGGTGGGGGAGGGACGGAGAGAGAGGGAATTCAAGGGTTACTTGAAATAAATAAAATCAGTCTCTTCAGACAGAGAATCAGGGTAAAGGGAAATGAGAGATACTGATGGTGATATAGCGAGATATAGGGGTAGATAGAAAGAATAAGGGGTAAGCCATTTAGAGCGGAGACGAGGAAACACTTTTTCTAACAGAGTTGTGAGTCTGTGGAATTCTCTGCATCAGAGGGCGGTGGAGGTTGGTTCTCTGGATACTTTCAAGAGAGAGCTAGATAGGGCTCTTAAAGATAGCGGAGTCAGGGGATATGGGGAGAAGGCAGGAACGGGGTACTGATTGGGGATGATTAGCCATGATCACAGTGAATGGCGGTGCTGGCTCGAAGGGCCGAATGGCCTACTCCTGCACCTATTGTCTATTGTCTATAAATGAATGAATAAAAGATGTGCACAAAGTAATGATGCTGAAGGAAAGGTGGGTCCCTACAATGTCCACTATACCGTTCTCTATATCGATGCTGTACGACTCCACACTATTCTATATAACTATGGTGTAGGGCTCTCTACTCCTCCATCGAACGATGCTGTATGACTCTGTGAGTCAAAGACAACCCCACCGAGCTATTGAAGTGGGAATGGCTGAGAATGCTGGCCTCGTTCATCGCTGCCATTGAATGTGAACAGCGGCTGGTGTGAGTGTGAGGATCGCTACATAAAACAGTGGTGGGCAGAAGCGTCACATGAATGGCTGGCTTCTGTACTCCAGCAAGTGGGCACGGCTCCCAGGAAAGAACATTCAGCAGAAAGTTCAACAGGCCAGCCCCTCAAAAGGGATAATCTCCCCCCCGATTCCTTTCATCAGATTAGCCTGATGCTAACTTGATGTCCCGTCACTGACGAACAATGAATTTTACAGACTATTTATCCGGGTTCCCTTAAGCCTTCCTGTGCGCTGAACCTTTCTCTTCCCCTGACACTAGCATCAACGTCTTCCCAGACAACTGTCTCCGCTCAGAACCATAGACTTCCACTGGTGACCATTAAAGCTTTCATCTGACTCTCAGCTTTGTGACTAATCGATTGCACCACGAGGCGATGCCTGTCCGATCGTTCTCGCGTCCGAGGCTGAGGAAGGCAAGTGACAGGCAGCGCAGGAACCCGTTAAAGAGCAGCAGCGACGGACGCAAAATGGCGGGGGGCGGCACGGCGGCGCAGCTGGTAGAGCTGCTGCCTCACAGCGCCGGAGGCCCGGGTTCGATCCTGACCTCGGGTGCTGTTCAATAATTCACCTGACAGGAGCAGAGCGAAGCCATTCGGCCCATCAAGTCTACTCCGCCATTCAATCATGGCTGCTCTATCGGAACGAGACAATACCAGCGATCTTCATTTGCACAGCGTCTGTACATAGCAAACAAGTTCAAAAGTACTTCACAAGAGTCTTATTCACCTTGAAAATTCAGAACTTTAAGGCGACACAGTGGTGCAGCGGTGAAATTGCTGCCTGACAGCATCAGAGACCCGAGTTCGATCCTGACTATGGGTGCTGTCTGTACGGAGTTTGTACATTCCGCCTGTGACCAGCGTGGGTTTTCTCCGGGTGCTCCGGATTCCTCCCACACTCCAAAGATCTACAGGTTTGCAGGTTAATTGGCTTGGTATGAATGTAAGATAGACCCAAAATGCTGGAGTAACTCAGTGGGACAGGCAGCATCTCTGGAGGGAAGCAATGGGTGTCTTCCACCTAAATCAGCATCTGTAGTTCCTTCCTACACATTTGGTGTAAATATAAATTGTCCCTAACATGTGTAGGATCATGCTGGTGTGCGGGGATCGCTGGTCTTCGCGGACTCATTGGGCCGAAGGGCCTGTTCCCACGCTGTATCACTAAACTAAACTCAATTAAAAAGAGAGACGATGACAACAAACTTTTTTTACACAGCATCTTGAAACAACTAACAAATTCCAAAGTGTTAGGAACAGAGGAGTCTTATTCAACCTATAAATTGAGAACCACTTGTGGAAAGGCCAAGAGAGGCCTTGAGAGTACGATCAGCACAAGCAGGGTGGGCCGTTCCTGTGCTCTACTGTTCTGTGTTCTGTGTAAAACTCTGTAAATCTGCACTGAGGCCTATGTTCCTCATCCCTCTGATACCTGAGGAGATTGGAAGTGGTCATAGATACAGGCTTGTGATGCCACCCTCTCTACAGATCCAGAGTCAGTGACAATCGGCATCTAACCTCCTGTACACCCCCCCCCCCCCCCCCCGCCCCCCCCCCCCTACTCCCACCTGCACCCCACCTCCTCAAAGGCACAGCGTGGAAACAGGCCATTCAGCCCACCGAACCCAGGCAAACCAACGATCACCCTAGTTCTACATTATCCCACTTTCTCATCCACACCCTACGTATCAGGGGCAATTTACAGGGGGGGCCAATTGACTTACAAAGCTGCTCGTCCCTGGGATGTGGGAGGAAACCGGAGCACCCGGACGAAACCAATGCGGTCACAGGAATGACGTGCAAACTCCACACAGACAGCACCCGGAAGTCAGGATCGAACCCGGGTCTCTGACGCAGTGAGACAGCGCCTCTACCAGCTGCACCACTGAGCTTCACCCCATCACCGTCACAACTTGGCTTATAATGAACAACCAGGGCCCCGTCCCCCAATTCTACCTCTTTGCTGCTCTTCCTATTCTCTCTCTCTCAGTTTTCACAAAGTTTTTGACTTCAGACTTTACTTTAGCAGGGCGGAAACAAGCCCTTTGGCCCAATGAGCTCTCGTACACTAGCCTATTCTACACACTCGGGACAATTTACAATTTATTTTTAACCAAAGTCATTTAACCTATAAACCTGTACGACTTTGAAAAATGAGAGGAAGCCTGAGCACCCGGAGACAACCCACGCTGTCACAGGGAGAACGTGCAAACACGTGCAAAGTCAGGATCATACCCAGGTCTCTGACGCTGTAAGGCACCAACTCTACCGCTGCTCCAACCACGCCGCCTTTTGACCAAACCTCAGTCAAGGAATGTTTTTTTTAAAGCCATGGCTAAGAGGCTGCAGAAACATTTAGACAGGTATGTGGATAGGGCAGGTTTAGAGGGATATGGGCCAAACGCAGGCAGGTGGGACTAGCGTGGATTGGACATGTTGGTCGGTGTGGCTCTATGATTCTAAATGTGGGCTCATGTTATTGACAGCGGTGATTTTTGGATGAATTAATCTGATCAATAACCAATCCACCCCATCCTCACAAACCAGAACGCTGCTCTACCGAAAATAAATCCTAAAAGCAAAGCAAAACTCTGAATCCAAGGCAAGAATTTGTTCTGACGCGGAGCCATGAGATGGCAGTGTGCAAAGCCAAAGCAACCGCGTAAAATGTATTTTCTCCGCTGTTTAGACGCCGGTGCTAATCCTATTACATAGCGGACAGAATGGAAGATCAAGGTACGAATCCGAAACTATTACTAAGAATACGCAGCAACAACAGAAATCTGAAATTTTTAAAACGAATGCTTCATCCATTTGGAAGTTGGGAGTTATTTTTAAATAATTTTCAGTGAATAGCAGTTAAATTTATAAGTGGATTTTTGCTCAAGGTTTAGGCAACAAATCCTGAGGAAAATAACGACTTTTGTTGCAATCCAGTGATAAGCACATCAGGGATTTTTAATCAAGGCTCTTTAAACCCCAGCTCAACCAAACACAGTAAATAAACCAAGATAAGCACAAAAGGCTGGAGCAACTCGGTGGGACAGGCAGCATCTCCGGAGAGAGGGAAGAGGTGACGTTTTGGGTCGAGACCCTTCTTCGAACATCACCCATTCCTTCTCTCCAGAGATGTTGCCTGCCCCGCTGAGTTACTCCAGCATTTTGTGTCTCTCTTCAGTGTAAACCAGCATCTGCAGTTCCTTCCTGCTACACTAACAGGATTGATCAGCCAAGTGTCACGTACTGTGCATAAATAAAATGTATGCGGTGACCTTCCGGGTGTAAATACTGTAATACCTCCATAATAATCAGGACTATGATGCCTCCACAAAGTTAAATTAAAATGTCTGCATTTGTCCATTTTAATCCCGTTGCTATGTCCAGCAATAAAACACTGGTGAATCTCCACACGGGTTTACAGTAGATAACATACTGAGAGGTCGCAGCAAGGCCTGGTTCAGCAACTCGAACGCCCAGGAGTAAAAGAGCTTACAAAAAGGGATGAACATTGCCTGGTCCATCACCGGTACTGACCTTCCCACCATCGAGGGTGGCGATGCCTCAAAAAGACAATCGGCATCATCAGACACCCACCACAATAAAGCATTCCATCCCACCATCCTGGCCACGCTCTCATTTCTCTCCTGCCATCTGGAAGAAGGTACAGGAGTCTGAAAGCCGCGATCAGCGAGTTCAACAATAGTTTCTTCCCAACACCCATCAGAACCATCGGGGTTGGTAGGGCACGATGGCGCAACGGTAGAGTTGCTGCCTTTACGGCGCCAGAGACACCAGGTTCGATCCTGACCTCGGGTGCTGTCTGCACGGAGTTTGTACGTTCTCCCCTGTGAACGCGTGGGTTTTCCCCGGGTGCTCCGGTTTCCTCCCACACTCCAAAGACGTGCAGGTTTGTAGGTTGATCTGCTGCAGTAAAAAATGTACATTGTCCCTAGTGTGGGTGGGATAGTGCGGGGTGATCGGCGTGGACTCGGTGGGTCGAAGGGCCTGTTTCAATGCTGCATCTCTAAAGCTTAAAGTAAAGGCTCTTGAACACGACACAACACTACCTAAACTATTAACTATGAACTGTCTTGGTTGGATCAAAACTTTGAGCTTTTTGCACGGATACTAGTGTGTATAATTTATCATTTTCTTTTTGATTTCAGTTTTCCGTTTAGTTTATTGTCAAGTGTACCAAGGTACAGTGAAAAGCTTTTGTTGCGTGCTAACCAGTCAGCAGAAAGACAATACATGATTACAATCGGTTATGTTATCTATGAGCGCCATGTTTACAGGGGTGTAAGTAATGCTGATGTAAGTAAGAATTTCATTGTTCCATTGTCGGCACGTATGACCGTTAAGCACTCTTGAGTCGACCGACTTGTTGAGATATAAACGAGGTGTAAATGTGCTCGCGGACAATACTGACACACAGCGAGGCAGTGCCCACCAGCTTCACAGAGCTGAGAGAACCGCGGAGATTAAAAGCAGGGACGGGCGCAGAGCACACATTTGACAACATTTGCGAACCAGCCAGGCAGATGAATACATCTGTAGTGATTTAATTAAGCTCTCTCGCACTCTTGGCTTCGATAGGCAGACCCAATGGAAACGGCAAAATAAAAAGAAAGAAATAACACGCATAAATTTTAATCTCCGGAACGTTCCAGCGGAGCGGCGATTCCACTCTGAGAGCGGGGAAGAGATTCCGTCATTTCTCGCGGAGTCATTAATGTGCCCGATTCAGTGTTTTTTACATCTTTGCACCCCCTCGATTGCTCCCCTGCACCTGGAGCACACGGCAAAGTGTCGGGCGGCAGTCACCAAAACCACAGGCGAGAATCGCTGGTTTTTATCGGTGATGCCATGCAAAGTTGTATACCGAAGCTATAAACATTAATCCGCAACCAGCTTTACGGATCAAATGGAGATCGATCAGGGATACAACCCATGTCGAGATGCCGGGAATAGGATACAAAGGCTGTTAGAACAGTGAGGGAGATATCGGGAGGGGGGGGGGGGGGGGGTTGGGGAGGGAGCAGGGGGGGGACGCATAAGGCTGAAGATATATCTATTAGCACACTCAACCTTGGACAATATGAAAACCCGGTCCAGACCACAAGATCCAATGTATCGAGCCATTTTTTTTACCTCTTTGTTCCCCCCCCCCCCCTCTCTCCCCCACACACTAGCAAGAAAAAAAAATCCTGCCGCATTTTTTGACCCTGAGAGAAAATCCACCATTTTCTAACTCGAACGGTTCACGACACACCTCCCACCATCACCATGACACCGATCAAGACAGAACCCCACTCCGTTCCGCCCACAAACCCACCAGCAGAATGGGGACATTTTATCACATGAAATAAAAGCGCCTATTATTTTTAAAAAGAAGAAATGTTCATAAAGAGAGAACCATTTTATTATTTGAATTGAATGTTTTTTTTAAAGCATAAGTATTCATATTTAAGGAGGGATCACAAATATGATGGTCTCCTCTCCAGGAGAGGATTTATCATTTCATCAGTGAGTTTACATAACATGTTCAAAGATATTATAAGGAATTTCAATCGGTATAAACTGCACCCTTAGAGGAATTTGCAGGGCATTCTTTAGTTTAATTTAGAGATACAGCGCGGAAACACCGGGTCCGCGCCGACCAGCGATCCCCACATTTTATCAATATCCTACGCACACCGGGGACAATTTACAATTTTACCAAAGCCAATTAACCTACAAACCCGTACGTCTTTGGAGTGTGGGAGGAAACTGAAGATCTCGGGGAAAACGCGCGCAGGTCACGGGAAGAACGTACACGCTCAGTACAGACAGTAAATTTCTGGGGAAATTATCCCAAGATAGGACGCTGATTCTACACCAAGTATGTTCTTTGATTATTCGCCCAAGTGTGCTCTGCTATTAAAAGCGCCATCTCCACACCAACCTACCAGTGCATAACTTATCACCACCTTGCATTTTAACGGTTAGATTAAACGCTTTAGTGCAACCATTAAGAAAACTTAACTTGCTCAACTTGATAAAAATAGCTGCAATCATTTCCCACGCTACGCCATCAATGGAGTTGATGGAGATGAAAAACAAGGACAAAAATTAGCTCTTTCTCAAGGAGTGTAAGCTAATTTACTAGAGAATACCTTCTGAACCTTCTGAATTTTGTGGTCGGCAGGGCAGTACTCTGCATATCGCCAACTTGGACAATTTTATATTTTTATCAAGCCAATTCAACAAGCCTACAAACCTGTATGTCTTTGTAGTGTGGGAGGAAACCGAAGATCTCTGAGGAAACCCACGCAGATCACAGGGAGAACGTACAAACTCTGTACAGACAGCACCCGTAGTCATTAATCGAACCCGGGTCTCTGGAATGTGGAATTTCTAGACAAATAGTTATCTATTGGTCTGTAAATTCCATTCTGGCTACATGATCAAGAGTCAAACATGTCACAAGTGTTTTATTGTCATAGGCACGGCATGGGCTGCACAGTGGTGCAGTGGTAGAGTTGCTGCCTTACAGCGTCAGAGACCCCCGGTTCGAACCCGACTACGGGTGCTTGTCTGTGCAGAGTTTCTACGTTCTCCCCCGTGACCTGCGTGGGTTTTCTCCGGGTGCTCTGGTTTCTGCCCACATTCCAAAGACGTACAGGTTTGTGGGTCAATTCGGTATAAATGTAAATTGTCCCCAATGTGTGCAGGATAGGGTCAAGGGCCTGTCCCACTTGGCCGTCATTTGCGCGTCACGCGTAATGCGTACCATGCGCACATCACGTGCGCCGTGACGACGCGTAAATTATGTTGTGTAAATTATGCGCAAATGACGACCCAGTGGGACAGGCCCTTAAATGTGCGGGGATCGCTGGTTAGTGGGCCGATGGGCCTGTTTCCTAAACTATTGTGTACTATGTTTCCTAAACTAAATTACGTCGGGAAACACCTGCCGGATGCCTCTCGAGTGGCTATGCATCCAGCCCGCTGCTTCAGGTACTAGCGGGCTGGCCTCGGCACGGTGTCGGGGAATTACGGAACACCGGGTCGCTCCTACCGCCGTTGCTGCCCCCCTCCCCAACGGGAAAACGGGGGACAGTTTTATCCAGAGCCTTTTTCTCTGCCTGTAAAACACAAGCAGAAAAAGGCTCACCTGTAAAAGAAAACCCGACCTCAGGGTACTCACCTGACGGTCCGGTTCATCTGTAACGAGAGTGCCTAGCTCCCGTGGCAGCCGCTGTTGCACTGCTGGCGTAATGCCGCGCCTGTGCGCTGAGCGGGTTCTTCACGTAGTCACTCACGTGACTCCGAAGTAAAATCTTACTTGCAGCAGCACAACAGATATGGAAACATAGTACACAAAAGAGGAGCCCTGCACCAACGACTGGTTAAGGTTTCTGTTTAAGATTATTATTGTTACATGTGCCAGGTTACTGTGAAACGCTATGTTATGCATGCTACCCAATCTGATCAGATAATACTTTAGTTTAGTTTAGAGATATAGCACGGAAACAGGCCCTTTAGCCCACCTAGTCCACGCCGGCCTGCAATCACCCTGTACACGAGCACTATCCTACACACCAGGGACAATGTACAATTTACAGAAGCCGATTAACCTACAAACCTGTGCAGGAAAGAACTGCAGATGCTGGTTTAAATCGAAGGTAGACACAAACTGCTGGAGTAACTCAGCGGGACAGGCAGCATCTCTGGAGAGAAGGAATGGGTGACGTTTCGGGTCGAGATCCTTCTTCAGACTGATCCAGACGATGATGTTTGCATATCTTTCATTCATTTGTTCAATATCTCTCTATATCATCGTCGATGTCTCTCGTTTCCCTCACCTCTGACTCTCAGTCTGAAGAAGGGTCTCGACCCGAACAGTCACCCGTTCATTCTCTCCAGAGATGCTGCCTGTCCAGCACTTTGTGTCTATCTTCGGTTTGGACCAGCATCTGCAGTTCCCCCATAATTTGACGCATTTCAGATGCAAGTGATAATAATAATAATAATGGATGGGATTTATATAGCGCCTTTCTAATACTCAAGGCGCTTTACATCGCATTATTCATTCACTCCTCAGTCACACTCGGTGGTGGTAAGCTACTTCTGTAGCCACAGCTGCCCTGGGGCAGACTGACGGAAGCGTGGCTGCCAATCTGCGCCTACGGCCCCTCCGACCACCACCAATCACTCACACACATTCACACACATTCACACACAGGCATAGGTGGGTGAAGTGTCTTGCCCAAGGACACAACGACAGTATGCACTCCAAACGGGATTCGAACCGGCCACCTTCCGGTTGCCAGCCGAACACTTAGCCCATTGTGCCATCTGTCGTCCACGTGATGGCAACTAAAGTTAAGAGGTCCCGCCGTGCAACCGTCAGCGACAACAGAAATAATCAGGCAGACTTGGTTGCTAGTGCATGTTGCTTGGATGCTAACTACATTCTCAATCAAGCGGTGCTGAAATACGCAGCAGCAAACAATCTCTTTTTCGAGGCCAGTATCTTCCAAAGGCATCGAGACACCTGGCGAGAGGCAGGATGTGATAATGGATTGCCCGTTAACTTACTGAACAGCAAAGTCAATTCCAAGGCCGAGTCCTGATCTCATTCCATACATACTTCTGTCCCCCCATCGCTCAATTGTAACGTGCAACAGTGGTAGCTCACTTGGTAGATATCTCAGCATTGAGTCGTGAGGTTGATTATCAATCCATCGATTAAAAGATACAGCATGGAAACAGGCCCTTCGGCCCACCGATTCCGTGCCAACCATCGATCAGCCGTTCACACTAGCTCTATAGAGTCACAGAGTGATACAGTGTGGAAACAGGCCCGTCAGCCCAACTTGCCCACACCGGCCAGCGTGTCCCAGCTATACTCGTCCCTCTTGCCTGCAATCCCTCCAAACCTGTCCTATCCATGTACCTGTCTAACTGTTTCTTAAACGATGGGATAGTCCCAGCCTCAACTACCTCCTCTGGCAGCTTGTTCCATACACTGTGTGAAAAAGCTACCCCTCGGTTTCCTTTTAAATCTTTTCCCGTTCACCTTAAACCTGTGTCCTCTGGTCCTCGATTCCCCTAAAGTCAAACACCAGGTATTTCCTCTCATGATTTTGTATATAAGATCTCCCCTCATCCTCCTACGCTCTATGGAATAGAGACCCAGCCTACTTAACTTCTCCCGAAAGCTCACACCCTCTAGTCCTGGCAACATCCTCGTAAATCTTTTCTGAACCCTTTCAAGCCGGACATGACGCCAAGCTATGTGGAGTTTGCACGTCCTCCCAGTGACCGCGTGGGTTCCCTCCGGGTGCTCCGGTTACCACCCACATCCCGAAGACATGTGTCTTTGTAGGTTAATTGGCCCTCTATAAATCGGCCCAAGTGTGTAGGGAGTGGATGAGAAAGTGGGATATCATTGAACGAGTGCGAACAGGCGATCGATGGTCAGCATGGTCTCTGTGGGCCGAAGGGCCTGTTTCCACCTCTCTAAAACTAAAACTAAAACTTAAATGGAAAACCAACTGGGACCATTTAGGAGAGCTTCAAAGATCACAACAAAATCATGAAATCATTGCATGTGTAAGAAGGAACTGCAGATGCTGGTGTGAATTGAAGATAGACACAAAATGCTGGAGTAACTCAACGGGACAGGAAGCATCTCTGGAGAGAAGGAATGGGTGACGTTTCGGGTCATGACCCTTCTTCAAAAAACATTTCAGTCTGAAGAAGGGTCCTGACCCGAAATGTCATCTGTCCATTTTCTCCTAGATGCTGCCTGACCCTCAGAGTCACTGCAGCACTCTGTGTCTACCTTGGGTGTAAACCGGCATCTGCAGTTCCCTTTTTTAATTACGTGACAAAGGGGACTCTGCTTTTCTTGATCTTTCACGACATGTAGCATCTCCTGCGCATCCACGCTGCACATTGCCGAGACCAGAGAGTAATGGGCCTGTCCCACTTAGGCGATTCTTCAGGCGACTGTCAAGTTGCCGGCAGTCGCCTGAAAAACCGGCAACTGGAACGGCGACTGTCAGAGTGGAACACACACACACACGCACACATCGCTTTCTTCACCAGCCCGTTATGCAGGCGGGGGTCAGGGCAAGCGGGGGGAAGCGCTGACTAAGAAATTCACACGGTGCAAAGCCAAGGTGATACAGACACACACACCGCAATGAACAGGAAGGTCGGCACTGTAATTAAGACGGCTAAGTCCTTTAAAAGAGGGGGGGAGATGGGGGGAGAAGGAGTGGAGACAACTTTTAAGAAGCCAGAGATACACGGCTGTGAAGCCCAGCGGACATTCAACATTACCGGTCGGTTCCTTGGTTCTGAAAACTACTGCTTACCTTTTTTTTTCCCAATGAGCAAATGAAATTCACCGGTCAGCACCGGCTACAACCTACGAGAACCTACGAGAACCTTCGATCTTCCGGCAACCCACTAGGACCTCTTGGTGACCCACCTACGGCACGAGAATTCTCGCTGCTCTCCATGGCGACTTCATTCTAGTCGCTGCTAATTTTTCAACACGTCAAAAAATCCGCGCCGACCACAATGAGACCGCGACTAGTTCCCAGAATGCGGGAACGCCTCGCGACCATGAAGGCAACTCCCCGGCAACCACCCGCGAACATGCGCCGACTGCATAGTCTCCTGCAGTAGCCTAAGTGGGACAGGCCCATGAGGCACAGGGAAAGATTTAACATCAAGAAGGGCTTTGGACAGAGTAAGCGATGCGAAGCTGTTTGCCAGGGCAGGAGGGTCAGTAACCCAGAGACACAGGTTTGAGAGACGGCACGAGGGAGAAGGTATTATGCAGAGAGTCATTGTGATCTGGTACAGTGCGGGGGAACGCCATGTGAGCAGATGCCACAGTCGCCATCCAAAGGGAAGTAAATAATTAAAGGGAAAGTCTGCAGGGCTGCAAGGAAAGAGCAAAGGAGAAGAACTAATTGGATGGTTTAGTTGGGTTTAGTTTAGAGATACAGGCCCTTCGCACGGTCCCCGCACACCAGCACTATCCTACACGCACTACGGACATTTTATACTTATACCAAGCCAATTAACCTACAAACCTCCACGTCTTTGGAGTGTGGGAGGAAACCGAAGATCTAGGAGCAAAGCCGGTCACGGGGAGAACGTACAGACAAGCACCCGTAGCCAGGATCGAACCCGGATCTCTGGCGCTGTTAGGCAGCAGCTCTACCGCAGCGCCACCGTGCCGCCCCGAGAAAGCTAGACAAAAGATAGACCGCACTGCTACGATGGGCAGACAATGGAAACAAAAATGCTGGAGAAACTCAGCGGGTGCGGCAGCATCTATGGAGCGAAGGAAATAGGCAACGTTTCGGGTCGAGACCTTTCTTCAGTGAGAGTGGGGGGAGGGGGGAGGAAGAGGAAAGGCAGAGGCGGAGACAGTGGGCTGTGGGAGAGCTGAGAAGCGGAGGAGAAAGTAGGGACTTCCTGAAATTACAGAAGTCAATGTTCATACCGCTGGGGTGCAAACTGCCCAAGTGAAATATGAGGTGCTGCTCCTCCAATTTACGGTGGTCCTCAATCTGGCCATGGAGGAGCCCCAGGACAGAAAGGTCGGATTCGGTAAGAAGATATGTGGCTTAGTTTAGTTTAGTTTAGTTTGGAGATACAACGTGGAAACAGGCCCTTCGGCCCACCGAGTCCGCACGGACCCGCGATCACCCTGTACACTAGTTCTATCCCACACAGTCGGGACAATTTACAGAAGCCAATCAACCTACAAACCTGCACGTCTTTGGAATGTGGGCGGAAACCGGAGCGCCCGGAGAAAACCCACGCAGGTCACGGGGAGAAGGTACAAACTCCGTACAGACAGCACCCGCAGTCAGGATCGAACCTGGATCTCTGGCGCTGTAAGGCAGCAACTCTACCGCTGCGCAGCCGTGCTGCCCTCTTGGAAGTTGTATTCTTGAGGTAAAATTTACGGCTGTCGTTTTCAAGTCTGAATTGCGGCTGCAGTCCGTCTATCTCAGCATCTTGCACGATCGTGCACAAGAGGGGGAATTCCGATATGTGCTGGGAGCCAGATGTTGGCACAGCTGCCTTTCCCTGCTGTCGATGGACTCGGCAATGAGCCCAACAGCAAAGACACTAACCAGCGGAAGAGTGGAGCCACAGACTGTTCACATTATCTACTTGAGGTTAGTTTAGAGATACAGCGCCCACTGAGTCCGCGCCGACCACCGATCCCTGCACACTAACACTATCCTTCACACTAAGGACATTATACAATTTTTGCCGAAGCCAATTAACCTACACACCTGTACGTCTTTGGAAAATGGAAGGAAATCAGGATTACCAGGAGAAAACCCAAATGATCGCAGGGAGAACCTACAAACTCTGTACAGACAGCACCCGTAGAGGCATTAAACCCGGGTCTCTGGTGCTGTAAGGCAGCAACTCTACCGCTGCGCCAACATGCCGCCGTAATTACTCTGACACTATCCGACATATTAGGGACAATTTATAATTTTGTAAGGGAGCCAATTAACCTACAAACTTGTACATCTTTGGCGTGTGGGAGGAAACCGACCCAGAGAAACCCACGCAGGTCACAGGGAGAACGTACAAACTCCGTACAGAGAGCACCCACAGTCAGTATTTAACTCAGCTCTCTTGCACTGAAAGGCAGCAACGACATACAGGGGTTTGTAGGTTAATTAGCTTGGTATCATTGTAAATTGGCCCCAGTGAGTTAGTGTGCGGAGATCATTGGTCGGCACGGTCTCGGTGGGCTGAAGGGCCTGTTTTAATGCTGTATCTCTAAACTAAACTAAACCAAAAGGGTATAATTTGCAACAAGCCTCTGAAGCCTGGCCTTGACCACTCTGCCATGTGCTTATGGTTTAGGGCACATAAGATAGTAACATCATAAGTGATAGGAGCATTGCTACCCATCTGCAGCAGTCTGAAGAAGGGTCCCAACCTGAAACGTCACCCACCCTTTTCCTCCAGTAGATGCTGCCTGACCTGCTGAGTTACCCCAGCACTTTGTGTCATAAGGTCTTAGGTGATAGGAGGGAAATTAGGCCATTCGGCCCATCAAGTCTACTACGCCATTCAATCATGGCCGATCTATCTCTCCTTCCTAACCCCATTCTCCTGCCTTCTTCCCATTATCTCGGGGGGGGGGGGGGGGAGGCCCTTGGGCCCAGTTCGATTTCACACGTCTTTGGCCTCAGTAAATTGTCCCTAGTGTGTAGGCTAGAACTAGCTGGGTGATCAACTTATGGCTAATCGACATGAGTCAACTCGATTTCACACGCCTCAGAGCGGAGAAGTCTTGGAAAGAGCCTCCTAATGACTGTCACGAAGGGTCTACTGACCACCCATTCCCTGGCTCCAGAAACACCTTGTTGGCAGCAACAACATGTCTTGCCAGTTGGACCATTAGACAACGTTGGCAGAGACACAAGAGCAAGAGCCACTGGTTGAGAGGATGCTCGCCGTTCAAAACACTAATGGCATTAAGTGTTTAAGAAGGAACTGCAGATGCTGGAAAATCGATGGTACACAAAAAAGCTGGAGAAACTCAGCGGGTGCAGCAGCATCTATGGAGCGAAGGAAATAGGCAACGTTTCGGGCCGATACCCTAGTTTCTGAGTTTCTCCAGCTTTTTTGTGTACCAATGGCATTAAGTGCCCCGGTTGCTAATCAGGCTGGCTTGACTTTGATAATTATAGACTGGGGCGGCAGGGCAGAGCAGCGGTAGAGTTGCTGCCTTACAGTGCCAGAGACCCGGGTTCGATCCTGACTACAGGTACTGTCTGTACGGGGTTTGCACGCTCTTCCCGTGACCCTCGCGGGTTTTCTCTGAGAGCTTCGGTTTCCCCCCCACACTCCAAAGGCATGCAGGTTTGTAAGTTAAATGGCTGGGTAAAAATGGTAAATTGTCCCTAGTGTGTGTAGGATAGTGCTAGTGTGCGGGCTTGGCTGGTCGGCGCGGACTCGGTGGGCCGGAGGGTCTGTTTCCGCGCTGTGGCTCTAGACTAAACTAGATATGCCTCAGCTCAGTTCAACATCCTATCTTGATGTGAGAGGCTATATCAGTGTGCACAGTGGCAGATGTTACTCTCCACCCATTCTCTGCTCACTGATATCACCGATGCTGAATCCTACGCAGGTAATTCACAGCTGATTCACTTTAATTATTTTCTCTGCCTGCCCTGGATAACATAACGGTCAGTCCGTCAGGAATAGAAGGTCGACTCGGGTGAAACCTCACCCAAGAATCCCGCTCTGGTTCACGTTCCACGTCCGTACAAGTGTAGATGGATGCAGAGAGGCTTACAGCGCCGGAGACCGGGTTCGATTCCGACTACGGGTGCTGTCTGTACGCAGTTTATACGTTCTCCCCGTGACCTGCGTGGGTTTTCTCCGAGATCTTCGGTTTCCTCCCACACTACAAAGACGTGCAGGTTTGTAGGTTAATTGGCTTAGTCTAATAGTAAACTGTCCCTAGTGTGTGTAGGCTAGTGTTAATGTGTGGGGATCACTGGTCGATGCGGGCTGAAGGGCCTGTTTCTGTGCTGTATCTCGAATCTAAACGAAACTCAGAGAGAACAAACCAAGGAGAAACGAGGAACTTCAGATGCTGGTTTATACAAAAAAAAGGCACAAAGTGCTGGAGTAACTCAGTGGGGCAGGCAGCATCTCTGGCGAACATGGACAGGTGATGCTTTTGGTCGGGACCATTTGTCAGACTGATTTTGGTGTAGTTCATAACATCATAAGTGATAGGAGTAGATTTAGCCCATCAGGTCTACTCCGCCACTCAATCATGGCTGATCTATCTCTCCCTCCTAACCCCATTCTCCTGCCTTCTCCCCATAACCCCTGACACTTGTACTAATCAATAATCTATCTATCTCTGCCTTAAATATATCCACTGACTTCGCCTCCACAGCCTTCTTTGCCTCCACAGTTTAGAGATACAGCGTGGAAACAGACCCTTCGGCCCACCGAGTCTACCCCGACCAGTGGTGATCACCCGTACACTTGTTCTATCCTACACACTAGGGACAATTTACAGAGGCCGTTTAACCCACCGCAAACCTGCACATAATTGTAATGTGGGAGGAAACCGGAGCACCTGGAGAAAACCCACGTGGTCACGGGGAGAACGTACAAACTCCGCACAGACAGCACCCGAGGTCAGGTTGGAACCTTGGGTCTGGCTCACTGACATGGGAGCAAGGAACTATTGAAAAAGTGAATGTAAAAAAATACAAGTTTTTACACAAAACGACACAAAATGCTGGAGTAATTCAGCGAGTCAGGTGGCATCTCTGGAGAAAGCGGATGGGTGATGCATCGGGTCGGGACCCTTCAACTCGACCCAAAAGGTCACCCATCCATGTTCTCCAGGGATGTTGGCCTTGTGTCCTTTTTTTGGGTATAAACCTCGCACAGAATAGAATCATTTCTGATATTTCAACTGTGGCCACAGTTCAAAAAGTATTTTATTGACCGTGAAATGCAATGGAGCATCCTGAAAAAGACATTAAAAGATGCCACGCGTTTACAACACTTCTAATGAAATAATTCAATGAGCATCTTTCGCAAGTTCAGAAGCACTGCATGGTGAATGGTTTATTCTCTGAAGTGCAGTCACTGCTATAATGTAGTTCAGTTCCCCTCTCTTTCCGTCCCTCCCCCACCCAAGTAGTTGTACTAGTTTCAGTCGTCTTGTTGAGTCTCATTGTCGGTAACTCGTTTTCACCCAGCCCAGAGCTAACAACGGCGTGTAGCCTTTATCATCGTTACTTTTTTGCATTCATTTGTTCTATTTTTTTCTCTATAGCAGTCTATAATACTCGTTTCCCTTTCCCATGACTCTTAGCCTGAAGAAGGGTCTCCACCCAAAACGCCACCCATTCCTTTTCTTCAGAGATGTGGTCTGACCCACTGAGTTATGGGGCTGTCCCACTGTACGAGATAATTCAAGAGTTCTCCCGAGTTTCCCCTGATTCGAACTCGGAGATTTACGGTAATAGCCACTCGTAGGTACTCGGGGCTCTCGTGGACATTTTTCAACATGTTGAAAAATCTTCACGAGTCTTCCAGAGCTTACCGCATTTCCCGAGTACCTGCCGTTAGCGTTACGAGCCGTTAAGAGATGTCCCCGAGCACCGACATTCCCACTACATACATTCTACGTGCTTACCACGAGTTTGATTTTTTTTTAAATTTGGGAGAGCTCTTGAATTACCTCGTTCAGTGGGACAGGCCCATTACTCCGAGCTTTTTGTGTCTATCTTCGATTTAAAGCAGCATCTGCAGTTCCTTCCTACTCTACTCCATGCAGTTCAGTTCAGCTTAGTTTATTGTCGTGTACCGAGGTACAGTAAAAAGCTTTTTGTTGTGTGCTAACCAGCCAGTGGAAGGACAATACATGATTACAGTCGAGCCGTTCGCAGTGTACAGATAGATGATGAAGGGAGAAGGGAATAACATAAGAGACCAACGGCAATGTGAAAAACACCAAAGCACTTTGTTTTACTGAAGTAGGAGGAACGCAAGTGGCAGTAGGGTTGTGCAGCGGTAGAGTTGCTGCCTTACAGCACCAGAGACACAGGTTCGATCCTGACTACGGGCGCTGTCTGTACAGAGTTTGTACGTTCTCCCCTTTGCCTGCGTGGGGTTTCTCCAGGTGCTCTGGTTTCCTCCCATCCTCCAAAGACGTACAAGTTTGTCGGCTAATTGGGTTGGTATAATTATAAATTGTCGCTAGTGGCCTATGGCTAGTCAGCATGGACACGTCGGGCCGAAGGGCCTGTTTCCAGGCTGTATCACTGAACTAAACAAGCAGCATCTGCCCTGTCGTATGGTCTCGGCACAAAAACGTCAAACGTTTCTTTACACCCACAGAGTATGCTCGGACAGACACTGAGTTTCTCCAGCAGATGGTTTGTTTCTCTGGATTGCAGTGTCTCAAGCCTCTTGGGTCTCCAATCTTTTTTACTGATGCTGATGTATAATTAAGTATAAGTAGTGTTTACAGACACAAAAACTCAGCAGGTCAGGCAGCATCTCTGAAGAAAAGGAAGAGGTGACGTTTTGGGTCAAGATCTTTCTTCAGATAGAACTTGGGTCTGAAGATGGGTCTCGAACTGAAACGTCACCTATTACTTTTCTCCAGAAATGTTGCTCGATCCACTGAGTTAATCCAGCATGTTGTGTCTATCTTCGGTGTAAACCAGCATTTGCAGTTCTTTTCTATACATAAATCTAGTTTAGTTTCTTATTGTCACGTGTACAGAGGTACAGTATAAAGCTTTTCATTGCAGGCTATCCAGTCCACGAACAGACTGTTCATGATTACAATCAAGCCGTCCACAGTGTACAGATGCAGGATGAAGGCTATAACATTTAGTGCAAGATAAAGTCCAGAAAAGTCCAAATAGAGATTGTTCAAACTTTTCCAATGAGGTTGATAGGAGGCCAGTTGGTGATAGTTGATAGGATGATTCAGTTGCCTGATAACAGCTGGGAAGAAACGGTCTCTGAATCTGGAGGTGTGCATTTTAACTTCTGTACTTACTGCCTGATGGGAGAGGGGAGAAGAGGGAGTGACCGGTGTGAGACTGGCCCTTGATTATGTTGGTGGCCTTGCCGAGGCAGCGTGAAGTGTAAATAGAGTCAATGGAAGGGAGGTTGGTTTGCGTGATGGTCCACAATTCTCTGCAATGTCTTCCGGCCTTGGACGGAGTTGTTCCCAAACCATGCGGGGACGCATCCCGATAAAATGCTTTCTCAGGCGCATCTGTTGAAGTTGGTGAGAGTTCTTGGGAACATGACAAACGTCTTAAGCACTGCAAAGAAGTAGAGGCATCGGTGTGCTATCTTTGCCATCGCTTCCACATGGCTGGTCCAGGAACAAGTTGCTGGTGATATTGACTCCTAACAGCTTAAAGCTTTCATCCATCTTAACTTCGGCAATGTATAACGAGGTATGTGTATGTATAACTTTGCTTCCTGAAGTCTATCTCTATCTCCTTTGACTTGCCCATCTCTCCCTAGGAGGCCTGGAATTCACTTCCTGAGGGTAGGAAAGACAGGGATGATGGCGGAGTTACACTGTCTCTAAACTAAAATAACCTAAAATAAATTAAACACCCTATCTCAATGATCACCTGAATTGTCCTGGTATTAAAGGCTACATACCAAGTGCTGGCAAGTGGGATTAGTTTATATGGACATAAGGTCATAAGGAATAGGAGTAGAATTAGGCCATTCGGCCCATCAAGTCTACTCCAGCATTCAATCATGGCCGATCCATCTCTCCCTGCTAATCCCATTCTCCTGCCTTCTCCCCATAACCTCTGACACCCGGGCATATCGATCTATCTCTGCCTTAAAAATATCCCACTTACAACCTCAGCAGCCTTCTGTGGCAATGGATCCCGCAGAGTCTCCACCCTCTGTCTAAAGAAAATTCTCCTCATCTCCTTCCAAAAAGAATGTCCTTTGATTATGACCTCTAGTCCTAGACTCTTCCTTTAATGGAAACATCCTCTCCACATCCACTCTGTATAAGCCTTTCATTGGAAGGTATGGACCCAATGGGCCGAAGGCTTGGTGCTTCACGACTTTGTGCCTCTATGGTTTTGAAGGGAGGACGCTGAGAACAGAAACAGAAATGGAACTGGGGGTCTGGGAACCGGCACGGAGCATCGAAGCGCAAATTTCCACCACAAAGGCCGACAGGCCTCTTTATACCGTGTAATTCTTTCATTAAATCACTGCAGATGTGGGATGGATGGTTGGAGGGATTAGCTTGCACGAGTTATTACTCCAGCTGCTATGCTGATCTTTTAAGGGTGTCGCAGGCAGCCCCGTAACATTAACAATGGCCCAGTCAACTACCAGAGTAATTGAAGGAGATAAAGCGAAAGCCATTAACAAGAGTTCCTTTGCAAACCACAAACCGCTGTTAATGAAAATTTGTCATTTGTTGACATGACTGATCACAGAGCAGCGGTTAATAGTATTAAACTGTCCAAAAATGTCACCCATGGTTGAACCCATGTCACTCCACTGCCATCCTTGGCAGAATTAAACCTTCGCTTCTAAGTATCCAACTGCTCTTGATTCTCCTTGCCCCTCCCAACACACACTCACACACTCTCTCTCACACACACTCCCTTACATACACACTCACGTAACACACACAAGCACACACTCACATGCACACTCTCACACACACTCATGTAACACACACACAAGCACACACTCACATGCACACACACACACACACACACTCACACACACACACCCTCTCACACGCACACACATACACACAAACACGCACGCACACACTCTCTCACACACACACACACACACACACTATCACACACACATTCTCTTACACACTGTCACACAAGCACACTCACATCCACAAACTCACACACATTCCCTCTCACTCTTACACACACGCACTGTCTCACATGCATACACACACTCACAAACACACACTCACATGCTCTCTTACACACTCGCTCACATACACGCACACACACTCATGCACACTCACACACACACCCTCACACACACACCCTCTCACACACACACGCATGCACACACTCTATCACACACACTCTCACACAAACACATTCTCTCTCACACACACACCTGTGGCTTTCAACCACAGTCTTTAGTTTAGTTTAGTTTAGAGTTACAGTGTGGAAACAGGCCCTTCAGCCCATCTTGTCCATGCCGACCAGCAATCCCCGCACACTTGCACAATCCTACACTCCAGGGACAATTTATTTTACCAAAGCCAATTAACCTACGAACCTGCACGTCTTTGGAGGGTGGGAGGAAACCGAAGCACCACGCGGTCACGGGGAGAACGTACAAACTCCATACAAATAGCACCCGTAGTCAGGATCGAACCCGGGTCTCTGGCATTGAAAGGCAGCAGCTCTGCCGCTGCGCCACTCTGCTGACCTGACCTGCTTCAAAGTTCCAAATCTACTTAAAAGTTTTGATTGAAAGACAACAAGCTGACTTGTTGACTTCATTTATCTATCCACAGAAACTGCTCGACTTGCTGAGAATTTCTGGCATTTTTATAATGTGTTTTAGTGGTGCTGATTGAAAATTAACCTTTGACCTGGACAATAAGAAGAATACCCCCACCCCCCCCCCCCCACCCAATAATGCCTCATGATTTTTGAAGGTAGCAGGCTTTAGACACAAAGTGCTGGAGTAACACAGTAGATCGTGTCCCGAAACGTCACCTGTTCCTTCTCTCCAGAGATGCTGTCTGCCCCGCTGAGTTACTCCAGCTTTTTGTGTCTATCTTCCGTTTAAACCAGCATCTGCAGTTCCTTCCTAAAGTAAACTAAATATGGAACCCAAAAGCACTGAAAATTCTCCAAATGCGGTCTGACCTGTGCCTTATAAAGCCTCAGCATTACATGGAAGTTAGACACAAAACGCTGGAGTAACTCAGCGGGACAAGCAGCATCTCTGGAGAGACGGAATGGGTGACGTTTCGGGTCGAGACTGAAGAAGGGTCTCGACACGAAACGTTACCCATTCATTCTCTCCAAAGATGCTGCCTGTCCCGCAGTTACTCCAGCCTTTTGTGTCTAACTTCGGTGTAAACCAGCGTCTGCAGTTCCTTTATGCACTCTCGGCGTGACATCCACCCCTGCTTTTAGAGGCCTTCGTTTTAACAGCGCAAGGGAAAGGCAGCACTACCTCAGTATCACACTGAGAAGTGAGCCCAGCTTTTGCACGCCGGTACCTGGATGTGGGACTCGAGAGCCCCAGCCTTCTGACTCAGAGGCCGGACGGAGTGCTGCCTCCGTCTTTAATTACAGATGAAGCCTTTAACTGCCGTTGCCACCAGCAACAAAGCAATCACACCCGGCTTGTCTTGTCGAGATCTGTAAATTGAAAACTACCCACTGTACAAGTCAAAGCTTTCCACCCCCCCCCCCCCCTCTCCCCCCACCTCCCCTTCCCACTGGCATGGTGTGTGACAAGGTTTTGCATGGGATGTGGTGTGACTTAGCTAATGATTCAACTAATCGATCTGTTAGAGCCCAGCCTGCTACATGTCGGCGATCAATTACTGGAATAGTTATAAGTGTTTCTGAGAACCACTTCTACACAGAAGAGGCACATTGATTGTGAGAACCTACACCATAAGGAGCAGCAGCCAGCACAGTGACATCTGTGCAAACGCTAACCTGATATGAACAGTTGCAGTCTAATTTCCCTGTGTTTATTTCTTAATAGTCTCTTGTGTGGGACCGAGTAGATATTTCACCGTTAAAGACCTACGAGAGAAGGAAAAGTCAATACGTTGCTTTGCCTCTCTTGACGATAGCATATAAGCCAAGATTTCTTGACCGGGCTTCACAGGCTGCTGGTCCCACACACAGTGTGTTACCCTTAAGGCAGGAGCATGGGGTTAGGAGGGAGAGATAGATCAGCCATGATTGAATCGATCAGTCTGAAGGGTCTCAACCCGAAACGTCACTCATCCTTTCTCTCCAGAGATGCTGCCTGTCCCGCTGAGATACTCCAGCATTTTGTGTCTATCTTCGGTTTTGAACCAGCATCTGCAGTTCCTTACTCGCCATGGCTGAACGGTGGAGTAGACTGGATGGGCTGAATGGCCTAACTATGCTCCTATCTCTTATGACGTGATGACCAAGCGGGCATGACTTTGGCTTTGCTCCACGATCCAATGCCCGTGCTTTTGGCATTGCGCCCGACTTGAAATGCAGCAACTCGCAAGGTGGAGTTCCTGCCTCACAGCGCCAGAGTCCCGCGTTCGATCTTGACCTCAGGTGCTGTCTGCACAGAGTTTGTACGTTCTCCCCGTGAACACGTGGATTTTCTCCGGGTGCTCTGGTTTCCTCCCACACTCCAAAGACATGCAGGTTTGTAGATTAATTGGCTTCGGTAAAAATTGTAATTTGTGTGGGAGTTTGAGGGGGCGATCGCTGGTCGGCACATGCTCGATGGGCCGAAGGGCCTGTCTCCGCGCCGTATCCCTGTCCTGAGCTGGCACTATCTGTCAAAGAAGGGTGAAGGAAGGAACTGCAAATGCTGGTTTATCCAGAAGATAGACTCAAAATGCTGGATTAACTCAGGTTTCGGGTCAAGACTCTTCTTCAGACCCAGGGTCCCGACCCGAAGCGTCACCCGTTAATTCCATCCAGAGATGCTGCCTGTCCCGCTGAGTTACTCCAGCATTTTGTTTAGATCTGTCAGAGATGGGCCTGTTTCCACGCTGTGTGTCTGAAGTCTAAACTCTGCAGTCTAAAGCAGGCGGCACCAGGTTCCCCACCCACCTCACAGACTGCTTCCACCTACCCAGTAAAACCGTTCCTCCAGCCTCATTGAGTGACGAGACATAACTAGAGCCGAAATGTGGGCATTTCCGAGGCCTGGACTCGAATCTTCAGGGTAATGGATTCAGGTCGTCTCAACTCATCTCACTTAGAATTCTTAATAGCTGTCAGAAACAAAGGAAACCTTAATTCCATCTGCCTCGGATTGATCAGAACCCACATCCCACAGGTGAACGAATAGAATTGTAACCAGCGGATTGGCTTCTTTTGTTAGATTAGAGAGGAATGTGAAATGCTTGCAATGGAAAAAGGAACGTTCATCTGTGCTGAGCTGCAAGCTATATTCCAACAGCACATGTGTTAATGATGTAGTCATTGCCCCCCCCCCCCACCCCCCTGCATTTAATAAAAGCATCTCCTTGCTGTTCACCATTTAGCCTTCGGTAAGTTTCATTCTCTTCTGTCGATCAGCGCCAGGGTCACTAGATTGATACTGACGATTTTCTACGGTCATTAGGGGCAGCATGGTGGCGCAGCTTGTCGAGCCGCTGCCTCGCGGTGCCAGAGACCCGGGTTCGATCCTCACCTCGGGCGCTGTCTGTGTGGAGTTTGCACGCTCCCCCTCGGACCACGTGATTTCCCTCCGGGTACTCTGGTTTCGTCCCGCACTCCAAAGTCGTGCAGGTTTGTAGGTTAATTGGTCTCTGTAAATTGCCTCTAGTGTGTAGGAAGCAACAGTGGGATGATGTGGAACTAGTAGAATGTGCGATCGATAATCGGTTTGGACTCGATGTAACTCCATGACTCTATGACACTGTAGCCTCTAAGCTAATTAGTTTGGTTTAGTTTAGAGATACAGCACAGAAACAGGCCCTTCAGCCCACCGAGTCAGCATCAACCAGCGATCCCCGCACATTGACACAAGCCCACACACACTAGGGCCAATTTAAACTAATACCAAGTAAACAACCCCAAGCCTACAATTAACCTACAAACCTGTATGTCTTTCGTGTGCGAGAAAACTGAAGATCGCAGAAATAAACACGCGGTCACGGGGAGAACGTGCAAACTCCATACAGACAGATCGAACCCGAGACTCTGGCGCTGCAAGCGCTGTAAGGCAGCAACTTTACTGCTGTACCACTGTGCCGCCCACCTTAATGGTTAAGGATCAACTCTTCTTTGGCACTTGGATGATCTATTCCCTTGTTTCAGGTGGCTCTAGTTAGTGTGAGAAGAATGCAATTAATTCTGTCTACAAAATTTGTGTACAAAATCATGAGAGGAATAGATGGGGCAAGTGCACAGAGTCTGTAGCCCAGAGTAGGGGAATCGAGAACTAGAGGGCGGCACGGTGGCGCAGCAGCAGAGTGACTGCCTCACAGCACCAGAGACCTGGGTTCGATCCCGACTACGGGTGGTCGGGGTTTGTACGTTCTCCCAGTGACCTGCGTGGATTTTCTCCGGGTGCTCCGGTTTCCTCCCACACTCCAAAGACGTACAGGTTAGTCGTTTATTTGGCTTGGTATAATTGTAAAAAAATTGTCCGTAGTGTGTGACGGATAGCGTTCGTGTGCGGGGATCGTTGGTCGGTGTGGACTCGGTTTGCACGCTGTATCTCTAAACTAAACTAAACTAAACTAAGACATAGGTTTGATGTGAGCGGGGAAGGATTTAATAAGAACCTGAGGGGTAACTTCTTTACACAAAGGGTGGTGGGTGTATGAAACAAGCTTCCAGCAGAGATAGTTTTAGGCAGATGCTATCGCAACGTTTAAGAAACATTTGCACAGGTACATGGATAGGACAGGTTTAGATGGATATGAGCCAAACGCAGGCAGGTGGGACTAGTGTAGATAGGACATGTTGCTGGGTGTGGGCAAGTTGGGCTGAAGGGCCTGTTTCCATGCTGTATGGCTCTCAATGGCTTTATGACCATGTTATGATTCCAATCGGTGACACAGTCAAACCAAAAGCACACTAACCGCTAAGTATATTATTATTCTGGCACAGCAACACGACTTTCCATTTATATGACATCTGCAATGTAACAAATCCATCACATGGTCTTCACAGGAACATTGTCATGCACGCGCCTACGCCAGGCCACTAGGATGTCAAGGAGGTTGATCCAAAATTTCTCCAAGATGTATGCAGATTTTAAATGAATTGAGATGGATTGAAATATACAGCATGGGTTCTGACCGAAGACAGAGGCAAACGCCACCTATTCCCTTTCTCCAGAGATGCACGGGGAGAACGTGCAAACTCCACACAGACTGCAGCCGAGGTCAGGATCGAACCCGGGTCTCTGGCGCAATGAGGCAGTGGCTGTAACAATACGCCACTGTGCCGTCCCTCGGTTACAAACAGTGGTCACAAGTATTGTTTGGATCGTTGCAAAGAGACCTTTCATAGAATGATAGATGAACAGTTGAGGAAGAAATAAAAGGAACAGAGAGAAGGGGTTGGTTGGAGCAAGTGTACGTGGAACATAAACAACCGCACAAAGTGGAGCAAAAGGTGAGAGACCCCATGCTGTCAATTCCACCTAGTGAACACTGAAATCAATTCATTCCCAATTTGACTGGATCTTCGTATAGCTCTTAGTCGTGGCTTGTGGTAGTCGGCAACTTCCATTTAGAAATGGCTTTTGACATGGTGTGATTTGTTGTCCATTACCTCCAGCTAATTGCGTTCCAGTAAATAATTTAGACCATTCAATAAATGAACAAAACATAAAATTGACAATAAACCTGAGCCTGCAGCCAGAAATTAGACAGCGTCCTGTCTGCACATTTGATCATGCTGAGCAATGAGTTTGGTTATGTTTTGTCGTTGCAGTGTACAACAGTTCACCCCGTCTATCCTCCATCATCTCTCCCCCTCCCCCTAAACTCAACTACTAAAGATGACAATTATATCCAGTGACTTTTCCTTTCCCCCTCGCCTCTCAGTCTGAAGAAGGGTCTCGACCCGAAACGTCACCCGTTCCTTCTCTCCAGAGATGCTGCCTGTCCCGTTGAGTTACTCCAGTTTTTTACTTTATCTATGACAATAACAACAATTGGTGTGGAAGATAGATGCAAAGTGCTGGAGTAACTCAACGGGTCAGGCAGCATCCCTGGAGAAAATGGATAGGTGACGTTTCCGGGCGGGACCCTTGAGTGTAGTTCAGAGATACAGTGTGGAGACGGGCTCTCAGAAGCCAATTAACCTACAAACCTGCACGTCCTTGGAATGTGGGAGGAAACCGGAGCACCCGGAGGAAACCCACGGGGTGAACGTACAAACTCCGTACAGACAGCACCCATAGTCCGGATCGAACCTGGGTCTCGGCCGCTCTGAGGCAGCAGTTCTACCTGCTGTGCCACTGTGCTTCCCCCTTAGAAGCAAAGACTTAGTTAGATAGGTAGTTTTAAGGAAACACAAGGAACTGCAATGTACAGCACAGCACAGGAACTGTCTCTTCAGCCTACAATATTGGTGGCAAAATAATGCCTAGTTAAACTGATCTCATCTGCCTGTATGTGATCCATATCCCTCTATTCCCCCACTGCATTTCCATGTGCCTATCCAATAGCCTCTTAAATGCCACTATCTTATCTGCCTCCACCACCACCTCTTGCGTTCCAGGCCCCCACCACACTCTGTGTAAAATACTTGCCCCGCTCATCTCCTTGTTCCCCAAAACTAGAACAGTGCGTAGGGAAGAACTGCAAATACTGAGGTAAACCGAACATAGACACAAAATGCTGGAGTAACTCAGCGGAACAGGCAACATCTCTGGAGAAAATTAATGGGTGACGTTTCGGGTGGAGACCCTTCTTCAGACATGCTCTTCCATGCAGTGACTGGTCAGAAGAAGTAGCTCAGGGATACAGAGAAGAAGGCAGGAACACAAAGCATCCCAGCACTGCCCCACGATAACCCTTCTAGCTGAACAACCTCTGATGCCGTACACTAGTTTGGTTAATTTTAGTTTAGAGATACAGTGCGGAAACATGCCCTTCGAGTCTGCGCTGACCAGCGATCCCCACACGTTAACACTACCCAACACACACAACTGACAATTTGCAATTTTACCAAAGCCAATTAACCTACAAACCTGCACATCTTTGGAATGTGGGCGGAAACTGGAGCACCTGGATAAAAACCCCACACGGTCACAAGGAGAACATGCAAACTCCATACAGACAGCACCCGTAGTCAGGATCGTAGTCTTTGCGCTGTGAGGGAACAATTCTACCGCTGTGCCGCCGTGCAGCCTAAGCTGAGCTACACTAAAGGTGCTCTCTCAATGAACACTGAGGGCATTATTATTTTGCCGTCGTTAATGCATTGCCCGGCATTTCACAAGGACTGCACAAAGCGCGGCACGGTGGCGCAGTGGTAGAGTTGCTGCCTTACAGAGACCTGGGTTCGATCCTTGCTGCCGGTGCTGTCTGCACGGAGTTTGTACGTTCTCCCCGTGACCTGCCTGGGTTTTCTCCACGTGGGTTTCCATGGAGAGAACGTGCAAACTCCGTGCAGACAGCACTTCCACCCAGGATCGAACCGGGGTCTCTGGCGCCGTAAAGGCGGCAACTCAACCGCTGCGCCACCGTGCCGCCCCAGACCCTGAAAGCGTGTGGCTCGGTTTACCACGGACTTGTGCCACGTGCAAAAGGAGCAAGGTGGCACCGTGATAGGCTCCGCGGCGTGACGCCACGTATTGTGCCAAACTCCCGGCCGCTTGCAAACGAAACAAGAGCCACCTCTCCCCCCCGGGAGAAAATGCCCCCTCCCCTCCAGTGTAAAGATGAAGCCCTGTTAATGCGATGTGGTGTCCTTCCCTCTGTCTGACAGGAATGAATCACAGTCCGCAGCCAAGGGATCAGGGCTAAGGTCGGCAGGGCAAACAGAAACACACTTAATGTTTTTTTTGTGCCGTGGCCCGAGGTCCCCCAGGTGTCATTTGGCGCTGTGCGCTGGACAGCTCCGTTTCCGCTTCACAGTGCCCACCGAGCCCCCAGTCTGCTTTGCATGCGAACCACTCATTCAATGACTAATCAGATTAAAGCGTTTAGGAATGATGGTTCCCCCGACTGCATTGAGCGGCCCTTCAGCAGCCGAAAAAAATAAGAACATCAGAAAGCTTCCCCGCCTCTGTCCATTACCTCATCCCCACCAGCTTTGTCCGGCATCACCCGAGTAGCTAAACACTGGCACGCCGTCTCCTCTTGAACCACCCCCCCCCACCCCCCCCCCCCTATTGTGGACACCATGCTGCTGCCCACACGAAAAGACACCGACAGACTTTCACACAGTGGAGGGCAAGGCCTGCTTGCTGGAGTAATGGGAGAGTGGTCGGCAGACCTGCACCCAGCGCCCTTTGGAAAGTTTAAACTAAAAATCCCCTGAAGGTCAATGGTTCAATGGAGCTTTATTGTCACGTGTACCGAGGTACGGTGAAATTTCACGTTGTTTACAGTTCGGTACAAGTATCGCTCTGCATCAGCACGGACGCACGGTGGTGCAGCGGTAGAGTTGCTGCGTTACAGCGCAAGAGACCCGGGTTCAATCCTGACTACGGGCGCTGTCTGTACGGAGTTTGTACGTTCTCCCTGTGACCTGCGTGGGTTTTCCCCGGGTGCTCCGGTTTCCTCCCACACTCCAAAGACGTGCATGTTTGGAGTTAATTGCCTGTGGTTTATTAAATTGCCATTTCTCTCTAGTGTGTCGGATAGTGCTGGCGTTCGGGGTGATCACTCGTCGTTGCCGACTCGATGGGTCACAGCGCCCGTTTCCGTGCTGCATCTCTAGTCTAAAACACTTAGACCACTCCGCATTGTGAGTTTAACACACAACACCCGATCGGAACCAGAACCGTTTAAACTCATAGATATTTTGTGCCTCTTCCCGAAGTTTGTTGCTGTCTTTGTTCCAAAGAGAAGTTGTCAATGTCTCCCATCAGCCAATTTAAGAGCATTAATCATTGTATGCGAGATGGACATCAAAACTATTAAAAATGTATAAATTCGGCGATATATTTTGTGGCAGAGAAATCAAACAAAATCCATTGGCTCCACTCTCGCTTTTAATTGGTTGCTATTAAAAGTCACAGTATAACATTTCACCGGCTCAACCTGAAACACAAACGTGATAGATGGCGTTAACATTTATTGTGTCTCTTTAAGAAACGGTGGCTGGTTTTCAGAGAAGTGGGAGCAGGGATTATTGTTTCTTTTTGTTTTTGACTAAAAATTCTGTTTTTGGAAGTATCATTATTTCTTCAGCTAATTTTCACATCTCCGGTTCTGAGGTGCCTCGTTCCTTACCAGGGTAGCCTACATTGTCCGACAGGCACACTTGATAATAACTCGTGTGCCTTGGGAGTGCGGTCCTGTTAAACAGGGATAAGGGATTGAAATGACTCCTTTCTCCCACACACTTCCACCGGTGGAGAGAGAACACTATATACAGCCTCTCGTCGTTACTGAGACTGCTCAAGGCAGGCAAATGATGCTCTTTGTACAACTTCTTATATGATGTTGAAACGCAGCAGTTTTTTTTTAACAATACGGTAAATTGGAAAACATTGGGGGGAAAAAAATCCCACAAAAATCAACGTAAGCATAATGGCTGTAAAATATTCTGATCAAAAAATGTGTCCATGGTTAATATTTTTTAATTATCGAGCGTACAGACACACCACCTTTTTTTCCCTGTTGTTCACTCTGTCAAACATGTTTTCTTCAATGAAAAGCCTGGGATTGCTCTGGGCCACCAGCCAAACCCTTGCTTGCTAATACAAACTGCGTGTAGCAAAGTGTTATTTAACCTGGCTGATCAGTGTGCAAAACAGAGAGAGAGAGAGAGGGGAGAGAGAAAAAAAATCATCTGTTTAATCGGCAAGACTAGTGTGAAGGACTAACACTGCCATTGAGATTCTATCAACAACCACCTGTCTAATAATTATTTATCATCCTTTAAAACTTTCTTTCCAGTCTAAGATTATTCCCTTCCTCGCTGTTTATTTTTGTAATTTTTTTAAAAAAGCAAAATTATTTTTAAAACAGAAATTTCCTTCAAGGATTGAAAAATAGGTTTGAAATACAATGAACACTCATTCGAGCAACTGCAGCCAGACACAACTTACAAATTGCCGATCTTTAAAGAAATGTGATTATTTCCATGTATTAATGATCTGCGTTGGCTAAAGCAATGTCAGAAGTGAACACCACCCCTCGCCTCCTTGAAAATTAAATTTACTGCATACATGGGATCCTAAAAAATCTTTTACGGTCGGTTGTGGGACTGGCGTGATCATCTTCCAAAAGGAAGACTGCATCAAAGAGAAAATGTGCACAATTGAGGATGTTAGTTGGAATAGTCAGTGTAAGTATAACATAGAAAACGAAGATTCACCAGTTTTCCCTGCAGTTATATTCATGAAGAGGAATTTTAACCACTGTCATAAAATCTTAAATATATAAAACGTTACATTCCGATGCTAATGATACACATGTACCCATATGTACATAAATATATGCAGTATTTATCTATATATCTCTTGCCTATATATACACACACACACACACACACACACACACACACACACACACACACACACACACACACACACACACACATACTATATATATATATTTAGGGAGAGAGCGAGATAATAGATATATATATATATGTGTGTAGGAAAGAACTGCATATGGCTGGTTTAAATCGAAGGTAGACACAAAATGCAGGTGTAACTCAGTGGGACAGGCAGCATCTCTGGAGAGAAGGAATCGGAGACGTTTCGGGTCGAGACCCTTCTTCAGACTCTATGTGTGTGTGTGTGTGTGACATGGGAGAGAGAGATTATATATATATATATATATATATATATATATATATACTGTATGTGTGTGTGTGTGTGTGTGTGTGTGTGTGTGTGTGTGTGTGACATGGGAGAGAGAGATTATATATATATATATATATACTGTATGTATGTGTGTGTGTGTGTGTCTGTGTGTGTGTATATATATATATATATATATATATATAGGCAAGAGATAATAGATATATATATATATATATATATACATATAGATATATATATGTGTGTGTGTGTGCGTGCGTGTGAATTTCTGTGTGTGTATGGATATATATATATATACATATTTCTACACGAGACCCTTCTTCCGTGTGTGTGTGTGTGTGTGTGTGTGTGTGTGTGTGTATATATACGGGAGAGAGAGATATATATATATATATGTATGTGTGTGTGTGTGTGTGTATATATATAGGCAAGAGAGAGAGAGAGATAATGGATGTATATACATATAGATATGTGTGTGTGTATATATATGTATGTGTGTGCGTGCGTGTGAATTTGTGTGTGTGTGTGCATGTGTATATATATACATATTTCTACACATACACACACATACATTTATATTTACATACACATGCATATACATCTAACTGTACATAAAACTAACATAAATGTATATATATGCATACAATCATTTATATTAAACATATATATATACACATGCATTTATATTAGCAATATATATATTTTATTTATATTAGTTATTTGTATGCAGAAAATATCTGTGAGAATGTTACATTGCATACTTATATTGGTAAATGCCAAATGTAAACTGTCTATTCAACATCATGTGGAGTTATACATAGAAATAAAATGTTATGAATTATAAATATGTATTTTGTATAATTATGAGTATATCGATCTATATTGAAAAATTCACATATATAACTAAAACATTCTTTGTAAGTACACAGTGCATATAATAGTGTCATTGTGTACTTGTATGTTATATAGAATTATGCATATATATTTTACGCACATTTTTTCACAAGCACATATATGTGCAAAGATTACAGTGGCAACATATGCATGGTTTTTAAAACTGCATGGGGAAATGAAGATACATTTATTTTGATAAATTGAAAACATTTTTTTTTCAAATAACTGTTTACGGAAATTAAATGTTAAGAAATGCATTAGTTAAGGTTAGGGCCCACTAACCACTTGGTTAGCAATGGTTAAATAAGAGATCCTCAATAAAAATACCCAATTCCATCCCTGTGATGGTATCAGTACAACCGGATCTCATCTTTATTTCAAAGCTGTTTAAAAATTCCATTACGGCTTTGGATAATGTATCAAATATACTGTGTGTGTGTGTCTGTGGCCGTCGCTGAAACTTAATGGAGATACATATTTTATGCCCTTTAACATCGGAGGTTAAGACAAGGAAACAGAGACCTATTGTGACTATTTCTTATGCCCCCACCCCCAAAAAAAAGATTCTCATCTATATTTACTGGGATTTAATCGGGACTTGGAGAAATCAGCAAAAAACCTTACTCAGTAAATTACATCCTAATTCACAATTGATTTCATTCCAAGGCACTGTACCTCGAGCAAGTAACACAATTTACACACACACAGAGAACTCCAAGCTTAATATTAAAATCCAACACCAGAAAGATAGTTTTAAAAATTAAACACCACTTAATCATGTGAAGGCTTTGTCTTTATTGTAAATGCTGCTGCCTCGAATAAATGCTCTTTTATTTTAAGTAAAGTGTTCTCAGGACAAAATAACAAGCTGAGGGGGGAAAATTCTCAAAGGAGTGATTACATTTAGATCTTACTTATAGATTCCAGGTATAAGATGGCGAAGAAAGTATATTTTAGTCGTGAAAAAAACCCAATGCTCCTTGTAAAAGACACATTGATACAGGGCGCAGAATCTTTATTAAAACCGTATGGCTACGATTTTTAAAAATTCTGGTGTTGCTTTTCCAGGAGAAAGTACAGCATTTTAATTTTTTTAAATTAGATAAATTCACAATTCTATTCCTTGCTACGAGGGTAGATAGAATAACTGCTTAAAGTTCCCGAGGTAGCGAACAACATAAAACAAACTCGAAGTGGAATTTTTCGCTCGTTTGTAGCAATAACAATAAAAGCAAATCGCTTCGGAAAATATATTATCGCCAGAAGATTTAACTGGGATTGTTTTATTTTTTTTGTGGCGGGGAGTGGTTCGTGTAGTCAAATAAATCAGCCGGTGAATTTTGTAAGAGATGTATTAAGTGAAGTAGGGAGTTTTTCTCGATTGGAAAACTCAGTACATCTGACTTTCAATCTGGGGCTGGTTCACGCACAGTGAAATAGACACAAGAATTGGGATGTTTTTTTGTAATTAATCAGCGTTATTTCAACATGTATTTCCCCAAACATCCAGGCTGGTAATCATGCTTGATGTCTGCACTTGCATGGGGAGATTTCACGGCAAACTGGCTCAGTCTAAAGCCCCAAAAAAGCCGTGTTCCCGGGAGCTGTCCCACACACACATACACAACCCCTTGAACGGGCGCTGATTGCGCTAACCGAGAGAGAGAAGTAAAAGTGAGATTTTGGCCACAAACCGGTGTCTACCCGCAGTGCAAACCTCTCCCCCCCCCCCCCCCCCCCCCCCCCCCCCTCCCTCGTTTTAATTCCTCAACAAGGCAATTAAAAAAAAATTCAGGGATAACTCAATCCCAATTTTATTTCCAAATAGTTGAGATGCTCTTTCTTTGCACCGACTGCTAACGGTGTGGGAATCGTGAAATCATGCAATCAATCGTGACTTCAGTGAGAACAAATAAAATCCTTTAAATACTCAAATCACTTTCTTGGCGTCAAATTCCTTGCAATGAATGCGTGGGCTTTTATTTTTAAGAACCCCTAGCTTGTTTTGCAGACCATGGTATAACTTTCCCGGAGCCCCGTGTTAACACTGGCGCGGTCGGATGGGACAAATTACTGAGCAGGAAGCCGATGAGAGATTTGCTCGCTCCACTGAAGCGAACAATCTGCGCTCGTTGCCCTGTTCCCGTTCCCCACTGCCTAAGGGCCGTTTGTACCTGATTCTTATTTTCATTTTTAATATAAGGGGCAGCTTTCTCTCCCTCTCTCTCGGCCCGAATGTGTCTTTTTCCCCCCAAACAAAAAATCTGCTCATTTATTTCGCAGAGTTTCTAAAGAACGCAATTAGGTTGTCCTAAAGGGAAGGAGGAATGAATGAATTCCGCCCGCCGAGATACACAGATTCAGATCCCACTTTAGAAATCTAAGCGTCAATAAACTGTGTGGGTCGCAGTCACAAGTGTTTTAAGTAGATATTTCATATCATTCATTTATTTTCATTTTTTTTAACCCAGTATATAATTTTAAATCCTAGTAATGGCAGCCAATATTTATACGCCAACTAGGATGACTCTTAGTTTTAATTTGGTTTAATTTAGAGATACAGCGTGGAAACAGGCCCTTCGGCCCACCGAGTCCGGATCCCCGCACATTAACGCTATCCTACACACACTAGGGACAATTTTACGACTGCACCAGCCAATTAACCAACAAACCTGTGCGTTTGGGAGGAAATCGGAGCTCCCGGAGAAAGCCCACGCGGTCCACAGGAAGAACGCACAAACCGCGTACAGACAAGCACCTGTGGTCAGGATCGACACAGAGTCTCTGACGCTGTAAGGCAGCAACTCTACCGCTGTGCCACCTTTGATCTTTGATAGGACTTCACTGGACTTTATCTTGCACTGAACGTTATTCCCTTTATCCTGTATGTGTACATCGTGGACGGCTCGATTGTACTAATCATGTCTTGTCTTTCCACTGACTGGTTAGCACGCAACAAAAAGCATTTCACTGTACCTCGGTACACGTGACAATAAACTAAACAAACTAACTAACAACATTTAACAAAAGAAACATTTGTACTCAGTAGCACAAGGCTGGTAATGGTGTGATTTATGTGTAAATTGACTGCTCCAGTGCCGACACTAGAACAAGGAGTTTGTAACAAGATCACTGTCTCTCTGTTTGGGATATCTTGAAGTTCTCCATATAAAAAGCAAGCCTTTGCCCTTCTGTCTTTTATTCTTGCTTTGCACACAACTGCCAGAAGGTATAATTCCACCCATTTACAGCAGTTAAATCCGAACTCTGGCTCAGAACGACCGACTCGACTGTTCCCCCCACCCCCCCCCCCCTCCCCCCCTCCGCCAGCTACACCCGCATATGAATCAGTCTGAAGAAGGGTCTCGACCCGAAACGTCACCCATTCCTTCTCTCCATAGATGCTGCCTGTCCCGCTGAGTTACTCCAGCTTTTTGTGTCGATCTTCGGTTTAAACCAGCATCTGTAGGTCCCTACATACCCGCAGTCGAATTGATTATAGACACAAAACGCTGGAGTAACTCAGCGGGACAGGCAACATCTCAGGAGAGAAGGAATGGGTGACGTTTCGGGTCGAGGCCCTTCTACAGACTGATAGTCGGGGAGGGGGGGGGGGGCGGGGAGGGAAACTAGAGGTATGGAAAGATTCTGAACAAATCAGAATGGGCACCGATGATCAAGGAACGATGGAGCCCACAATGGTCCATTGTTGGCTGTGGAAGAGGTGGTAACGAAGCAGCTTCTGAAGAAGGGTCTCGACCCGAAACGTCGCCCATTCCTTCTCTCCGGTGGTGCTGCCTGTCCCGCTGAGTTACTCCGGCACTTTGTGTGCGTCTTCTATAACGAGGGGATATACGGATGCGAACAGTGGAACGAGCAGGGACGACGAGGGTGGTGGAGGGTCGGGGAGAGAGGGAAAGCAAGAGTTACTTGAAATGAGATAAATCAATTTTCATACCTCTGTCCAAGCCAACAAGCTCCAAGAAACTACAGCTGAACTCCTCAAGTTTCTGGGAAGCCGAGGCAATTTTCCTTAATAAATCGACAAAAAAAAACCCCATCAAGAATTACAATAGACAATAGGTGCAGGAGTAGGCCATTCGGCCCTTCGAGCCATTCAATTTGATCATGGATGATCATCCCAATCAGTATCCCGTTCCTACCTTCTCCCCATATCCTCTGACTCCACTATTTTTAAGAGCCCTATCTAGCTCTCTCTTGAAAGCATCCAGAGAACCGGCCTCCACCGCCCTCTGATTACATCGAATTACATCGAATCACTAAAATTACCACCGGGGGCCAGAAATAATGACTAAAACTGAAGACAGGCACGAAAAGCTGGAGTAACTCAGCGGGTCAGACAGCATCTCAGGAGAAAAAGGAATAGGTGACGTTGAGGGGCGAGACCCTTTTAAAACTCTGCCCGTGTCCTGTTACGATGGTGCGGGGCCAGGGGGATTGGACAGGGATACAATTAGAGGTCACAACTTGCCCGAACCTTTAACCCAGCTTTATCTGCGACCTCTTGTCAACTGCCCTGAACCCAGATTAGTTTAACTTTTCGCACAGGGGACAAGATTTTTTTTTCTCCAAAAAAAACAAGTTACAAGCGACCAGGGTCACGTCTCACAGTATTTCTACAGAACCCATGCTTCTGACAAGCTGCCTTCAAATTAACTTCATGACGAGCGTGTCTCTGACAGTCAGAGAGAGTGAGAGAGAGGGGGAAAAAAAAGCCAAGCGCTTGGCAAGGAGCCAAGGGGCCTTATTGCAAATACCATTCAACCTCTCTCGATCGATCGATACGAGGTGGCGGAAACGCTCTCCAAAGCCGGCGAGAGATGAGAGGCCAGGCCTCCAGCTGTTACACACCCGTGTCTCAACTCAGAAACACAGAGCAGACCTTTTAAACAAAAGACAAGCAAGCGGGTCTTGGGAGGGGATGGTGGACGGTGGAGGTTTAAACCGTGAACTGTTATAACTGAGAGAGTGCAGTTAGCAAAAGTGACACCATTCATTCCCCCCCCCCCCCCTAAAAATAACATGCGTGGGTTTCATTTCCCCGGGATCTCCGGTTTCCTCCCGCACTCCAAAGACGCACAATTTTTTTCGGTTATTTGGCTTCTGTAAACTGTAAAGTGTCCCTAGGATAGCGCTAGTGTGCGGGGATCGCAGGTCGGCACGGATTCGGTGGGCTGAAGGGCCCGTTTCCTCCTGTATCTCTAAACTAAACTAAGCTAAACCAAAGAGCGGTCCTGACCTGCTATGTCATAAAGTCATAGTCACAGCGTGGAAACAGACCCTTCGGCCCAACTTGCCCTCCCGGGCTAACATCTGTATTTTTCCCACTCAACCCCATTCTCCTCGTAACCTTTGACGTCCTTACTAATCAAGAACCTATCCTCTCTACACTAGTCCCACCCTGTAAACCTGTCCTATCCGTGTACCTGGTTAAATGTTCCTGAATGTTGCGATAGTACCTGCCTTAACTACCTCCTCCGGCAGCTTGTTCCATACACACACCATATCCTGTGTGTAAAAGTCACCCCTCAGGATCCCCCCCCTCACTCTAGCCAAGATGACACAGAAGCACGCCCCACCAGGCTCAGGAACAGCTTCTTCTCCTATGTTATGAGACCACTTTCCATAAAACATAGGAACAGAATTAGACCATTCTGCCCATCAAATCTGCTCCACCATTCAATTATGGCTGATCTATTTTTCCCTTTCGACCCCATTCTCCCCCCGTAACCATTGATACCCTGACAAATCAAGAACCTATCATTGCCTGCTTTAAAAATACCCAATGGATTGTTTTCCACAGCTGTCTGCAGCAATTAATTCCATAGATCCACCACCCTCTGGCTAAAGCTCAGTTACTGTCCATTTGACCTCTACCCCATTGTGGACATTGGACTGTCTCTGGAACTGATGCGTTAAGTTGCTGAGAAATATATTCTGCACACTGCATCTCTCCCTCTGCACTACATATAGTACTTGAGGTTGGCTCGATTCTATCTGTGTACAGTATTATCTGATTTGATTAGACAGCATGCTAAACAAGGCTCCCACTGTACTTTGGTACAACTGACAATAATAAATCTAAACCTATACATAGCAAAAAGAACAGACTGCCAGAGGCATCAGTAAAGGCAGATAGTGCTCAAAAGCACACTGGGTAAGTAATGTCAAGGAAAGAGCTTTCATGGGAAGGCTGGTAGAATTACTCTTTCAGGCGGCACGGTGGCGCAGCGGGAGAGTTGCTGCCTTACAGCGCTAGAGCCCGAGTTCCATCCTGACTACAGGTGCTGTCTGTACAAAGTTTGTACGTTCTCCCTGTGACTTGAGCGGGTTTTCTCCGGGTGCTCCGGTTTCCTCCCACACTCCAAAGACGTGCAGGTTTGTAGGTTAGTTGGCTTCTGGAAACTGTAGATTGTTCTTCGTGTGTAGGGAAGAGCTAGTGTACGGGGTGGGCGAAGAGGGGACCTGGTGGGGGAGGAAGGGGGGTATCTGCTGCCACATGGTCAGTGAACCTTTATAACTTTGTCGGGTAGGATAGTGAACCGGGACATTGCCTCCAGAGCCTTCACGGTCGGCTGCAGTGGGCGCTCCCGGGACACAAAGATGGCCGGGAGAGGAGAGTGGAGGGACGCGGTTCGCGGGAACTGCTCCAGTACATCGAGCACGCGGGCCAACTGGACTTTGGACGTTGAATAACGGCGCCAATAATGGCGGGCGACCGCATGTGCAATATACGCAATAAGAATTTCACTGTGCGGCTGAACATGTGACAAATAAAGCCCTTTTGAACTATATTGAACTATCGAACTAAACTAAACTAAACAAAAAGAAATTTTACTATACGCTGTCCAAACTTTAATCCAATTGCACTTCTAAACCTGCTGGATTCAACATCTCCATAAAACAAGTCATTCAGAAATACAATCGAACTTGCATTACTTAAATTCCAATTTTCTGCCTGAATTTTTCCAGTCAATAATAGAACTCTTCGTTGCACAGCCTAGAGGCCAAGAAGGATTAAATGTCAGTATTTGTTATTTCTCTTCCTATTTCTGTCTGGGACAGTGTGGCTGAATTAGACATGCAAGACCAAAACTTCAAAATTCCAAATTGAAGACAAGTTCTATTTTCAACCCATTCCCCCTCTGGAATAGCAGCGAATGTAGAGAGTCCAGCAGTACCTTATGTACAATAGGCCGCCAGACACAGACCACTCAGCCCATCATTTATACTCCTTTCCTGCTTCCCCATACACACATATCAGCAGATATTACCCCCACTCCTGTAAACCTCTCCAGCTTCCCAGACAGTACATGTGCAGAAACGAACTGCAGGTGCCGGTGTACAACGAAGATAGACACAAAGTGCTGGAGTAACTCAGCGGGTCAGGCAGCATCTCCGGCTGAAAGAAGGGTCCAGACCAGAAACGTGACCCATCCTTTTTCTCCAGAGATGCTGCCTGACCCGCTGTTACTTTGTGTCTATCCTGGTCTGGGTCACTTTGGGGTTTTTTTTAAAGGACATAAACATGAGGCAATTTTTGCCTAATATCTATGTCTGTTCTTTGTCAGAGATAGAGTCATAGAGTGACACAGTGTGGATACAGGCCTTTGGCCCAACTTACCCACCCCGGCCAACCTGTCCCACCTGCACTAGTCCCACCTGCCCGCAGTTGGTCCATATCCCTCCAAGCCTGTCCTATCCATGTAAGATAGGGATGATTAATCGCAGTCCTCTGTCAGTTTTGCTTACGGGAGTGATTTTGTCTGGTTGTTTAGTTTAGTTTAGAGATAGTGCGGAAACAGGCCATTCGGCCCACCCAGTCCACACCGACCAGAGACCCCCTCACATTAACACTATCCTACACACTCGGGACAAGTTACAATTTCACCAGGCCAATTAACCTACATCTGTACGTCTTTGGAGTGCGGGAGGAATCCGAAAATCACGGGAAAAACCCCACGCGGGTCATGGGGAGAACGTACGCAAACTCAGTACGGACAGCACCCGTAGTCAGGATGGAACACAGATCTCTGGCGTTGTGAGGCAGCAACTCTACCGCTGCACCACCCTGCCACACCACCTGGTAGTTAATTGCCGGTTTATAGAGAAATGTAGCAACATTTCCTCTCTCATTTGTTGCTTGCAATTAGTTTGCAAATGATGTTGTTAACCCGAAACACACAAGCGCGCTAATATTCTGGAACTCATTTATAACACTGCCACAGAGTGACCTGAGGAAGTCGCCCTCAGTGCAGTATAATACACTCAAAGTGAATTATTCTGCCATTATCACTCCAGAGGATACAATGAAGGCGATCGGTAAAGGAACCAAACCTGTCACTGGAATTCCTTTGTGCCCAGTGAGTGGGAAGGGTCGGGATTGAGTTGCCGAGACAGTTGTCAAGGCAGATTCAATGGGAACGGGGAGCTGCATGAGTTTCAGGAAGAAAACGGGGAGAAGATGAGAAGGAATTTCTTTAGTCAGAGGGTGGTGAATCTGTGGAATTCTCATTGCCACAGACGGCTGTGGAGGCCATGTCGATGGATATTTTTAAGGCGGAGATTGACAAATTCTTGATTAGTATGGGTGTCAAGGGTCACAGGGCGAAGGCAGGAGAATGGGGTTGAGAGAGAAAGCTGGATCAGCCATGATTGAATGGCAGAGTAGACTCGATTGGTCAAATGGCCTTATTCTGCCCCTAGAACTTATGAAGATAAGGGGCTGAGTTTTCCCCAAATCCCCGTCATTGAGAATATTGTATTCACTCTGAGTACTATGTTACAGGAGAGATGTTGTCAAGCTGGAAAGGTCTCAGAGAAGATTTACAAGGATGTTGCCAGGACTCGAGGGCCTGAGCTATAGGGAGAGGTTGAGTAGGCTGGGACTATTTCTTGGAATGCAGGAGGGTGAGGTGTGATCTAACGGGAGTGTGTACAAGACCATGAGAGGAATAGATCGGGTAAATGCACAGTCTTTTACCTAGAGTGGGGGAAGAACCAGAGTACCTACAGTAGGTTAAGTTGAGGAGGGAAAGATTTAATAGGAACTTGAGGGGCAACTATCTTACACAGAGGGTGGTAGGTACATGGAATGAGCTGCTGGAAGAGGTAGTTGAGGCAGATACTGTCACAACATTTAAGAAACATTTAGACAGGTCAGGTTTAGAGGGATATGAACCAAACGCAGGCAGGTGGGACTAATGTAGACGGGGCAGGTTGGTTGGTTGGTTGGTGTGGGCAAGTTGGGCCGAAGGGCCTGTTTCCATGCCCTATGACTCTGAGTATTCCTAGATTCACCACCATTGACTCCATCTACACTTCACTCTGCCTTGGAAAAGCGGGCACCATAAGATTATTCGATAAAAGAGGAATCGAGGAATAGACCACAGCAAAGGAACATGCCATTCGGCCCACCGTGTCTGTGTTGAACACGATGCCATCTGCGTACGTCATAGAGTCATACAGGACAGAAACAGGCCCTTCAGCCCTACTCATGCATACCGACCGCCTCATCTAAGTCAATCCCATATCTACCATTCCCTACATATCCACCTTCCACTCTAAAATCCTTTTAAACGCCACTATCGTATCTATCAACACCACCAATCCTGTCAGCGCTTTCCAGGCACCCCACCACTCTCTGTGTAAAAAAACATGCCCACATATCTTTAAACAAAGATTTAAAAGATGTTGAGGTAGTGATCGGTGCTGGCTTGCAGGGATGAAGAGCCTGGTTCTGCTCCTATTGTTACGTGGAAACAAGGAACCACAGATGCCGGTTAATGCACGAAAGGACACAAAGTGCTGGAGTAACTCAGCAGTCCAGGCAGCATCTCTGGAGAGCATGGATGTGACGTTTCAGGTCAAGACCCTCTTCAGACTGGTCCTTGTGAAGAAGGGATTTGACCCGATACGTCACTGATCCATGTTCTCCGGAGATGCTGCCTGACCCGCTGCGTTACACCAGCACTTTGTGTCTGTCTTTGTGGTCTCTTTCTGTGCCATTACCATTCTGTGACTCTGTGAAAAGGGAGCCTTGCGTTAAGTGCCTTTCTCAGCCTCTGGTCATCTCATAATAGTTTAACGGCAATCAACTCCTTTCAAAGTATGGTCAGTGCCGCAATGTGGCAATGGTTACAACTCATTTACACACAGCAAGCTCTCACCCTCAACAATGTGATAATGACCAGAAAATCTCATTTGGAAATAAAGTACGTGACCTTTCAGCTCCACCTGCGAGAAGACACACGCAAGCGGCACGGAGGCGCAGCGGTAGAGTTGCTGCCTCACAGAGCCAGAGACCTGGGTTCGATCCTGACTCCGGGTGCTGTCTGTACGGTGTTTGTACGTTCTTCCTGTTAACTGCGTGGCTTTTCTCCAACTGCTCCAGTTTCCTCCCACACTCCAAACACATACAGGTTTGTAGGTTAATTGGCCTGGTATAAATGTACATAGTCCCCAGTGTGTGTAGAGTAATGTTAATGTGCGGGAATCGCTGGTCGGTGCAGATTAGGCGGGCTGAAGGGCCTGTTTCCGCTCTGTATCTGTCATCTCCAAAGACGTACAGGTTTGTAGGTGAATTGGCTTTGGTAAATAAAATTGTAAATGATCGCTAGTGTGTAATATAGTGCAAGTGTACGAGGTGATCGCTGGTCGGTACGGAGTCGGCTGGGCCGAAGGGCCTGTTTCCGTGCTGTATCTCTATAGTCTAAAGGCTCCTGGTTAAACTTCTCATTCAAGAAGCTGCACCTCCGGCAGTGGAAACAAAAAAAACTGCAGATGCGGTTTATACCAAAGATAAGACACAATGTGCTGGAGTAACTCAGCAGCTCAGGCTGCATCTCTGGAGAAAGAAGGATAGATGACATTTTGGGTCGGGAGCCTACTTCAGGTTCAAGGTCTGCCTACATTGAAGAAGTTCTCTTCCTCTCTCGACAGGAGTGATGCCCCTCTCACTGCTCTCCCCTCTGTGGCAGTCTGAAACATCACCCATCCTTTTCCTCCAGAGATGCTGCCTGACCTGCTGAGTTACTCCAGCACTGTGGCATAAGGTCATAAGTGATAGGAGTGGAATTAGGCCATTCGGCCCACCATGTCTACTCCGCCATTCAATCATGGCTGATCTATCTCTCCCTCCTAACCCCATTCTCCTGCCTTTGTGTCTATCTTTGGCACTTCTAGCGGTGCAGCCTTCCCTCAGAATGACTCTGAAGCATTGACCTAGTTATTTATGTCCTTCGCAGGAGCGAGACTCAAACTTAAACTGAAGGTTCTGCCCGCTCAGTCCCAGCAGAACATCCTACCCTAGGCGAAATGTGGCACCTAGCCAGCTGGCACTGTTCCAAGTGGCTTCTCAAAGGCAACTAGGAATGGGTATTACATAGGTTCATAAGTTCCAGGAGCAGAATTAGGCCATTCGGCCCATCAAGTCTATTCCACCATTCAATCATGGCTGATCGATCCTTCCCTCTCAACCCCATTCTCCTGCCTTCTCCCCATAACTCCTGACACCCATATAAATCAAGAACATGTCAATCTCCACCTTAAAGAATATCCATAGATTTGGCCTCCACAGCCATCTGTGGCAATTAATTCCACAGATTCAGCTGGCTAAAGAAATTCCTCCTCATCTCCTTTCTAAAGGTACGTCCTTTAACTCTTTGGCTATGACCTCTAGTCCTAGACTCTCCCACTAGTGGAAACATCCTCTCCACATCCACTATTTCCAGGCCTTTCACTATTCAGTAAGTTTCAATGAGGTCTCCCCTCGTCCTTCGAAACTCCAGCGAGTACAGGACCAGTGCTGTCAAACGGTCATCAAATGTTAATTTGCAAGCATTACCAGCAGTGGCAATGTCCCAGATATGAACAGATTCTTGATTAGTAAGGGTGTCAGGGATTACGGGAAGAAGGTAAGAGAATGAGGTGAGAGGGGAAAATACATCTGCCATGTGTTGGAAGGAACTGCAGATGCTGGCTTACACTGAAGATAGATACAAAATGCTGGAGTAACTCGGCAGACAGAACAGGCAACATCTCTGGATAGAAGAAATGGGTGACGTTTTGGGTCAAGACCCTTCATCAGCCATGTTTGAATGGCGGAGTAGACTTGATGGGCCAAATGTCCTAATTCTGCTCCTCTCCTAGGGAGAGTCTAGGACTAGAGGCCATAGCCTCAGAATTAGAGGACATTCTTTTCAGAAGGAGATGAAGAGGAATTCATTTAGTCAGAGGGTGATGAATCTGGAATTCTTTGCCACAGAACACTGTGGATGCCAAGTCAGTGGATATTTTTAAGGCAGAGATAGATAGATAGATTTGTGATTAGTACGGGTGTCAGAGGTTATGGGGAGAAGGCAGGAGAATGGGGTTAGGAGGGAGAGATAGATCAGCCATGATTGAATGGCGGAGTAGACCTGATAGGCTGAATGGCCTAATTCTGCTCCTATCTCTTATAACCTTATATGAACCCGTGAACATGTAGAAGTGTACGTTTGCAGTAAATCCACAAAACCTTCCAATTCAATCTGAAACACTTGGCTCCATTTCTCTTTGTTCGTCAGTTTGTCCCTGTGGAGTTGTCAATCGAAGGCTCGGGAAAGGGCTGCTTTTATTGCCGTTGAGTCACCGGTGGGTAATTGCTAAACTTGGTCTTGAACGGCAAGACCAGTCAATATTAACAACTTTGTGTGCCGCCACTTAATGGGAAGACAGATTTACAGGTGGGCTCGGATGCTTCATGCTGAAGTGGGCCATGAAATTAAAAAAAGTTTGGAGGCTTTTCTAATAGGATCAGGTTCCCAAAGGTGTTCTTTGAATCCAAGGGGGTAAACCATAGCCAGGCTATCAATTATTCTCCACAAGCAGATCTTGCGTTGGTGATATTCCATCTAGTCTCTCCTCCTGCCTTCAAAGTGTTATTTGGAGGAACCGTTGTTTCCGAGCGTAGGCCCTGCTAATCTGTTCTTCGGACGGGTCGTTGAGATTTATTTTCCACCAGCATTTCTCTAATAATCTCGAGGATCAGACAACAAAACAGTCTTCTGCTAACGATTTTGCGGCGGTAAAGGGCCTGTCCCACTGTACGAGGTAATTCAAGAGTTCTCCCGAGTTTCCCCTGATTCGAACTCGGAGAATTACGGTAATAGCCGCTCGTAGGTACTCGTGGGCTCTCGTGGACATTTTTCACATTGCTGAAAAAACGTCACGAGTTTCCTCGTTTACCAAGTACCTGCCGTTAGCATTACGAGCCGCTACGAGACATCCACGAGCTCCGACGTAGCTGCTACGTACATTCTACGTACTTACGAGTTTGATTTTTTTAAAACTTGGGAGAGATCTTGAATTACTTCGTACAGTGGGACAGGCCCTTAATTTTAACCAGAAGCGATTCACAAGTTATGTTGCCCCCCCCCCCCCCCCCGCAGTGGGGTTGTTTAAATACTGCGGCCTTAAATCCCACTCCAGAGACCAGAGTCAGTCCTCTGGAACTAAGATGGTGCCGCAGTGCCTGAGGCTCGGTTTCTCGGTTGATGTAAGACACCGTGTCTCGGGTGCAAGGTCCCATTGTCTCAAAGAAGAAACGTTCCTCAGTTATCAACGCGGCAGATCCCTGTTTTAAGCAGGATATTTTTAAGGCAGTGATAGATAAATTCAAGATCAGTACGGGTGTCAGGGGTTATGGGGGGGAAGTCAAGAGAATGCCTAATTCTGCTCCTGTCACATATGACCTTATGATTCCAGCATCTGCAGTTCCCTGCGCCTCCATTTTACTGAAGAACTGATTACCAGGTGTTATTTTCAAGATGTTCTTAAGTCCGAGGAGCAGAATGAGGCCATTCGGCCCATCAAGTCTACGCCGCCATTCAATCATGGCTGATCTATCTTTCCCTCTCAGCCCCATTCTCCTGCCTTCATCCCAAGTATGCAAACTAATTCCTGCGTTTCTTACCTGGTGAAAGTGACTATAGTTCAAGAACGCTTACCTGGCTGTGGAATGTCCTAAATTATGAAATTTACTGAAGAGAGGTATTTCACTTTCTTTAAATTAGTACAAGACTGTAAGCCCATGGCTATGAAACTGAGTGCCCGAAAAGCTGACAAGGTGTGAGATATCATCAGTTTTCCCATTAAAGATACACGTTTTAGTTTAGTTTAGAGATAAACATGGAAATAGGCCCACGTTGACCACCGATCACCCATTCACACTAGTTCCATAATATCCCACTTGCTCATCCACTCACCACACACGAGGGGCAACTTACAGAGGTCAATCAACCTACAAACCCGCATGTCTTTGGAGTGCGGGAGGAGACCGGGACACCCGGAGGAAACCCACACAGTCCCAGGAAGAAAGTGCAAACTCCACCCAGACAGCACCTGAGGTCAGGATCGAACCCAGGTCTCTGGAGTTGTAATCTGCCGACCTTGCTACTGTGCTATCCCTTGCAAATGTGGTTTCAATCTCTTCCAAAGCTCTTACACTTATACTGTAGTATAAGGGGGAAGCAGCACTAATAGCATAGAATCATTTCACTACTTTTAATCAGTGTTCTTTCTAAAAAGCACCATTTTACATACGGGTGAACTTAGGTAAAACATAATTTAGAGAGATACAGCACGGAAACAGATCCACCGAGTCCAGGCCTACCAGCAAACATCCCACACACTAACACTATCCTGCACACCAGGATCAATATTACAATTTTACCAAGCCAATTAACCTTCAAACCTGCACGTCTTCGGAGTGTGGGGGGAAACCGGAGCACCCGGAGAAAACCCACACGGTCACAGGGAGAACCTACAAACTCCGTACAGAAAGCGTCCGAAGTCAGGATTGAACCCGGGTCTCTGGCACTGTGAGGCGGTAACTCTACCGTTGCGCCACCGTGCCGCCCAATTTCTTTCCCCAGACTCCAACGAATTTTCACCAAACACAGACACAAAATGGTGTAGCGGCTCAGTGGGACAGGCAGCATCTCTGGAGAAAAGGGATAGGTGATGTTTCTGGTCGAGACCCTTCTTCAGACTGAGAGTCAGGGGGAGAGGGATTAAATACTGGAAGTATGAAAATGTTCAAAGCAAAACACAGCCAGTACCGATGGCCGGAGGAAGGTGGAGCCCACAATGGTCCATTGTTGGCTGTGGAAGAGGTGGCATCAAGATCCAACAACGGGAAAATGATCGTGTCAGATGGAGGGTTGATTTTTTTCCCCTCCAAAGTGCGCTCTCTACCTGAGTGGGCTGATGCTGGTCTATGTGTCCATCTTTGAGAGCCAAGGATCCTGTTTATCCTTCTAAAGGCATGGCAGTGCAGGGGTTAAGTATTGTTCATGCATGAAGAGATGAGAGAGAGATCAGGAACACTGACGCAAGTTCAAACACCACCAGAGCAGCTGGAGAAATTAAAATTAATTCAATAAATTGGTAATAAAGATCTTGCACCACTGACAGAACGCATGGAACTGTGACTGGTTCTTTAAAGCCCTTCAGGGAAGGAAGCAAATAACAAGGATGTGATAGCAGGCCTTCCAGGTTATTGACATGTAACCATCTTGTCAACTCGGGGACTTTAGTTTAGAGATACAGCGCGGAAACAGGCCCTTCGGCCCACCGTGTCCGCTCCGACCAGCGATCCCCGCACATCAACACTATCCCACGCACACGCGGGTTAATTCACATTTATACCAAGCCAATTACCCTACAAACCCGTACGTCTTTGCAGCGTGGGAGGAAACCGAAGATCTCGGAGAAAACTCTACCGCTGTGCCACCACCAGCAGCCCTGGCAGCTATTGACAGTGATGTTAGCATCTTCCAAGATGGCGCCCAACCCAGGCGACTATTTGTGTCTGATCTTTGATCGGACTTTAATGACTTTGCCTTGCACTAAAAGTCCTGTTGAGTCTCATTGTCTGTAACTCGTTTTCACCTAGCCCTCAGCCTGTTCCCTTTATCATCATTACTTGTAAGCATATCTATCATTCATTTGTTCTATATCTCTCTCCATCACCGTCTATATCTCTCGTTTCCCTTTCCCCCGACTTTCAGTCTGAAGAAGGGTCTCGACCCGAAACGTCATCCATTCCTTTTCTCCAGAGATGCTGCCTGTACCACTGAGCTATTCCAGCTTTTTGTGTCCACCTTTGTTATTCCCTCATTTCCCGAACCTGTACACTGTGAATGGCTCGATTGTAATCAAGTATTGTCATTCCGCCGTCTGGTTAGCACGCAACCTCGGTACACGTGACAATAAGCTAAAACTGAACTTACGAACTAATGAATGGTAGGAAGACCAAACCAGACCAAAATTTGTTGATTCAGCAGAAAGCGAGTATTTTCTTTGAAAAGACAAGAAATGCTGGAGTGACTCAGCGGGTCAGGCAGCATTTCTAGAGAACATGGATAGGTGACGTTTCATCTGACATGGTCTTGAGAAGGGTCTCGACCCGAAACGTCACCCATTCCTTCTCTCCAGAGATGCTGCCCGTCCCGCTGAGTTACTCCAGCATTTTGTGTCACTCAGTAGAAACGGCCTTTCATTATTTACTCTCATCTTAATCCTTCATGATGATAAATCAGTTCCCCTTATCGAGTCATAGAGTCATAGAATCATACAGCGTGGAAACAGGCCCTTTGGCCAAACTTGCCCATGCCGACCAACATGCCCCATCTATACTAGTCCTCACCTTCCTGTATAGAAATCTGGCTTGAGTGGAAGAAAATGTGATTTTTAAATTTCAGAGCAGAGATAATTCATGCAGTCAAACATTATTTTCCATCATTTGCCTGGTAAAGCCTTTCAAACTGTGGTTTGGAGAAAGTGAGTCTGGACCCACAACAGCAAACGATTATGGACGTTGGCAAAATCAAATTCAAGAAAAAGAAAACGATGGTAAATGCTTCGGTCAGGCAGCCTCTGTGGAAAGGTAAATTGTAATATTTCATGGGAGCAACTCAACGGGACAGGCAGAATCTCTGGAGAGAAGGAATGGGTGACGTTTCAGGTCGAGACCCTTCTTCAGACTGGCGCCAGAAACCCAGCTTTGATTCTTACTACGGGTGATGTCTGTACGGGGTTTGTGTGTTCTCCCCGAGATCTGCGTGGGCCTTCTCCGAGATCTTCTGTTTCCTCCCACATTCCAAAGAAGTACAGGTTTGTTGGTTAATTGGCTTGGTATAAATTGTAAAATTGTCCCTAAGGTAGTGTTAATGTGTAGGGATCGCTGTTCAGTGCGGACTCGGTGGGCCGAAAGGCCTGTTTCCACGCTGTATCTCGAAACTAATATATGTCTGCATCTAAGTGCTTATGCACGGTGCTACTTGTGCTGAGCTGTATATGAATTTCACCGTACATCGGTACACGTGACAAATAAAATGCCGTTCCATACCATTATGGAAAATGGTTGGAAAAGTACTCCATTATTATCAAGATTTAAGAAAAACCTCAAGAGTAATATTTTAATTGAACACTTACAGAAGTCCAGAAACACAACGAGCATCTAATACACAAAGCCTTCTGCCGGGTTCCAACTCAATGTTACTAATTGCTGTGACCTGGTGCTTCGTGTGGCCCTGAGTGGCTGAACTGTCATTAGCCTTCGCTTTCTGTCTCTGCCTCACTCTGTCTCTAACTTTACCTTCTCCCCTTCTGGCCCCAGGCAATAGATATTGTTATGTGCCATTCTCTGGGTCTGTGTCACTCAAAGAGAAAACTCATAATTAAGTCAAAAGGGCCATGAGGAACAATGTCTTTTTTTTGTTAACAGATTGTTATTATTATCTGGAAGACACGGCCTGAAAAGCCAATGGAAGCAGAATCGTTAGTGACTTTCAAATGGGAATTGGTTAAGTATCTAAAGACTCATCATTGAATGAGCAGGGGGGTTGGATTAGCGAGTTGGATTAGTGAAGAAGGGTCTCGAGCCGAAACGTCACCTATTCCTTTTCTCCAAAGATGCTGCCTGACCCGCTGAGTTACACCGGTATTTTGCATCTATCTATCAGTGGGGTTGGATTGATTGAAAAATTGGAAGAGCTCCCAGCACATGTGCTTTGGGCTGAATGGCATCCTCCCATACTGTTCTATTTAAGAATGGTGGATAGGAAACGCTGCATAACTTTGTTCCTTGCAAGTGTTTCCTGTGATCGTCACGGACTAATTTCCCCCTCACGGCCTGGTTATTTATTGTTTAGTGAGAGCTTCGTTTATAGGAACAGGATACAATGAGGAGGGGAAGCAATTAATTTTCGAGAAGGTAAAAACAAGAAAGTGCAGATGCTGATGTACAAAAAAAAAGACACAGAGTGCTGGAGTAACTCAGTGGCCAGGTTGTTGCCCCATTCCTCATCATTAGTTGGAAAGTATTGGCATGTGGTTTGCATCCATTGATATAGACAATTGTAACAGACCACATGGATAATCTAAACTGCAAAACTATGAGGCTCTGGGTCTGTACTCGCTGGAGTTTAGAAGGTTGGGGGGGAGGGGGGGGGGGGCTCAGTGAAACCTACCAGATAATAAAAGGCCTAGATAGAGTGGATGTGGAAAGGATGCTTCCACTGGTGGGAGAGTCTTGGACTAGTGAGCATAGCCTCAGAATAAAAGGTAGGAGATAAGGCATTTATTTAGTGCTGAATTTGGGGAACTTATTGCCATTGGTGGCTGTGGAGGCCAAGTCATTGGATATTTTTAAGGAGGACATTGATGGATTCTTGATTAGATCGGGTGCCAAGGGTTATGGGGAGGAGGCAGGAGAATGGGGTTAAAAGGGAAAGATCGATCAGCCATGATTGAATGGCGGAGTAGACCCATAAGTGCAAAAAGCTCTCAGAGCAGATTTAAGCCATTCGGCACATTAAGTATACTCCGCCATACAATCAAGGCTGATCTATCTTTCCCTCTCTTTTAACTCAAAGCCAAATAACTTACTCCTGCTCCTATGACTTATGAAGTTACATTGTTAGAGAATCCATCGTTCAATGTTCTCAATGCCTGGTAGTCCAACAGGACTGACAGGAAGAGGTGATCTGCGGAGAGCACAGGGGTCCGGTGAGCTCCCAACGTGTCCAAATAACACGATTACTGGCAGGACGCTCGCACGGGAACACTAGTTTTTCTGGTCAAGAACCCCTGAACGTCCTTCGGTAATGTGCTAGTGCAGGGGTCGGGGTGAGACCATTAGAATGCTGGGAGCGAGAATTGTGTTTTTAAATTATTGAACGCCAATGGTTCACCTGAAATACATTCTGGACCCAGCGTTTGTCCCCAGTGACTTCAGCACATGCAATGCAAATACAGACACCACAAAGAGGCGGAGGGGTGAATGAAGGGGCCTCAGTTCAAGAAATCCTTTCATTTCAATCCAAGCCAAGCCAAGCCAAGCCTGTCGATACCTGGAACCAGGAATACATCGCCGGTAATTGTTATTTTACTCTCGTAAATTAGTGGCCAAGACAGTGTGGAATAATAGGAGGGATTATAAAAACGAACTTGACCGAACCTCCTGCCCTCCCCCCCCAAAAAAAAACTTTTTTAAAGATGTATTTGTTTTTTTATTGCAATGTGAAGTTTATCCAAGTTCAACGTAAGCAGAGAGAAAGAAAATACTGTAATCAGATATTGAAGCGATGTAAAGAAAAAAACGCTTCAGTTCCGTTCAGTTACCAGGAGCGAAATGGTATTTTTCTTTGCGCTTACGTTTGTATAAATCCACGGGAAAATACGCGAAACGACTTCTGATGTGGCCGAAGAACTTGGGATTCTCGGAATAGCAATTCCCACCATCCAAATGAACCACGAAAGAAAGTGCAGACAGGGTTCAAAATCAGTCAGCCAAGGAAGCAGGCATCAGTACGAGATAATCCTATTAAAGTCATTTTAAAAATAATTTAAATTACTTGAGGTCCAAGTGAATAAAGAACTAAAGGTTGTTCAAATCTGCAAACGAGCTATTCTTGATACCGACATTCAGGCATGCTTATGATTGTTACTATATCACATATATATCATTTTAATTTCCTTTTTTTTTGAAGCATAATATTATGATGGATCATGAGGATAAATCATTACGTACCATCACACAAGAGCATGCAGCTGAGAGAACCGACCTTTGGGCAAGAGAAGCCTTTTCCCCCCTTTACAGTCGACTTACGAATTTCATGGTAAGTACATCTGACCTGTGGCAAAAATGTTCCCCCTGTTTTTTAAGTTAATTATTCCCCTCTTTCTTGCTGAGTGGTAAAATAAACACACGAAGAAATTTAGAGCATGCAACATCAAAATAAAAAATCACCTTGAATCCTTCGATAAGAGGGAATATTTGGCATCAAAATTATGTTTAAGTAACCAAACGGCGTGCCAAGTAAATGGCTGTGAAAGACAAAGGAATCCCCCTATGTTAGCCGTAAGCAAATGGAAATTATTGACTCTTCGGATCAAAAGCGGGCAATGGGAAAAACTTCAGGAATTGATTGGAATCATTGACTCAAATATGGATTGGAGGAACGGATTGTGGAGATGTACCGAAAGAAGGGAGTTAAAGAAAGATATATCCCAAAGCTAGCACCTCTATTCTTTCCTGAGAATTGAAAGACCCTCCCCAACTAAATCTCAATTGCAGAAAATTGTGTAGTTGAAATCTGCCCGCTCCCACTAGTTTCAGGTGGGGGTCCCTAATAAAAGAGGAACTTCCAAGATTTTCAAACTGGTGAGCGAATGTACTAATAGTGTGTGCTTCGAAGAGTCGGATAGCGGTTTCTGATTCCTTTATGTTACTCTGACACCTTCTAATGTAGTTGTGCGCTATGCACCATTGCAATATATCAGGGACAGTTATGTAATTGTTCCATGATAGAAATATAGAGAAGAAGCAAGGAGGCGACATTTTTGCAGATTTTTCTACGCAACATTTTCTTTGACTAACTGCAGTACATTTGGCCAGTCGTTGTAGAGTAGGTTCTCATCCCTCGCCACTAACGCGGAGATTAAATGCTCTGTAATTTTAGTCAAGGCTGCTTCATTGCAGTGGCAGCAACGTGGACCAAATGAAGAGCTTGGTAAAAATGACAGAGCACGGAGCTGTGGGGATCTATCCCTCTGCGCAAAGTATATACGTTTGCCAGCAAAAAAAAAACACTCAAGAGGAACGGTCCAATATTAATCGCAGTATGTTATATAAACTCCAGCCCTGCGGCAATTTTTCAAATAGATATGAAAATGGAATGATGATAACTTTGATGTGTACTTTGGTAGACGCCTTCATAACATTTGCAGCCTGTTCTATGGTCATCAATGATACTGGTAAATCTTCAAGGTCCTAACCCAAGGCATAAATCAGTGAACAATATGATTGAGAAACTTGATCATGACTCAAGACAATGTTTGCATCAAAATTTAAGTATTAAAAACAAAAAGAAAACGGGCACGACCATATTCACCCGTATTTCACAGGGAATATCCAAATTTTCCTCATGTTACATATTTTCCGCAAACATCTCAGAATAACGTAAATAAATATTATCACGCGCTGGGAACAAAAGCAACTCAAGGGTCACCCAAAAACATTGGAGGAAACAAATTTCAGCCCGTTTCATAAGTGAGCCTCAGCGGGTGCAATGTTTTCTCCGACTTAACCGGTCAGAATATGAATCCGCTCGGAAAATTCGAAATTATTTTCGCTCAAGCCCAATATGCAAAATTTGTACCAAATCTAGACATTGTTCACTAAAGACTTTCGCTGTGCTGGGTGATGATATGGAAAAACAATCAATAAGAATAGCACCGGGCCATTTTAACACGGATTTGTAACAGAAAAAAGAAGCAGTTTATAAAACACCTCTTGATTTAGTGTTAATCTGCTGTTATTGTGGAGTTTTTACTTTTAAAACAGACCATTATTCACCAATGTATATCCTTTACACAGAGGCCGAGTTCTAAAGCCCTTTGTTCCCACAGCTAAGCTCAGCCAACCAGAGAGTTTATGAACCGTTCCTTTCTTTACACTATTACTTAGCCATCACTACTCCGGCTCGGATTAGAAGATAAAATGTGCCCTTCGTTTAATTTTTACATCGGGGTTATTCGACGTCCACTGAACGCTAGTTTTAAAATAGATTTTAGGTTTCGCGTACAAATGAGAGGTCGTTCTCTGGTGTAACCTGGCTGGGATAATCTCTGCCTTTCTCCCGTTCTCTGATTTTTTCCCCCCCGAGCCAGGTAGGGTGGCCGATCCCCAATGTAACAGCACCGTACCGCATTCCGCAGTAGGAGACAGGGATCAGCCTACAGAGACCCACACCCTGCAACGCGGGTGCATTTCAACATGGCGGCCGATGTGCGATTGCTCAGATTGTTCAACACAATCGTTCAGAGAAATAAATAAATGATTGAGTTGTTATAAGTCGGAGAAGCAGGCGGGGAAAATGGGGCGATTGTTCGCAGACAGAGGAATACAAATCGGTTAACCACATGCAAAGGAAATTGCCCGTAATGCAGAAAAAGACGATAACTCACAAAGATAAAATGTGCCGTTGCGTAAGGGTTAAAAGACTAACCATTTTGATGAAGACATTAGTCCTCAACATAGTTAAAGTCACCAGGAATCTAATTCCGCAATGATACCCATTCCATAAATCGTAATTAATTTAGGAATACATATGAGATATGTTTACACAATTTTCAAATATAATTATACATAAATTAAAGCAGCATAGTAAATTGCCAAATGGTTTAACAAGCTCATTAGAATTAGAGTGATCTTGTACACCAATATTACACTAGAGGAATTCTAAACAAAGAAAGGGCATTTATAACTCTGCCTCATTCTGAACAATAATGTGTAAATAGAACATCGCTAAAGCTGTACCATAAGCATAAATGTATCATTCAAATTAGACAAATGTATGTCATAAAAATGGTTTCTATAATACATTTTTAGTTTTATATAAATGTGACAATATTTTTGTCATATTTATATTAAACATATATATATGTATGTATGTGTGCATATATATACATATACGTGTGTGTGTGTGTGTATATATATGTGTATATATGTGTTTGCGTGTATATATATAAATATATATATGTGTGTGTGTGTGTGTATATATATATATATATATATATATATATATATATATGTGTGTGTGTGTGTGTGTACATGTATATATATGTGCGCCTATGTACACATACACATACATATTGGATATATTTTTGTGTATTTAATATGGTAAATAATATATATATATATATTTAAAAGCACATAAATATATCCAACATATACACAAAGAAATATTGCACATATTTGAGATACACTTTGTTTCTGAAAATGTAACAAGAGGATGTAATCCTCCAAATACCATTTTGAAAATGTAAAGTGTGTAAATATCAATACACGAATTGTACAAGTGTTGAAATAATCTCCACGTAGATGCAGCGTTGAAAACTACCGACATTACTGTGTTTAACATGTCAGTGAACCTTCCTGCTTGCTTGTTACCGAGGATGTGGTGAGGGATTCCATTAGGCTGACTTATGAGGTCAGTGTTGATAACTAACATGGGACGTGTAGTTCATGTCGAACATGTGGCGACCATTGTTGCAAAACTATCTGAACCACAGTCAAACAACTTCAATGTTGTGCCAGTCATAATTCTGGCACCAGTCACTCTTTCATACTCCCTCTCTCTCTCTCTCTCTCTCTCTCTCTCATATTTTAAAGGGGTTTTTTTTACTGGTGCATTTTTTTGTTTGGAATTGTCGTTCTTTGATTTGATTTTTCCTGTCACATCAATAATCTCCAGAAATCAATTACAATGTGTTTTAAATAGGTGTCGGTCAAAGAAGGATCAATGGGGTTTGCCCTCCAGAGGATTCACTAACCTGTTTTATAATTGAAGTTTTGTTCCTCATTTAACTCCAACCTGAAGAACCGTTAAGGTGTTGTAAACGGCTTGCTTAGATTACGGAGTGGAAGAAAATTAGCCAGAATCCTTAATACTGACCGCTTACAGAGGATGGCATTTCTGTTACAGCTTTCGTACATAGCAGTCCATCAGTTCATAAGTCATAGGAGCAGAAGAATTAGGCCTCTCAGCCCATCAGGTCCACTCCGCCATTCAATCATGGCTGGTCTATCTTTCCCCCTCCACCCCAGTCTCCTGCCTTCTCCCCGTAACCTTCGACCCCCTTACTAACCAAGAAACAGTCAACCTCCCCTTTAAAAACTGCCCCTACCGCGATCAGTGGCATTGAATTCCACAGATTCACCAAAGTGTCTTTAATGAAACTAGGTCCCAAACCATTTGGTCATTTCGCACAATTTCACACAGAGCCAAGTTTAGTTTAGTTTAGTTTAGAGATACAGCGTGGAAACAGGACATTCAGTCCAACGAGTCCGCACCGACCAGCGATGCCCGTGCACTAGTTATTTCCTACTACACTAGCGACAATTTACAGAAGCCATTAACCTACCCACCTGTACGTCTTTGGTAACTGCGAGAGATAACTAGAGCACCCGGAGATAACCCACGCGATTCTCTGCGGTACTGGGCGTGTGTTAATCTTTTAAAGCCAGGCTAACTCTGCTGCAGTCAAACAGCGGATGTATTGGGTACATTTTCTCTCCCTCCCGCTGCCTGGTGGCGAGGATGCCTGTCTAGCCGCTGCCTCCTCCTCAACCCCCCCCCCCCTCCCCCCTCCCACTCCCCAACCAGCAAAGACACACTGCAGAACCACCCCACTTCCCACTGCAGCAAGATCAACAGAATGAAGAACAGGCGGCGTCTATGCAAAGGGCAGAGGTCACCACCCACACCGTCGAGGTGGGAAAGTACAATGAGTGTTGCAAACCTCACGGTGTGTCACATTGGGAAACTAACAGTGAAAGCGTCTCAGCGGTGAAGATCGACAGCCTACTGCAGAGAGTGGATGGTCCTGAATCTCCATTTAGTGAACTCAAATGAATGAACAGAACACTGGGCATTTTGCTCAAATGATAGGTTTAGTCTTGGCTTATTGGTGTTGGTGCTCCTGGGATGTGCCGCGCGGCAGCAGAAGGCTCGCGGTATGCGGCACGGAGTCGGTACAACCGAGAACAAAGAAGGACCAGGTGGGGTGGGGAGAGGGCTGTAAGGTCGTGAGAGGACTCCTATGGTCGTGAGAGGTCTCCAAAGAGTCGTAGCGTCTTTCTGGTCACCGCTGTTTCAACCTTGAAAATTTTGACCTGTAAAGGTCGCGTAGGTGGGACAGGCATCTTTAAGCGCTCGGAAAATACAAAAGAGCCCGAAACAGATGCCGCACAGCTGGCTCATATCTTGGCATCTTGAGCGCAAGATGACGTGCTCAGAAGAGAGTGTGCACTGAGGTCTGACAAGGGCTCACAACACATGCTTGTCATTATCCAGAACACCCCCCCTAGCCCCCATCCACCACTCCAAGCCATGAATCAAGGATGTTCCTAATCCCCCCAGACATCTGAGACAGGTACAGCCTATCTCCACACCTTGATCAGACATCAATCGACCATAACTTAAAGACTGTACTGCACATGTCAATACTCAAATGAGTTTAGTTTAACTTTGGTTTATTGTCAGGTGCGGCGAGATGATTCTATATATTGATACCATAAAGCCGCACACAAGCACAAAATGAAGAGTGAAGAGAAAAATACCAGAGGGTAGAATATAGTTCAGATTAGTGTAGTTTATTGTCACGTGTGTCGAGGTACAGTGAAACGCCTTTGTTGCGTGCTAACCAGTTAGCGGAAAGACAATGCATGATTACAATGGTGGCCATGCACAGTGTAGGAAGAAACTGCAGATGCTGGTTTAAACCGAAGATCGACACAAAGAGCTGGAGTAACTCAGCGGGGCAGGCAGCGTCTGTGGAGAGAAGGAATGGGTGACGTTTCTGGTCGAGAGGTTTCAGACTGAGGAAGGGTCTCGACCCGAAATGTCACCCATTCCTTCTCTCCAGAGATGCTGCCTGCCCCGCTGAGTTACTCCAGCTTTTTGTGTCTATCTTCGGGCCGTGCACAGTGTACGTACACATGATGCAGGGAATAAAGTGAATAACATCCGGTGCAAGACAAAGTCCAGTAAAGTCCGATCAAAGTTAGTGCAGAGGGGATCTCCAATGAGGTAAATAGTAGCTCAGGACTGCTCTCTGGTTGTGGTAGGATGGTTCAGTTGCCTGATAACAGCTGGGAAGAAACTGTGCCTGAATCTGGAGATGTGCAAATGCATCTTTACAATCCATGATCATTGACAAGGATATCTTCCTCCCGTCAGTGCAGCAAGGAAACAGCGAGGGGGAAGAATGGCTGTGGTCTATTAAAAGGGTCTGCTTAACTCAGCACTTAAATCGAAGCACTTGCCTGCAATTTTGCAGTGAGGCAACGCTGGCCATTTTTTTTTCTTCAAACTGACCAAAATTTCTGAAACCCTGTTTTAATTCAAAAAAAAAAAATCCCCCGTATCACCGACGTTTTGATTTCTCACCAGCTTGATGCGTTCTCTACAAGCGGTTTTATTTTAAAAGTACGGAACATAAAAGGACTGCTCTTTTCACATTCGTCTCACCCAATTCGCACCCTTCTCTGCAGTTTACACTGAGCTCAGTGTAGCGAAACGGCATGTAAATGAGATGCTAATATCTCTTGCGATAGGTTCCATTCTCGGCCATTTCCCAAAATACCTTTAAAAATAGAGTTGTCAATTTTCCGTTTTCAGGGTGCCCTCTCCAAAACAAAATGAATAATGGAACGTTTTCCCTGCCAGTTGTCACCTTGAGAGGAAGGCTAATCAATTGTTTACCCCTTTCTCTGATAGAAATAGCTCGGTCTGTGGTGAAATGCCCCAGTTTTACCAAATTGGTTTAATCTGTGTCGGCAGAGCACGACTGGGGTCTTTGATGCACGCACTGCGGATAAAAATAGCGAGGGAGAAAGACTGATTGTTTTTTTAAAATGTTCGCACTCTTCCTAAAGTATCGAGTCGTCTTAAGTTCATATGTTCTCCGAGCGGAGTTAGGACATCCGGCCCATCAAGTCTATTCCGCTATTCCATCGTGGCTGATCTATCTTCCCTTTCCAACCCCATTCTCCTGCCTTCGCCCCATAACCCCTGACACCCGTACTAATCAAGAATCTACCTGTCTCTGCCTTAAAAATATCCACTGACTTTGCCTCCACCGTCTTTGCTTCCACGGTTTAGAGACACAGCGCTTATCATTGGTTATCAATATTTGATAATCAATGATCTGATAACAATTTGAGAATGAAATGATAATCAATATTATGGAAGGAAGGAAGGACATTCCACCCAATGTGTCTCTGCTAGTCCCTGGACTGGGCCATCTCCACCCAAAACACCACCTTCTCTCCAGAGATGCTGTCTGACCCACTGGATAACTCCAGCTTTTTGTGTCTATCTTCTGATGAGATAGTCTGCGGGTGAGGAGCAGAGAGGGACGTCGGTTCGCGGGAACTTCTCCAGTACATCGAGCGCGCGGGCTGACCAGGCTTCGGATCATGGCCCCAAAGATGGCGGCACCAGCAGGCGTTATATACGTAAAGAGAATGTCACTGTGCAGTTGCATATGTGGCAAATATAGCACCATCAAACCATTGGACATATAACTGGGGTTTCTGGCCAACTGGGTTCTGCTGGACTCTACATGTCCAAGGGAGATAGTCAGCCAGGCTCTTGCATGTGTTGTGTCCACTGTGATCGGATAACTGGCACACTACGGTTGTCTCGACTCACCAAGATCAGCCATTGTTTGAACCCAGTGCCAATGATGTTTGCATTCTTGTTGTTACAACCCAAAGAGCATTAACCACAGAAAGCACAGTGTCAGGTAGCATCGCAACACGGTATGAATATTGATTGCTCTCATTTCAAGTAACCCTTGCATTATCTCTCTCTCTCCGTCCCTCCCCCACCCTAACCGTCCTCCTAGTTTCACCGTCCGCAACCCTTCGTTATCACCTCTTCCACAGCCAACAATAGACCATTGTGGGCTCCGCCTTTCGGTGTCGGCCCTGATTGGTTCTGTACCTTTCCATACCTCTCGTTTCCCTCTCCCCTGACTCTCAGTCTGAGAGGGTTTCGACCCGAAACGTCGCCTGTTCCTTTTCTCCAGAGATGCCGCCTGACCCACTGAGTTACTCCAGCTTTTTGTGTTTAGCTACGGTTTGGGAACAGCTCTGCCCAAGGCCGCAAGAAATTGCAGAGAGAGTTGTGGATGCAGCTCAATAAATCATACAGGCCAGGCTTCCCACCATTGACTCCATCTACACTTCCCGCTGCCTCGGGAAAGCATCCAATGTAGTCAAAGACCATCCCCTCCCCTCCATTCTGTTTTCTCCCCGCTCCCATCAGTCAAAAGTGCATATCACCAGACTCGGGAGCAGCTTCTTCCCCACTGTTATCAGGCCTCGGAACAGTTCTTCCATAACCTAAGGTACTGTCCTGAATTTCCGACCAACCCCATTGCAGACACTTGACTTTTTCCTTTTGAAACTGTTACGCCACAATACATTAGACTTTAGAGATACAGCGGAGAAACAGGCCCTTCGGCCCACCGATTCCCTAGTGAACACATGCACTAATGCTATCATACATACCAGGCATCACTTGTATGATTTACTGAAGCTACAAATCTGTATGTCTTTGGAGCGTGGGAAGAAACTGGACCACCCAGGAGAAAACCCACGCAGTCACGGGAGAACGTGCAAACTCCGTACAGCCAGCACCCGTTCTCCCCTCTCCCATCAGGCAAAAAGGTACAGAAGTGTGAAAACGCACACCCCTCCAGATTCAGGAAGAGTTTCTTCCCAGCTGTCATCAGGCAACTGAATCATCCTACAACAACCAGAGAGCAGTCCTGAACCACTATCTACCTCAATGACATTCCTCAAAGTATCTTTGATCGGACTTTTCTGAAAACAGACCCTTCAGTCCAACTTGCCCACACCAACCAACATGTCCCATCTGTACTAGTCCCTCCTGCCTGCGTTTGGCCCATATCCTTCTAAACCTGTCCTATCCATGTACTTGTCTTATCTGTCTAAAGGTTTCGATAGCACCCGCCCCAACTACCTCCGCTGGCAGCTCATTTCTTAAAACCCACCACCCTTTTGTGTGAAAAAAGTTATCCCTCGGGTTCCTATTAAATCTTTCCCCTTCACCTTAAAAATATGTCCTCTGGTTCACAATTGCCTTTTCAGGCCCTTTTTCAAAAACAGCCATCAATTCCACCATGTGACCTATCCTTAATTTCAGCGCCAATTTGTTCTTTGATAGAACTCCTGTTTTAAAGCTTTGGGATGTTTCATTATGTTAATTTTTTTTTAATTTTTAAAAAACATTTATTTATTTATTTATTCCGAACAAGTAAGACATTAAAGACATTAATAGTAACAATAGTAATGATGCTTTATCAATGCAAGGTGTTGTTGATAATGTGTAAGAAGGAACTGCAGATGCTGGTTTAAACCGAAGGTAGACACAAAAAGCTGGAGTAACTCAGCGGAACAGGCAGCATCTCTGGAGAGAAGGAATGGGTGACGTTTCGGGTCGACACCCATTCTCGACCCGAAACGTCACCCATTCCTTCTCTCCAGAGATGCTGCCTGTCCCGCTGTGTTACTCCAGATTTTTGTGTCTATCTTGTGTTGGTAATGTTCTAAATGCTTGGCATGCCTGCTTGTTAACTTTATAATTGAAAACAAGGATATTCAGGTCCCTGTGTTGTGGCCTCATCCCTTTCTGTATAGCGTTTAGCTTTTTAAAACGTTTCCAATCGGGGAGCACGGTGGCGCCGCGGTAGAGTTGCTGCCTCTCAGTGTCAGAGACCCGGGTTCGATCCTGACCCTGGGTGCTGTCTGTAAGGGGTTTGTCGGTTTTCCTTGCGATCACGTGGGTTTTCTCCGGGTGCTCCGGTTTCCTCCCACACTCCAAACACGTGCAGGTTTGTAGAATAATTGGTTTCTAATAAATTGTAAATTGTCCCTAGTGTGTCAGATGGTGCTAGTGTACGGGGCGGGCGCGGTGGGCCGAAGGGCCAGTTTCCAGGCTGTATCTCTAAAAAAGCCAATCAAAGTGGGTAAATGCTTATATTTCCACAGTATTGCATTTGCCACTTTCTGTGCCCTCATTTAACCTGTCTCCATACCTATGGACAATCTACAATTGCTTTTCCATCAAGATTTGTATCATCGATAAAGTCGTCTACATGGGGCTCCTCGTTTAAGCAACTGATACAGAGTATAGATATACACAGCTCAATTACTAATCCTTGAAGAATCACAAAGTTTGGGGCTGCCAATCTGAAAAATAAATGTTTTTTCCCACTTTCCGTTTTCGATCTGTTAACCAATTCCCATTCCCTGCTGATTATTTTCAATCATGTGAACTGCAACACCAGCGTGGAGTGACTGTCACTCCATCATGTAGCACAGAACCAGACGTGGATCTACACCAGCCATAGAACATAGACTGGTACAGCACAGGATCAGGCCCTTCGGCCCTCAATGTCTGTGTTGAGCATAATGCCAAAATGCATCTGCCTGCATCTAATCCATAACCCTCCATTCCCTGCGTATCAGCGAATGCATATATTTGGGGCGGCACGGTTGCGCAGCAGTAAAGTTGCTGCCTCACAGCGCCAGAGACACGGGTTCGATCCTGACCACGGGTGTTTGTACATTCTCCTATCGTTCATCGGACTTTACTGGACTTTACCTTGCACTAAATAATATTCCCTTTATCATGTTATCTGTACACTGTGGACGGCCCGATTGTGATCGTGCAATGTCTTTCCGCTGACTGGTTATTATGCCCCTGTCCCACTTAGGAAACCTGAACGGAAACTTCTGGAGACTTTGCGCCCCACCCAAGGTTTCCGTGCGGTTCCCGGAGGTTTTTGTCAGTCCCCCTACCTGCTTCCACTACCTGCAACCTCCGGCAACCACCTGCAACCTCCGGGAACCGCACGGAAACCTTGGGTGGGGCGCAAAGTCTCCAGAGGTTCCCGTTCAGGTTTCCTAAGAGGGACAGGTTAGCACGCAACAAAATCTTTTCACTGTACCTCAGCACGCGTGACAATAAACTAAACTAAACCGAAATAAAAAGACGTTGCTTGGCGCGACGAAGGGACATTCTGGCGATGACAGACAGTCCACTGAAACCCACAACTTAAAATCATAAGCCCCTGTAATCAGTGATCTCCCGATCACTGTTTAACAAGAAGAGTCTCACAGTGTTCATTAATAATGGCTGTTCATGAAAGGAGATTGCCAGGTCGAATGTGACTGACCAACAATGATTTTACATAATAGTAGCCTCTTGGGAATTACAAGCTATGCTTCCAATTGGTGGTTGTGGCTTCACCAATTGTCATAATGTCAGGAGGTTAACCACTAGATTACAGACTGGAGTTAACTGAGAGATGGTGGCAATATCCTGCTATGATTTTGTAACCCTCCATTTTAAGCTCCAGTGTCAGCAATTATTGGCAATTTTTAGTTTTAGTTCAAGGATGACAGCGCGGAAACAAGGCCCTTCGGCCCACCGAGTCCGTGCCGACCAGCCATCACCGCTCACTAACACTCTGGGGACATTTTACATTTATACCAAGCCAATTAGCCGACAAACCTGTACGTCTTTGGAGGAAACCGAAGATCTCGGAGAAAACCCACGCAGGTCACGGGGAGATGTACAAACTCTGTCCAGACAGCACCCGTAGTCGGAATCGAACCCGGGTATTCGGCGCTGTCAGGCTGCACCACCGTGCCGCCCGTACGACGGTATACATTGTCACATGTGCAAAGTGCAAACACACAGTGAAATTATTTTCTTACAAACAGTCACCTGCATGCACGGGGCGCCATGGCATGGCGCCATTTTCAGAGTCCAGTCCGCGCTCTAGATATTACGAGCGGTGCCCGTTCAAGGCGAGTCCCAGGCTACTGTGGGCCTCCAGCCATCGCCTTCCCTTGGACGGGTCAACCTGTGGACCGACATCACCTCTCCTCGCCCGTCCAAGGGGAACCTCCCGCAGCCGACCTCAAGGGGGCAGTAGGCCAGGCGCCGGTTCCCTCTCCTCTCCTACCGGCCTCACTCCTCACCCACAGCGTCCACCATCTTCTCCATTCCCACCGTCTCACGAGGAGAACATACAAACTCCACACAGACAGCAGCCGTAGTCAGGAATGAACTGGGGTATCTGGCGCTGTAAGGCAGAGTTGAAGATAGTTTCTAATCCGTCCAGCCCAATGTCATGTAAAGGAAGTCACTCAGATCCATCTCATCATGAATCTATACACTGCGAACGGCTCGATAGTTTACCAAGGAGAACAAATACCTCGGGAGTGTACCTGGACAGTAAACTGGACAGGTCCAGGAAGGCTGAGGCCCTGTACAAGAAGGGACAGAGCCGGCTGTACTTTTTGAGAAAGCTCCGCTCCTTCAACATCTGCAGTAAGATGCTGCAGATGTTCTACTAATCGGTGGTGACCAGTGCCATCTTCTTCACTGCCGTGTGCTGGGGCGAAGGCTGCGGACGCCAACAGGATCAACAAACTCATCAGGCAGTCTGGCTCCGTCCTGGGGGTGGAGTTGGATTCGCGGGAGGTTGGTCTTGGAGGGGAGGATGCTCCTCAAACTGCGGAGCATCTTGGACAATACAGCTCACCCCCTCCATGACACACTGGTCAACCTGAGAAGTACCTTCAGCAACAGACTGGTTCCACCAAGATGCTTTTTCCCTGTGGCTATCAAACACTACAACTCCTCCCCCTTCTGCCGTGGGGTAGACTGAGACTGACTCCCCTCTCCAATTTTTGCACATCCCCAATCCTTTCCACTCGTCACTTTAATTTCATGTTCCACGTATCTTGTGCTTTATGACTGTTGGCAGATCAATTCCCCTCCTGGGGTAAATAACGTTCCATCGTCTCATATCGTACCGTAATCCCGTGTAGATTTTCCGCTGACTGGATGCCACGCGACAAAAGCTTTTCACGGTAAACCATAACTAAACCAAACTACACTCAACTCAACTAAACTAACCCATCTTGGGACTCAAGAGGCAGCGAACTCTTGCCAAAATCCATTTGACATGGGATACGAACATCGTCCATGTCTTCTTGTGGCAATGTCCCCGACCTCAAAACATTTCAAAGCACTTTACAGTCAATTAAGGACTTTTGCAATCCAATTACTCCTACATATGAGGCAAGTGTAGATGAGAATTGATGCAAAGCGAGTTAACAATGAGAAAATGTTTTGCGACCTGATTCAACAAAAAATAAAAATGTTGTGGCATAATTTCTTGGCCAGTAAGTTCCAGATCATCTCCACACTCTCCTTAAAAAACTGAGGTGCATTTTTGAGTTGCTAGTTATTGCAGCGATTTAGTTTGATGTTGTTCTGGCATGGATATACCTACCCCAACATGTATATATTTGCTGGATATAAGACCATCAGACATTGGAGCAGAATATGACCATTCAGCCCATCACATCACCTCCACCATTTAATCATGGCTGATCTATTTTTGTGTCTCAACCCTATTCTCCTGCCTTCTCCCCGTAACCTTTGACGCTCTTACTAAAGATTTTACTGGTAGACAAAAAAGCTGGAGAAACTCAGTGGGTGAGGCAACATCTATGGAGAGAAGGAGTCTTGACCCGAAACGTCGCCTATTCCTTCTCTCCATAGATGCCGCCGCACCTGCTGAGTTTCTCCAGCTTTTTTGTCTACCTTCGATTTTTCCAGCATCTGCAGTTCTTTCTTAAAGATTTTATAGGAATCTGAGGGTGGTGGGTGTATTGAATGAGCTGCCAGAGGAGGTAGTTGAGGCAGGTGTTATGGCAATGTTTAAGAAACAATTAGACAGGTACATGGATAGGACAGGTTTAGAGGGATATGAGTCAAACGCAGGCAAATAGGACTAGTGCAGATGGGACATGTTGGTCGGTGCATCTCTGGAGAGCATCTCTGGAGATCATGCATAGGTGACGTTTCAGGTCGGGACCCTTCTTCAGATGAGGCCACTGGCAAACTTCAAAGAAGTCAGAAGTCAGTGCGTTACCATCTGCAGAATTGGATAACCACATTTCCCTTTTCTCTGATGGATCGTGATTCATTGCCTCAGGAATCCCGAAGGGAAAAGTAAAGACCACAACAGATACAAACCAGCTTTGTTTCCGTGGCATAAATCAACATTGAGGGCAACAGTGAAACACCTGCTGAAAGGCTTCGAAAGACCAGAGGAGATTTATGCATCTCAAAGCTACACTCAGGGGCCAGCAATGTCTACACGCGGCATTCACTTCATGATTTATTTACTTTAGTTTTGTTTGGTTTAGTTTAGTTTAGTTTAGTTTGCGGAAACAGGCCCTTTGGCCCACCGAGTCCGCACTGACCAGCGATCCCTGCACATTGACATCATCCCACACACACTGGGGACAATTTAGAATTGACAGAAGCCAATTAAACTACAAACCTGTGTGTCTTTGGAGTGTGAGAGGAAACCGAACATCTCGGAGAAACCCACGTGGGTCACGGGGAGAACGGACAAACTCTGTACAGACAGCACCCGTAGTCGGGATCGAACCCGGGTCTCTGGCGCTGTAAGGCAGCAACTCTACCGCTGCTCCACCGTGCCCTTGATAATGTCTCTTGGTTTCTATTGGGGCAATTTGTTTAGGATATCAGTATGAGAGAATGGAGTGGTTGGGCTTGTACACTCTGGAGTTTAGAAGGATGAGAGGGTATCTTATTGAAACATATAAGATTGTTAAGGGTTTGGACACGCCAGAGGCAGGAAACATGTTCCCGATGTTAGGGGAGTCCAGAACCAGGGGCCACAGTTTAAGAATAAGGGGTAAGCCATTTAGAACAGAGACGAGGAAACAGTTTTTCTCACAGAGAGTTGAGAGTCTGTGGAATTCTCTGCCTCAGAGGGCAGTGGAGGTCGGTTCTCTGGATACTTTCAAGAGAGAGCTAGAAAGGGCTTGTCAGGGGATATGGGAAGAAGGCAGGAACAGGGTACTGATTGGGGATGATCAGCCATGATCACATTGAATGGCGGTGCATCGTTCGAAGGGCCGAATGGCCTACTCCTGCACTTATTGTCTATTGTCAGTAGGACACAGATCAGGAGAAAAAAAAATAATGTATTTGGATGATTAGGAAAGTGGCTAAAGAAAGTCACACTTGACGTTGTGTTCAGCAGATATTGTGGGCCATTATGTGGCCTCTATGTACTATGTTATTTAGGCCCAGAAAGGGTAGATTATCTCAGTTTAGATGTGGATGTGGAGTTCAGTAGAGCATAGCCACAGAATAATAGAACATACGTACCTTTGGAATGGAGATAAGGAGGAAATTTCTTTAGCCCAAGGGTAGTGAATCTGTGGGACTCACTGCCACAGATGGCGGTGGAGGCAGGTCATTGGATATTCTTTAGATTGGTAGACTCTTGATTAGACCATTAAAGGTTATGGGGAGAAGGCAGGAGAATGGAGTTGTGAGAGAAAGGTTTGAATAGTGGAGCTAGGTCGATGGGCAGAATGGCCCAATTTTTCCACTATGATATGAACTTCTGAGGATTCTATCCAATCTATTCCTCTCATGATTTTGTACAATAATGGGAGAGTCTAGAACTAGAGGGTACAGCCTCGGAATAAAAGGATGTATCTTTGGAATGGAAATGAGGAGGAATTCCGTTAGCCTGAGTGCGTAAATCAGTGGAATTCATTGCCACAGATACCTGTGGAGGCCCTTAAGTCATTGGGTATTTTTACACCAGAGATGGATAGGTTCTTGATTGTAAAGGGGTTCAAAGGTTACGGGGAGAAGGCAGGAGAATGGGGTCGAGAGTGTATATTAGATCAGCCATGATCGAGTGGTGGAGTAGACGATGGGCCAAATGGCCTAATTCTGCTTCAATGTTTTATTAATATAATGCCTTCTGCAACCAGAGAAGCTACATCAACGTTAAGACTGTAGATAAGACACAAAATGTTGGAGTAACTCAGCGAGACAGGCAGAATCTCTGGAGAGAAAGAATGGATGACGTTTGAAGAACTCGGAGGAAGGGCCTCAACTCGAAACGTCACCCATTCCTTTTCTCCAGAGATGCTGCCCGTCCGGCTGAGTTACTCCAGCATTTTGTAGTGTCTATCTACTGTGTAAGCCGGCATCTGCAGTTCCTTCCTCTAACTTTAAGACTGTGATTTACTTTGGAAGTGCTATCAGATCATGGGCTTTGTCGTTTGTCGATTTGATGAAAAATCAAAGCCACACGCAGGGGGCAGCAATGTCTACACTCAGCATTCACGTAATGATTTATTGAGTTTGGTTTAGTTTAGTTTAGTTTGGTGTAGATTTGAGATACTGCGCGGAAACAGGCCCTTCGTCCCACCGAGTCCGCACCGACTAGCGATCCCCACACACTAGGGACAAGTTAGAATTTATAGAAGCCCATTAACCAACAAACCCGTATGTATTTGGAGTGTGGGAGGAAATCGAACATCACAGAGAAAATCCACGCAGGCCACGGGGAGAACGTACAAGCTCGCTGTGTGACAACATGTCGACGCGTCGATTGAAACTAAGGATTAGGAATGAGGAAGCTCAAGGATGTGCGGTTGAGTAGGACAAGTGTTTGGGGCAGCCAACACACTACGGGCTGAATGGAATTTCTTTCATTCCATGAATCACAGACATTAAAATGTGATGCAGACTCGTTAACAGTTTAACAAGTGTTGGGGGTCATGGAATACATTAGTCTGGCCCTTTCCAGTCCTTGTTGATGTGTCGCTAATAGGAAAAAGACAATTATCCCCTCCTCGCTTTGCATAATTTTTCATTCAAGCCCGAAAGAGTGGAGGATGAAACAGACTTGCTTTCATTCAACAAGTCGCCATTTCTCAGACATGCCTCACTCGCGCTGTTGTAAATAGTGAAGTGCCACAGTCGTTACTTAAAGGCCCTGTTACGATGCAGCGGGCCGGGCCCCCCACTCTCTCAACACTGCACTCACTGTCCGCTCTGAATGTTTAGACTGGAGACATACAGGAAACAGGCCCTTCGGCCCACCGGGTCCGCGCCGACCAGCGATCACCCCGTACAATAGCACCATCCCCGAAACACTGGGGAAGATTTACAATCTTTTACAGAAGCCAATTGACCTGCAAACCAGCACATCTCTGGGGAGTGCGGGAGGAAACCGGAGCACCTAGAGAAAATAAACATGGTCATGGGACAGAACGTATGAACTCAGTTTGGACAGCACCTGTAGTCAGGATCGAACCTGGATCCCTGGCGCTGTAAGGCAGCAGCAGATAAATCTATAATTGTCTTTAATTCACATCTGATCTGATTGAGCAGAGTTTGCAAGGCGGTCAGAGTCATATGTTGTGGTAACAGGCCCTTCGGCCCAACTTGCCTATGCCGACCAACATGCCTCATCTACACTAGGCTGTCCCCAAATAGTCAACACTGAGGCTCTCCCCTCCACCGTGACAGTGGGTGTTGAGGCAAGGGAGCTGGGGCGTGGATTGACAAAATTGTCCACCTGTAAACAATCCCGAGAAAAACTCAACTTCTGTTCTAATATGGCTTCACAGTCTTACACTAATTCAAAGAAAGCCTGGCTGTAAATTACCTCTCTTTACTTTTAATAAATTTCATACCTTAGGCCATTCCACGGCCAGTAAGGGTCATGGTCATAGAGTCATACTTCAGCACAACTTGCCCACACCGGCCAATATACCCCATCTACACCCTGTGTTTAGCCCATATAATTCTGTCCTATCCATGTACCTGTCCAAATGCTTCTTAAATTTGCAATAGTACCCGCCTCAACTACCTCCTCCGGCAGCTTCTTACATACACCCACCACCCTTTGTGTAAAAAAGTTACCCATCAGGTAAATCTTTTCCCTCTCACCTTAAACGTATGTCCTCTGGTTCTCGATTCCCCTACTCTGGGCAAGAGACTCTGTGCGTTTACCCGATCTATTCCTCTCATGATTTTGTACACCCATATAAGATCACCACTCATCCTTATGCGCTCCAAGGAATAGAGTCCCAGCCTGCTCAACCTCTCCCTGTAGCTCAGGCCCTCAAGTCCTGGCAACATCTTCACAACTCTTCTCCGCACTCTTTCCAGCTTGACAACATCTTGTCTATAGATAGACACAAAATGCTGGAGTAGCTCAGCGGGCTAGGCAGTACCTCTGGTTAGAAGGTGATGTTTCGGGTCCAGGCCCTTCTTCACACTGAGAGTCAGGGAAGAGGGAAACGAGAGATATGGATAATATGGTGCCCAAAACTGAACACGATGCAATAAATTTGGCCTCACTAACATCTTATACAACTGCAACTTGACCACCCAACTTCTATACTCAGTATTCTTGAACTCTCGTGCTCTTAAACTGTGGTCACTTTCACTGGGTTAAGGGCCTGTCCCACTTTCCCGAGTTTCTCCCGAGTTTTCCCAAGTTTTCCCCTTGATTCAAACTCGAAGAATGTCCGTAGCGAGTCCGTAGGAGTCCGTAGATATTTCGTAGTGGCTCGTAATGCCAGCCGTCGGTACTCGGGGCATCAGGTAAGTCGGGACGTTTTTTCAGCATGTTGAAAAATGGCCACAAGTAAAGAAAAATAGCACCAAGTACCTACGGCTGGCTATTACCGTAATTCTCCGAGTTTGAATCAAGGGGAAAACTCGGGATAATTCGTGATTAACTCGGGTAAGTGGGACAGGCCCTTAAGAAATGCAAAAGTTAGTTTACATACTGAAAATAACACAATGATCCTGGCCTGCTAGTCAGATCCTCAGTAAAATGGAGACACAAGGAACTGCAGATTACTTCATAAGTGATAGGAGTAGAATTAGGCCATTCAGCCCATCAAGTCTACTCTGCTATTCAAGTATGGCTGATCTATCTTTCCCTGCCAACCCCATTCTCCTGCCTTCTCCCCATAACCCCTGACACCCACACTAATCAATAATCTACCTATCTCTGCCTTAAAAATATCCATTGACATGGCCTCCACAGCCTTCTGTGGCAATGAATTTTACAATAATGATCAGCCATGATCACAGTGAATGGTGGTGCTGGCTCGATGGGCCGAATGGCCTGCACCTATTTTCTGGGTTTCTAATGTGGAATTCCAGATGCTGGAATCTGCCCTGTTGATAACTGATGAATATTGTTCCTCCTTCGAAATGATAACACCTTGGTCCTGAGACAGCAGAGGTGGTGGTGAAACGTCAGCACTAACACTGCGCAAACCTGCCTCTTCTGTTAGTAGTTACTTCTTTAACAGACTACTGCACTATGACAGGGAAGTGCTACAATTCCTTTGAAGTGGCTAAGTGGTCAATCCCAACACAGACAACAGCAACAAGAGGATATTGGAATTGATTTAGGTTGGAGACCATTGCTAATACCTTGCCTGATCAATTGCTTTAGACATCAATGCAGAGAAAGCTGGCTTTACAGTTTGAGAGCTCAACTGTACTTTATAAGATTATAAGAGGTAGGAGTAAAGTTAGGCCATTCGTCCCATCAAGTCTACTCTGCCATTCAATCAATGCTGATCTACTTCTCCCTCCTAACCCCATTCTCCTGCCTTCTCCCCATAACCTTTGACACCCGTACTAATCAAGAATCTATCAATCTCTGCCTTAAAAATATCCACTGTCTTTGCCTCCACAGCCTTCTGTGGCAAAGAATTCCACAGATTCACCAACTTCTGACTAAATAAATTCCTCCTCATTTCCTTCCTAAAAGAATGTCCTTTAAATCTGAGGCTATGACCTCTCGTCCTAGACTCTCCCACTAGTGAAAACATCCTCTCCACATCCACTCTATCCAAGCCTTCCACTATTCTGTATGTTTCAATGAGGTCTCCCCTCCTTCTTCTAAACTCCAGCGAGTACAGGCCCAGTGCCGTCCAACGCTCATCATATGTTTACCTACTCATTCCTGGGATCATTCTTGTGAACCTCCTCTGGACCCTCTCCAGAGCCAGTACATCCTTCATAAGTTCCCCATGTTGGGGGAGTCCAGAACCAGAAGTCACAGTTTAAGAATAATGGCTAGGCCATTTAGGACTGAGATGAGGAAAAACAAATTTCACCCAGTGAGTTGTGAATCTGTGGAATTCTCTGCCATAGAAGGCAGTGGAGGCCAATTCACTGGATGTTTTCAAGAGAGAGTTAGATATAGCTCTTAGGGCTAATGGAATCAAGGGATTTGGGGAGAAAGCAGTAACAGGGTACTGATTCTGGATGATCAGCCATGATCATATTGAATGGTGGCGCTGGCTTGAAGGGCCGAATGGCCTACTCCTGCACCTATTTTCTAAGTTAATAAGTTCAAGTTCATAACGTCTGGAAGTGGCTGAGGATGCTGTGTGGGCCGGTGGTGGTGGTGCGGGGGGGGGGAGGGGTGGCATCGGCAGCCGGTGAAGGTCGGTAGGTCTGTCCATTATAATCAAAATCCGTTATAAAGAGGTCTGTAACAATGAGGATAGACACAAAGTGCTGGAATAACTCAATGGATCAGGCAACATCTTTGAGTTTAGGGTACACAAAAATGCTGGAGAAACTCAGCGGGTGCAGCAGCATCTATGGAGCAAAGGAAATAGGCAACGTTTCGGACCGAAACCCTTCTTCAGACATCTTTGAGTTTAGTTTAGTTTAGCGCGAAAACAGGCCCCGAGTCCGCACTAACCAGCGATCCCCGCACACTAACACTATCCTACGCACACTAGGGACAATCTTTTACATTTATATTCATACCAAGCCAATTAACCTGCAGATCTGCACGTCTTTGGAGTGTGGGAGGAAACCGAAGATCTCGGAGAAAACCCACGGGTCACGGGGAGAATGTACAAACTCCATACAGACGTCGGGATCGAACCCGGGTCTCCGGCGCTGTAAGGCAGCAACTCTACCGCTGCGCTACCATGGCGCCCTAGAGAAAATGATGGGTAACGTTTTCAGACTGAAAGTAGAGGGTGGGGGGAGAAGGTAGGGAAAGGCCAGAACAAATCAGGGCCAGCAACTGATAACCTTAGAAGGTTTACTGTATGTATTTTATACATGTAAAATCTAAAATGTATGCACACATGCATAAATATTATTTTATGAAATGTTATTATTATACTTTTATAAGAATTGTACTTTCTAAGAACATGAAAGCAAAGGCAATTTTCAATGCATTACATAGGGTTTATTTAACATCATAGGTTTAAGGTGAGGGGGGGGGAAGATTTAATAGGAGCCTGAGGGGTAATCTTTTTCACACAAAGGGTGGTGGGTGCATGGAACAAGCAGCCAGAGGATATAGTTGAGGCAAGAACTATCGCAATACTTAAGAATTATTTTGGCAGGTACTTGAATAGGGCAGGTTTAGAGGGATATGGGCCAAACGCAGTCAGGTGGTACTAGTATAGATGGGACATGTTGGCAAATGTATGGGCAAATTGGGCCGAATGGCCTTTCCACGCTGTGATACCCAATGACTCTATGACACTATAAATATTATATAACGCATATAAAATTATATGAAGCCTTTAGTATTAACTACAATATAAAATTGACTTGGATATGTTATGAACATAATGGAACTTGTATCTCTCTGCATTATCAAATGCATATTCGAATATCATATAAAACAAAATTATATTAAGCCTTTTGCAATAATGGGTGGCACAGTGGTAGAGTTGTTGCCTTACAGTGCTTGATCCCAACTACGGGTGCTGTCTGTACGGAGTTTGTACGTTCTCCCCGGGACCCCGCGGGGTTTCTCCGAGATCTTCGGTTTCCTCCCACACTCCAAGGACGTACAGGTTGTGCTGAAGGTCCTCTTTCCCCACTGTATCTCTAAACTAAACTAAACTAAATGATAGTTCATGATAGTTAATGTTATGGATATAGACTTGGATATGTTATGGACAGATAATGGAACTTGCATCTGTATTCAAATGTATATTCGAATATTATTTACAACATATAAAATTATATGCAGCCTTTATCATTAACTACGATCAAAGTTGACTTGGATATGTTACGGACATATAATGGAACTTGCATCTGTCTGTGTATTCGAATTTATAAGCAGTCCCATTTCCCCTACAGCTAGAGAGAGGTTGGTTTGCTGTGCTCTCTGCAAGCCCCCAATTAATCCCCAAACATGTGATTAAGGCCACAATACCAAAGTAATTCCGACCACACTTCAAGCAAAGCTCTTCTTCGCTGCTGTTCAAGAAACCAGAGATCTTTTGTGGATCTCTTTGTAGGAAAGAACTGCAGGTGACAATTTAAATCAAAGGTAAACACAAAAAGCTGGAATAACATCTCTGGAGAGAAGGAATGGGTGACGTTTCGGGTCGAGATCCTTCTTCAGACTGGTCTCGACCCGAAACGTCACCCATTCCTTCTCTCCATAGACGCTGCCTGTCCCGCTGAGTTACTCCAGCTTTTTGTGTCTACCAGACACAATTTATTTATTTGTTTTATTTTGTTCTCCCCCTTCCCCCCCCCCCCCCCCCCCCCCCCCCCCCCCCCCCCCCACGTTGCCAGATCACAAGCTCCTAACTGAGCGTACAATTTATACATTATGTTCTTATGGTATGTCATAAAAGGGAGGCTCCTCCACAAGGTTGAACGGCCAGTCTTAGAGCGACTGAGCTGCAGGAATGAAAGATGCAGGGTGACATGTTCAAGAGAGAGTTAGATTTAGCTCTTAGGGCTAAAGGAATCAAGGGATATGGGGGGAAAGCAGGAACGGGGTACTGATTTTAGATGATCAGCCATGGTCATATTGAATGTCAGTGCTGGCTCGAAGGGCAGAATGGCCTACTCCTGCACTTATGTTTCTATGTTTTCTATGTTTTCTATGTTCTCTATTAGCTGTGGATGGACACAGGGGCGGAAACATTGTTGAACTGCACGCACACGCCACTAAATAATCTGGAAAGCACAGATTAGATGCCTGCTTGTGTGGCTGTGGTTGTTAGGAAAAATCAACAAGGGTCGGAAAAGGAGCTGCTCTCAGTCCATCACGGGTACCGACCTCCCCACCATCAACGGGCAGGTAGTATAGGAGCCTGAAAACTGTAACGTCCAGGTTCAGGAACAGCTTCTTCCCTACAGCCATCAGGCTATTATACACTGCAAACTCCAAATGAGCTCTGAACTACATAGACTTGGTGGCATCATTTTTGTCTTTGCACTATTATTGTTTGTTTGTATATAAATATACATATATATGTGTGTGTGTGTGATGTACTATAGTAATATAGTAATAATATATATTTATAAAGCACATATGTATATGTATATATATGTATATACATATGTTTAATATATATATTATTACTATATTACTATACTATATCACACACACACACATATATATCACGCTTACACGCATGCACATGCAATATACCTATAGTGCTATTTATGTATGTGTGGAGAGAGAGAGAGAGAGAGAGAGAGAGAGAGAGAGAGAGAGAGAGAGAGAGAGAGAGAGAGAGAGAGAGAGAGAGAGAGAGAGAGAGGTATTTTAAAGATTATTTCCGTATTTCTCGAGTAATATATTTATATATCTCATATTTCAAGTAAGAATTTCATTGTTTCGTTCCGGGATAAATGACAATTAAACACTTGACCAGATTTGCAGCAGGCAAAAGACTAAATGACAACAAATATCCAGATGCTTTAGTGAACCAATGTTCAGTGTTTCTGCATTCAGTGCAAATATCCGATGGGTCTTCATGGACTCGATGGGCCAAAGGGCCTGTTTCCACGCTATATGTCCAAACTAAACTAAAGACAAACAGTGGTTCACAAACCACGTTACCATGAAGGAAAATGACAACATGCATCAACTCCAGGGCTCATTTACGTTCCATCAAATTAAAGTGCAATTTAATTTTAAATACCCTTGTGAATAGATCTCTAACAATGGAAACATTCTTGCTCAGTTGATCAACCCGTACCAGAAAGACGAAAATAGGTGATTACGTGAGGAGTACGTAACAATCAGAACTTTGGGTCAGTAACACCTCTCTTCCCGCTTTCTCCCCCCAATACAATCAGTCTGAAGAAAGAACCATCACCTACCCATGTTCTCCAGAGATATTGCCTGACGTAGCAAACACTGTCCCTCACAATATGTAAAAACAAGACAAGAGGCTTTATTTGAAGTACAAGAATGTAGGAGCCGGGAGCAACGATCAAATCTTTTCAAAAAGCTGAGCTCAGTGCAAAAGGCAAAACTCATTTGTGCCGAGTTACTCCAGCATTTTGTTTCTTTTCTTGTAAACCAGCATCTGCAGTTCCTTGCGCTACTCCACTGCGACGTTTCAGGACTGCACAGTGGCGCAGCGGTAATGCGCAATAAATTGTCGCATGATGTAAATAAGGACGATAATGCTCAGAAGTTAGCTCATAGCTGAAACGCTGGATAATTTGTCTTACACCTTACCGGAGAGTAGAAAGTGTAGGGGAGTGGGTGGCGGGGGGAGGGATGAGGCTGGGTACAACAGAAGAAGAGGAGGAAGAGCAAAGGAATTGGGGACAGAGTGGAGAAAGAAAGGTGAAAGATGAATCGTTTTATAATATCGGTGGTTGACACACATTGAATGAGGGACAGTTGCCCTGAAGCGCATCCTCTGTTTAGCAGAGTTAAACGCGCGCCATACAGCAGCACCTGGTACTATGCCTTTGAAATTCATAGTCCTTCGGAGACAGAACGCACGGTCTCCACGGTACAATATGTGCAGTGCTACTAACAGGGAAGACATTTTGTGGGATCTGTGATTTAACACGGGAAGCCTTTGCCGATCCCGACCAGCCCGATTACACGCCATGGATCCCGCCGGATGCTCGTGAATCGATTAATTCTCACCCTCCGGAAAAAAAAACGCATTTAACGGATAGACTGAGGCAGAAAAGAGAGGAGAGTGGGGGGAGGAGGATGAACGGAGTGAGACATCAAAATGGCCGCCATCTCCTCCATACAGCCAGCCATTATTCAGACCACCACTCAGATGAGGGATCAGAGACTTGAATTCGCTCCGTCGTTTTTGATGGTAAATGGATTCTGTGAGATCCATTAACTGAAAAAATAGAAAGAAATTCGAAAAATATTGCAGGGAGGGAATAATTACCGTGAGGCGCGGATGGAGGCAGGGGACTTAGAATCCCCCTCCCCCCCCCATTTCAGTTCAGCGCAGAGGGGGAAGAGTAACAGCGCAAGCAGATGCTGGGGAGACGTCACAATAGCGGCAGGGAGGGACGGACGGACGGGGGGGGGGTGAGGGGTGGGAGAAGCGCGCATGCGTCTGGTGCTGTCAGCTTTGTGTGCAGGACTGGCGGTGTGGCATGCAACTGCATCGTGGCGGATGGCTGCGACTGCGGGTCACGTGAGCTAGGTGCTGCGGTACTGCAGAGACGGGGAATGAGATGCTGACTGCGAGAGAGAGAGAGAGAGAGACACACACACACTCACACACAGAGGAGTAGATGCAATTGAATGGGTCTTCGCTGACCGTGGTCAACATCAAATCCAGAATCCTTACACAATATCAGAAAACCGGGCGGATTAATAGTCTCCGGCTTTTTGAGAGCTTCCCCCCATTGCTAATGGAAAAATGTTTGATTTCTGTACGTGTTTCCCCATTGATAATATACGACGTCCCCCTAGTCACGCCGCAGAGCAACCTTCCAGCGTCAGCGCGCCATTCATCTGGCCCACAGAAGATTCGCATCTTCCTCGGTCGCTAATCCCATTACTAAAAACCCAACTTTTGTCCCAAACTCCTAACCTTCTTTCAAAGCGATAAAGCTCTCCGGACACTTAATAATAATCATAACTAACAGGATTTCAAACACAGAATCCAAGGGCGTGTCTCGGGTGACAATAGTGGGGCCAGTGAGCTTTTAGGAAAAATAAAATTCTCGCCAATGTTTTCTCTAAAAGGAGGAACAGAAGGTCTTCACACGCTTTGGAAGGTGCACTTGGAAACGTGGCCTTCAGAAGGTTCAATAGGGAACAATGTTCCTGCACCGAACTTGGAAATCTGATGATAATTTGATGGATTTCAATCCTCTTTGTACGCCTTACAAATGCAACAGGCCATTCTCCATAGGTGTTAAGATGGTGTGTAGGGGAGAGAAAAAAAAGCAGCTATAATCCATTGAATTATGGCCTCCATTCAACTCCTTGAATGAGCTGGCTACACAAAGGCCAAAAAAAAAAGGGAAAAAGGGACTAGTGGCTATATTTAGTCCGAAGCACACTGTTTGAAAAGGGATAAGTCTCTTTAAGTGGTGAGGATAATGTGGTACTTGACAGTACAATGTAGTCCAAGTTTACCGTCTCCTCCAGTCCCACTGCCCCCACCTCTCCACAGCTCCTTCCTGTGTTTTGTCCCCAGGGTCTTTCACCCCAGAACAAGGGCCTTGCCAGTGTGAGAACTTCAAAAATAAAACTATTAAAAAAAAAATCATTGGCGCCAATTGTTGGAAACATGAGCTAATGCCTTGTGATCGCGGTGCAGATGTGACAATGTGATGGGGGGGGGCCTCAAAACCAAGGACAAAGTGGAACAGGTCTCGGGGATTTCAGCGTTAGTGTGTGCGTGTCTGGGGAGGGGGGGAGAGCGTGATTGAGCAGGCAAGGCAAGGACACATTTGAATGAGCAGCACAAAAATGAACTGTGAGAAACCTCTCAAGTTCCCTCTCTGCCTGCCGCAGACGCACCCTCTCTCCTGATGGACTGAGCTGCCGCAAGCCTGCTTTGGGAATTTCTTACCCCCCACCCCGTGCCTTTTCACAAACTCCACTCCACATTGATATTTTAACCAGGAATCGAACTGGAGAAAGCTTCCCGCCCCCTCCACCCCCCGCCCCTCACCAACCCCATCTTACAAGGGTAACTGAGGACTGAAGGGTCCCATTAATGATCAAGCTAGAGAGAGCTTTACGCTCCTCCCCCCCCCCACCCCCCCCCTTACCCATCTCAAGTACAAGGGTAACTGAAGATTGAAGGGTTGTATTAAAGATCAAACTAGAGAGAGCTTTGCTCTCCCCCCCCCCCCCCCCCCACCGCCCCCCCACCCACTCACTGATCCCATCTACAAGGGTAAAGGAGACTTGAAGGGTCCCGTTAATAATCGAGCTAGAGAAATTTCCGCTCCCCCCCCCTCCCCCAGCGCCCGCCTCCGATCGCATCTACGGGGGTATCTAAGGTTTGAAGGGTTCCGTTAGTAGTCCCACCCTCTGCCTGACAAAGCTGCAGCGAGAGACTGGCCATCGCACCGTCGCGTGTCGCAGAACCCGTGCTTGACATGTACCCCAGCGCGCGCCCTCCCCTCCCCTCCCCGCGTCACACCACGTGGCACAACGAAAATCAGCAATGCAGTTAAACCCACTCGGTGGTGTCATTGGAAAGGAGTGCCGCTGCTTGTTATTCATAGCGCGGAGCCAGCGAATGTCGCCAGAACCGGCTCCAAACCAAAACTACCAAACCTCCCCGCCGGCTTCCCTTCAACAACTGGACATGAAGGGGGGCGAAAATAAACACAAACAAGCCCCTCTCCTGATGCCGTCCGCGCTCACCATACCCGGGGTAATTTTGGGTTTCAAAACAAAAAAATTAAAATAAAGATTTAACAAGGAAGACGGGAGGGGAGGGGAGAACCTTACTAAAGATGGAGGCATGGGAAACTGCGGACGCCGGAGGCCCCAGCTAAATACAAAGCGCCAGAGGAACTCAGCGGGTAATGAGGGGTGGACCTGGGCATGTACTCACTGGTGTTTAGAAGAATGAGGGGGGGGGGGGGGGGGACACCTGATTGAAACATACAGAATTGTGAAAGGCTTGGATAGAGTGGATGTGGAGAGGATGTTTCCATTGGTGGGAGAGTCTAGGACGAGAGGTCGTAGCCTCAGAATTAAAGGTTGTTCTTTTAGGAAGGAGATGAGAAGGAATTTCTTTAGTCAGAGGGTGGTGAATCTGTGGAATTCGTTATCACAGAAGGCAGTGGAGGCCAAGTCAGTGGATATTTATAAGGCAGAGATAGATAGATTCTTGATTAGGACGGGTGTCAGAGGTTATGGGGAGAAGGCAGGAGAATGGGTTAGGAGGGAGAGATAGATTGATTGAATAGCGGAGAGGACTTGATGGGTCAAATGGCCTAATTCAACTCCTATTCCTTATGACTTGAAACATCACCTGTCCATTCCCTCCACAGATGCTGCCTAAACCGTTAAATTATTCCAGCACTTTGTGTTTCTCTTACAGAAGATGCTCGTGTGAGTCAGAGAAAAGAATCGTGACTAAGATGCATTTCTTATCTCTGAGAATAGACACAAAATGCTGGAGTAACTCAGTGGGCCAGGCAGCATCTCTGGGGAGAAGGAACAGGTGACGTTTTGGGTCGAGACCCTTCTTCAGTCTACTATATTCTGTTGTGCTGAAGCAAAGCAAGAATGTAATTGTCCTATCTGGGACACATGACAATAAACTCTCTTGAATCTTGAATCTTGAATCTTGAATCTTGAATCTTCTCTTGTTGTAAATACAGTAGAATAAAAAAATTCAACCCCCCTCCCCCCATGCTCCCAAGAAAGACCCAGTTAGTCCCACTTGGGTCTGTGAATGTTTACAATGGACACATTCATAGAGTACGGAGGATCGACAGATACTGAATCCAGAAGCGTGGGCTGTTAATGTGATCGAGCCTTGGGCGGCAACGTGCACACCTCAAAGTGGGGCACAGCGGTGGCACAGCGTTGGAGTAGCTGCCTTACAGCGCCAGAGACCCGGATAGAGAGGGTGCTGTCTGTACGACGTTCGTTCGTTCTCCCGTGACCGTGTGGGTCTTCCCCAAGTGCTCCAGTTTCCTCCCACACACCAAAGACGTACAGGTTTGTAAGTTTATTGGCTTAAGTAAAAAATTGTACATTGGCCCTAGCGTGCGGGATAGTGCTAGTGCACGGGGTGATTACTAGTTCGGCTAGTCAGTGGGCTGAAGGGCCTGTTTACGCGCTGTATCTCTAAATATAAACTCATCTGTGGATGCTAGTGAATTTAAATTCAGTTAATTTAGCAAAGCAAACAAAGATCTTGTCCCAATAACGGCGACCATCAATGTAGCCAAAATATGTCGGAAGGAACTGCAGATGCTGGTTTACATCAAAGATAGACACAAAATGCTGGAGTAACTCAGCGGGACAGGCAGCATCTCTAGAGAGAAGAAATGAGTGACGTTTCAGGTTGAGACCCTTCTTCAGACTTCGAATCAGTGGAGAGGGAGACAGAGATATGGGAGGGTAAGGTGTGAAAACACAGATCAAAGGGGGCAAAGTTCAAGGAAAATGCCGAATGGATCATTGTTGGCTGAGGGGAAGGTGACAACGAGGCATACAATTTTAATGAAAGTAGGCAGTCGTGTCTGAAGAAGGTTCCCGACCCCGAAACGTCGCCTATCCATGTTCTCAAGGGATGCTGTCTGACCTGCTGAGTTACTCCAGCACTTTGTGTCCATCTCAGTCTGTTTGACTCATAATAGCCTTCTTAAAAGGCTTTGTCGGCCACTCACAGGGCAATTGGGATCGGGCGATGGGAATGTACTGAGGCAATGTTGAACATGTCACGGGAATGTATAAATTAAATTAATCCTTCCTGAGAGCTGCGACAGAATCTGCTTCCATTACCCGTTCAAGCGACGTATTCAAATCGAAGCCAGTGCTGCCTTTTTAATTCCTCCACCCCGCATAAATAACGTTAACACGTCCCCTACTTAAATTCCCACTGACCAATTCTACACGGCCAACATCTTCCGCCATTCCCTTAATTGCTCCCACCGTTTGAGGTCCATGTTTTCCCCACAGCGAACGGTGGCGCAGCGGTCGAGTTGCCGCCTTACAGCGCCAGAGACCCGAGTTCGATCCTGACGACTGGTGCTGTCCGTACGGAGTTTATACGTTCTGCCCGTAACCCGCGTGGGTTTTCTCCGGCTGCTCCGGTTTCCTCTCATGCTCCAAATACGTGCAGGTCTGAAGCGCAATTGGCTTCAGTAACATTGTAAAAATGAGCGCGTTTAGTTTATTGTCACATGTGAAAAGCACTGTCCCAAGTGTGTAGGATAGCAGGTTTGATCGCCGGTTGGCATGGACTCAGTGGGCCGAAGGGCCTGTTTCTGCACTGTATCTCTAAACTAAACATGCAGTTTCCAACCCGAGTTCTAAGCAAAACAGATGTCCTTCACTCACACCGATTCCACAATTAATTACTTGGCAGATTCAATCTTTTTATTTTTCACATAAATAAATTGTGAGATTTATATTGAGGGGGGGGGTGGGGTGATTAGCAAGCTGCTCACTGTTCTTTTAAAGTCATCCTGCAGTTAATTATACAGCCACTAAACTGAATATAAAAACACAACAATCGGCCACTTGGTACAAAGTAACCCAAACAAGTATTTCCTCTGCCCCCTTCATCCCCAGAGCACAGGCAGAACAAGCGCCACAAACACAATAATGGTGCCCTGACAGCAAGCCTAATTAACGGCAATATTCAGGGCAAAGGAGTTTGTTGCAGCTTAGAATGCGAGCACAATAAAAGGCACGACTTCAATGAAAGGCCCAGAGGACCAAGCCTGCTCCAGAGGTCGACACACCAGTCAACTCCTGTCTATTTCGAGGAAGTGAATAACCTGTTTGACACATAAACGTTATTCAATTACCAAGAGCTTTCAGCCTCACTCAAACAGTTTTGTCTTAAGCACCAAACTCCGCGGTTGGGAAAAGGGGAAAAGCAAAGCCTGCATCCACACCAGTGTTCGAAGCTTATTCAGCTGTGGTTCTCGCTGCACTTTCCACCAAAGATACTACAGCAAGATCCTTCTATGACCTTTGCTTTCCACATCCGTCTCAAACACAATTAGTAATCACTGGTTGCAATGCACCGTGATCCGGAATAGTGACGCATTTAACTCGGAGACCCCGGTTCGATCCTGACCACGGGTGCTGTCCGTACAGAGTTTGTACGTTCTCCCCGTGACCACGTGGGTTTTCTCCAGGTGCTCCGGTTTCCTCCCACACTCCAAAGACGTACAGGATTGTCAGTTAAGTGGCTTTGGTGAAATTGTGAATTGTCCCTCGTGTGTGTCGGACGGTGCTAGTATACGGGGTGATCACTGGTCAGTGTGGACTCAGTGGGCCAAAGGGCCTGTTTCTGCACTGTATCTCTAAAGTAAAAACAAACTAAATAACCTCAACACCTCTGGCCTCGCCCTATAAGGGATATTTTCTTTGTCTCATCCATCCCAGCCTCTCTGCAATAAAATATTTGTAGCGTTTACACGTCCCTTCTGTTTATTTGTGAAATGTAAGTTGCCCCTTGTGTGTAGGATCGTGTTATGGGCCTGTCCCACGGTACGAGTTCATTCCAAGAGCTCTCCCGAGTGGGTCCCGAGCTCTTCAGAACAAAAGTATTTCAGTATAGCAGAAAAGAGGTTCTTCTGCAGTGGTATAGGGCTCTGGTGAGACCACATCTGGAGTATTGTGTACAGTTTTGGTCTCCTAATTTGAGGAAGGACATCCTTGTGATTGAGGCAGTGCAGCGTAGGTTCAAGAGATTGATCCCTGCGATGGCGGGACTGTCATATGAGGAAAGATTGAAAAGACTAGGCTTGTATTCACTGGAGTTTAGAAGGATGAGGGGGTTCTTACAGAAACATATAAAATTATAAAAGGACTGGACAAGCTATGCAGTACGGCAGAGGAATGTGGGAGAGTGTCCCCAGAAGGCACAGCCTCAGAATAAAAGGACGCAGCTTTGAAAAGGTGATGAGAAGGAATTTCTTTAGTCAGAGGATGGTGAATCTGTTGAATTCTTTGCCACAAAAGCCTGTTGAGGCCGTCGATGGATATTTATAAGGCAGAGATAGATAGAATCTTGATTAGTACGGGTGTCAGAGGTTATGGGGCGAAGGCAGGAGAATGGGGTTAGGAGGGAGAGAAAGATTGATTGAATGGCGGAGTAGACTCGATGGGCCAAATGGCCTAATTCTGTTTCTATGACATGAACTCATGAAGTTATGAACGTCTGCCAAGGTGAGGCATCCAAATCCAGTTCTTGGCCATAAACCTACAGTTTGACATAAGTTTAGGTAAACGCGTCAGTCTCATTCCTACCACTAATTAATATCAACTCCCCCTCTACATCAGGGACCTGGGGTGGAGGGTACTGCACCAGGGAGTCCCGTGCAACCTGTTTCTCTCGCGGTTCACGGACTCGCCAGCCGCCTGCCACTTGTTGCGGGCTGGAAGAGTCTGTGTTCCTCGTGTACATGGAGCGTGTGAGGCTGCAGCCCCTGTTCCAATATCTAAAGGGGCTGCTCCTTGCCCTCTGGCTGCACGTCACACCTACCATCCTCATCTTTGGACACACTGTGCGTAGGGGAGAGGGTAGGGCTGAGGATGTCCTGGTTGGGTTGCTCCTGGGCCTGGCCAAGCTGGCCATCTGTGAGTCACGGAAGTGGGCTCTGCCCGAGCCGGCTGCCTGCCCCTTTTCCGGGGTAACTTCCGCGTCCGGGTGGTTTTAGAGAGGGACTACGGGCTGTCCACGTTTGCCCTGGGGGATTTCCGGGAACACTGGGCACCGCGGGGGGTGGAATGGATCCTTAATAAGGATTGTGTTATAGTTACTTAAAAATGTAATGTCTTAGATAAGTTGGTGATTTTGTATTATGGTGGTGGGTGTGTTACAACGGTTTGCTTTTGTAAGTATTATTTCCTATCGTAATTGAATAAATTACTTTTGATTTATATTAAAAAAACTGATTTTTAGGAGGTTAATTGTCTCGGGCTGCTGCCCTGTGCACGTAACTTTGTGAACACTCAACGGGGCAACCTACTGCACTGGCCATTTCCTGCAGAATTAGGCCAGATATCGTTTTGAGAGTCCGTGGAGGAAAACTGATAGGCGACAGTTTTGGGTCAAAGGTCAAGAGAGTTTTGTACTGTTCTGTACTGTTTGTTGGTGTTCTGTGTAAATTTGTGTTTATAACTTGAAAACCAAAAAGAAAGTTATTAAAAAAGACAAGAGAGTTTTATTGTCATATGTCCCAGATAGAACTATGACATTCTTACTTGCAGCAGCACAACTGAATATGTAAACATAGTACTGTACACAATATAATAACGAGATTTTAAAAAAGTTCAGTGTGTATATATACACATACACACACTCTCACACACACACACACACACACATACACACACACACACACGCACACACACACACACACACACACACACACACACACACACACACACACACACACACACACACATATATATATATATATACACATATATAGGTCATATGCACATATATACATACATGCAAAAATAACCAATAATATTGCAATAATAACAATAATAGTTTATGTAGTTCAGAGGTTATTTGGAGGTTGTCGAGTTTAATAGCCTAATGGTTGTAGGGAAGTAGCTGTTCCTGAACCTAGACGTAACAGTTTTCAGGCTCCTGTATCATCTTCCCGATGGCAGGTGTGAAATGAGTGTGTGGCCAGGGTGGTTCTTGGTTCTTGGTTTCTTGGTCCTTCAAAATATTCCAAATGGAATTTAAACTGGAGGTGTGGGTCTCTGATGATGCTGGCTACCATTTTGAGGCAGCGACTCCGATAGATCCCTTCGATGGTGGGGAGGTCAGAACCCGTGATGGATTGGGCAGTGTTTGAGGTCTGTTCTGAAGCGTTGCCTATTCATTCCTTCCACAGATGCTGCCTGACCCACTGAGTTACTCCAGCACTCTGCTTCTTTGTTTTGTATCAGTCTGAGGAAGGGTCCCAACCGGAAACGTCACCTATCCATGTTCTCCAGGGATGCTGCCTGACCCGCTGAGTTACTCCAGCACTCTGTGCCTTTGTTTTGTAAACCAGCATCTGCAGTTCTTTGCTTCTACTCCAGCACTTTGCCAAATCTTTTTAGTTTAGTTTAGTTTATTGTCACACGTACCGAGGTACAGTGAAACGCTTTTGTTGCCTGCTAACCAGTCAGCAGAAAGATGGTACATGATTACAATCGAGCCTTCATGATGTACAGATGCGTGTTCAGGGGAACAACGTGAATTACTTTTAGTGCAAGATAAAGTCTGATCAAAGATTGTCCGAGGGTCTTAAATGAGGTAGATAATAGTTCAGGACCGCTCTCTAGTTGTTGGTAGGATGGTTCAATTGCCTGATAAGAGCCGGGAAGAAACTGTCCCTGAATCTGGAGGTGTGCGTTTTCACACTTCTATACCTTTTGCCCGATGGAAGTGGGGAGATGAGGGACTGGCAGACAGGGGTGCGACTGGTCCTTGATTATGCTGATGTCTTGCCGAGGCAGCGTAAGGTGTAGGTGGAGTCAATGGAAGGGCGAGTGTAAGTTTTACTTTGCTGGAGATCTATGTTCTGGGAGTGTAACTCCCCCTCCCCAGCCGCACACAGCAGGGGTAGTGCGTGGGGAATGGGTTAAAATCAGACCAGTTCCACCCAGGCCTCTGCATTCCGAGACTCCACTGCCATCCACACTTTTTCTTTGGGATTGGCTGTCTCCCGCTTCCACGTTTAAAGTTAGACTCTGAATCTCATGGCCAGGGGCAAAGATCAAATCATTTCAAAAAAAGCGAGGTCGGGGCAAGACAGAAAGCCCATTGTTAACAGATCCACGATCCACTGTGCCACACCACCATCTGCTTAGCATCAGTTTCACATTGGAGCTTAGTGGATCAGAGCTCAGAATTTGGTGACTTCCAACGCATTCCCCTTGAAAGTCTGCAGCGAGTCACCGTGTTGGTCTTTGCACCACCCGGTCAGTTCCACTCCGCACACGCTAACCCTCACAACATGTTAAAAACAAGGCGAGAGATTTTATTTAAGAGACAATAAGGGATGGCACGGTGGCACTGTGGTAGAGTTGCTGCCTTACAGCGCCAGAGACCTGGGTTCGATCCCGACTACGGGAGGTGTCTTTACAGAGTTTGTACACTCTCCCCGTGACTGTGTAAGAACGATTACACCCCAGCGGTATGAACATTGATTTCTCTAATTTCAGATAGCCCTTGCTTTCTCTCTCCAGCCCCTTCCCAGTTCTCCCACCAGTCTTACTGTGTCCACCTAAGTTCTATCTCTGTCCCGTCCCCTCCCCTGACATCAGTATGAAGAAGGATCTCGACCCGAAATGTTGCCCATTCCTTCTCTCCAGAGATGCTGCCTGTCCCGCTGAGTTACTCCGGCATTTTGTGTCTATCTCCCCGTGACTGTGTGGGTTTTCTCTGGGTGCTCCGGTTTCCTCCCACACTCCAAAGATGTACAGGTTTGTAGGTTATTTGGCTTTGGTAAAGATTGTAAATTGTCCCTGGTATGTAGGGTAGTGTTAGTGGACGGGGTGCTCGCTGGTCGGCGCAGATTCGGGTGGGGGGGGGGGGGGGGGGGGGGGTTGGAAAGGGCCTGTTTCCACGCTGTATCTCTAAACTGAACTAATCACAAGACTGTAGGAGCCAGGAGTAAAGATCATATAATTATGAGAAGCGGAGATCTATGCAGAACAGAAAAAACATTATCGCTGGGTTACTCCAGCATTTTGTGTCTTTTTTTGTAAACTAGCATCTGCATTTCCTTGTATCCACAATATGTAAATGCATCAGGTTTAGCTTTGGGGTTAGGTCTATTATTGTCACATGTACCTCGGTGCAGTGAAAAGTGTTTTGGGTGCTATCCACGGGCACACCGGGTGCTCCGGATTCCTCCCACTTGCTGAAGACGTGCAGGTTTGTTGATAACTTAAAACATTGATTATCAGGTATGGTCTTGCCTGACGTGACGAGAATTTTCCATAATTCCTGCTTTTGTTTCAGACATTTCACCCTCATCCTTTTTTTCCGCTTTGGCGCCACAGTGGTGCGGTCGTACAGTCGCTGCTGATCCTGACCGCTGGTGCTTCCTGCACGGAGTTTCTACGCTCTCCCTGTGACCACGTGGGTTTACTCCGGGTGCTCCGGTTTCCTCCCACATTCCAGAGACGTGCAGGTTTGTGGGTTAATTGGCTTCTGTGAATTGTCCCTAGTGTGCAGGACTAGTGCAAGGGTGATCGTTGGTTGGCGCAGACTCGGAGGGCCGAAGGGCCAGTTCCCACACTGTGCTACTCAACTAAACCAAACTTGTTCCTCTGAGGCTGGGACTCCCAGCAAGTGTCCGAGAGGTTGAATGAAGGCTAAACCTTTGTCTCGGACTCAAGTCCTCAGTAGGTCGGCTTCATAAGCCCTTGCCTTTGTCCTGCACTCTTGAGCACTACTAGCTGCCCAATTATAAGTCAGACAAAAGTGGACCCCAGTTAATTATAAAACAGGCTGAGTCACTTGAGGCTTTGAAACGGACGATTATTCCGGCTCAGAGAACATGTTACCTCAGGACACAGTCCATTCCGCCCGGCAACAGTGCATTGGTGTCCGCAGACTGCAGGCCTGCTGCCGGGTAACGGCCCCTCATCCTCCTGCGTTCCACGGAATAAAGTCCCAGCCTCCTCAACCACTCCCTGCAGCTCAGGCCCACGAGCCCTGGCAATATCCTCGCAAATCTTCTCTGCTACCTTTTTCCAGTTTAACAATATGTTGGGTTGGCACATTGGCACAGTGGTAAAGTTGCTGCCTTGCAGCGCCAGAGGCCCGGGTTTGATCACCACTACAGGTGCTGTCTGCTCTACGGAGTTTCTACCCCTTCTCCCCGTGACCTGTGTGGGGTTTTTTCTCGGTTGTCCCCAGTTTCCACCCACACTACAATAGACGTACAGGTTTGTAGGTTAATTCGGCTTCAGTAAAATTGTGAATTGTCCCTATTGTGTAGGATAGTGCTGGTGTACAGGGATCGCTGGTCGGCGTGGACTCGGTGGGCAGTAGGACCTGTTTCCACACTATACCCCTAAACTAAACGAAAATATTTTGGGACATATGACAATCAAATACAAGAAACTGGAGTAATTCAGCAGGTCAGACGGCATCTCTGGAGAAAAAGAATAGGTGATGTTTCGGGTCGAGACCCTTCCTCAGACACTTTTGACTCTCTTGAAACGAGACTACCCTAATGTTCCAACTTGGTCAGCGTGGACTCGGTGGGCCGAAGGGCCTGTTTCTGCGCTGTACCTCTAAACTAAACTAAAACATTTTGGGACATTTGACAATAAAGCACTCTCGGCTCTCTTGAAATGGGACCAGCCTAATGTGCCAACTTGGTCGGCATGGACGAGGTGGGCCGAAGGGCCTGTTTCCGCGGTGTACAGTTCCTTCGACTCTGCGAGCAGAGGGCAAATCAACCATGATATTCAAAACCAGGAAAGAAAGTGGGAATATTTGATCGGACAAAAAAAAAAAGACAAAAATCCAGAAGAGACTGCAGGAAGTTCCTGCTTGATCCATCATGATTAGCTCAATATTCTCCAGTTGAACACAGTTTCAGCTGTTAATCCGAGCAATATCCAAATCAATTAAGGGGAAGAAGGACAGTGTCATGGGTTTTCAAGCAATTACATGCATCAGGTTTTATGATCACAGGATGTATGCAGTTCCCAGTCTGGAGGTCCCCGCGGAGGAGCAGAGATGAGCTTGTGTCTGATGGTATTGGTAGATTAATATAGGTACACATCTGCATCCCAAGTCTTGTTAAGTAAGAGCAATTTCCAGTGGATAATTGCAACGCTGCGATCAGACACATTCTGGTCGGGGCATATTTCTACCAGACGGCCTGTTGACACAGCCGCCCGCACACCTTGTCGACTTGCCAGGCACATTACGGGCACTGCATCGGACTGATGTGCCTTCTGCTAATTTGCTTCATCCGTCCTCCTGTGTAGAGCCAGGGCAGACTGCCGAGCGGACTCCAGGCGTATGAGTGCGGTCAATCTCTGCTGGCTGGGCTGAGAGCTGGGATTTGCCTTGGAGGGCAGCCAGCGGGGGGCTTGGCAGCAAACGCCTGTTGAGATGAGAAGAGCGCTCAGCCTTGTCGGAGGAAGGCAGCTGGCAAGGCCAGTGCCAGGCTGCCCGCGGGCAGCTCCGTACAAGAGGGCACCTTGCTATTTCAAGCCTGAAGTGGAAGCACCGAGGGCCTGCAGTCACGTAATTATCAGGGGCAGAGAGAAGGGGAAAAAGTTGCCCGAATTAGTTTAGTTTAGTTTCGAGATACAGCACGATAACAGGCCCTTCGGCTCACTAAGTCCACATCAACCAGCGATCCCTGCACACTGACACTATCCTACACACACCAGGGACAATTAGCAATTATATGATACGATATGATAGAACTTTATTTATCCCAGGAGGGAAATTGATCTGCCAACAGTCACAAAACACAAAATACATGAAACATGAAATTAAAGTGACGAGTGGAAAGGATTTGGGTGGGAAGGGGCGGGAGGAGAGTAGGTCTACCCCATGACAGAAGGGGGAATGAGTCGTACAGTTTGATAGCCACATGGAAGAAGGATCTCCTGTGGCGTTCTGTGCTGTATCTTGGTGGAACCAGTCTGGTGCTGAAGGTGCTCCTCAGGTTGACCAGTGTGTCATGGAGTGTCCAAGAGTTTGAGGAGCATCCTCCCCTCCAAGACCACCTCCCATGAATCCAACTCTGCCCCCAAGGTGGAGCCAGCCATCCTGTAGAGTTTGTTAATCCTGTTGGCGTCCAATAGCCAAGCCAACTAAGCCAATTAACCTTCAAAACCGCAAGTCTTTGGAGTGTGGGACGATCTCGGAGAAAACCCATACAGGTCACGCGGAGAACGTACAAGCTCCATACAGACAGCACCCATAGTCAGGATCAAGCCCGGGTCTCTGGCGCTGTAAGACAGCAACTCTACCGCTGCTCCACCCATGGTGTTGGCGAGTGGGATTAGAATGGCTGAAGGGTCTGTTTCTAGGCTGGGCGACTCTAACAATGGCTGCAGTTTAGAGTGCTCGTCGGAGAGCAGCAGTAGGAAGGTCAAGGCCAATTCAGATACTTATTGCTGTGGAACAGTGAAGAGGAATGAGCAACTGGCCTGCACACAAGTGGTCCTAACAAATGTAGGGCAGGGGGTGGTGAGCAGGTTGAAGTGGGAAAGTGGGTTCAATGAATGAATGAATGAATGATACTTTATTGTCACATGCGACCAGTCGTAGGGATGTTTTTTATTTTGCATACCCAAAGTATGCAAAGAGTCACTACGTAAAGGGTGCAGACAAAGTTATAAGTATCCCAAGTGTTTAAGAAGGAACTGCAGATGCTGGAAAATCGAAGGTAGACAAAAGTGCTGGAGAAACTCAGCGGGTGCAGCAGCATCTATGGAGCAAAGGAAATAGGCAACGTTTCGTCCCGAAACGTTGCCTATTTCCTTCGCTCCATAGATGCTGCTGCACCCGCTGAGTTTCTCCAGCACTTTTGTCTACCTTATAAGTATCCCATTTTAACAGCCTGTTTTTAACACGTTCCACTTGCGGTCCCCCTTAGTTCTCGACGGTCCCCCCGCCCTGACCCCCCCCCACCCCCCCCTACGCCGCGTCCTCCTTTGTTCTCCCTCTCGGGTTCAACGGGGAAAGTGAGGCGGGGGCTTCAAATTGGATCCAATGCATTAAAAACAGATGATCAGAAACAGGTCGACTTTCCACGCTGTCAAAGCTACTGGGAAAACATAATCAGACTGGGCGTTGTTTCACGATATCTTTGTTCTCAGCACGTGAGGACTGCTGACACAGCCAGCATCTAATCCTCGCCGACAATTACTCCCGGTCAATGTGGCTTGCCAGAGGCGATGGGAATTAAGAGTCAGGCGGAGTGTCCAGAGACGTCCGACAGACAGCGTTATTGTTCCCTCAAGGACATCAGTGAAGGAGATGAAATGTTACAACATGGATTGCCATCATTGACACCCCTGTATATATTCACCACATATTCACTATATTATGAGTCTAGTGATACCCTGTCACTGTGTCCCTGATTATTGACTTAATTGTTCAATGGTTCAATAGTGCTTTGTCATGTTTGCACTGCGAACACAGTGAAATTATTATTGCATTGATCACATATTTAGGGGCAGGACGTGGCGTAGTGGTTGAGCTACTGCCCTGACAGCACCAGAGGCCTGGGTTCGATCCTGACTACGGGTGCTTGTCTGTACTGAGTTTGTACCTTCTCCCCGTGACCCGCGAGGGTTTCCTCCGACATCTTCGGTTTCCTCCCACACTCCAAAGACGTTCAGGTTTGGAGGTTAACTGGCTTGGTATAAATGTAAAATTGACCCGACTGGGTGTAGGATAGTGTTAATGTGCAGGGATCGCTGGTTGGTGTGGACTCGGTGGGCCACAGGGCCTGTTTCCACGCTGTATCTCCAGGCCAAATTAAACTATATGGCACGAGTCGCCATATTTTGGCGCCATTTACGAAAAGTCCAAAGTCCGGTCCAAGCGCTCGATATACTGGAGCGACTCTTGATACATCTTAAGGCCACTCGTCCTTGACTATGCTGGCAGCCTTGCCGAGGCAAACTGAGATCCAGATGGAGTCAATGGAAGGGAAATTGGTTTGCGTGATGGTCAAGGCTACGTCCACAACTCTCTGCAAATTTTTTTTGCGGGTCTTGGACGGAACTGTTCCCAAACGCATCCCGATAAAATGCTTTCTACGGAGCATCAGTAGAAGTTGGTGAGGGTTGTTGGGGACATGCCGAACCTCCCAAACCTTCTAAGGAACCTTCTTCCCAGAGTGGAAATGTCAAGGACAAGTGGGCGTAGCACCCGTGGTCAGGATCGAGCCCGGGTCTCTGGCGCTGTAAGGCAGCAACTCTACCGCTGCGCCACCGTGCCACCCAATAGGATATGGAGGGATATGAATCACATGCAGGCGGAGGAGATTAGTTTAACAGAGCACGGACATTGTGGGCCGAAGGGCCTGCTCCTGTGCTGTTCTGGTCTACCTTCTACGTTGCATGTTACGCTGGGCAATATTTCAGCAAGTTTTCGGTCTTCAACATGTTATCAAGGTTGTTTGACTCAGCAAAGAGCAGACTGACACGTGAGTCTGCCTGACATGAAATGGCACTGGGGCTGGTGCTGTAATGGGACACTACAAAGAGGGTCAGGGACTCGCAAATGAGATCTTTAATTAATAGGAGATAGTCCTGAAGATGTTAGTAATAGCTGGAGCCCAGACTCTGGTATTGTATTCCCTTCTCTCGCTGGCTCCAAACTGGCTCCAAAGTGGTCAAGGACGTTACCAAAAGAAGATTTCTAAACGCGTAAATCCACGCACAAATAAAAAAGAGAGAAAGCAGTGCTTCAAAAATTAATAACTAAACTCATGCATTGTCGACATCAGGTTTCAGATTAAACAGGTCTCCCTGCAAATGCTTGCAGCCCACTGTCAAACAAAAACTGATGTTGTTTTTAAGTGTAGAGACACAGAGCGGACACAGGCCCTTCGGCCCATCGAGTCCGCACCGACCAGCGATCCGCGCAGATTAACACCATCACACACACACCAGGGACAATTGTTACATTTATACAAAGTCAATTAAGCTACAAACCTGTATGTCTTTGGAGTGTGGGAGGAAACCGGAGTTCTCAGAGGAGACCCACGAAGGTCACGGGGATAAAGGACAAACTCCGTACAGACAAGCCTCCATAGTCAGGATTGAACCCGGGTCTCCGGCGCTGTAAGGCAGCAACTCTACCGCTGCGCCACCGTGCCGTATAATTCAATCGTGGCTCCTTCTCAACAAGAGGACTGATCAGAAACCCTGGGCAATCTCCCTGATGTGGCTGGATCACGTTGGCATAACGGTCTTTTACCCAGACTAATCAGGAACCGGAGGACATAGGTTTAAGGCAAGAGGACAAATGTACACGAGGAAGCTGCGGGGCATGTTTTTCACTCATGGTGAGGTGGATTTACAGAACGAGCTGCCTGAGGGACTGAAGAAGGGTCCCGCCCGAAACATCACCCATCCTTGTTCTCCAGAGATGCTGTCTGACCCCGCTGAGTTACTCCAGCACTTTGTGTCTATCCTCCAGCTGCCAGAGGAGGTAGTTGAGGCAGATACTCTAACAACATGCAAAAGGCATTTGGACAAGTACATGGACAGGAAAGGTTTTGAGGGAAATGGGCCAAACGCGGGCAGGTGGGAGCAGCGCAGATGGGGCATCTTGGTCGGCATGGACAAGTTGGGCCAAAGAGCTGTTTCCTTGCTGTATGACTCTACGAACAAAGCCCTTCGGCCCATCGAGTCTGTGCTGACTCCTAGTAAAACAATCCTTGCAAATCTCATTCCCCCAGTTTTGCCCCACAGTCCTGCAAATTTTTCTCAACACAAATTTTACAGCAGTGTTGCAGTGGTAGAACTGTTGCCTTACAACGCCAGAGACCTGGGTTCCATCCTGACTACGGGTGTTGTCTGTACAGAGTTTGTCCCAGTGGTAGCGTTGGTTTCCTTCCATATCCCAAAGATGTGCAGGCTTGTAGGTTAATGGGCTTCTGTAGATTATAGAACTAGTGTATTGGTGATCATTGATAGGCACGGACTCGGTGGGCCGAAGGGCCTGTTTCCACAATGTATCTTTAAGCCAAAACTAAAAACTAAATCTATGTAATTTAATTTTGAAAACGCTGATTATTTCCCATGAACTAAATAGCCAGGCAATTTCAGATTTGAACAATTTCTGAATTATTTAAGAATAAATGGAGGCCAATTCTCTGGATGCTTTCAAGAGAGAGTTAGATAGAGCTCTTAAAGATAGTGGAGTCAAGGGATATGGGGAGAAGGCAGGAACCGGGTACTGATTATGGATGATCAGCCATGATCACAGTGGATGGCAGTGCTGGCTCGAAGGGCCGAATGGCCTACTCCTGCACCTATTGTGTATTGTCTACATTTTTCATGTATAAGAAATGCTTTCGCCACATCCCCTTTGTAATATTTGGCCGAATATTTGAAAACTATGTTTCCTGGGCCTCGAACCAATGCAAATGGGAACAGGTTCTCGATCTAAACCAGTTATAATTATATATTGAAAAGTCCCGAAGTTTTATTCCTTAATTATCACCAGCACTTTCATCTCACACCTAAGATGGCTTTTAATGATGGGTGCATTGAGATCACTAGGTATTTAACTGCAGCAATTTAATATTGGCTAAATTAAAGACACCATAAAATGGAGGATCCCTGCATTTGTCAGAGTTGCTTCATCCATGTCAGCTGAACTTTACAGGCTTTGATTGGTGCCAGCCAGTCTCGGCTCAGACAGGTATGCAGGATGGTGAGGGGTCCAGGTGTTCTCCCTGTTTCTCTTAAATTGGTAACGTGTATAGCGGTTTTGCAATGCATCATTTCTATTGGATCGCTGCAAAAGCATTGTAAACAGTATACATAATGTTGCAAGATAGTCATCCTGTTAATCGATGATTGGTCGAACTGTTGAGCCTTGGAGAAACTGTTTGAACCTCAGGGCACATGTTTCAATGTTTGCTCTTGTTAGCTTCCTTCCTTGTTAGCTTCATTCTTATATAAGCTATATAATGTATAAGCTGCTGTATTATTGGGTATGGGTAATGTCTGTTATGTATGGGGTTAATCGATATCTGTAATTGGATTATTAAGAGACCACCCCCATGTGGTTCGGCCCCTCGAGGTCCCGGGACATATAAAAGTTCGCTGCCACAACGCCCAGCTTTGATCTTCTGGGAGAGCGCTTGGGACAGCGTGACCTTCTGGGGTGTCTCTGATTGAGCGAGGCCTAGAGGGCTTGATCAGGCAGGTACGAGGATCGAACCCGCGGTGGGATAGGTACAGTAGTTGAACTGTAATTGCGCTTTTGTTAAAGTAAAGATTAGTTGTTTCAAGTGCTTGATTCAGTGTTTGTACTGAAACTACACTGGGGGGAAACTTAGATATGAGCAATTTACACAATGACTGATTTTCATTGTGCTGGTGTTTAGTTTCGATTAGTTTAGTCTAGACATACAGCAGTGAACCAGGCCCTTCAGCCCACCGAGTCCACGTCAACCAGCAACCACCCATACATTACTACTATCCTATACACCAGGGACAATTTACAGAAGTTAATGAACCTACATATCTACACATCTTTAGAATGTGCGAGGAAACTGGAGCACCTGGTGAAAACCCACGCAGTCACGGGGAGAACATACAAACTGCACACAGACAGCACCCGTAGTCGGGATCGAACCCAGGTCTCTGGCACTGTAAGGCAGAAACTCTACCGCTGCGCCACCGTGCCACCCCTTGGCCAAACCTCAGACAAGGGCCCCAGAAGGTTTTTTGTTGTTAAATCATGTTAAAGAGGCTACATATAAATAGTGCTCTTGTTGTTGGTAGTGGTGAATTTGGATGAATGAATCCCATCACAAGAAGAGCAAGGCGCCATTGTATGCAGATGTCGAGAAGTGCGTTCAACTCTGGCTGAATAATTTCTAATCTTGTGATGTAGACTCGATAAGAAGATCTCATCAATATCCCCTCTGACCAGCGATCGGAGTACACTAGTTCTATCCTACACACCATGGACAATTTACAATTTTTTTTTAACCGAAGCCAATTATCTGACAATTGTGTATGTCTTTTGAATGTGGGAATCACGGGAAGAACGTATAAACTCCATACAGACAGCACCCATAGTCGGGATTGAACCCGGGTCTCTCTCTCTGTAAAGGGCCTGTCCCACCAGCATGCGACTGCATGCGGCAAGCGTGACCTAACGTGGTCGCTTGAGCCGTGCGGCCTCGCGGGGCCGGTCCCACTTTGATCGCTGGAGCCGTATGGAGTTGTGCGGAGCTGGTCCCGACATCGCGCGGGGCTCCGAAAAACTGACACTGTTCAAAAATTCCGCGCGGCAACGGCCTGCAGCCACAATGAGGCCGTACGCACCATCTCGACGCCGTACGCACCATCTCGACGCCGTACGCAGTGTCTTGACGGCGTACGCCTAGCGCAAACATCCTGCGGACTTCGCTGGAACTTCACGTCAAATCGTACGGGATCACTCGACCTCCGCGCGGCCCCTGCTTCCGGTTTGGTCGCGCTCGCTGCATGCAGTCGCATGCTCGTGGGACAGGCCCTTAAGGCAGCAGCTCTACTGCTGTGCCAGCCTGCAGCTCCTGGAGTTGGAGGATTTGCTGCCTACCTTGTCAGTTAGGAGCATTCTTCTGCTCACAAACTTGCCCTGCAAATGTTGTAAGAGACAGCTGCTAAAGCCATGAGGGGAATAAGGCACAGGGGTGCCCTGTCAGATATGGTTCCGTGACCAACGTACCCACGAAGGATTTAAGCATTGAGATAGAATCTCGATCAATGGAGAGATAAGGATTATAGCCAGCTCCCGGAGCAAAAGAAGAACCAGTCAAAAAATAAGACTGAGCTGCGGCCCCAGTTCTAGCAGCGGCGGCACAGTGGCGCAGCGGATAGAGCCGCTGCCTCACAGCCCCAGAGACCTAGGTTCGATACTGACCTCGGGCGCTATCTGTGTGGAGTTTGCACGTTCTCCCCGTGACCACGTGAGGGTCTGTAGGTTAATTGTCTTCTTAAATGACCCCTAGTGCGCAGGGAGTGGAATAGAAAGTAGAAATAACTTAGAACTAATGTGATGGTCGGCATGGACTCAGTGGGCCGAAGGGCCTGTTTGCACTCTGTACCTTACAATGAATCGATCACTGTTTTTGAAAATAGTTTTAAAAATATCCCAGAACAATTAACTGTCTGAGATTCTACATTATAAATGGATCTCTCTTGGGGCTATCATGACACAGCTGCATTGCAGCAGCGTACAGTAAATCTCATTCATAAAATGGTACTCTGGGTTAAAATCTGTCCTAACCTTTCTGATGCGTATAATCACCAATGTATGCGCATATTACATGCACAGGTGGCACGTTGGCATAGCGGTAGAGCTACTGCCTTACAGCGCTTGCGGCGCCCGAGCCTCGTGTTCCATCTCGACTACAGGTACTGTCTTTACGGAGTTTGTGTACGTTCTCCCCGTGACCGCGTGGGTTTTTTTTCCCCGAGATCTTTGGTTTCCTCCCACACTCCAAAGACGTTTGTAGGTTAATTGGCTGGTATGTGTAAAATGTAAATTATCCCCAGTGTGTGTGTGTGTGTGTGTGTGTAGGATAGTGTTAATGTGCAGGGATCACTGGTCGGTGCGGACTCGGTGGGCCAAAGGGACTGTTATCGATAAACTAAACTAAACTAAAACTTAGCATCTTCACAAATCATAGAGGAGCCTAAAGGGCCTGTCCCACTTTCACAACCTAATTCACAACCTCTGCAGAGTTTGCCCTTGCCCTTGACGCAGCATGGTCGTCACAAGGTCATAGGTAGGTCGTAGCAGATCGTGATGTTAGTCGTAGGTACCCGTGGCATCAAGTAGGTCGGGGCGTTTTTTTAGCCTGATGAAAAATGTCCACGAGTAAAAAAGGTTGTGAATTAGGTCGTGAAAGTGGGACAGGCCCTTAAGGTTGAACGGAAGAATTAGTCTGAAGAAGAGTCCCGACCAGAAACATCGTCTGTCCATTCCCTCCACAGGGCGGCACGGTGGTGGTGCAGCGTTAGAGTTGCTGCCTCACAGCGCAAGAGACCCGGGTTCGATCCTGATCTCAGGTGCTGTCTGTACGGACCTTGTGTGTTCTCCCTGTGATTTCTCCGGGTGCGTCAGTTTCCTCCTATTATTCATGCACGTTTGCAGATTACTTGGCCTCTGTAAATTGTCCCTAGTGTGAAGGATAGAACTGGTGTAGTATGGGTGATCACCGGTCGGCATGGACTCAGTGGGCCGTAGATCGGTAGGGGCTGTTTCCACACTGTATCTCTAAACTGAACTAAACTAAACTGAGACGCTCGCCTGTCCCGCTGAGTTACAACAGCACTTTGTGTTGTGCTCATGATCGCAGCATCTGCAGTTCCCTGTGTCGGACGGAATTAATGGTCCAACAGTCTCTGGAGAGTTACAGCTCGTGCTGTATGACAGCAGATTGAAAACCTGCAGGACAATGTAAACATGAATCTGGGCAAACACCATTCAACTGGCTGGTATTTGGCTCCAAGATCAGAACCCATTAGGCTTGTGTAGAACGCACTGCCAGCTGAGTGCTTGCTGGCGATAGCAAAGTGATTCCAAGCGACTGTGGCATTGCCTGAAGTCCGGTTTGTAGAACTAAATGATGAGAAGAATCCACATCACACAGAGCAGACTTCCCACCATTGACTCCGTCTACACTGCACAGTGTGTTTCAGGAAAACAGCCAACATAATCAAAGACCTTCCCCACCCCGGTCATTCCTTCTTCTTCCAGCTCCCATTGGGCAGGAGATACAAAGGCTTGACAGCGCTCACCACCAGATTCCTTGATGTATTGTCACATGTCCACAAGCTGTGAACATTGTACAATGCATCTGGAACTGTTACACTACAATGACGGGACTAGTGGGAGAGTCTAGGACCACAGGTCATTGCCTCAGAATTAAAGGACGTTCCTTTAGGAAGGAGATGAGGAGGAATTTCTTCAGTCAGAGGGTGGTGAATTTGGGGAAGGTTGTGGAGGCCAAGTCAATGGATATTTTTAAGCCAGGGATAGATAGATTCTTGATTGGTACAGGTTTCCGGGGTTATGGGGCGAAGGCAGGAGAATGGAGATAGATCAGCCATGATTGAATGGTGGAGTAGACTTGATGGGCCGAATGGCTTATGGGACATTATATTCTACACTCTGATGTTTTCTCTTTGTTCTTCCTGATGTATTTGTGGTTGGCTTGATTGTAATGCATAGTATTATCCGATCTGCTCAGACGGCCCTCAAATAAAAGCTTTTCACAGGACATCACAGTGGCACAACAATGGAGGTTTTGCCTTATCGCGCCATCTTTGTTCCAGACCGTTCTTCAGGCCCAATTCCCAGAGATGCTGCCGGGCCTGCTAAGTTTCTCCAGAACTTTGCTTTTTGCTTAAAAGGAGATAGGGCGCGGAAACAGTCCCTGCGGCCCACTGAGTCCGCACCGACCTGCGATCCCCGTACACTTGCACGAACCTACACACAATGGACAATTTACAATGTTTTGTAACCAAACCCAATTAACTCACAATTAACTCACAAACCTGTACGTCTTTGGATTGTGGGAGGAAACCGGAGCACCCGGAGAAAACCCACGCAGGTCACGGGAAGAACGTACAAACTCCGTACAGGCAGCACCCGTAGTAAGGATTGAACCCGGATCTCTGGCACAATAGGGCAGCATCCCTACTGCCTGATTCTTTTCACTGACTTAATGGCGCCCAACAAAAAGCTTTTCGCTGTATCTCGGCACACTTGACAATAAGGACATTCTTCCTATGGAGGGAGTGCAGCGTAGTTTCACAAGGTTAATTCCAGGGTTGGCGGGACTGTCATATGTTGACAGAATGGAGCGGCTGTGCTTGTCTACTCTGGAGTTTAGAAGGATGAGAGGGTATCTTATTTGAACATATATGATTATTAATGGCTTGGACACGCTAGAGGCAGGAAACTTGTTCCCGATGTTTTGGGGAGTCCAGAACCAAGGGCCATAGTTTAAGAATAAGGGGTAAGCCATTTAGAACGGAGACGAGGAAACACTTTTTCACACAGAGAGTTGTGAGTCTGTGGAATTCTCTGCCTCAGAGGGCGGTGGAGGCCGGTTCTCTGAATGTTTTCAAGAGAGAGTTAGATAGAGCTCTCAAAGATAGTGGAGTCAAGGGATATGGAGAGAAGGCAGGAACGGGGTACTGATTATGGATGATCAGCCATGATCACATTAAATGGCAGTGGTGGCTCGAAGGGTCAAATGGCCTACTCCTGCACCTATTGTCTGTTGTCTACACTGAGCTAAACTATGGATAGGGCAGGTTTGGTGGGATACGGGCCAAACACAGGCAGGTTGGGATTACTGTAGCTGGTGTGGGCAAGTTGGGCAGAAGGGCTTGTTTCCACGATGTATCACTCTATGACTCTATAAAGGAAACTCATTGCTGGATCCCTGTCAGGAGGAGCTTGCCATTACATGTAGGGCTGCTTTTACTGAGTGATCAGAAGCATGAGGAATTTTCCAATTGTGAGATAATGCAAAGCAGTCTAAGAACATGACCTAAGCTAATGTTCGCGGTGGCCAAGGGATTTGCTTTGTCGATCTTGAGAAAAATGGGGAATGAAAAAAACCAACTATTCAATTGGATGACCTTTGAGCCATCTTTAATCGGAGTCTATCTTGCACTAAACATTACACTCTTTATCCTGTACCTGTAGTCTGTGGACGGCTTGATTGTAATCGTGTACAGTCTTTTAGCTAACTGGATAGCCCGAAACAAAGGGGGTAGGAAGGAACTGCAGTTGCTGGTTTAAAACCGAGATAGGCACAAAAAGCTGGCGTTACTCAGCGGGTCAGGCAGCGTCTCTGGAGAAAAGGAATAGGTGACGTTACGGGTCGAGACCCTTATTCAGACTGAGAGTCAGGGGAAAGGGAAACGAGAGATGTAGAACAAAGGAATAAAAGATATACAAAAAAGGAAACGATGATCAAGGAAAAGTGGAGCCCACAATGGTCCATTGTTGGCTGTGGACTAGGTGATAACGGGTTATGCAGACAGTGAAACTCAACAGGATGACTAGGGTGAGGGAGGGACGGTGAGGGAGGGGATGCAAGGGTTACTTGAAGTTAGCGAAAAGCTTGTTTAGCAGCCCAGCAAAAAACATTGTTGGATCAATTCGTTTTTTGTTTAGTTTAGAGGTATTGCTCAGAAACATGCCCCTCGGCATGGATCCTGGAGAAAACCCACGCAGCCCACGGGGAGAACGTAGGTACTCCTTACAGACAGCACCTCTAGTCAGGATTGAACTCGGATCTCTGGCACTGTAAGGCAGCAACTCTACCGCTTTGCCACCCTTTTTTAGTTTAGTTTAGTTTAGAATACAGTGTGGAAACAGGCTCCTTTGGCCCACCGAGTCCGTGCCGACCAGCAATCCCACCACAGTAACACTATCCTACACACACTAGGAACAATTTGTAATTTTACCAAGCCAATTAGCCTACAAACCTCTACGTCTTTGGAGTGTGGGAGAAAACCGGAGCACCGGAAGAAACCCACGCAGGTCACAGGGAGAACGCACAAACTCCGTACAGACAGCACCTGTAGTCAGGATCGAACCAGGGACTCTGGCGCTGTAAGACAGCAACGCTACCGCTGCTGCCGCCCTTCTTTCACCTTGGATTAGCAAACTACCTCAAAAACCTGATCTCTGCAAAATAGTGGAACAGTGCCGTAAGAAGGGCCTCGACCAGAAACGTCACCCACTCCTTCTCTCCAGAGATGCTGCCTGCCCCGCTGAGTTACTCCAGCTTTTTGCGTCCATCTTCGGTTTAAACCAGCATCTGCAGTTCCTTCCTGCCCATAAAGTTAAGGAGTGGGTCGAAGAAGATGGGTTTTAGAGGGAGTGCAGAAGTGACAGGTTTTCATTTGCCTGGCTGCACCTTATATTTGTTCGTACAGGCAGCTGGAGTTAACACCGCACTCCCACCCGCTCCCGCATCAGTGACTCAGCGCTGCGTCACACTGTACACTGGGGAACCAGCCACATTCCCGCCATTCCAGTCCTCAAACACGGCCCAACAAAGAACTCTGAGCCCGTCTGAGGTGTTGATAAGCTGATGTGCGGTAAACCAGGATGTTAACACTCAACAAAAGGTGATGTTTGACTTGGTGCTGTCGCAAGACGTGGAATGTGGCAGGGTGTGCCGTCGTTGATTAATGTCTTACACTGTATTGAGAAAACGTAATGCAACCCGGGAAGTCAAACGGAGCGTAGGAAGTTAAATTCCAGCAAGATCCTGAGGTCAGGATCGAACTTGGGTCACTGGCGCTGTGAGGCAGCGGCTCTACCAGCTGCACCACTGTGCCATCCTTTTAGCATCTCTGTTGACGGAGACCCGGGTTCGATCCCGACTACGGGTGCTGTCCGTACAGAGTTTGTACGTTCTCCCACTGACCTGCGTGGGTTTTTCTCCGAGATCTTCACTTTCCTCACACATTCCAAAGACGTACAGGTTTGCAAGTTAATTGGCTTCAGTAAAATTGTAAATTGTCCCTCGCATGTGTGTAGGATAGTGTTTAGTGCGGGCCGCCGGTCAGCACGACTCAGTGGGTCGAAGGGCCTAATTCCATACTGCATCTCCAAACTAAGAACTAAACCAAACTAAACCACCCTCTCTCCTGACTCTCAGTCTGAAGAAGGGTCTCGACCCAAAACGTCACCCATTCCTTCCCTCCAGAGATGCTGCCTGTCCCGCTGAATTACTCCAGCATTTTGTGTCTTAAAGTTTCTGGAGCTTCTCTGGTTGCAGAATGCATTATATAAATAAAACATAGAAGCAGAATTAGGCCATTCGGCCCATCGAGCCTGCTCCACCACTCGATCATGGCTGACCTAATTTACACTCTTCAACCCCATTCTCCTGCCTGCTCCCCGTAACCTTTGAACCCCTTTGTATGATTTGCCTGATCTGCTGAGATACACCAGCACTTTTGTGTGTGGCTTGCACTAAACGACCGGTGCTGGAACATTTCCCCGAGAAGGAATGGTTCTATTTGCAAACGAAAAAAATTGTAATTCCATTCACTGCTTCACATATTCATCCTGGTTCACTTTCACAAAGACTAACAGGATGGAGCACTAATTAACATCGATTGCTGTGTGTTCCAAATATTGGCTGCTCTCTAGAGGAAGCGGGAATGAATTCTTCCTTCACTTGAGGCTAGATAATTTTGTGTTCATGACCTCTCCCCATGTGCAACTCATTGCTCTTCCCTTTCAAGGACGTATTTAAATGTTTTCTCAGCAAGGTAAGATAAAAGGTCAGTACTGGTGCAGCCTCCACTGTTCTCCACTGCCTCCATCTGCAAATTGGAGCAAGAGCACCTCATATTTCACTTGGGCACCTCTAACTTCAAGTGACCCTTGCTTCCCCCTCTCTCTCTGTCCCTCCCCCGCCCTAGTCGTCGTACTAGTTTCACTGTTATCCTGGTGAGTTTCACTGTCTGTATCACTCATTATCACCTGGCCCGCAGCCAACAATGAACCATTGTGGGCTCTGCCTCTCCTTGTTCATCGTTGCTTTTTGCATATTTTTCATTCATTTGTACTGTACTTGTACGGTTCTATGTACCGTGTATATATCTCATTTTTTCCTTTCCCCTGATTCTCAGTCTGAAGAAGGGCCTCGACCCGAAACGTCACCTATTCCTTTTCTCCAGAGATGCTGCCTGACCCGCTGAGTAACGCCAGCATGTTGTGTCCCCGAATGAACACATGACACATATAATCTTCATGGCTGTCTCATCATCAGTCCGCCTAGACTTACGTGATCTTCGGGTGGCTAAACACTTTAACCTGGATAGGATAGAGTAAATGTGGAGATGTTTCCACTAGTGGAGGAGTCTAGGACTAGAGGTCATAGCCTCAGAATTAAAGGACTTTCAATTAGGAAGGAGATGAGGAGGAATTTCTTTAGTCAGAGGGCGGTGAATCTGTGGAATTCATTGCTTCAGAAGGCTGTGGAGGCAAAGTCAGTAGATATTTTTAAGGCAGAGATAGCTAGATTCTTGATTAGTATGGGTGTTAGGGGTTATGGGGAGAAGGCAGGAGAATGGGGTTAGGAGGGAGAAATAGATAAACCATGATTGAGTGGCAGAGTAGACTATGGGCCGAATGGCCTAATTCTGCTCCTATGATCTTATGAACTCCCCCTCCCATTCCCACACTGACTTTTCTGTCCTGGGCCTCCTCCACTGTCAGAGTGAGGCCCAGCGCGAATTGGAGGAACAGCAGCTCATATTTTGCCTGGGCAGCTTACACCCCAGCGGCAATGATTATTGACTTCTCTATCTTCAAGTAGCCCTTGCTTTCCCTCTTTCTCCTTCCCTCCCCCTATCCCAGTTCTCCGACTAGTTTTACTGTCCTCCTGATTCAATGTTATCTTTGTGTGCTTCGTTGTCAACTTCCCCAGGCAAACAATGATCTATTCCACATTCTCCCGGAGCTTCATCCCCTGTGATGTCTCGTTTTTACACCTCACCCGTCAATATCTCTATGTGTCCCTCTCCCCTGACTCTCTGTCTGAAGAAGGGTCTCGATCTGAGACATCACCCATCCCCTCTACCCAGGGATGCTGCCTGAGTTACCCCAGTATTTTGTGTCTTATCTTCATCAGCAACACTGGAGCATGGTGGACTCCATCGCCATTGCTGTAGTTTTTACCCCAACCTGCAGCCCAGGCAAGTGGCGCAGAGCATCGAGAGTGACACAGTGGCGCAGTTGGTACAGCTGCCTTCTCGCAGTGCCGGAGACCCCGGTTCGAGCCTCACATCGGATTCTGTCTGTCCGCGCGTTCTCACGTTCTCCCTGTAACCGCGCGGGTTTCCTCACACGTCCCAATGACGTGAGTTTGTAGGTTAACGGCCTCTGTGTATTGGACCTGATGTGCGGGGAGTGGGTGGGAAAGTGGGATAGCATGGAACTTGCGTGAACGGGTAATGGAAGTTCAGCGTGCACGATGGGCTGAAGGGACTGTATCATTCAATCATTCATCTGTTGGACCCTCTATTCAAGATGATGGGCGATGCTCTTGTGTCACGCCAACTTCAAATCCCCTTTCCTCTTTGTGCTCCTTTCTAGGGCGGCACGGTGGCGCAGCGGTGCAGTTGCTACCTTTCAGCGCCAGAGACCCGGGTTCGATCCTGACTACGGGTGCTGTCTGTACAGAGTTTGTACAATCTCTCTGTGACCTTCCCGGGTTTTAACCGGGAGTTCCGGTTTCCTCCCACACTCCAAAGACGTACAGGATTGTAGGTTCATTGGCTTGGTTAAGTTTGGTGCAGTTTATTGTCACGTGTACCGAGGTACAGTGAAAAGCTTTTGTTGCGTGCGAACCAGTCAGTGGAAAGACAAACCATGATGATCGAGCCATTTACAGTGTACAGATACAGACGCTCCCCGATTTACGATGCTTCGACTCGCGATATTTCGACTTTACGATCGGGAACGGCAGCGAGCCGCACGCCACTTCCGGTCACGTGACCGTAATATATCGCAATGCGTTGGTGACATTTTCGGTTTACGATGGGTGTATCGGAATGTAACCCCATCTTAGGTCGAGGAGCAGCTGTACATGATAGAGGGAATAACATTTAGTACAAGGTAAAGCCAGCAAAACCCGATCAAGGATAGTCCGAGGGTCACCAATGAGGTAGATGGTAGTTCAGCACCGCTCTCTGGTTGTGGTCGGATGAAATTGTCCCTTGTCTTAGAGTGCGGGGATCGCTGGTCGGCACGGACTTGGTGGGCCGAAGGGCCTGTTTGGGCACTGTATCTCTAGACTAAACTAAACATTGACTCTTTAAGGGATAGACATCACATATCCCAGGAACGTGAGGCAATAAGTGGCTTCTCACACTATTATTGAGGTGTTTAATCAACACTTCATATCTGACCTCAGCATAGTGTGGTTGCTCAGAATTTATTGCTTGCATACGAGGTTAGATTTCCGCAAATATAAAAGCATTTTGGCGGAGCTGCCTACGAGTAATTCTGTTTCTGGTAGATTAATTGAATTTGAATTGCTGCATATTATTTAAATCAGCTTTGCCCCCTCATTGCGAATTCAGACGTTTAAATAACAGCTCGGGTAAGCCAAGGCAATATTGGAAACTTATCAAAATTAATGTACTATGTGTGCTGCAACTTTCATATCACTCAATCACTCAGAGAAATGACCTGGTAACATAATATAGATACAGTACAACGCTGCCAACAGGTCTTAGAACCAGGCAGAGACCATACGGCCTCCATCTTGAACCTGACATTATCGATCACTGTCTTAAAAGCTCTGATTTTCCCAGAATCTGTGGCCTCGCAATGTCAAATTATTTCTTGGCATCTTGGAATAACAACTATGGTTTTGCTTCAAGGATAAAAAAGGATTTCAATCAACAAAACCAAAAGATAAGCAGGCATGCATGTTGTTGGCAGCCTGATCCCATCTTAATCACGGACCAGTCTCACCCCGGTCACTCCCTCTTCTCCCCTCTCCCACCTCAGGCAAGCGGTACAGAAGCTTGAAAACGCACACCTCCAGATTCAGGGACAGTTTATTCCCAGAGTGTTTGAAGGCGCTGGGCCTCTAGTTGCTAGTTTAGAAAGATGACTCCCCCCCCCCCCCCCCCCCTTTCAAACTTACCGAATAGTGAAAGGCCTGGATAGAGTGGATGTGGAGAGGATGTTTCCACTAGTGGGAGAATCTAGGACTGCAAGGTCATAGCCGCAGAATTAAAGGACGTTCCTATTAGCAAGGACATGAGGAGGAATTTCTTTAGTCAGAGGGTGGTGACTGTGGAATTCTTTGCCACGGAAGGCTGTGGAGGCCACGTCAATGGGTATTTTCAAGGCAGAGATTGATAGATTCTCGATCAGTAGGGGTGTCAGGGGTTATGGGGAGAAGGCAGGTGAATGGGGTTGAGAGAGAAATATAGATCAGCCACGATTGAATGGTGGAGTAGACATAATAGACAATAGACAATAGGTGCAGGAGTAGGCCATTCCGCCCTTCGAGCCAGCACCGCCATTCAATGTGATCATGGCAGATCATCCACTTGATGGGCCAAATGGCCTAATTCTTCTCCAATCACTAATGAACTTATGAACTGTAATCAGGCAACTGAACGGTCCTCTCACCAACTGGAGTGCGGTCCGGACCGCCCATCGACCTCATTGGAGAAGGTTGAACAATGTGCAATCACACTTTAGTGGACTTCAATGTCATATCTTTGCACTAAGTGTTGCACCCCTTGTCCTTTATATATGTGTATGGTGGGTGCTTAGATTGTATCCATGTATAATCTTTTCTTTGACTGGATAGCATGCAAACAAAAGATTTTCACTCCTCCTCGGTACATATGACAATATTAATCATAACTAAACTATTGGGTGGGGAGTGCGTTCAAAGTCCTCTAAACCTAATGAAGGATTGCTTTCATTTTCTAAGAAAAGCAACAAGGACCATGAAACTACGCACCTACATCAACTGACCTCTATTCACCATGGATGAGATCTTCTGCTTGTTCTATCCCCTTACACTAGCACCATCCGACACACACTAGGGACAATTTACAATTTTACCAAGTCCAATTAGCCTACAAACCTGAAGGTAGCCACAAGTGCTGGAGAAACTCAGCGGGTGCAGCAGCATCTGTGGAGCGAAGGAACTAGGCAACTCTACCGCTGCGCCATCGTGCTACCAATCCGCTTTGATTTCATAACAAGCAGAACAAAGCTTGTCACTGTACCTCGGTACACGTGACAATAACGAACCTGAAGCTAACCCTTTTTGCCCAGGTTTTCAATTCAAATGGGAAAAGGAATTAGCCCAATGAACTGCGCTGACTCTGACAAGATGTCAGCAGATTGAGGAAATTAGATACTTTCCTGTAGCCTCCGAGATCCAGTCTAGAATGACAGGTTGAAGGCTTCCTCTGTCTGCGAGTTGGTATTCACAGGGGCGGCACGATGGCGCTGTGGTAGAGTTGCTGCCTTACAGCGCCAGAGACCCGGGTTCGATCCTGACTACGGGCGCTGTCTGTACGGTTTTGTACGTTCCCCCTGTGACCTGCATGGATTTCCTCCGGGTGCTCCGGTTTCTGGCTGCAAAGACGTACGTACAGGTTTGTAGGTTAATTGGCTTCAGTAAGTTGGAAAAATTATCCGATGGTGCTAATAATGTGTGGCGATCGCTGGTCGGCACAGGCTCGGAGGGCCGAAGGGCCTGTTTCTGTGCTGTATTTCTAAAAGGTAAAGTGTGAAAGTCTTATTCTAGCTTCTTCGTGTGTTGTTCCCAGGCACAAAACTGTCCTGATTCAGCATCAAGTGCCGGGACGTCATTGTTTGTCTGGTGCGAGAAAAAGGAAGAAGGAATGTGGCAACTAATGCATAGTTTGGGGGAAGAACGTACCTGAACATCGTGAAGCTAAATGGTAACGGGGAGAGTGCGGGGGAATGGAGAGTGTGAGAGATACTGAGAGGTGGCGGGAGGCAATGAGACAGCAACAGTGAAACACGGCAATACATAGGAACCAGGAGGGAAGATCGCAGGAGAGAGAAATAGATTGATTGGGAGAGAGAGAGAGAAAAATACTGTGCGTGAGAGATAGTGAGAGAAGGAGAGAGAGAAAGAGAGAGACAGGGAGCGGAGGGGAGAGAAAGCGGAGAGAGTGGAGGGAGAGGGGGAGACGAGGGGGGGAGGGGAGAGGTGGGGAGGGGAGAGGTGGTGAGTGGAGCGGAGGGGAGGAGGGGGGAGGAGAGGGGAGGAGGGTAGAGGAGGGGAGGTGAGGGGAAGGAGGAGGAAGAGGAAGGCAGAGCGGGTGAGGGAGACTAACTGTGAGGAAGAGGGACAGGAGAAAGAGTATTGAGATATTTCGAGAGGTACACCGTGAGAGACAGACAGATACACAGTCAGATCGGTAGACAGTTGGAGAAAGAATACAGGTACCATTATAGACTATGAAACTGCTGCACAAAATATAAAACCAGTGGGGGTTCCAAGTGGAGAACTAAATGTATGTTTCCTGGCTGTGTGACAGAGAGACTCTGCTCTGGGAATATTTAAAACCTCTCCCGATATCCTGGCCAGAGTTCTTTGTCCTGCCAATAAAAACCATGGTGATCGCTCATTCCTGATTGTGTGTGGCACAGATTGATTGCTAGTTTTGCCTTCCTAACTTCAAAATAATTCATTGCATGCAGTGCTCCCAGACACTCCAATGGTACGAAGCTCGAGTATTATGTGAGGAGATGACAAGCTTCTATATTTAATAGCCTTCTCGCTAAAGGCAGGGGAATCCTAATTGCTGCATTCAATCAATGGGCAATTATTTGTGGAATCTGAAACATCTGTGGAATCCGCACCCTCTGTCCTTTCTTCCTGCTCCTGCATCGTCTCCTGCAAACAGGCTGCGGGGGTCCGACAGCATGCAGCCCCCGTGCAACCTGAAAATGGGCCGGCATGCCTGCTCAGACTCTGCAGAGCGTGGGTTTGCGATGCGAGTCTGGAGAACGGGCGGCGCGGTGGCGCAGCGCTAGAGTTGCCGCCTTGCAGCGCTGGCTACCCCGGTTTTGATCCTGACTAAGGGTGCTATCTGTACGTTCTCCGTGTGACCAGCGTAGGTTTTACTCCGGGTGCTCCAGTTTCCTCCCACACTCCAAAGACGTACAGGTTTGTAGGCTTGGTATAACTATAAATTGTCCCTGGAGTTAGTGGATAGTGTTTGTGCGTGGGGATCGGTGGTCGGCACGGACTCGGTGGGCCGAAGGGCCTGTTTCTAAACTAAACTAAATTAAGAATGCAAGGGTCCTTGTCACGGATCAGTTCTAACAGCTCTGTAAAACAGAGGGCTCTCTGATCTGCGGATTGTTCCCAGGGACACATTCGGACACGGACATCGACTGCTGCTGGAAGGTCATCAACTCGGCGAAGGACGCTCTTTGCCCTGCCCGAGACCTGTTGACCTCCCAGCAGAGCGAGATGTCCGTCGGGGAATGTTGCCGTGTGTTTCGCTCCAGACGTGCTGGGGGACGCATTGTAAACACCTGCCTCAGCGCAACCTTGCCCACAAGTGCCTTTCTCTTTATATTCAAGTTTGTAAGTTCATGTGATAGGAGCAGAATTAGGCCATTCGGCCCATCAATGCTACTCCAGCATTCAATCGTGGCTGATCTATCTCTCCCTCTCAATCCAATTCCCCTGCCTTCTCCCCATGACCCCTGACACCCGTAGTAATCAAGAATCTATCTATCTCTGCCGTACAAAAATATCAGTTGATCGACTCCACAGCCTTCTGTGACAATGAATCCACAGGTTCACCACCCTCTGACTGAAGAAATTCCTCTTCATCTCATTCCTAAAGGTACTTCCTCTAATTCTGAGGCTACGACCTCCTGTCCTACTCTCCCACGAGTGGAGACATCCTCTACACATCCACTCTATCCAGGCCTTTCACTATTCGGCAAGTTTTAATGAAGTGCCCGCTCATCTAAACCCCCCCTCATTCTAAACTCCAGCGAGTAGAGGCGCAGTGCTGTCAAATGCTCATCATATGTTAACCCACTCACATCTCCTCTTCTCTCCTTTTCTGACACCCCTATCTCTCCTGCCTTGCCACTTACTCCATCCATCTGCCAATTAATCCTTCCTCAGCTGTATCCACCTATCACTCGCCAAACTTTGTCCAGCCCTTACCTTTCTTTCCCAGCTTTCTCCCCCTCCCACCCACACCCCAGCAGTCTGAAGAAGGGTCCCGACCCGAAACGTCGCCTGTCCATTCTGCGTGACCTGCTGAGTTACTTCAGCACTTTATGTTCTGTTTCTAGCTGGTAGTGGAATTTAAGTTTATACATTCCTCTCGGCACGCCAGTGGCCACTTTATTTCACAGAGCTTCTGCATTAACAGAATCTCATCCTCAAAGTTGCAGATTTTTAGTTTAGTTTAGAGATACAAAGCGGAAACAGGCCCTTCGACCCACCGAGTCTGCACCGACCAGTGATCCCCGCACACGGACACTATCCTACACATACTAGGGATAATTTACATTTGTACCGAGCCAATTAACCTGCAAACCTGTACGTCTTTGAAGAGTGGGTGGAAACCAAAGCTCTGGGAGAAAACCCACACGGTCACGTGGAGAACGTACTAACTCCGTATAGACAGCACCCGTAGTTAGGATCCAACCTGGGTATCTGGCGCTGTAAGGCAGCAACTCTACCGCTGTGCCCAATGTTTATGTGGATATTCACAATTAAGATAAATTTACACTGAATAATAATAATAATAATGTTCAGTAAATAAAGGGACATTCCTGGGCAAAAATTAGCAGAATTTATGAATTAATTATTACACGTGTTAATTTTAACTCGTGTGATTTTCACTTTGCAAGTGAGTTTATCCAAGACTCCAGTTGAATCAGCAAATACTGACTAGGATTGCATCTACAGAATTCATGCCAGAATCTACTGCTTAAATGTCACTTAAACTGACTGCCAACAAGCCTTTAACAAAGGTAGACAAAAATGCTGGAGAAACTCAGCGGGTGCGGCAGCATCTATGGAGCGAAGGAAATAGGCAACGTTTCGTGCCGAAACGTTGCCTATTTCCTTCGCTCCATAGATGCTGCCGCACCCGCTGAGTTTCTCCAGCATTTTTGTCTACCTTCGATTTTCCAGCATCTGCAGTTCCTTCTTGAGCCTTTAACAAACATAAGCGTTGCCTAGCGAAGTATTTTGTACCTCTCATTTTCTTCCCTCTTCTCTCTCTGTCCCTCCCCCACCCTAGTCGTTGTACTAGTTTTGCTGTCGTCCTGTTGAGTTTCACTGTTTGCGTAATTCGTTATCACCTGGCCCACAGCCAACAATGGACCATTGTGGGCTCCACCTTTCCTTTATCATCTTTGCTTTATGCACATCCTCCATTCATTTCCCCCCCGAGTACAATCTATATCTCTCGTTCCCCTTTCCCCTGACACTCAGTCTGAAGAAGGGTCTCGACCTGAAACGTCACCCATTCCTTTACTCCAGAGACCCGCTGAAATACCCCATGCTTGTGTGTATCTGGTCTGTCTCTGGTTTAAACCTGCATCTGCAGTTCCTTGTTATTTAAACTGTAGTAATGAGGTTCATGGTTTATTTGACTTGCTGCGAATTTTGAGCCATCCTTCTTTGGTCTATTTAACGTGCCAAGAGACACATTGTGGCTTGGTGCAGCCACCGGCAAGACTCCATGGGGAAGGACCACAGCCTAGGGTCCATCCAGTGCTGGACATTGAGGGGCAGAGTCCGGTGGGAAGGGATATCACCCTAGGGGGGACCACATGAATAGAAACATAGAAAATAGGTGCAGGAGTAGGCCATTCGCCCCTTCGAACCAGCACCGCCATTCAATATAATCATGGCTGATCATCAAGAATCAGTACCCTGTTCCTGCTTTCTCCCCATACCCGTTGATTCAGTAAGCCCTAAGAGCTAAATCTAACTCTCTCTTGCATACATCCAGCGAATTGGCCTCCAATGTCTTCTTTGGCAGAGAATTCCATAGATTCACAACTCTCTTGCTGAAAGAGTATTTCCTCATCTCAGTCCTAAATGGCCTACCCCTTATTCTTAAACTGTGACCCCTGGTTCTGGACTCCCCCAACATCGGTAACATTTTTCCTGCATCTTCCCTGTACAATCCCTTATGAATTTTATATGTTTCTACATGATCCCCACTCATCCGTCTAAATTCCAGTGAATATAAACCCAGACCCACCATCCCAGGAATTAACCTGGTGACCCTACGCTGCACTCCCTCATTAACAAGAATGTCCTTCCTCAAATTAGGAGACCAAAACTGCACACAATACTCCAGATGCTGTCTCACCAGGACCCTGTACATCTGCAGTAGGATCACCTTGCTACTGTACTCAAATAATTTCGCTATGAAAGCCAACATGTCATTAGCTTTCTTAACTGCCTGCTGTACCTGCATGCTTACTTTCAGTGACTGATGTACAAGGACACCTAGGGCTCGTTGTACCTCCCCTTTATCTTAATCTGCCACCATTCAGAATAACGTGTGTTAACTCTACTAAGTGTAGCACTATTGAATGTATAGACAAGAAAAAACTATGAACAACTTTTGCAAAGTTTTTTGTTTTGTAAATATTTTTTATTGCAAATAAAATTTATTTTTGGAAAAAAAATTCACACGCCAATAAGATGAAATGAGAAACAACAAATAGATTTGCCTGAAGAAGGGTCTCGACCCGAAACGTCACCTATTCCGTTTCTCCGCAGATGCTGCCTGACCCGCTGAGTTACTCCAGCTTTGTGTGTCTATCTTCGGTGTAAACCAGCATCTGCAGTTCCTTCCTACACAAATAGATTTTGTGACTTTTGTAAAAAATATGGCATGTTTAAATGTGTTTTTAAATACATCTGGATAGGCCAGTCTCGTTTTGGCTTAATGTCAATTTTTGACTGATAATACGGCTGTGAACTAGCATGGGACTTGTTACTATGTTTACTATGGGCACGATATAAATGCAATTGTTGGAAGTATTTACACCTGGTTCCTTCTGAGAGAGGAAGTCGTTAACATTGAAAAACAGTGACAACATTACATTTCTGCCAACATTAAAGGCGGCACAGTGGCGCGGTAGTAGAGCTACTGCCTTACAGCACCAGGATCCGGGCTCGATCCCAACTACGGGTGCTTGTCCGCACGGAGTTTGTACCTTCTCCCCGTGACCCGCGTGGGTTTTCTCCGAGATCTTCAGTTTCCTCCCACACACCAAAGACGTACAGGTTCGCAGGGTAATTGGCTTGGCATAAAATGTAACATTGTCCCGAGTGTGTGTCGAGTAGTGTTATGGCCCTGTCCCACGGTACAAGTTCATTCCAAGAGCTCCCCCGCGTTTGCCCTGATTCGAACTCGGAGATTTACAGTAATGGCCACTCGTCGGTACTCGGGGCTCTCATGGACATTTTTCAACATGTTGAAAAATCTTCACGAGTCTTCCCGTGCTTACCTGCCGTTAGCGAGTCTTCCCTAGTACCTGCCGTTAGCGTTACGAGCCGCTAAGAGACGTCCCCGAGCTCCGACGTACCCGCTACGTTCATTCTCCGTGATTACCCCGAGTTTGATTTTTTTTAAACTCGGGAGAGCTCTTGGGATGAACTCGCACCGTGGGACAGGGCTATTAATGTGTGGGGATCACTGGTCGGTGACAACTCGGCGAGCGGAAGGGCCTGTTTCCGCGCCGTATCTCTAAAACTAAAATCAAAAGACTGGGGCTTGCATTTGGCCCTCCCCCTTCCCAATTCATATATATTTCCGTATAGATTTCCAAAGTTCAACTAAATTATTGTTCCACTGCCATTTCCATTTGGTAGCTAAAGATAGAAATGGAAATAGGAAACAGGATCCAAACACAGTGAACTTGTGGTGCAGGGATAGGGTATCAGAATCATTCCAGCGTTCAAAACAGTGCCTTGTAACCAAATATATGTTTTAGATTTTCTCAATAATTCCATGATTTCAGCAACATTTTTGATAACATTCAAAAAACTCTTGACCTTCCTAGTAATCAACTGTAATTTCCCTGCACTTTACCCTGAGATGCATCAGTATCACCTGTACCCCTTCACCCCCCCCCCCCCGCTTTCCCCCATCTGCTTCCATCTATATTCCTTCCTCTAGCTTCACATTTCCTCTACCCATATCTCCTTAGTTTAGAGATATAATGTGGAAACAAGCCCCTCGGCCCACCGTTTCTGAGCCGACCAGCGATCCCCGTGCATTAGCGCTATCCTACGCACTGTGGGACAATTTACAATTTTTACCAAAGTCAAATGAACCTACAAACCTGTACGTCTTTGGAGTGTGGGAGGAAGCAAGAGCACCCGGAGAAAACCCACGTGGTCATTGGGAGAACGTACAAACTCCACACAGGCAGCACCTGGAGTCAGGATCAAACCCAGGTCTCTGGTTCAGTAAGTCAACAACTCTACCGCTGTGTCACGGTGCCACCCTCTCTAGTCTTTGTCCGATCATCTGCCAATAAAAAGTCCACTTCACCTGAATAGAGTCACAGTCATAGAGTCATTCCACGTGAAAACAGGCCCTTCAGCCCAACTTGCCCACACCGACCAATTTGTCCCATCTACACTAGTCCCATCTACCCATGCTTGGCCCATATCCCGCTAAACCTGTCCGATCCATAGACCTGTCCAATTATCTCTTAAAGGTTATGATAGTACTTGCCTCAACTACCTCCTCCGACAGCTTGTTCCATACATCCCCCACCCTTTGTGTAAATAAATTATCCCTCGGGTTCCTATTAAATCTTTCCTCCCTAATCTTAAGCCTATATAGTCTGGTTCTTGATTCCCCTACACTAGGCAGATGACTGAATTTACCCAATCTATTCCTCGCATAATTTTGAAACTAAACACAATGCTCTAAATGTAACCTCACCAACGTCTTATACAACTGTAACATGACCTTTCAACTTTATACTCTTATACTCAAGATTCAGACTGATGAAAGCCTTTCTGACGACCCTATCTACCCATGGCGCCACTTTCAAGGAACTGCAAGATTCCTGTGCTCTACAACACTCCCCTGGGCCCTGCCGTTCACTGTGTAGGTCCTGCCCATGTTAGACTTCCCAAGTTGCTACACCTCACATTTCTCTCTATCCACCTATCACTCGCCAAACCTTGTCCTCCAGCTTTCACCCCCCTCCCCCACCCTCCCTCCTACTGTGCAACTAGCGTGAAGGGTCCCGACCCAAAAACGGTGCCTATCCACGTCCTCCAGAGATACTGCCTGTCCCGCTGAGTCTCGACAACACTTTGCATATCGCAAATCTTCCACGTTTATGTTCACAGTCCACAGGGCTGACAAAGGGGGATTGGGGGGGGGGGGTGGGGGAGGGGTGAAGAAGCACTTGCATTTGAAGCTGGCACTGGGCACTTTTGCCGGCCATTTAGCCCCGCCCGTCTGTCCCTCGATTCAGCGAAACACTTAACTGTTTCAAATCTCTCAGTGTACAATAAATCACCTAGCGATGCAGCGACAGCTGCAACATAGGCATAAAGTAGCAGTCATTTTTCTCATAGCAAGACAGTCAGTTGACATGTGTTATTGATTGCAACTCGGGGAATGAGTCAATAGCAGACGGGTTTTAATGCAGGACATATAAACAAGGACTCGAGCTGAGAGCTGGGGCCCAACAGAGCAGAAGGTTCCATTAAAACACGACATGGGTTTGCTGGTAGACACAAAATGCCGGAGTAACTCAGCGGGTGAGGCAGCGTCTATGGAGAGAAGGAATTGGCGACGTTTCGGGTCGAGAACCCTTCCTCAGACTGATGTCAAACCCCTTTCTGCTTTCCGCAGAGACCGTTCCCTCCGTAACTCCCTGGTCAACTCGTCCCTTCCCACCCAAACCACCCCCTCCCCAGGTACGTTCCCCTGCAATGGACGTTGACTTCTCTAACTTCAGGTAGCCCGTGCTTTCACTCGAAGGGCCGAATGGCCTACTCCTGCACCTATTGTCTATTGCCTCTCCCCTTTTCCAGCTCCCCCCCCCACCCCACCCCACAATCACTGAAGATGGGTCTCGACTCGAAGCGTCACCTTTCCGTGTTCTCCAGAGATGCTGCCTGACCCGCTGAGTTACTCCAGCACTTTGTGTCCTTTTTCTATGACCTTATCAGTCCCTGATGACTTGGTCAGTGTGGAAGATCACATTGCAAAGCAAGTACCAGACAACCCCCAAATGAAATACTCCCCCTCACTAACGCCGTGACCAAGTAAAATATAAAACCAACAGCCTGCGAAATAGATCAATCTTAAAGAGACTGTCATTAGGTGAAGATCAGTTTATAAAATGGAGGAGGGAGAGAGAAGGGTAGGAGCGGGAGTTGGTTTACTAGTATCAATTCTGCATGTCAGAGGAAGCATTTGTCAAACCGAACAACTACATTAGTTCAATATTTTTATCGGACATGTAAGAGAGAAGGCAATAATTTCCTGTGCTAGCAGAATTCCCACAGGATTTTGTACATATTCAATAACATCACTCCACAAGGAGGGCTTTTAAGAAAAAGATTCATTCTCCCGAGTGCAGATGCGCCGTTATCAATGCATCGAAAACACAACAACAGACATTGCCTTCTAATAAACCTAGAGTTTAATAATGTCAGCTCGCGAAAAGGCCGCCGAACCGTCAAGCCCTGATGAAACCCGTCAGGAAAAGTTACACACGGTACAATATCAAAAATATGACAATTATTTCATCGTGCAAGTGGATCTTTTTGAAGATTAGTACTGACATCAGCAGGATCGTCCTTTTATGAATTTGATTGTGCATGTGTAGGAGGGAACTGCAGATGCTGGTTTAAACCGAAGATAAGACACAGAAAGCTGGAGAAAGGGCCTGTCCCACTTGGGTCGTCATTTGCACGTCATTTACGCGTCACGACGCACGATGCCCACATGGTGCGCATTACGCCCGCATGGTGCGTGGTGACGTAGGCAGTGATGCACGGTCGCGCGCGGCTTCCCCAGGATTTTGGGATTCACAAAATCTTTGCTCGCCACCGGCGTGACGTGCAAATGACGCCCAAGTGGGGCAGGCCCTTAACTCAGCGGGTCAGGCAGCATCTCTGGAGAAAAGGGATAGGTGATGTTTACAGTCGAGACCCTTCTTCAGTTTGAAGAAGTCTGAAGTGTGTGTGCGCGTGTGTGTGTGTGTGTGTGTGTGTGTGTGTGTGTGTGTGTGTGTGTGTGTGTGTGTGTGTGTGTGTGTGTGTGTGTGTGTGTGTGTGTGTGTGTGTGTGTGTGTGTGTGTGTGTGTGTGTGTGTGTGTGTGTGTGTGTGTGTGTGTGTGTGTGTGTGTGTGTGTGTGTGTGTGTGTGTGTGTGTGTATATATATATGTATACGTTTCGGGCCGAAACATCACCTATTTCCTTCGCTCTATAGATGCTGCTGCACTCGCTGAGTTTCTCCAGCATTTTTGTGTACCTTTAAAATTCTTCTTTGCTGTGCATCCCAAACTAAAGTGTTTGATCTGAGATATCCGTGGATTCTGCTCAAGGGCTGTGAAACAAATGGATGTTATTGTATGGATTTGAACACCCAAACACTGCCAACTTAATGTACAGGAAGGAACTGCTGAAGTGGAGTTTACACCGAAGATAGACGGAAAATGCTGGAGTAACTCAGCGGGTCAGGCAGCAGCTCTGGAGAGGAGGAATGGGTGATGTCTGAAGATGGGTTTCGACCCGAAACGTCACCCATTCTTTCTCTCCAGAGATGCTGCCTGTCCCGCTGAGTTACTCCAGCATTTTATGTCTATCTTCACTGCCAACTTAAAGAGCACCCTAACTTCCAGGTCAAATGGGAATTCAAGTCTCTGAAATGGTTCAAAAATATTTTGTTTTTGAACTACCTTGCCTGATCTCATTTGTTGCCGGCTGTGATTTGTCCTGGCCTTTAAGTTTAGTTCAGTTTAGTTTAGAGATACAATGCTGAATGAAAAAGGCCCTTCGGCCCACCAAGTCCGCGTCGACCAGTAATCCCCGCTCGCTAACACTAGCCTACACACACTTAGGGACAATTTACAATTTCACCAAGCCAATTGTCCTGCAAACCTGCACGTCTTTGGAGTGTGGGAGGAAACCGGAGCACCCGGAGAAAACCCACGCAGGTAACGTGGGGAAAGTACAAGCTCCATACAGACTGCACCCGTAGTCAGGATCGAACCTAGGGTCCCTGGCGCTGTAAAAGACCCAGGTTCGATCGTGACTACTAATCCTGACTGTCTGTACAGCGTCTGTACGTTCTCCCCATTTTTCTCCGGTTTTCTCCCAAATTCCCAAAACGTACAGGTTTGTAGTTAAGTCACAAAATGCTGGAGTAACTCAATGGGACAATGGATAGAAGGAATGGGTGACGATTCATTCCCAGTCTGAAGAAGGAACTCGACCTAAAACATCACCCATTCCTTCTCTCCCGAGATGCTGCCCATCCATGCTGAGTTACTCCAGCTTTTTGTGTCATTTCAGGTCGAGACCTTTCTTCACACAAAATTGGTTTTGTTATTCATGGGACCTTAGCCGCACATGGCTTGCTTATAGGATGTAATTACACTTCAAGAAAAAAAATCCATTGTCAGTGATGTACTTTGGGATGAACTGCAAATGTTATGGGCACTATATAAAAGCAAGTTCTTTCACCGACACGGCCAGATCAAAGACTGAAAGAACCCTGCCTTGCTACCGACCTTCTCATTTATTTTGCATTTGGAGTGCAATTGAGACCAAACCCACAGAAAGTCGCAGTTGTTCGCAGACAAGCAAAAAGTGGAGCAGGCAATTAATTGATTGTTCCCACATGGATGACGACAATTAGTGGCCATACAATACAATCGCAGTAACGCAGCTAAAACATCCTCAGACGCTCCCACAGGGGAGTGTCCGACTTGGAAAGTGTGGAAGGAGCCGTCCTTAAGGCAATTTTGAGGAAATTAGTTTGGTTTAGAGACACAGCGCGGAAACAGGCCCTTCGGCCCACCGAGTCCGTACCGACCAGCGATCCTCCCGCGCACGAACGCTATCCTACACAACCCCAGGGACAATTTACATTCATACCAAGCCAATTAACCTACAAACCTGTACGTCTTTGGAGTGTGGGAGGAAACCGAAGCACCCGGAGAAAAGCCACGCAGGTCGTGGGGAGAACGTACAAACAGCACCCGTAGTCAGGATGGACCCTCAGGACTCTGGCGCTGTGAGTCGGCAACTCTACCACTGCGCCCTTATATATTTTGAACGAGTGGGCTGCTGAAGAAATGCAGCAAATAGAATATCCGGGAACGTTGTTCCATTGTAAAGCAGAGTGACATCTAAAATCTCTGCTCACAATCAAGGGGCACAGAGAGGATTAAAACAGCTTCACATTTTATATGGAGCCTTTCATGTGTTTAGGGCATTTCAAAGCACTTTAAATTCAAGTGAGTTTCTTTTGAGGAAACTTCTCTGCGTCTGAACACTATTCAACAGCCACCTACTGCACAGCTTATTGAGGGGCCAGTCGCATAATCTGCCAGCACAAATGCTTTAAATGCAATGACTGAAAGTAGCCATTTATTGGTAGGAAATGGCAACTGATGGGAACAGACCTCAAGTGTAGATCCCTTCAAATGGAAAAGAATGCAGAAGTAAATTGTGAGTTTTTCATTCCAATCAATGAGAATAAATATTAGCAATTAAATTCAACATTTAGACATGGTTTGTATTTAGTATTTTACTTTCGTTTAGAGATACAGCGCGGAAACTGGCCCTTCGGCCCACTGAGTCCGCACCGACCAGCGATCCCCGCACACTAACACTATCCTACACACACACACACACACACTAGGGACAATTTGCAATTTTTAACAGAAGCCAATTAGCCTACAAACCTGTACGTCTTTGGAGTGTGGGAGGAAACCGTGACACCCAGAGAAAACCCACGCAGGTCACGGGGAGAACGTACAAACTCCGTACACGCAGCACCCGTGGTCAGGATCAAACCCGGGTACTGGCACTGTTAGGCAGCAGCTCTTGCCACCGCTGTGCCACCGTGCCGCTCAGATGCCAACAATAGCATTGCTCTTAACTGAATAAATCTCTATATAGTTCCATCAACCATGCATTGGGATATTATCCATGCAAAGATTTCTCCAAAGAGAACCAACCTGACTACATTTCCATTGATTAGAGGGGAGAGAATCGTTCAATGCCGTTAATAATAAGTCATGAATATGGAACCAAATATCCAAGTTGCCTTAATCCTAAATCACAAAATATGATCGGTACCTACGGTTGCCAACTTTCTCACTCCCAAATAAAGGACAAAAGGTCAAAATAAGGGACAGATTCCCGATGGCAATTCGTTGACTGACTCGGCCGTGGCTGGGTGAATGATGAGTTGGCCCGGGTGCTGGACTGCACACAAGGCCCAGCTGGCAAGCGGCCCGGCTGAGGAGTTTTGGCCCTGGCGATGTCACGCTCCCAGTCCAGCACCCCATCCAACTCATGAACCGATGATCGGCCATGAGAAGCCGATGTCACCCATCCCTTCTGTGGTGGTGGTGGTGGTGTCGGCGGTAAGCGAAGGTCTGAATGTTGGACAGCTGGCCGGGCTGCCGACCGACGGGGCCACGGGCGAGGCGCTGTTGCTGCACTCCATGGGCTGCACTACGTCGGGACAGGTGAGGTGGGGCCGGAAGTGGCACTCAGACCCGACAGTCCCTCGATCCGAGTAGTAGCAGTCAAATACGGGACAAGGGCGGTCCCATATGGGACAAACCAATTTAGCCCAATATACAGGATGTCCCGGCTAATACGGGACAGTTGGAAACCCTATAGGTGCCTTACACAAGAGATCCATGTTAACGCTACGAATAAAGCTACTAATATTCATCATCGTCCATTGGAATGAATTATATCCATTTTATTTCCTCATTTTCAGAAGTAAAGAACCATCTCCTGGCTCCAATCAATGAATATTGCCGGCCAAATAATTTAGTTTCGTTTATTTTAATTCAGTTTAGTTTATTGTTGTGTAGGAAGGAACTGCAGATGCTGGTTTACACCAGAGATCGACACAACACGCTGGAGTAACTCAGCGGGACAGGCAGCATCTCTGGAGAGAAGGGATGGGTGACATCTAGGCCTTTCGCTGAGTTACTCCACCATTTTGTGTCTACCTTCGGTGTAAACCAGCATCTGCAGTTCCTTCCTACAAATATCAAATCTAACCTTGGCCTCAGGAAATGTGCACTTCTTATTTTCTCAGTTTAAGGGCTAAGTACCTGGTGGCACTGGATGGATGAAGTAGGGCCGTGATGCCGGCGGCTGCTTCCACCACCGCCCCGCGCAAAGATGACATCCGCGGGCACGTTGAGAGAGAATAAAACTCATCCCAGCTGTGGTAACCCTTCAACCTTCTCCAAGATCTCCGGATTCCTCCCACATTCTAAAGACGTACAGGTTTGTGGGTTAATTGGCTTCGGTAAAGTTGTAAATCGTTCCTAGTGTGTTAAAGTGCGGGGATTGTTGGTCGGCATGGCCTCGGTAGGCCGAAGGGCCTGTTGCCATCTCTAAACTAAACTAAACTGTATCCAGTATGGACACTGCGGATGGCCTGATTGTAATCATGTATGGCGTTTACTTTGACTGGAGATTGTAATCATGTATGGTGCTTACTTGACTGGAGATTGTGCACCAAAATGCTTCTCACTCTACCAGGGTACATGGAGACATAGAGTGATACAGTGTGGATACAGGCCCTTCGGCCCAACTCGCCCACACCGGCCAACAATGTCCCAGCTACCCTAGTCCCACTTAGCTGCGCTTGGCCCATAACCCTCCAAACCTGTCCTATCCATGTACCAGTCCAACTGTTTCTTAAACAATGTGATAGTCCCATCCTCAACTACCTCCTCTGGCAGCTTGTTCCATACACCCACCACCCTCTGTGAAAAAGTTACCCCTCGGATTCCTATTAAATCTTTTCCCCTTCACCTTGAACCTATGTCCTCTGGTCCTCGATTCCCCTACTCTGGGTAAAAGTCTCTGGGCATCTACCCGATCTATTCGTCTCATTCTCAACAATAAACAAAACGAAACATTTCCTTCCCAGAAGGACATTAATAGAACAGAGCTAGATGTGAAATGGGCGGATTTTTCGTTGTTTCACGACCACCGTTATCAATGCTCTAACTTTATTCCAGATTATTCAATTAATTGAATTTAAATTCCCCAGTTGCTGTGAATGGAATTTGAACTCACATCTTGCATCATTAGGCAAGGCATTTGGTTTTCTGGTCTGCTAACTTCACCACTGTGCTGCAGCAGATCGCCTCAAGGATACTAAACAAACTCCAACGAGAAATAACGTTTTCTGATAAAACCTTGCACTCCTTGTCCTGCCCCCACCTCTTTTCCAGCTATCTTCCCTCCCCCCCCCTCTCCCCTCTCCTCGACACTCAGTCTGAAGATGCACAAGACACATTACCTGTCCATCCATTCCCTCCATAGACGCTGCCTGACCCGCTGAGTTACTCCAGCATTGTGTTTTGCATTTAAACAGCAGATTTCCCAAGGATTTTGCTATTGAGGGAGTGCAGCGTAGGTTCACCAGGTTAATTCCCGGGATGGCGGGACTGACATATGATGAAATAATGGGTCGACTGGGCTTGTACTCACTGGAGTGGAGGTCACTGGATGAGAGGGGATCTTAGGGAAACATGTTAAAAAAATCTTAAGGGATTGGACATGCTAGATGCAGCAAAAGTGTTCCCGATGTTGGGGGAGTCCAGAGCCAGAGGTCACAGTTTAAGAATAAGGGGTCGGCCATTTAAGACTGAGATGAGGAAAAACGTTTTCACCCAGAGGGTTGTGAATCTATGGAATTGGCTGCCACAGAAGGCAGCGGAGGCCAATTCACTGGATGTTTTCAAGAGAGTTGGATAAAGACTTGTTGGTGCAACGTTTATGTCTGTGTTGGACTATGGTGATGTTTTATATATGAATGCATCTTCAAAATGCCTACAGTCTTTGGACACGGTCTACCACGGAGCACTGAGATTTGTTACTAATTTTAAAACCCTCACGCACCACTGCACTTTGTATGCTCAAGTTGGATGGTTTGCCCTGTCCACCCGCAGACTCCATCATTGGCATATCCTTATTTATAAGACTATCCTCGGTGTTCTTCCTTCATACCTGCAGAAGTATGTAATTCGAAAAAGCACAGGAACTATCAGCTCCGCCCTGAGGACTTGTTCTTACTAACCGTACCTAAAGTCCGTACTGAACTGGGGAAAAGGGCATTTAGTTATGCTGTTCCTTTCACATGGAACCAGCTGCAGAATGAACTGAAACTTAAGGAGCTGGTTTCTATAAACAGATTTAAATCCCTTCTTAATGATGTTGAAGCGGGCTCTTCTGTCTGTACATGCTTTGTTTGATGATGTTCTGACTGTGATTCTATTTATATGTTCTCTGTTATTTTTAAATTATTGTCTGTAACTGTGGAACTGTGCTGCTGCCTGTCTTGGCCAGGACTCTCTTGTAAAAGAGATTTTTAATCTCAATGAGACTTCTCCTGGTTAAATAAAGGTTAAATAAATAAAAATAAAAATAGCTCTTAGGGCTATCGGAATCAAAGGATATGGGGAGAAAGCAGAAACGGGGTACTGATTCTGGATGATCAACCATGATCATATTAAATGGCAGTGCTGGCCCGAAGGGCAGAATGGCCTACTCCTGCATAATACTTCTATGTTTCTTATTTACCAACAAAGTAATTTTGAAGAAAAGTCACTGGTTTGGATCATGGATCTATAGAACAGTGCAGCACAGACCTCGATATCTGTGCTGAACTTGATGCCAAGTTATACTAATCCATTAAAAAAATGATTCCTAGTGCTGGAGTAACTCGACGGGTCCGGCAGCATCTCTGGAGAACATGGATAGGTGGTTTTCTGGTCGAGACCCTTCTTCCAACAAAATTTCCCTCGGACTATCTTTGATTGGAATATACTGGACTTAATCTTGCACTAAATGTTATTCATGTTATTCCCTTCATTATGTATCTATCTGTACACTGTGGACGGCTCGATTGTAATCATGTATTGTCTTTCTGCTGACTGGTTTGCACGCAACAAGATCTTCTCCCTGCATATCCATGTGCCAATCTAAAAACCTCTCTAACGCCACCCCTGGCAGTGCCTCCACCACGTGCCCCCGCAGCACGTTCCAGGCACCCACCGCCCCCTGTGAAAAATCATCGCCCCGCACATCTCCTTTAAACACTTTCACCCTCTGACGTTTGCGCTAGTGTTTGCATTTCCAATCTCGGAGAAGGATTTCACAAGTTCACATGTTATAGGAGCCATTCGGCCCATCGAGCCTACTCCACCATTCAATCATGGCTGATCTCTGCCTCCTAATCCCATTTTCCTGCCTTCTCCCCATAACCCTTGACACCCGTTCTAATCAAGAATTTGTCCATCTCTGCCTCAAAAATATCCACCGACTTGGCCTCCACCGCCAGAGGGAGTTGCACAGAATAACTACCCTCTGACTAAGAAGTTCTTCCTCCTCACCTCCTTTCTAAAAGAGCACCCTTCTGAGGCTATGACCTCAGGTCCTGGATTTAGCTTAGTTTAGTTTCGTTTAGAGATACAGCATGGAGTCCATTCAGACCAACAATCACCTGTTCACACTAGTTCTATGTTATCCCACATCCTACACACAAGGGGGCGATTCACAGAGGTCAATTAATCTACAAACCCCGCGTCATCTTCTATTTTACATTAAATGGTGCCAAATCTGTGCTGACTGTGCATCTGTGGTTGTGCACGAGAATCACACTGGGCTGTGCATATGTGACAAAAAAACAACCATCGATCCATTGTCTTTGGTGGAAACCAGAGCACCCGGAGGAAACCCACGTGGTCACGGGGAGAAAGTGCAAACTCCACACAGACAGCACGGGTCAGGATCGAACCCGGGGTCTCTGGCACTGTGAGGCAGTGGCTCTGCCAGCTGTGCCACCTTGTCATTCTGAATTCAAATGAAGGGAAAGCAGCAACATAAATAGGCGAATGGACAGCAAAAGTAGTGTTGTACCATAGAAACAGAGCATGACGTGCTAATCAGTTTGCCCTGATTAAGGATCATCTCAGATCTCTCCACATGTTAATTAGGATGTCTATTGACTGCTTATATAAGGCGCTCAATCAGAATCACTGTGTTTCTGTTGCAGTCTGTTTAATCAGTCAAGCTGAATCTAAATTAAAACAGGTTATTGTACAAAATATGATCCTGTCATAATTAGCGCACGAGAAATTATGAGACCCTGCTAAATGACAGCATGCTGAGTAAGGAAAAGATGAATGGAAATCAGACGATCGCGATTACGTATTTTAAGTGCTGCATTCGGATTATGAACTCGGTGCTGAAGCCCAGAGTCGGAAGCAATTCCCAACACTAGAATTCGACCAACAAAATCGTCCCGGTTTCCTGTCGTATCGCGTTACAAACTTTTCAGAGCAAACACATGTGGGAGCGTCAATGCCAGCTGACAGAACGACCAATTTACCTCCCCGCTCATTATTATATATTAACGACATTTACGCTGGATCTCTCTGTTCAGCTTGGTCGCTCGTTAACAATGGGGTTCAAACTCAAGGGCAGATGAAGAGACATAACCAGAGGCGAGCATGCGCAATGCAAAGCGAGATGCCGCAAACTCTAAAAAGGAGGTCAATGTCTTCATTTGTTTAGGGTTGGGGAATGTTTGCGACAACATTATCGATATCATGAGTTGGTCTCAAACCCGTAAATATTGTGAGTCCAAGTGGGGGGAGGTTATTGTCCTGGCCTGCAGGAGCTTCCCAATTTACATCCACTTACCATTAATCTCGGGAGTTCATCGTGACGGATGGCCCCCAGATTGAAGGCAGTACGGTGGCGCAGCTGGTAGAGCCGCAGCCTCGCAGCGCCAGAGACCCCGGTTCGATCCCGACCTCCGGTGCTGTTTGCAGGGCTGCCAACTCTCACGCATTGAGCGTGAGAATCAAGCATTTCATGAAATTCTCACGCTCTCACGCTGATCACAGAATTTCTCACGCTCAAAAAAATATTTAAAAAATTAAAATAAAAAGCCACGCATTCAAAATAAAGCAAAAGTTGTTTTAGAGGTGAGTAAAAACCATGAGGGGAATATATAAGGTGAATGTATAGTCTTTTTCCCGGGATATGTGATTCAAGGCATTGGTTTAAAGCAGAGCTGTTAACCTACTGGCCCGCGACTCTAAAGTAAACAACATATTCCCGTGCAGATGGTGTGATAGGTGAGACACGGTGGTGGTCCCACCACTGACCCCTGAGGCACCGCTCACACCTCCCACCCTCACCTCCAGCGGCTCTGTGTCCGTCAGCCGCTCTGTCCACACCCCATGGAGCTTTAACCCCGGCCCGGAGCCAGGAGTGGACCGGGTGAGTGGGGGCATCGGTGCCGCCTCCGGAGCCGCGGGGATGAATATCGGCCTAAGGCTCCGCTCTGATGCCCGACCCCCGGAGCACTGACCCTCACCTCCCCCGGACCCCAGCTGGACACAGAGCACCTGGGCCGGCCTGCATTCCCGGGGGGGCGGGGGGGAAGACACGGGGTGAGGGGGGGGGGGGGGGATGGAAACACTATCATCACCAAGTCTCCGAATGTCCGCTCACTCCGGGTGTTGTGACCGCTTCACTGACTCACACACAACCTGACACACACATTGATACACACCCTGGTACGCACTCTCTCACACATACAGGCACACACCCTCACACATACATTCTCACACACACTGATACACACTCACACACACTGATACACACTCACACACACTGATACATACTGACACACCCTCAAATGCACCCTCACACACAAAGATACACACACACACCCTCACACACTGACACACACCCTCACTTCAATCACCAATACAAATTAGAGGCTGACTGTGTTCATTGTGTGAGTTAGATTGCTGGAATCAGGCTAATGAACATTGATGCAGCTGTGTAGCCTACATTTACAATTTGTTTTGTTAGGTCTACATTTGTGTCTGCTAATGTTCGATTTCAAATGGTGCGTGCGTGCACAACTGATCCGGCCCGCATGAAGTCGTATTTTGCCCCATCCGGCCCTTGACCTAAAATAAGTTTGACACCCCTGGTTTAAAGTGAGAGAGGAACGATTTAATAGGAACCTGCAGGACAGTATTTTCAAGCAGAGGACGATGGGTATGTGGAACGAGCTGCCAGGGGAAGTAGGCAGGTAAAATGACAGCATTTAAAAGACATTTGGACAGGTACATGGACAGGAAAGGTTTAAAGGGATATGGGCCAAAAGCGGATCTGCATGGACAAGTTGGGATGAAGGGCCTGTGTCCATGCTGTAAGACTATGACACATTGTAGAAAGGGTGCAATTGCTCTGGAGAGGATCCAGGTGTGATTTATGAACATGTTGGCAGGGCTGGATTTTTTTTTTCACTTTGAAGAAAGATTTGATAACTGGGATTGTATTCCCTGCAGCAACGGAGGTGAAAAAAAGACTTAGTTGAGGTGAAAAATATTATGAGAATAGGACCTGTTTCGCTTAACAAAGAGTGTAGGAAGGAACTGCAGATGCTGGTTTAAACTGAAGATAGACACAAAAAGCTGGAATAACTCAGCGGGACAGGCAGTATCTCTGGAGAGAAAGAATGGGTGATGTTTCAGGTCGAGACCTTGACTGGAGATGTGTGTTATCCAACTAAGGGCAGATATCAGAATCATGTGTTCATCTTTATTAATGTGACACCATAATAAATATAATACAGAAAAAACAATTTAATAGGGTGGCACGGTGGTGCAGCGGTAGAGTTCTTGCCTTGCAGCACCACAGCCAGATTTGATCCTGACTACGGGTGCTGTCTGTACAGAATGTGTATATTCTCTGTATGACTACATGGGTTTTCTCGGGATATTCCAGTTTCTCCAACAACCGAAAGAAGTGCAGGTTTGTAGATTAATTGGCTTCTGTAAATTGTCCCTGGCGTGTAGGATAGAACTTTTGTATGGTAGATTGCTGGTCGGTGTGGACCTGGTGGGCCGAAGGGCCTGTTTCCATTTTTATCTTTTACATATATATCTTAATTTAATTGAACCATATACTTGGTTTAATATGTGGCATTATTTTTGTCTTGTTTCTATAGTCAAAGGGTAAGGTTGATTCATTTATTTGTGCAGAACAGTGATGGAAGTTATTATTGGGACTCCTCTTGCCTTGTTTCTATTTTTGTTTCTCTCTCTCTGTATATATATATATATATATATATATACACATACATATATGCATATACACACACACACACACACACACATATATATATATATACACACATACATATATGCATATATATATATATTATATATATATATATTATATATATATGCATAACAGGATGAATTATCATCTGATTTCCATTCATGAATATAGTCTTTCATGTGCTGCACCTGTTGATCAGAAACTGGCTCTACTGTGGAATGTAATCTAGCCTAACCTTATTCATACCTAATCCCATTTAAAGCATAAATGTTGCATTCAAGTGTAAATTAAAAGACTTGCTACAGTATGCACCAGATTGCACAATTTCAAGCTGAAAAATGCAAAAGCTCCGTACAGGGACACCCCCCTCCCACACCCTCCCCGCCCCCCCTCTCAGTCACTACGCTCCCTTGCAATTTCTCACTCTCAACTTTCACCCAATGTTGGCAGCCCTGTGTTTGTGTGTGGAGTTAGCGCCTTCTCCGTGTGGACACGTGGGTTTTCCTCCAGGTGCTCCGGTTTCCTCCCACATCCCAAAGACGTGCGGGTTTGCTGGTATTGTAAATTGTCACTAGTGTGTTGGATAGCGCTAGTGTACGGGGATCGCTGTTCGGCGTGGGCTCAGTGGACCGAAGGGCCTGTTTCCGCGCTGTATCTCTGAACTACACTAACCTAAACCCCAAGTCTCTGCTGAAATCCTGGGCTGCATTTCTGCCATCCTCAGCTCAGTTCAGTTCAGTTCATTGTCACGTGTACCGAGGTACAGTGAAAAGCTTGTTGGTGCGTGCTAACCAGTCACCGGAAAGCCTTCCATAGTGTACAGATACACGATAAGGTCATGTCAATACTGACGTGTAAGATTCATGTCAAGGCTGTGACCGTTGTTTCGACTGATATGTTCCATACATGGATGTTGGTGATTATTAAAAGATATCGATTTAGTTTAAAAATAGGGGGAATTTGTAGCGCATATTCAAATGCCATTAAACAGATGGTTATAACACCACATTCTTTAACTGCAACAATGCGTATAAGTTGGGGCTTGTGTAGTATTGGCAAGGTCAATTATGATCTCACAAATCTGGGACATTTACAATTCCAGCTCAGATTTCAAGAAGGAAATGTTGGAAAGGATAAAGTTTCACGAGAACGTGGATGTTTTGAAACTTATCCTTAATGCTGGACATGTGCGGTCTTTGAAGTACATGATTTTTTTTTGTTCCAAGTCCTTTTGAAAGAGGGGGAAAAAAGTGCTGGAGAATAAAACAGAGAAAGCCCGTGGCTCCTGGTTTTAATTTTATTTTTTCGTGCTTTGGTTAGGATCATTAGAAAGCAATAACTGGGATTAATGTTGGCCACACTGTGGATTCATGTTTGATTACAATGCAAGTTCAGAAACAAAGTGGGGAAGAAATAAAGAGAGACTGCTTTGCAAGTGTTCTCACGGAGGCGCAGCGGTAGAGTTGCTGCCTAAAGGCCCTGTCCCACTTACGTGTCCTTGGCACACAAATTACGTAACCTCGTCGACGCGTTGAGGAGCACGGGCATTGTGTTGCCGCGCTGGGCCGGTCCCACTGTGAAGCGCGGAGGGTATGGAGCTGTGCGCGAAGTTTTGTAGCGGACGAAATCTTTGCGCGCCACCGGCCTGTCGCGTAACTGACGGCCAAAGTGGGACAGACTTATGACCCTGGCGCGATGCAACGTTTCACCTCCAACAGTAGCAGAAGCAGGCAAACGATCGCTGAACTCGACCTGGGGCTCATGACCGTTGCGCATCCGGATCCGCCCCCACTTCTTCTCCCAGAGCGGGGCCAAGAAAATTGAAGATGGACACAAAATGCTGGAGTAACTCAGCGGGACCGGCAGCATCTCTGGAGAGAAGGAATGGGTGATGTTTCGGGTCAAGACCCTTCTTCAGTCTTCACGTGCTCCAGACGGCTTTGCGGACGCATGAAGACGCGCGCGACCTTCGCGCCTCAACGCGACCAAAAGGTCGTGTAATTAGCGTGCCAAGGACACGTAAGTGGGACAGGGGCTTCACATCGCCAGAGACCCCGGGTTCGATCCTGGCTTCGAGTGCTGTCTGTATGGAGTTAGTACGTTCTCCCCGTGACCTGTGTGGGTTTTCTCTGAGATATTTGGTTTCCTTCCACACTCCAGAGACCTACAGGTTTGTAGGTTAATTGGCTTGATGTAAAAGGTAAAATCAATTGTCCCTATTGTGTGTAGGATAGAGTTAATGAGCGAGGATCACTTGTCGGTGTGGACCCCGTTTACCGAAGAGCTTCTTTCCGTGCTGTATCTCTAAACTATACTAAACTGAACTGTGTAGGAAGGAACTGCAGATGCTGGTTTAAACCGAAGATAGACACAAAATGCTGGATTAACTCAGCGGGACAGGCAGCATCTCTGGAAAGAAGGAATGGGTGATGTTTCAGGTCTCGAGTTATTTTGTGTCTACCTTTGATTTAAACCAGCATCTGCAGTTCTTTCCTACACATTAGGTAGAGCAAGTCCAGCTAGTAAAACCCATTTGCAGGATCGCTTTGAGTTGCTAGTTCACAACCGCTGGCCGCTGCAAAAGGTTTGGGCCGCTGAGGACTGCAACTGGGCCATGAGGAAAGTCCAAAAATGAGGGACAATTCCGGCAAAAGCTGCCACAATGGTCGATGCACAGCCTTGCAGCTTGTGCAGGTTTATGCCAGCATGGGGCAAGCAGGCAGACAGGCAGACTAGCGGGAGAACTCAATGTCATCACAATATTCATCGCAAGTCTTTTATTTCACGCTTTAATTTTGTGCTCAAAGATTTAATTCCATTTTTATTTAACCCCTTAATTTTATGCTTAAGCTACAAAGCCACACTAAAATGTTTTGAAAGTTTGAATCATTTTGACAGAATTATCAATTAACGTACTGAATTTAAAATACCAAATAGATATACACAGATCATGGAGCAAATTTAAATGTCAAATATATTTTTTCACACTTAAATTAATAAAAATATTTATAAATAACTTTATTAATAAATTAATAAATGCATATATAATATAGTAACATAATAAAAATATTCATAGTATGTGTGTGTAATTTTATTTATATAATTTATATAATTAAACAGATTTCATATATACAAATGTAAATACATTTTGCACACATATATCTGATTATTTATAGATGTGTATTTATATATATGTATATAAATTAATATATCATTATAGTTATATAAATAAATTATTTATTATGTATGTATTTGATTATCTTATACATAATCTGTTTATATATATTTATATAATTTGTTTTTATATAGATAGAAACAAATGATATATATTTTTCAATATAAATATATTAAAAAATATATTAAAAAATATATATCATTTGTTTCTATCTATATAAAAACAAAATATATAAATATATATATAAACAGATTATGTATATATAAAACGTTGTGTGTGTTAAATGTCCAATGTTTAACATCACTGGACTTATGTATAGAATGATTTAGGCCTCTGCTGACATTTTGCTTGATCAAGGCTTTGACGAACTTCATGATTAATAGCGCACAGATAATGTAAAAAATGAAAATGGAAGTTCGTTAATAATGTTGATAAAAGCCTAGTGCCCCCAAAAGCCCAATTTATTTAATAAATAAGGCTTGTTGTCTGTACATTAAACTTCATTTTAAACGTAATTATTGCGATGATTGCTGTTGCAATCTTGGGCTGGAGACGGTGGAGAGAGAGAGAGAGAGAGAGACGGGAGATTTGGGACAGGAGGGGAGATTGGACGGGTTTTAATGGTGACAATGAATCTCGTTTCAACTCAGACAGAACAGAATAATTCCCTTTGATGGGAAATAGCTTAGTTGAGTTTAAAGATACAAGATGGAAACAGGCCATTCGGCCCACCGAGTCCATGCTGACCATCGATCACCCTAGTTCTATACTGGCCTTTGTAGGAAATTCTAGTAGGGGGGAATATAGACAAGAGTCTGTGGAAGGGTCTCGACCAGAAACGTCATCCATTTCTTCTCTCCAAAGATGCTGCCCGTCCCGCTGAGTTACTCCAGCATTTTGTGTCCATCTTTGGTTTACACCAGCATCTGCAGTTCCTCCATACACATCAACCGAATCAATTTCCCTCCTGGGATAATCATATCGCATCGTATCGTATCACTCCCAGGGGGTGTGAGGATGTGATTAACTCTGGGGCTATATAGGAGAAAGCACATTGCCCCAGGGTTTAAAACATGTCATGGGAGTGTGATATTGCTCGCAAAATGTACAGTCGAGGAAGGTAAGCTATTAAATTAACGAAACGATACAAGAGTTACTGATGCAATAAAAATGAACTGCAGATGCTAGGTTATTCGAGTTTAGTTTATTGTCACCAGTACCGGGGTACAGTGAAAAGCTTTTGTTGTGTGCTAACCAGTCAGCGGAAAGACAACACATGATTACAATCGAGCCGTTTACAGTGTATGGATACATGATGAAGGAATAATGTTTAGTGCAAGATAAAGCCAGCAAAGTCCGATCAAGGGTCACCAATGAGGTAGATAGTAGTTCAGAACTGCTCACTAGTTGTGGTCGGATGATTCAGTTGCCTGATAACAGCTGGGAAGAAACGGTCCCTGAATCTGGAGGTGTGTTTTTGCATACTTATTCGCACAAGAGGGAGAAGCCAGGGTGCTACTCATCCTTGATTATGCCACTGGCCTTGGCGAAGCAGCGTGAGGTGTAAATGGAGTCAATAGGTTGTGTGATTATACCAAAGATGGACACATAGATAGTCTGAGGAAGGGTCCTGGCCCGAAACGTCACCTATCTATTTTCTGCAGAGACGCTACCTGACCTGCTGAGTTACTCCAGCCCTTTAAGTCTGTCAAGAGTTACTGAGACGCGTGCCAATTTGTTTTAAGTCGGTGCAGTCAATTCCAGCAACTTTTATTTTTCACATGAAATCAAAAGGTCCAAATGTTTCAAAATAAAGATCTGGATAGGTAAATACTGATGTCAGCGGCACTAGAGGTTATAATTCATTGTTTTTAAGAAGGAACTGCAGATGATCAGCCATGATCATATTGAATGGCGGTGCGGCTCGAAGGGCCGAATGGCCTACTCCTGCACCTAATTTCTATGTTTCTATGCTGGAAAATCGAAGGTACACAAAAATGCTGGAGAAACTCAGCGGGTGCAGCAGCATCTATGGAGCGAAGGAAATAGGCAACGTTTCGGGCCGAAACGTTGCCTATTTCCTTCGCTCCATGGATGCTGCTGCACCCGCTGAGTTTCTCCAGCATTTTTGTGTACCTTATAATTCATTGTGTTGCTTTACAGCTTCTAGGCTTGTGTTATCAGCAATATACCTTTTGGCCCCTCAAGAGCTGCCTGCACTTATTCAAGCTTGTTCAAAACATAAAACAGTCTGCATTCAAATTAAACACCCTAGAGTTTAGTTTACGCCTAGAGATCGTGGCGTAGTAATGAAGCTACTGCCTTAAGCGCCAGAGACCCGGGTTCGATCCCAACTATGGGTGCTTGTCTGTGCGGAGTTTGTACGTTCTTCCTGTGACCGGCGTGCGTTTCCTCCGAGATCTTCAGTTCCCTCCCACACTCCAAAGACGTCCCGGTTTGCAAGTTAATTGACGTGGTAAAATGTAAATTGTCCCTAGTGTGTGTGGGATTGTGTTCGTGTGCAGGGATCGCTGGTCAGTGCGGACTCGGTGGGCCGAAAGGCCTGTTTCCGTGCTGTATCTCTAAACTAAACCAAATCTCTATAAGATCACCCCTCATCCTCCTGTGCTGCAAGGAATTGAGTCCTAGCCTGCTCAACCTCTCTCTATAGCGCAGGCCCTATTTCTTCTGAATGTATACCGTCCTTCTTTGAAAGCCTAGCCGACTCCAAAGAGCTTTCAGCAGGAGAGCACATAAATCTACCATCTTCATTATTTCTTCACCCAATGCACTCAGCATAAGATAAACATTGATTTCTATATTTTTTCCGTCTGAGATGGCTGCATATTGGTGCTTTTAAGATCATTCATTGCTAGGTGGCTTCTTTTGACATCTATAATGGTGGAATATTAGCTTTTCATCAAATGCATTAGTCAATTATTGCAAAGCACACAGGCTTGTGCCATTAAATGTTATAGGAACATACCCTTAACAGGACCCAGCATTAGAAACACAAACTTGATATCCATTGATTGGATATTGCAGTGGCAAATGCTGTTATTGGAACTTATATTAAATCAGAGAGTTGGATTTCCGATGTTAGTGGTAAAATCTTGGGCTTATTAAACTGCAGGTAGAAATGCAGCTGCAAGATTGTTGATGAGATGGTTCAGTTGCTTGATAACAGCTGGGAAGAAACTGTCCCTGAATCTGCAGGAAGAAGACAGAATCGGGGAGAAGAGGGAGTGACAGGGGGTGAGAGTGATCCTTGATTATGCTGGTGATCGTGTCGTGCTGCTGGTATAACTATGCACTGACTCACGGGGCAAAAGATGGCGTGTGTGTGTGCGTGTGGCATCTTCATCTGCAAATGTTATGTGAACAGCAGGCATGGAAATTGGCCGATACTGCACAGTTGGAAATGGGCACAAGTCACAGTGGTGAGCTTTTGCTGCTTATCAATGTCCCTCACCTTTAGACACAGAAAATCATCAACATTTTGTTTCCAGTGTGCCAAACCTAAAGGAGATCAAACCTAACAACTGGCTCACAACCTGTGATGCGGTGGATGAATGAGAGAAACCTTATTTTTGTTTAAAACACCCAAACGTTCAAGTCAAACACAGTCGCTACTAGCTTGATCATGGGCGAAGGGAGTCAAAGTTTGTGTTGCTAAGGTTATTTAAACATAGCCTAGTGATTCAATCACCGTGTTACCCACAACTAGGGTGGTACAGTGGTACAGCATTAGAGCTGCTGCCTTACAGCACACGGAGACCCGGGTTCGATCTTGACCATGAGTGCTGTCTGTACGGAGTTTGTATGTTCTCCCCGTGACCACGTGGGTTTTCTCTGGGTGCTCTGGTTTCCTCCCACACTCCAAAGACGTGCAGGTTTGTAGGATAATTGGCTTCGGTAAAGATTGTAAATTGTCCCTAATGTGTGTAGGATAGTGCTTGTGTGCAGGGATCGCTGGTTGGCGACGACTCGGTGGGCTGAAGTACTTGTTTCCGCGCTGTACCTCTAAAACTAAGCTAACAACTAGTGCAAGTATGTGATGCGGTGATTCTATGTGAGAAATGTTATTTTCGGTTGAAAGAAGCAAACCCGTCAATTATGGTCGCTACCAACCGAGGAGTCGCCTTGATTACGAGACAAGGCAGTGACCAGCGTCCTTTAAACATATAAATTAATCTGCAGTGTGCCCAACACTGATAATGATTGTGGTCAATCATTTACGAGTTAGTGGAGATTACTTCATGAACACAGCTGTCCTTGTGCTTAGAATCATAGAGTGATACAGCGTGGAAACAGGCCCTTCGGCCCAACTTGCCCACACCGGCCAACATGTTCCAGCTACACTAGTCCTACCTGCCAACATTTGGTCCATATCCCACCAAACCTGTCCTATCCATGTACCTGTCTAACTGCTTTTTAAATGTTGGGATAGTCCCAGCCTCAATTACCTCCTCTGGCAGCTTGATACATTAACACCCACTGGCCTTTGTGTGAAAAGGTTACCCGTCAGATTCCTATTAAATCTTTTCCCCCTTCACCTTAAACCTATTTCCTCTGGTCCTCGATTCACCTACTCTGGGCGAGAGACTCTGTGCATCTACCAGATCTATTCCTCTCATGATCATATACACCTCTGTAAGATCTCCCCTCATCCTCCTGCGCTCCACGGAATAGAGTCCCGGCCTACTCAACCTCTGCCTATAGCTCAGGCCCTCTGGTCCTGGCAACATCCTCGTAAATCTTCTCTGTACCTTTCCAGCTTGACAGCATCTTACTTACAACACGGTGCCCAGAACTGAACACAATATTCGACCTGTGGCCTCACCAACGTTTTATACAACTGCTACGTGGCTTCTCAGGGCAATGTGGAACTCATTGCCTGTAGGGTTGGTGGAGGCAGATACGATAGTGGTGTTTAAGAGGCTTTTAGATCGGCACATGGATATACAGGGGGTATGGATCACGTCCAGGCAGATGAGATTAGTTGATCTTGGCATCATGTTCGGCACAGATGGTGTGGGCTGAAGGGCCTGTTCCTCTGCTGTACTTTTCTGTGTTTAAAGTGCTAAATAATTGTTAGTAACCAAGAATGTGAGAAATAGAAAGGACATTTTATAGAGGTTTAAAACCATGAGGGAATAGATATGTCTTTGGAACTATAGGGAAGGGTTGGGCAGGCTAGGACTTGGCGCACAGGAGGATGGGGGGAGCGTGATCTTATAGAAGTGTATAAAACCATGAGGGGGAATAGATGAGGTGTATTTTACACAGGGTTAGGAAATCAAATACCTGAGGACATAGGTTTAAGGTGAGAGGGACAAGATTTAATAGGAATCTGAGGGGCAACTTGGTCACTTAGAATGTGGTGAGTGTGGAATGAGCTGCCAGAAGAGGTAGTTAATTGCTGGTACCATAATAGCATCTAAAAGGCACTTGAACTGGTACATGGATAGGAAAGGTTTCGAGGGATATGGGTCAAACGCAGGCAAATGGGACTAGCGTAGATGGGGAATCTTAGTCATCATGGGCGTTCAACTGAAGGGCCTGTCTACAAGCAGCATGGCTCTATGACAAACCATATTGTCCCTTGAGCCTACTATACCAATCAGTAAAACCATGGCTGATTTCGGACAGAAATCTGCTTTTCCACTCAATCTCATATCCCCTAGTGTCTAAAATTCTATCAGTCTGTCTTGAATATAATCAAGCATCGGTTCCCTACTGGGGTAGTGCCTGAGGAAAACATCTCACTCAAGAAGACTGTTTAGGAAGGAACTGCAGATGCTGGTTTAGACACAAAATGCTGGAGTAACTCAGCAGGACAGGCAGCATCTCCGGAGAAAAGTAACTTGGTGCCGTTACAAATCTCGACCCTTCTTCAGTCTGAAGAAGAGTCTCGACCCGAAACGTCGCCCATTCCTTCCCTCCAGAGATGCTGCTTGTCTCACTCAAGAAGACCTTTGCTTTGGTGACAATGCTTCAGCTCATCTCATCCAGCTTGACGAGATTATTTTGTGAAGAAAAAGTGGGATTTATTTCCCATTTTCCTCTGGAAAAGGTACACTTCTAAAATAAAACGTAGTTGTTCATTAGCAGAGAGAAGAAAAAAAAACACACTGTGCCTGGTGAATTTGCTAGACTGGTCCATGTCATCAACCAAGTGGGACAAGGAACGCTGGGAGAAACCCTTCGGTAGTGGAGTTGGCGAGGTGATGGACTGTAAGACGTACAGAGAAATCCTTGGGTGGCCGGTTCGATTCTGGCTCGAAGGACTTCATTTGGGGTGGCACAGTGGTGCAGGTACCATTGCTGCCTCACAGCCTCAGAGACCCTGGTTCGATCCTGACCACAGGTCCTCTGTCTGTACGAAGTTTGTACGTCCTCCCCCCTGGCCGCGCGGGTTTTCTCCGGGTGCTCCGGTTTCCTCCCACACTCCGGAGACGTGCAGGTTTGTAGGTAAATTGGCTTCTGTAAATTTGTCAATTGTCACTAGTGTGCAGGAAATTGCGAGTGTATGGGGTGAGGTGATCGCTGGTCAGCGTGGAATGGGCGGGCAGGGGGGGGAGTGGCCTGTTTCCACGCTGTATCTCTGAAGTCAATAGACAATAGGTGCAGGAGTAGGCCATTCGGCCCTTCAAGCCAGCACCGCCATTCAATGTGATCATGGCTGATCATCTCCAATCAGTACCCCGTTCCTGCCTTCTCCCCATATCCCCTGACTCCGCTATTTTTAAGAACCCTATCTAGCTCTCTCTTGAAAGCATCCAGAGAACCTGCCTCCACCGCCCTCTGAGGCAGATAATTCCACGGACTCACAACTCTCTGTGAGAAAAAGTGTTTCCTCGTCTCCGTTCTAAATGGCTTACTCCTTATTCCTGAACTGTGGCCCCTGGTTCTGGTCCAAAGTAAGTGATCTGTGGCTGTAAGACGGGGAGTGTCTGCACTTCTTCTAGGATGTGGAAATCATTGCCAAGGTCATGGTGTTTTTTTTTACCGAAAATACACACATTCTTAAAATATGCAGTAATCTAATTAGAACCTGTCATTACTTTCATTTAAGAAGTCATTCATTGCCCAATTCCCTTGGTCATATCAACCCACTCATCATTGTTAGAGGGCAGTTAACATCAAGTTGTTTCGATCAGACAAACGCCACACTGGGTAACAAAAGTAGATTTCCTTTACTGAAAGCCGTTTCGTTGTGTTTAGAGATACAGCGCGGAAACAGGCCCTCCGGCCCACCGAGTCCGCGCCAGTCAGCGACCCCCGCACCTTAACACTACCCTACACACACACTGGGGACAATTTTACATTTCTTCATTCATGTCATGGCAATTAACCTGCAAACATATACGTCATTGGAGTGTGGGAGGAAACCGAAGATAGACAATAGACTAAAGACAATAGGTGCAGGAGTAGCCCATTCGGCCCTTCGAGCCAGCACCGCCGTTCAATGTGTTCATGGCTGATCATCCCCAATCAGTACCCCGTTCCTGCCTTCTCCCCATATCCCTTGACTCCGCTATCCTTAAGAGCCCTATGTCAGAGAAAACCCACACAGGTCACGGGGAGAACGTACAAACACCCTACAGACAGCACCTGTAGTCAGGATCGAACCGTGGCCTCTGGCGCTGATGGTAATAACTCTACCGTGCACCACAGTGCCACCCTTGTGAACCCTTTACATTTGTGAATCTCCTGGTCATCATTACTCAAACAAGTTCTTTATTTCTTATTTATATTATCAGTTGAAAGTAGTTTAGTGTATTATTATCATTGCGTGTACTGAGGTACAGTGAAAAGAAAAATGTTGTTGCTTGCCTTCCAGTCAGCGAAAAGTCTGAAGGGTCTCGACCCAGAACGTCAACTATTCTTTTCTCCAGAGATGTTGCCTGACCCGCTGAGTGGCTCCAGCTTTTTGTGTCTATCTTCAGCGAAAAGGCTATACAGTGCATGATTACTGTCAAGCTGTCCACAGTGTACAGATAAAGGAGAAAGGGAATAATGTTTAGTGCAAGATAAAGTCCAGTAAAGTGCGATTAAAGATAGTTCAGAGGCCACCGATGAGGTAGATGGTAGGTCAGGACCGCTCGCTAGTTGAGGATAGGATGGTTCAGTTGCCTGATAAATGCCCAAGTTACTGCAGTAGGATTTCATCTCATGTCTTTGGGCCCATGTCTCTGGATTGTAAGTCCAGTGATTTAATCACCGTGTTACCCACCACGAGGGCAACACGGTGGTGCAGCGGTAGAGTTGTTGCCTTACAGCACCAAAGACCCTGATTTGATCCTACCTAGGGTGCTGTATGTACGGAGTTTGTATGTTCTCCCCGTGACCTTGTGGGTTTTCTCTGGGTGCTCCGGTTTCCTCTCACACACCAGACACGTGTCGGTTTGGAGGTTAATTGGTTTCCATAATGTGTAAAATTCTCCCTAGTGTGTAGGAGGATGGTGCTGGTGTTCGGGGTGATCGCTGGTCGGCGCGGACTCGGTGGGCCGAAGACCCTGTTTTTTCCGCACTGTTTCTCCAAATCTACAGAGGCCAATTAATCCACAAAGCCGCACGTCTTTGGGACGATTCCATGCTTTATCTCCACAGTCTAAGGATAGTCTAAAACTACAAGATGAAGCATCGCAGATCAAACTCGGATTGTGAAGACAATTTGGAAGAAGGATTGACTGAGAAAAGACGGGGAAATCGACAACCATAATTGGCTTCTGCGCGTGCGTTAAGTAGGTTCTCCAGCGCGGATTTAAACTGCAACATCGCTTTAAGTAAACGCGGGGTTGAAAGCTTTCGGTGACTTGTGGGAACCGGTTAAATATATTTATATTTTTAAAGAGGCCTTGAAGTTAATCCTGTCCCGTGACCTGTGGCAGGCATTGAAGACGGAATATCCCATCTGAGGAATTTTCACCCCTCCCCAACTTTTTTTCTCTTTCAATCATTCAAATGTCAAAGCAAAGCTAAAAAAAAAAGCACGCTCTCTCAAAGCGGAATGACACTGGTGCGACTCCCACTTTTTAGATGCTCCGTTCATGGGCTCAAGGGGATTAGAAAGGGTACACTCCGATGACTGACATCTCCCACAAACCCCCCCACCCACCCCCCGCCCAGCCGGCCCCCCGAGTCCTTTCACACATCCTGACAGCAGCTTCCTAATAAATGACGGATTATGCCCATTCAAGATGGGCCCTTCCCAGAGAACGGCAGAGAAACCGCCATTGTCCTTCAGTGAAAGCAGAGACAGCAGTGAAAGTGAGACTCGCTGGATCAACAGAGTAAGGGGAAATTACTGAAGGGAAAACAAAATAAAAGAGAGAAAGGAAATAAAAAAAGTGCCGAGCCCTGCTTTGGGGAAGGCCATTTAGCCGGTTCCACAGCAGCAGATGAAGCCAAGAGTCCCCAGCCTTTGGAACACTGCGCTCCCCACATTCCATCTCCACCACCAGCCCCTAACGCAGGAGAAACCTATAATAACTGCACAAGTAAGTTTGTCAAGAACTGTTCTGTTTGGATTAGGAGGGAGTGAATGGGGAGCGGGGGGCTGGATTTTTATACCCTGCTGCCAGAGGCTTTGGCTGCTTTGCCCGACTCAAAACTTTCGGCGAGGAGAATTTCTACGCAGCCGGGACATATTCTCCCATCCGCGTTGATTCAGTTTGGAGAAGAATTCCCGTGAATATAATCCCAGTCGATCCAACTACAGGGCTGTTCCTGCGGCATGGGACCTCATCCTCGCAACAAGACCCCCCTCACACCCACCATCACCTCAGCACTGCGTCGCCAACAACAGCCTACATCATTGTCCTCGTCCCAGGGACAACTTACTTTTTAAATAAAGTGCTGGATTGCAGAAGATAAGCTACTGCAACTTGTGGAACCACAAAGCTCCACAAGCAAGAAGATTACAGCCCACTGCAATTTACAAAATGATAGAGGGGGGGGAGGAGGAGAAGCAAAGCAAAAAAAGAAAAGGCAATAAGGAATAGGAGCAGAATTAGGCCATTCAGCCCATCAATAGACAATAGGTGCAGGAGTAGGCCATTAGGCCCTTCGAGCCGGCACCGCCATTCACTGTGATCATCTACAATTAGTACCCCGCTCCTGCCTTCTCCCCATATCAAGTCTACTCCGCCATTCAATCATGGTTGATCTATCCCACCCTCCTAATCCCATTCCCCTGCCTTCTCCCCATAACCTCTAACACCTGTAGGTCATGGAAGGTCATCCACCTAATATGCCGCCTCTATTTCTCTCATCACATATGCCGTTCAGCTTGGGAGAAGGACTTTTTGTGTGTAAACAGAGTGATGATGTACAGGTCCACCACCGATTTTCCGGCACCCTTGGTCCCAGAGCCTTTCTGGGTTATATGGACCAACAGAGGTCACGGCCTCCGAGAGGAGCCCCAACGGTACCGGAACTGTTTCACTGGGCTGCGGAGGGGCCGAGATACCAACCACCCCGCAAAGTCGGCCTCGGGTGTCGGCTATGGGAACGGATCTGCCGGCTCTGGTCAGGCCGGAGTTCCAGAGCCCCGGCGGCAGGGGGCAAATTTGTACCTGCTGAATTACTCCAGCACTCTGTGTCTTTTTGTGTAAGCCGGCACCTGCAATTCCTCGTGCCTCCATTTTACTGCTCCAATGCAGAGGCGTAGTTGAAAAGAAAAATAAGATTTACTTTTGAAATTAATAGAAACACCACGCACACTGGATTCAGTTTCTGAGTTACAGGATAGTGCAAGGTGCACAGGGCTGGTGGGCCGAAGGGCCTGTTTCTGCGCTGTATATCTAAAGTCTGAATCTTGTATAGTGCAACAAGGATAAACCTGCTGTAGCCTCTAATGCAACTTGAAATGCAGGATAAATGCATTTTTCCATTCAATTGTGTCGGTTAATTTTTGTCACCCAATTGCAAGCGGTGGGAGGCAAGGGAACAAGCTCTCTCTCCCCTTTCCCCCCAATCCCTGCTGCAAGCAGCGTTGTCCTTGAGGTATAGATCTATGCCGCCGTGCGCTGGTAACTGCGCCATTTTAGCACACACACACACACGGTGTATCACGACACTGTGTACGGACATTCCCTCTCTCATTCTCCCACCGTCTATCTGAGTGGATAGCGATCTCATTCGAAGTCGGAGGGCAGTGAGATGGGGTCTCAATGGAGCAGAAAATTCACACTGGAACTTGCAGCGCAGCGCTGAAGGACAGTTGCCCAGGCAGGGATGCTGTCTTCCAGATGAGGTTACTTCACCCCTTCAGTTCAGGAGAAGTTCAGAAGTAGTTAATGAGTCATAGGGGCAGAATTAGGCCATTCAGCCCATCAGGTCTATTCTGCCGTTCAATCATGGCTGATCTATCTTTCCCTCCTAACCCATATCGCCCTGTGACGCCCTTAATCAAGTAACAACACTATTTTGAAAAATTTTAAAAATTGAAACATCTGTTCTACTCTTTTAAATCCCTTTTGCATAATGCTGAGAACTATATTCTGTGCTCTGTATCTTCCCCCCTCGCTCTACCTATTGTACTTGAATTTAAATTAAAGCCGTCCGTTTATTCCAATCCAAGATACCTCACACACCCTTCGTCTCTTTAATGACTCCGCTTTCCGAGCCCCCACTCCCTCAGCTTAACTATGGACATTCAGTCACTCAACACCTCCAACCCCCACCAGGAAGGTCTTAAAGCCCTCAGTTGCTTTCTAATGAATATTGATGTCTCTAACTTCAAGTAACCCCGGCGGCCCGGCTGGCATTCCCTCTCTCTCTCTCTGTCCCTCCCCCACCCAAGTCGCACCAGCTTCTCGTTTTCACCCCACAAACAGCTAACAATGGCCTCTTCCCTTTATCACTTTTTTGCATATCTTTCATTCATTGTTCTTTATATCTCTACATCATCGTCTGTATCTCTCCGTTTCCATTTTCCCGAGCTAGCCTGAAGAAGGGTCTCGACCCGAAACATCACCCATTCCTTCTCTCCAGAGATGCTGCCTGTCCCGCTGAGTTACTCCAGCCTGTTGTGTCTATCTTTGTACTTGAATTTGACTTAGTTTAGTTTTGAGATACAGCAAAGAAACATTCCCTCCTGCCCACCGATTCTGCACCAACCAGCATTTACCCCATACACTAACGTGCGGGGATCGCTGGTCGGCGTGGACCCGGTGGGCCAAAAGGGCCTGTTTCCACGCTGTATCTCTAAACAAAACTAAACGAGTAACAATTTACAATGTTTACCAAAGCCAATTAACATACAAACCTTCATTGTTTCTATGAGTGGTATATCTGACCTGTTTGGCTAGCATGCAAAACAAAGCTTTTCACTGTACCTCGCAACACGTGACATTAATAAAACTAAACCTGATCATCAGGCCACACTTGTTAGTGAGAATTCCTTGCGCATATATTAGTTTGCTACCTTACAGCAGTGACCACACATTGAAAAGTACTTGATAAATGATTCTGCATTTTGCAATGTCTTCCCACAAATCATCCACACTTCATTATTTCCTCCCCTACCAATTATTCAAACCACAAGATTATGACTAAACCCGCTTAGCCTGTTGGTGTCAACACATAACATAAAACAAATATAACAAAGCAAGTCAACAATTGTTAACCTATGCTTATTGCCAACAGCTGCACCTAACACCGGGGTGGCACGGTGGCGCAGCGGTAGAGTTGCTGCCTTTCAGCGACCAGCAAAGCGGGTTCGATCCTGACTACGGGCGCTGCCTGTACGGAGTTTGTATGTTCTCCCCGTGAACTGCGTGGGTTTTCTCCGAGATGTCCTGCTGGATATTTCAGACATGGACTGAAAAAAATACATCTGCTACGATGGAGATTTCAATGACATGAAAGTGGAAATAATTGAAGAAAATAAATTGCTGATCCTTTACGTATCTGTAGACGAACATCGCCTTAAGGGAGGTCGCCTCACATTGCCAGAGACTCCGGGTAAATCCTGACCAAGGGCACTGTCAGTGTAGAGTTTGCATGTTCTCCCCGTGACCGTGTGGGTTTCCTCCGGGTGCTCTTGTCCCCACCCACATCCCAAAGATTTGTAGATTAAGTGGTCCTCTGTAAAATTGCCCCTAATGTGCAGGGAGTCAATGCAGAAGTGGGATAACATGGAACTAGAGTGAACGGTGGGCTGATGGGACTGATTCCATGCTGTACCTTTCAACCAATCTAGGAATTAAAGTGTACTATGGGACATCTGCACCAGAAAGACTGCAGAGGATCAAGAACACTTTCTCAATGGCCATTAGGGGAAGAAAATGAATATTGACTCTGTCTGTGTACCCATATCCAGCAGCAAGATAGACAGTAAATGCTGGAGTAACTCTACGGGCCAGGCAGCATCTCTGGAGAGAAGCAATGGGTGACGTTTCAGGTCGAGACTTTTCTTCTGACTGAGAGTTAGGGGAGAGGGAAACTAAATCTATGGAAGGGTACAAAGAGCATGTAAGGTGTGAAAAGGACAGATCAAAGCAGACGATGATCATAAGATCATAAGTGATAGGAGCAGAATTAGGCCATTCGGCCCATCAAGTGTACTCCGTCATTCAATCATGGCTAATCTATCCCTCCCTCCGAACCCCATTCTCCTGCCTTCTCCCCATTACCTCTGACGCCTGTACTAATCAAGAATCTATCTATCTCTGCTGTAAATATATCCACTGACTTTGCCTCCACAGCCTTCTGTGGCAAAGAATTCCACATCCATGAAATGTAGAATGATTCATTGTTGGCTGAAGGGAAGGTGACAACGAGGTATACAAATAGTAAAAGTCATCAGGGAGAGAGTGGAACCAGCCGGAGAACTAGGCTGGGAGAGGGACGGAGAGGGAGGGAAAGCAAGGGTTACTTGAAGTTAGAGAAGTCAATATTCATACCGCTGGGTTGTAAGCTGCCCAAGCTGAGGTGCTGTGCGGCCAGTTTACATTTGGCCTCACTCTAACAGTGGAGGAGGCCCAGGACAGCAAGGTCAGTGTGGGAATGGGAGGGGGAGTTAAAGTGTTTGGCAACTGGGAGATCGTGTGGTCCAAGGCGGACTCAGCGTAGGTGTCCAGCGAAACGATCGCTCAGTCTGAGCTTGGTGTCGCCGATATATAGGAGTCAACATTTTGCTTCATCAACCATCCTCTTTCTGGAAAGAAATAGGTCATAAAATATAATATTTCGAACTTGGAGACGAGGATGACATGTTCTGCTTTACATCAGGTTTTGCAATATTGATGCCTTCACTGGGGGGGGGGGGGGGGGGCAAAAGCACATTAATTCCAAGACAATCCTAGAGCTAAACGAATACTCGTGTAAAGCGGCCCAAAGGGCTCTCTTCCAAATCTAACCAAGCTGGGATGGCAAAACTCATACTCTTGTTGGATATTTCTTATGGTCTGAAAAAAAATACATCTGCTACAATGGGGATTTCAATGATCTGAAAATGGAAACAATTGAAGAAAATAAATTGCTGATCCTTGCAGGCAGCTCGGTGGTGCAACAGTGGAGTTGCTGCCTTATTCTGCCAGGGACCCGGGTTCAATCCTGACCACAGGTGCTAACTGTATGGAGTTTGTACGTTCTCTCCGTGACCGTGTGGGTTTTTCTCCAGGTGCGCCGGTTTCCTCCCACACTCCAAAGACGCAGGTTAATTGGCTTTGTTATAACTGTAAATTGGTCCTAGTGTGTGTAGGATTAGTACAGGTGTCAGGGGTTATGGGGCGGACAGGAATAGGGTTGAGAGGGAAAGATAGATCAGCCATGATTGAATGGCGTAGAAGATTTGATGGGCCGAATGGCCTATTTCCGCTGCTAGAACGTGTAACACTCATAAAGTGTTAGTGTGCGGGAATAGCTGGTCGGCGCGGACTCGGTGGGCCGCAGGGCCTGTTTCCCCGCTGTATCTCTAAACTAAACTAAACTTTACATATCTATCGGCAAACATCGCCTGCAGGGAGGAAGCCGCCGAGCCGGCCGCTGCTCATCGCACGAAGGCGAGAGACGGGATGATGGAGCTGGTGACGATGGACGCGGCAGGCAAGGAGCGAGGCCGGTAGGAGAGGAAAGGGAACCGGGGTCTGGTCCACCGCGCCCTCGAGGTTGGCTGCGGGAGACACCCCCAGAGCACAAAGGTGGGCGGGTGAGGGGAGGGACACCATTTTAGAAACATAGACACATAAGAAATAGGTGCAGGAGTAGGCCATTCAGCCCTTCGAGTCAGCACCGCCATTCAATACGATCATGGCAGATCATCCAAAATCAGTACCCCGTTCCTGCTTTCTCCCCATATCCCTCGATTCCGTTAGCCCTAAGAGTTATTCAAGGCTACAGTGGCCCTACAGCAGCCTAATGCTCGTCTGGATCGGCCAACACACATACGAACAAGAACGTGGATTAGACTTTGAAAATGGCACCTCTTGTCATTTCCACCTCTTGCCAAAAATGGACTACTTCTGTACACTTTGCTAATTGGGGATGTGCTTAGGTATGGCAACATTCCACAGAACAATAAAAGCATATGGTCACATAGTGACCATCGCAAAAGCATATTGACCACTGAGAAGGGACCGGACGATCCTACAGAATTCTTCACCCCCTCTCTGCTCCCTTCCCCGGCCCATCCAACCCTGATTTCCGCCACCCGGCAGAACCGTGAATGGCTCAAGCGTTTATCCAGTCAACTATCCCGCTGTACGTTGTGAAAGAGGAGGTGAAAGAACACTGTAACTCCCCTTCCCATTCCCACTCACGCCTTTCTGTTCTGGGCCTCATCCACTGTCAAAGTGATGTCACACACAAATTGGAGGAACAGCATCTCATATTTCGCTTGGACAGCTTACAACCCAGCGGTATGAATATTGATTTCTCTAACTTCAAGTAACCCTGGCTTTCCCTCTCTCTCTCTACTTCTCCCCCACCCGTCATATTAGCTTCAGTCATCTTGTTGATTCTCATTGTCTGCAACATGTTTGCACCTAGCCCACGGCTTACAATGGCCTCTTTGCTTTATCATTGTTACTTTGTTTTGCATATCTTTCATTCATTTGTTCTATATCTCTCTCTATCTGACCGTCTATATATCTCCTTTGCCTTTCCCAGTCTGAAGAAGGGCATCGAGCAGAAACGTCACCTATTCCCTTTTCTCCAGAGACGCTGCCTGTCCCGCAGTTACTGCAGCTTTTGGTGTCTATCGTCTGGTTTAAACCAGCGTCTGCAGTTCCTTCCTGCACGGCGAATTCAGACAGCTACAAATACAGACCTTCGCCTGCCTGTGCCACAACTAAAAAGCCTCAGAGAAAATCTGATTGATGAGTGCAAAATGCGTTATCGATCCAGTACCTGACACCAGAGGAGCAGAGATTACCTGACAGCCTCTGACAACTGCATGTCACAGTCAGACAGACGGGCAGACAAGACAGAGACTGCAGCCTGGGGATTGGGGACCTTGGCCTCCACTGTAAGTGTTGTTGTAACTGGCCCACCTGGTCTACTGATGTGGCCGCGTGGGGCAATGGGGTGGGAAGGAACTGCAGATGCTGGTTTAAACAAGAAGATAAGACACAAAATGCTGGAGTAACTCAGCGGGACAGGCAGAGAAGGAGTGGGTGGTGTTATAGGTCGAGACCCTTCTTCAGACGCGCAGACAGGATTAACGACAACCAGTGATCCCCTTACACTATCCTACACACACACACATACACACTAGGGACAATTTACAGATGTCAATTAACCTACAAAACCTGCACGTCTTTGGAGTGTGGGAGGAAACCGGAGCATCCGGTGAAAACCCAGGGTGGTTACGGGGAAGAACGTACAAACTCCATACAGACAGCAGCCGAGGTCAGAATCAAACCCGGGTCTCTGTAACTGTAAGGCAGCAACACTAATGCTTCCGTACACAAAATGCTGGAGTACCTCAGCGCGCGCGACAGGCAGCATCTCCGGAGAGAAGGAATGGGTGTGGTTTCGGGTCGAGACCCTTCTTCAGACTCCAGATACGCAGACAGGACTACCGACATTCAGGAGCGCTCCTTTGTATACTGAGGATGACACAGTTGACTCACTTTCACCGTCCAGACACTAAGAGAATAATACTGCAGTCATTTGGCAGACTGCTGCTCATAATTTACAGGAGAACATGTTCCAAAAATGACACTGGTTAATGCGTGATCCACTATAGACTTTGGAGATACATTTTGGAACCAGGCCCTTCAGCCCATCGAGTCTGTGCCGACCAGCAAAGGTCAGGTAGAGTTGCTGCCTTACAGCGCCAGGGACTCTACATGAAGGACATGGGGAGAATATACAAATTCCATACAGATAGCACCCATAGTCAGGATTGAACCCGGGCCTCTGGCGCTGTAAGGCAACAATTAGACACAAAATGCTGGAGTAACTCAGTGGGACAGACAGCATTTCTGGATAGAAGGAACGGGCGAAGTTTTGGGTCAAGACCCTTCTTTTGAAGAATGGCCTCAACCCAAAACGTCACCCATTCTTTCGATGCAGAGATGCCGCCTGTCCCGCTGAGTTACGCCAGAATTTTGCGTGTATCTTCAGTGTGAACCAGCATCTGCAGTTCCTTCGTACAGTCTACTGCTGCTCCACCGTGCCGCTTTCGTGGGGAGCAGTAGGTTTAGGGTAGAGAGGCTGCTCTTCACAAAGGTGTGGGCTTTGTAGAAAAGATCTTCAGAGCGAGGATATTCATTTTAAAATGAGACCTGGATTATTTCGAGGAGGTCACACGATGCTCTTTCTCTCCCCACTCAAGAGGGAGTGGAGAAGCCGGGGCTCTCTGAGACTCGGAGTGATCGTGGAAGGGATCACGAGCCTTCACCAAATGGAGTCAAGGATGACGAACAAAATGGAGACCCAGTTTAGAAGTATCTCCTCCGTGATGGTGAATCCACTTTGAAGTCCATCTTTGAGTTAACTGTTCACAAAGCACAGCATTAGTTTATTGTCACGTGTACCGAGGTACAGTGAAAAGATTTTGTTGCGTGCTAACCAGCCAGCGGATATACAAGACATGATTACAATCCAGCCATCCACAGTGTACAGATACATGATAAGGTATAAGGGACCAACAGCAATGTAATGAAGACCAAAGCCGTTTGTTTTACTGAAGCTGGAGGAACACAAGGAAGCGGTAGATTTACATCGCCAGAGACTCAGGTTCGATCCTGACTATGGGTGTTGTTTGTGCAGACTTTGTACCTTCTCCCCTTGACCTGCGTGGGTAGTCCCCGCTAACTGGCTTGGTATAATTGTAAATCGTCCCTATGTCCATGTACACTGTTCAGTTTAGTCTATTGTCACGTGTACCAAGGTACAGTGAAAGGCTTTTGTTGTGTGCTAACCATCCAGTGGAAAGACAATACATGATTACAATCCAGCCATCCACAGTGTACAGATGCATGATAAAGGAATAACGTTTAGTGCAGGATAAAGCCAGTAAAGTCCGATCAAAGATCACCCATGAGGTAGATAGTAGTTCAGCACTGCTCTCCAGTTGTGGTGGTATGGTTCAGTTGCCCGATAGCAGCTGGGAAGAAACCCAGATGATTCAGATGACAAATGGAAGGTGCTGGAGGGGCTGAATGGCCTCAGTCTATTGCTGCTGAGATCTGCTATCAACACCTTTTCCACTGCGATAGTTTAAATCGCCTTAATTCTTATGATATTGGCGGCCACTCTACCCCTGACAAACCCCCAGATAAGACAAACCAATAGTTAAACAGAGTGCTCCCCTGTAAAACATTACACACACATTTTTTAAATATCAAAACTAAATTTTTTTTTTTAGTTTAGTTTAAAGATACAGCGTGGAAACAGACCTTGCAGCCTACCGAGTCCTTCCGCACCAACCAGTGATCACTGCACTTTAATTCCATCTTATACACACTAGGGACAACTTTACATTTAGACGTTTATACTAAGTCCATTAACCTAAAAAAACCCAGTACGTCTTTGGATTGTGGGAAGAAACCGAAGATCTCAGAGAAAACTCATGCAGGTCACGGGGAGAACGTACAAATTCCACATAGCCAGCACCCGTTGTCAGGATCGAACCCGGGTCTCCGGCGCTGTAAGGCAGTAGCTCTACCACTGCTCCACACTGCCGTCTGTCATAATAATTTAGAATAATACTTACAAAACAAATAACAGCACACCATAATACAAAATGTTACAGAGGGTAGAGAAAAATGCTGGAGAAACTCAGCGGTTGCAGCAGCATCTATGGAGCGAAGGAAATAGGCAGCGTTTCGGACCGAAACCCTTCTTCAGACTGATGGGGGGGGGGGGTACAGTTAACCCCCCTCCGCGGTGCCCAGTGGTCCCAGAACTCCCCCATGGTGCCCGTGACCACACGTGTTCCTTTTCGAGGGACACCCGGGCACGGACGTAAACCCCCGATAAGGGGCAGGCAGTCGCCCTGGCTCCGTGACCCACGAATGACCAGCTCGGCCAGGCCCAGGAGCAAACCATGCAGGATATCATTTCTGTTTGACCCACTCCCCTACGCACTGGGTGCCCAAAGATGAGGATGGTGGGGCTAAAATGGAGCCAAAAAGGCAAAGTAACTCTGCTCCAGAGCTGTGGTTTGTGCTAAAAACACAGAGGCCCCAGTACACACATTCTGCCGACTGTTTAAGTCATTTTTTGGTCTATTCACACCGGGTAGAACAATAACTCTTCAGCCCCTGCCTCTGCCGCTAATCGAGCATATCCGCTAAGTTCGTTCAAAGCAACAAACCAAATTGCACCTGTAGATTTAACGGGATCCTGTACTCCATATGGTGAACTGCCACTAACCCCAAGGTGCCAACGGGCCAGCTGTCTCTGTACACTAATAACTCAAGGCTTTTTAATTGGAGGTAGACACAAAAAGCTGGAGTAACTCAACAGGTCAGGCAGCATCTCTGGAGGAAAGGAATAGGTGACGTTTCGGGTCGAGACCCTTCTGCAGACTGAGTCAGAGGAGAGGGGAACTAAAGACATGAAGAGGTACAAAGAAAAAATGAATGTAAGGTGTCAGAAGGAACTGCAGATGCTGGTTTAAACTGAAGATAGACACAAAATGCTGGAGTAACTCCGTGGGACAGGCAGCATCTCTGGATAGAAGGAATAGGTGACATTTCTGGTCGTGGCCCTTCTTCAGACAATGAATGTAATGGAATGAATGAAAACATGATTGCAAGGTATGCACAAGGAGAAATCAATGATAATCAAGGAAAGATGGAGCCCACAATGGTCCATTGTTGGCTGTGGAGCAGGTGATAGCGAGTGAAGCTAACAAGTGAAACAGTGAAATTAAGGAGGAGGACAGTGAAACTAGATGGACGAATAGAATGGGGGACGGAGAGAGAGGGGGTGCAAGGGTTACTTGAAGTTAAAGAAAACAATATTCATACCGCTGAGTTGTAAGTTGCCCGATCAAAGCATGAGGTGTTGTTGCTCCAATTTGCGGAGAGGGAAACTGGAGGTATGAGGGGGTACAAAGAACAAAAGAATGAAAGGTGTACCCTTCATGAATTGGAGGGACCTATCCTGTTTAAAATCGAGGCATGACTTGGACACAGTTCACGGGTTGAATGAAGGATGAGAATTCATCGCTCATGATAAGGTGTACTTTTACCTGTAACAGGCAGTTTAATTCTGTCAGGAGCTGGACGCACGACACTAACGGAGCTCAACTACTTCCATTTTGATTGTAAGCTGCCGAGGTATTTTTGTTCCCAATGACTCGGGCTATCCTATTCTCTCCCCGCTCTTCCCTTTGTAAACCACCGCCCCGCGCATCTTCCCTGGTGCCCCGACGGGTCTCTCTGCCGCCATATGAAAGGCGGCGGATAATAATGGAGCGGACGGGGCAGATTACGCGGGATTCTTCTCCGAAAGAAAAAGTAAACGGCTCCGTTCTGCTCTCCCGTGGAAAGCGCAAACCTGGAGCAGTCCTCGCTAACGGCCGGGATGCGTTTTTTTGTTGTTGTTGTTGCCGCGGTTAGTTTACTGGCGGCGCTGGCACGGTTAGTTCACACCGGCGGAATTAACAAAGGCACGTGTGGGAAAATTAAAAAATCGCACGCACAGTCCCTCTCATGTGTCGAAACTTTCTGCACAGAATACCAACGCTATTGAAGGTAATGCTTCAATAAGCTCAGCATGCATCGATAGTCATGGAAAAGATTTAGAAGCTACATCACAGCTGGAAAGAGGGGGGGGGGGGGGGGGGGGGGGGAGGTTGGATTAACCTTTTTCAAATTACTCCCAATAAACATTTTTTTTTTAAGTTGTCATTTTCAAATAGCGCCTGACCTATTTTGCTGTTCAAATAAGTTTAACAAATGTGCAACAAAGCAGAATATTGCAATCATATCAACCACTTGCATTTATTTAACATTTTTAATGTGGTTCAATTGTTTCAAGGTGACCCACGGAGCAGCTGGATAAAAATAACAGCTAGCACAAGGGAGGGGAGGCGAGCGACAGGCACTGTCAAAACAACATTATTTTATTTTTTTAAAAGCCCATTCAAAAGGAGCACCTAAAATCAAGAGGGAAGATGAAAGAGGGAGAGGAGACAAGGAGAGACTTAGGGAGATTGTGCACTCGGTTTTACGGAACGATTACAGTGGAGAGGAGAGGTGGGGGTAATAAAAGAGGCTCGTGTTTAGTGGACAGCAGTTCTTAGAGGGTGGTTGGTAGAGCTTGAGTATGTTAGAGAGGTAGGGAGATGAAATGTGTTATAAACAAGTGGGATGAGATATTTTTAAACAAGGGCATCGGTGGAATAGAAATCAATGGTCACGGTGGGGCAGCGGTAGAGTTGCTGCCTTACAGCGAATGCAGCGCCGGAGACCCGGGTTTGATCCCAACTACGGGTGCCGTCTGTATGGAGTTTGTACGTTCTCCCCGTGACCTGCGTGGGTTTTCTCTGAGAACTTCGCTTTTCTCCCACACTCCAAAGACATACAGTTTTGTTGGGTAAATGGCTTGGTCAATGTAACAATTGTCCCTAGTGGGTAGAGGATAATGTTAATGTGCGGGCGGGCATCAATGGTCGGCGCGGCCCCGGCGGGCCGAAGGGCCTGTTTCCGTGCTGTATCTCTAAACTAAAGTAACAACTGAACACAAATCGCGTGCAGGTTTAGTTTATTGTCACATGTATCGAGGTACAGTGAAAAGCTTTTGTTGCGCGCTACCCAGTCAGCGGAATGTCTACACTTGATTCCATCGAGCCGTCCACAGTGTACAGGGACACGATAAAGGAAATAACATGAATAACATTTAGTGCAAGGTAAAGTCCGATCAAAGATAGTCCGAGGGTCTCCATTGAGGTAGATGGTAGCTCGGGGCCGCTCTCTAGTTGTTGGAGATCGGTCAGCAGAAGGGAGTGCAGAATTTAACACAGCTTCAGACACAAACAGCTGAACCCTTCCATATCTCCAGTCTCCCACTCCGCTGACTCTCAGTCTGAAGAAGGGTCTCGATCTAAATCGTCACCCACCCCTTCTCTCCGGACATACTGCCTGCCCCCCTGAGTTACTCCGGAAAGTTTGCGTGGATACAGATTGAAGGCGGGAAGGATGGTGAGATGTCAACCGGACAAGTGCGGATGGAGCACGAGTACGGATCGGCTTTCCGGATGCGGACAAGCTGATATCGCAGAGGAGAAAGGCGGGAGGGGGGGGGGACTGGGGGGACACATCTCCCAGGGAAAGGGGGTTTTGAATTTTGGGCTCGGGGTCAAAGGAACTCGGTGGTGAAGAGTCTGTCTCGACTCGCTGTGAGGACGTGGGGGAACGGCCGATGTGAGAGACGGCAAAACCTCGTGCACCCAGAGGCACTGTAATATCACTCACAAAATGCGACTGTGGAGTTTCTGTACCACCAGCCTCTCACGCGAGTAAAGAAAACCTGGCAGTGCACAGCTAATGGGTGCGATATCCTTCATTTCCTGAAACAATCATTGTAAAACCAAAAAGGAAATTCCCACCGAGGCACTCAAAATGTAGATAAGCAGGTCCTGGGGGAGCTGTGTGCAGTTTGTTTATTTTGATTATATTCTAGATTTTTTTTAAAAGATACTGCGGTTGGGTATAGAACGAAGGTGGAAGAGAGAGAGAGAGAGAGAGAGAAAAAATCGGAACCAACTAAAAAGGAAAACGAATCCTGATTGGGAGCAGAAATTATTCAGGGAACCCTTAGATGGAGACCATTCACTGCATGGAGACAGCAGCGGTTATTCAGTCATGTCCGATCTTTCAGCTCTCGCTTTGCCGCTATTTACCACATTTCAAGCATTCAAGATAGCCACAAAATGCTGGAGTAACTCAGCGGGACAGGCAGCACCTCTGGATGGAAGGAATGGGCAACGTTTCGGGTCAAGAACCTTCTTCAGTCTCGACCCGAAGCTCCACCCGTTCCTTCCATCCAGAGATGCTGCCTGTCCCACTGAGTTACTCCAGCATTTTGTCTCTATCTTCGGTGTAAGCCAGCATCTGCACATTACAAGCATCGGGTGGTTTGTGAACCACATCAGTAAAAGAGAATACCCGAACATTCCCACTGTGACCAAGCCACGATTCACTTAAACCACTGAACACTGCTTTGGAATATTCCGATACGGATATGAAAAGCGCAAAATGCATATTCAAGTGTAGGAAGGAACTGCAGATGCTGGCTTACACCGAGGATTGACACAAAATCCTGGAGTAACTCAGCGGGACAGGCAGCATCTCTGGAGCAAAGGAATGGGTGACGTTTTGGGTCGAGACCCTTCCTCAGACTATTCAAGTATTTATTTTTAAATAAAGCGGGTGTTTCAATTTCTATACTGCGTCAAGTGGTGAAATACAGACCCTCACCATCGTCCAGTGGAAAGATATTAATTCTTCAACTCTCTTTCCAGCTAATATACCGATTACTTTCAATCTATGCCTCGTGTTTATTGACCTCGATATAACAGGTCCTTCTTATCTACTCTATCCAGGCCTCTCATAATTTTGTACGTCTCAATTAAATCCACGCGCAACCTTTCTTGTAAAAGGGATGTGTCAGCAAGACTTCCGAATACACTCTGCATTTTAACAAATCATTAGGCTTTCAATGAACAACCAAAGTGCGTATTTTGTGTTCAACGCGCATATTAATGGATGCCGTTCCCAATGCCTGGACAGCAGCTGTAAACTTCTGGATCCATATTTATGAAGTCTCAAGTTTTGAAATCATATTCAGTTCAAAGAGAGAGGCTGCGATCTTTGATGATTACAATCTACAATTATTAATGGAGCACAGGATATCCTGAACATGAGGAACTCTCTCTGCCTCTCACACGCGCGGCAGAAGGTAAGGCCACGATCGTTAGTCGGCTCTTCTCATTGAAATAATTACATTTTTTTTTTTCCCTCTACCGCTGAAAGTTCAAAAAAAAAAAATCTCAGCCTTACAGGGAATTTAGATAAAAATCGGGAAATATTAAACGTCGATAAAAATGGACCTGGCAAGCAAAATAGCTCACGTACGATTTTCCTCACCCAGTTTAAAACTGGTCCATGGATGGAAACCTCAGCACTGGTCACAGCATCTCAGCAAAAACATATCAGCCTGAAAAGTGCTACTTCCCGCACACGGCAATGGGTCTCTGGGAGTTAATTGAGAGGACAGCTTATATAAACTTGCCGCGCTTCCTTGCGAGAACACGAGATTGATGGGCGATATAACCAAGGTGTTTAAACAGATTCAGTGCGGGAGATAAAGGGGAAATTATTTCCCATGGTGGAGAAATTCAGAAGAAGGGCTAATTAAAGAATAAGAGCCAAGCCATCCAGGAAAGAAATTAGGAATCCCGTCTATGCACAAAAGACCGGTAAAACCCTCCATCTCTTCCCAAATAAAATACAGCTGTAATTTCGAATGAGGCTTTCAAAAGTGTGGACGATAGAATTATTTTTTACTGGGGGGGGGGGGGGGGGTATCAAAGGAGAACCAAATCCGTGGTTGAAGAACAGATCAACGATTATCATTGAGAAGGATGAAGCTGCCTCAAGACTTTAACCCTTTTCCTAAGCTCCATTCAAAATGAGCTATCGAATGATTGTAGTAGATTATCGGCAAAAGCTACACACAAATACACCAGCGCACACACACACATACTGCTGACACACACGCTCAAATTAATGTATGGTAGGAATTCAGAATTTGTGCAAAAATAATTATTTCCGTCATTATCAATACCCTAAATTTCGCTGAATTATATAAACTCTCAGCGTTTGCAAGTTCCCAATTCAATTACTTCAAATCATCAGTCCCTTCTTGTATGTGACTTTGTATCAAGCTGAACTATTGCGTGTAATGAGATCCCACTGTAACTCCGTTAATTGAGGAGACCAGTAGATGTCTATTATCATAATTAGGCTTCAATCAGCGAGTTTGTTGTTCGGTTTGAACTGCTCAAGGTGCGACGCCCGAGTTGCAATGGCATGTTTGAAAAGCGATGCTTTGCTCTCCGTCTCGTCTCTGGCTCGCCCGCTGACACAAATGAAGAGTGAGATTCCTGACCTTTGCTCGAAAATTTTTATAAAGGAAAAAAATAAAATAGAAACAGGGACCAACGTTCAAACATGTGTGACATAATCGTGCTGGCGTGCCTGATGAGTATAAGGTTTTCTCAATTTACCTACGAGAGCCCCCGGCACACTATTAACAATGACAAATAACATTTGAAAAGTACTTGTTAATGGCCGCTACAGTGTAATTTCCTTCCAGTGACGTTCAGTGGTCCGAACGCTCCCATCAAAAATTAGATGTTGATTCATCCACAGCACATCCTTCCCCAAAGACACACACTCACACGCACACCATCACTGGCAGACATACGTACATGCACTCACACACACACACACACACACACCATCACTGGCACATACATGCATGCGCTCACACACACACATACAAAAGTGCACTCACATGCGCTTGTACTCACACACGCACTCACATATTCACGGGCACACATGCACGCGGTCACACGACGCACACACACACTCACTTGTATGCACACACACACTCGCATGCAGTCGCGTGACGCACACACTCACATGCAGACACACATGCACTTACACGCGCACTTTTCATACTCGCTCACATATGCACAGACACACAACACACGTGCGCACACATGTGCAGTCACACAATGCACACACACATGCACTTACACACACACACACACTCGCATGCAGAAACACAACACACGCACACACACTCACATGCAGACATGCACTCACAAACACAGATTCACACACACTCACATGCACACTTTACCACCCATTTATTCTAAATGTACAAGTGCCACAATAAAGCTTATTAATAAAACTGATTCAAAATCATCGTGGATCCCTGTCGGAATTTCTAAACACCACCAGTTAAAGCAGGAGAGGTAACCGTTTTACCAAAAATAAGATGATGTTAGAATTATATATGATCCGAATAAAGAATAAATGAGGAGATAACCATGAATCCCACGGTTTTTTTCTCTCACTTGATCGGGCTGAGAACTATGCAAATCCAGACGGTGAGAGATGCTTGTTTAGATTCAGTTCCCCACTGCTGGGAAATTGGTGTGTGTGTGTGCATGATTTATAACGCATCATTCGACACCCCAGCCCGGATCCCTCCGTCTGCAGTCAGGGTGGAAAGAGCCCCAGACAACTACAAACATCAAAAACTCGTGTTTTATGTCAACGAACCTGTTGTTATGGGATTCATGTATAAATTAACAGCGTACAGGCAGCTTCATTAAAAACTCCCATTACCACTGTCTGTGAACAGGGCTATCAATTTTATAGGAACAATTTATTATAATGATGTGTATCACCCTTTCAGCATCTAGCAGAGTGATCTGCATTGTAAATTCAAAATTAGTCCGTGTAACACCGAGAGCTTCACCATTTACCGACTGCCCGGCTATTATTAGTGAGGTATTTTTTGTAATGCGGTATTAACATAAATTAGTAACATATTTATTGATTTTTTTTATTTTAATTGCGGGGATCAGGAAACAGAGAGGTCGGATAAATCAGACTGCAGACAGTTATAAGGGCACTTATGGACAGGGAGAGAAATGCAGAAAGAACTGCAAATACTGGTTTATACCGAAGACAGACACGAAATGCTGGAGTAACTCAGCGGGACAGGCAGCATGCTTGGAAATGCAATATTGGATCCGAACATTTTATTAGCGATTGTGGAAAAAAACAATGATTACAACGCTTCCTTCCATCAACTCTGGACAACACTTGTCGTCCGTTTTACTTTATCTTTTCTTGGTTTTATTGCAATTTAAAAAAAAGTTTGAGTGTATTTATTCAGTGAACAAAAAAAATAATCTCGAACACATGTAAAAGTGAAAACGGGTTGTGTAAGGGATTCTGCCTTGGGATTGAGACCAAGGTGCAGATTGCGCCGCCGTTAAGGGGCATGTTCTACTTTTTTTTAAGGAAGGATTTACCACCGAGTGCCAATGGGTAAATCTGTCCGTGTCTTGTTGAATGGTCGGTCAGATGCAAACCATGTCTACGCTTCTCAAGTCAGGGCTGATTTCAAACGCGGTTAAGAAGGAACTGCAGATGCTGGAAAATCGAAAGGTAGATTAAAGTGGTGGAGAAACTCGGCGGGTGCAGCAGCATCTATGGAGCGAAGGAAATAGGCAACGTTTCGAAACGAAACGTTGCCTATTTCCTTCGCTCCATAGATGCTGCTGCACCCGCTGAGTTTCTGTCTGATTTCAAACGATTTAGGTTTGATTTATAGCGGGCTAACAAGGGAAGGGGGGCCGGTCGAGTTGCCCAAAGGCATTGCAGATCCGTGGAATAGTAGCGCCGCGCCGGCAAACACATTCTGCTGCCTCCTTTACTGGAATCAATGGTAAAAAAAAAAATGTTACAACTGAAGGTAGACAAAAAGAGTAACTCAGCGGGCCAGGAATTCCTTTTTGTCTTGCTGTGTTCTTTTTATATAGATGGTGCGTAGAGGTTTTGCTGGCTGGGGAGTGAGTGAGACGGGCACTCTCTGAGTAAACACACACACACACACACACACACACACACAAAAGTTAGTTGGAGACCCTCCTCGCAAACTTACTCAGGACGGGCCATGCGGGGCTGGGCTTCGCTCCGAGTGCTCACCCAGTCGCTACAACGAGGTGTGTGTGTGAAGGAAGTGCGGACGAACAGACTGGAGAAGGAAGGGTCTCGACCCGAAACGCCACCTCTCCAGCATTTTTGCGTCTATCGTCGAGGTGACAGACACGGCGGCAGCGAAAAGAGACGGGGACACGTTTATCAGGAGCGCGTCTGTCTGCTCCCAGTCTTGAGGGTCGGCGATCGCACGGAACGTGTGCTATATCACGGCGAATTTAAATGCTGAGCCAGCCTTTCTCCGCTCCTCGTTGCATTCTTCCCCCCCCACATCCCCTTCGCTAAAGTTACGCCGAGAGTCCAAAAGTGCTGGTGGTACTAGTCCTGACCAAAGACTGCCTCAGTACACAAAGAAAATGCCAGTTTGTAATGAACTGAATAAGGTATAAGCTTGTTACTTTTTTTGCATATCTTTCATTCATTGTTCTATATCTCTAAATCTCTCGTTTCCCTTTCCCCCAACCAGTCTCTCGACCCGAAACATCTCCCATTCCTTCTCCCCAGAGATGCTGCCTGTCCCGCTGAGTTACTCCGGCTTTTTTGTTTAACCCAGCATCTGCAGTTCCTTCCTACTAAATATTGTCTTTTGTGCAAAAGTGCAAACTCGAATGCCGGTCCCAAGACAGTCCTTTGTGTCCCCAGAATTGCAAGAACTATTTTAGAAAGGCGTTAGATTTATTTTTACAAGTGTTTCAGGTTATCGGGGGTGGAGAGAGATCGGATTGAAAATCTAAGCAACAGGCTGGATTCCATCGCTTGTGAATGACGGCGCCCCGTTTTATTAGCTACGGGACCCCGGGTAAACTATTAAAGATTGTGTGAACGCCGCGCTCGTCAATGAAATATCTTCCAACTCTCCTGCTCTCGATGTAAAAATGAACTCCAAACATAAAAGCACAAAGACAGCACATGTTGTGTTTTTTTTACTCTCTGACAACTCCAAAAACAAAACCTTTCCACGGGGTGCAGACGTTAACCCGTAAGGGGCCGGTTGCATGCTATTCTTCACAGCAGCTAAATTGCTGAGTGTGTGGTTCATCCGCGTTTTTGTTCACGCAAGCGGCGTTCCCCACTTTCCTCCCCCCCCCCCTTCTTTGTGAAATGCGGGGTCGCGGCAGCAAATCTGTGTTATATTAGGAGATTCGCACCGCTGTCACTTCACCTCTCTAATGGGCAGGGGAGCCCGTTCTCGGAGAGCAGGTAATCAGATCACACACAGCACTTTCTTTAGACTGACTGATAACACGAAGCAGCCGAGCCAGCCGGCGTTAAGCTCCAAGGAACGCGTGTTCCTGAAGCCTTGTCATATCTAACTCCCCCCACCCCCACCCCCCATTAAAGCAGGAATGGCGCCCAATGGGGATGTGGCAGACAGGCAGAGAGAAAAAGTTTAAACGGATGAGACCGCCGCTTGCTTCCCCACACGCTAACATGAAAGCGTTTCTGCTCAACAAACGCACACACACCCCTTCCAATCCCACTCCCCCCCCCCCCCCCCCCCCTCCATCCACCCCCCGCCCCCATTGCACCCAACCCCCTCTCCACCCCACCCCCATAAACTGCAGGGAAGAAGTTACAAACCCAGTGATTTACTGTCCTATGAGCATCTGTTTGAAGATTCTCCAAATTAGATCAGGGATTTAAAAAAATGTTCGCCTTGCTACATGGACCTTGTTACTGCAGTATCTCTGCCTGATCGGCCGCGTTTTGCCTGTCAGATCTCCCTCTTGAGTACAATCCTCATGCAAATGTTCCCGTTTAACACACACACACACAATGCTACGCTTTGCAGAAAGCTGGGGTTATTCGGTGGCCGCGCACCTTTCCAAACGATCGCACTGCTGTTTTCTTTTACTTTAGTGCAAAGGTTGCAGGAATCGGCTGCGATCGCAATTGGGGTTTTTTTTGCCAGAGGGCACTCGCCGTCCACGCTTTTTGAGGTGAGATCGGAAAGATCCCCAAGTTTTTGCCTGCGTCTTGCGTCCAAGCGAATGCAGGCTCAACAGCAAGACCCTGAGTGAGACTTGTTTCAACATCAGTTTCAGACATCAGGTCGAGGCACATCTGCGTGCGAGCGGAGAGTTACATGTGTGTGTATATTTTACAACAGCAGGGAGGTTTATCATTGCAAGGACATTTTGCATTAATAAAGATAACTGACTCGGAATAATTTGGGAAGCCTGCAATACAAACAGTGCAAACATTTGCTATGAAACGGTGCTCAATTGATCTGTAAACCAGCAATCCAGGGATTGAGAGGATAGTGCAATTGTTTCTGAACCGTGCATAGCGGAGTACAATCGCTAGCCTTTCCCGTTCCTCCCCTTGATGTGTACAATGCATTTTTTTTACCTGGGATTGGTGCTATTCCAGTACACGGCGTAGCGGTCAGCAACTACTTTCCCAGGATCTTCCGTCCAAACACAAACCCAAAGGGCCAGGAAGAGCAGAACAGCCACCTCCACGTTCATCGTCGAGCGTCCAGCGAGCTCTCCTCTCTCACATACACACACAAGTGTTGCAAATCAAAGCCTGGAGCTGGAGCAGCCGCCGCCGCCGCCGCTGCCGCCTGCCTCCTCCATACGGTGCCAGTACCACCAACTTTCAACAAGAGCAGCTTTTTTTTAAGTGAAGCCAACCCCTACTACACTTGCGCAACCTACCGTGCTGACGGGAGGGGGCGGGGCGGGAGGGACATTTATGAATGAAGGCGGCCTCGGCCAATGGCCGGCCGCCCACCCCCCGGCCCGCGTAAGCCTGTGGCCAATCAGAGCGGTGGGCCGCCGAGCCCCGCCCCCTCCGCGGGGGCGGGACCCTCGCCTGAGTGGCGGCCCGGGAGGAGGCCCCCAGCCAATGGGAGAAGACTTGGCGGATGATGTCACAATGGGAGCTGGCTCAGCGGCACCAATGAAAGCGCCGGAGCCGCCAGTTGTTACATTACCACCGATGTTGTTACATTTGGTCCCTCGGACCTTGGTGGGGTCCCTCGGACCTTGGTGGGGTCCCTCGGACCTTGGTGGGGTCCTCGGACCTTGGTGGGGTCCTCGGTTCTTGGGGTCCTCGGTTCTTGGGGTCCTCGGTTCTTGGGTCCCTTGGATCTTGGGTCCCTTGGACCTTGGGGTCCTTGGATCTTGGGTCCCTTGGATCTTGGGGTCCTTGGATCTTGGGGTCCTTGGATCTTGGGTCCCTCGGTCCTTGGATCTTGGGGTCCTTGGATCCCTGGTCCTTGGGTCTTGGTCCTTGGGTCACTTGGTCCTTGGTCATGTTCCTTGGGCCCTTCCTTGGCACCTGGTCATAAGGTCATAAGTGAAAGGAGTAGCATTAGGCAGTTCGGCCCACCAAGTCTACTCCGCCATTCAAGCATGGCTGATCTATCTCTCCCGCCTAACCCCATTCCCCTGCCTTCTCCCCATAACCTCTGACACCTGTACTAATCAAGAATCTATCTATCTCTGCCTCAAAAATATCCACTGACTTGGCCTCCACAGCCTTCTGTGGCAAATAATTCCACAGATTCGCCACCCTGGTTCTTGGTCCCTGCCTGGGTACTTGCTCCCATCCCTGTGTTGCCATCTCTACTGCTAGAAATGTCTGATAATTAAAAATATATGTATTTTAAAAACCAGTATCTCAAAGCAGCAAATATACCATAAATAGACACAAACAGCTGTTGTTAACTCAGCGGGACAGGCAGCATCTCTGGAGTAAAGGAATAGGTGTCGTTTCGGGTCGAGACCCTTCTTCAGACCTGAAACATTCAGATCAACAGAAGATAGACACAAAAAGCTGGAGGAACTCAACGGGTCAGGCAGCATCTCTGGAGACGTTTCGGGTCGAGACCCTTCTTCTGTCTGAAAAAAAGGGTCTCGAGTCTCGACCCGAAACGTCACCCGTTCATTTTCTCCAGAGATGCCGCCTGATCCGTTGAGTTACTCCAGCATGTTGTGTTTATCTGCGGTTTGAACCAGCATCTATTTCAGTTTGCTTTATTTTGCAGTCCCGCCTTCCCGAGTACAATTTCGTGCTTCACACTTACAAACCCGCGACTTTTCCGTTAACTTGAAACCACTTCCTGGAGAGAGCATGGCATGGAATCGTGTGCACGTATGTGTGTGTGTGTGTGTATGTGTGTATGTGTGTTTTCGCTTCAGCGCTTTTTTTGGGTCAGGATAATTGTGCACGGATCCCTTCCTTACAGGGGAATTATCTTTTCTGCATGCTTCCGAATCAGCGCCTCTCCAAGGGGAAAACACTTATACATTTACAGCAGCACTCGCACGGCAGCGGCGAATCCAACCTAGAAAGAATTCATTCGCACACGAAATAGCGAATAGTGTGGAAAATGTCGAAAAAGGGGGATGCAGTATCTAATTCGGTTATTTACGGACACTGTAATAATGCCATTTTCGGTTGTTTTTTTAATGTGCTCCGTTCAAAAACAAGAGAACCCCTTACTCTTCTTCAGAACTAGTTAATCACGATCTCTTACACACACATATGCAAACAATCGCAATTATTCTGCAGCTCAGTGAAAAATGTGAGCGCAGAGCTTCGTCTGTCGACTGTTCCAGCGCTTGTGCTGTAGCTTCTCACCTTGCACCTGCCAAAAGGTTGTTAATGAAAAGCCCCCTCTGCTGCCTGAAGTCTAACTCGCACTCAGTCTCACTCCTGTGCACGGAACTGGCTACTCGTCTGACAATGTCTTAGTGTAAAAGAAAATCGCATCCTTATTTTCAAACACCTCTGCGGTTTCGTCCTCCCCCCCCCCCCCCCCGTACAATTTATGTGCTTTAATTAATTTGTTCTACTTCTCTCTGTATCGCCGTCTACATCTCTCGTTTCTCTCTCCCCTGACTCTCAGTCTGAAGAAGGGCATCGACCCGGAACATCACCTATTCCTTTTCTCCCCGGAGATGCTGTCTGCCCCCCTTGAGTTACTCCAGATTTTTGTGCCAATCTTTAAACCAGCATCTGCAGTTCCTTCCAACACACACCCTTTAATTCTGGCTACTTACACCTGCTTGATTCCTTCACTCGGCGGTTCAAGACTGTGCCAAGACCCTAAGAGCTGTAACTGCCTCCTTAAACCATTCACTCTTCCTGTTAACACGATGCCAAAAAAAACTTATTTGAACAAACTTGTCTTGTCTTGTCTTGGTTTTTCTTTTAATTGGTTGGAGATAGCACGGACAAGGACGACATTTGTCGCCATCCTGGCCACACATCCATTTCACTCCTGCCATCGGAAAGAAGATATAGCAGCCTGAAAACTGTAACGTCCAGGTTCAGGAACAGTTTCTTCCCTACAGCCATCAGGCTATTAAACACCACAACCTCAAAATAAGCTCTGGTACATATATATATCCACACACATACATAAATAATAGTGCAAAAATACAAAACCAATGCCTCCAATATGTATCAGAGTTTATTTGGAGGTTGTGGTGTTTAATAGCCTGATATATATATATATATATATATATATATATATATATATATTAACCATATAACCATATAACAATTACAGCACGGAAACAGGCCATCTCGACTCTTCTAGTCCGTGCCGAACACGTATTCTCCCCTAGTCCCATATAACTGTTCACCTGCTCAGACCATAACCCTCCATTCCTTTCCCGTCCATATAACTATCCAATTTATTTTTAAATGATAAAAACGAACCTGCCTCCACCACCTTCACTGGAAGCTCATTCCACACAGCCACCACTCTCTGAGTAAAGAAGTTCCCCCTCATGTTACCCCTAAACTTCTGTCCCTTAATTCTCAAGTCATGTCCTCTTGTTTGAATCTTCCCTACTCTCAGTGGGAAACGCTTATCCACGTCAACTCTGTCTATCCCTCTCATCATTTTAAAGACCTCTATCAAGTCCCCCCTGAACCTTCTGCGCGCCAAAGAATAAAGCCCTAACTTGTTCAACCTTTCTCTGTAACTTAGTTGCTGAAACCCAGGCAACATTCTAGTAAATCTCCTCTGTACTCTCTCTATTTTGTTGACATCCTTCCTATAATTAGGCGACCAAAATTGTACACCATACTCCAGAATTGGCCTCACCAATGCCTTGTACAATTTTAACATTACATCCCAACTTCTATACTCAATGCTCTGATTTATAAAGGCCAGCACACCAAAAGCTTTCTTTACCACCCTATCTACATGAGATTCCACTTTCAGGGAACTGTGCACAGTTATTCCCAGATCCCTCTGTTCACCTGCATTCTTCAATTCCCTACCATTTACCATGTACGTCCTATTTGACGTCCTATTGGACGTACATGTACGTTCATGTACGTCCTATATTGGTTGGAGATAGCACCTACAAGGCCGAAATTTGTCGCCATCCTGGCCACACATCCATTTCACCCCTGCCATCGGAAAGAAGATGGCAGGTGACCAAGAAGATGGCAAGAAGATACCCAAGGAGATATATATATCAGGCTATTAAACATATATATATATAGATATATATGTGTGTGTGTATATACATATACATATGGCAAAAAAGTTACATATATATATATATATATATATATATATATATATACAAACACACACACACACACACACACACATATAGATATAGATATATATATATATACACACTGTATTTTTTGGGCTTTTTTTTCATCAACTATATTTAATCATATATTTTTATAAAACAAACTGGAAAAAAGTTCAGTATATACATAAAATATATATGTAAACATGCTACTCTGCAAACAATATAATAATCAGAAAAAAAGTTCAGAATATATATATATATATATATACAAATAAAATATATATATATATACTGAACATTTCCCCCCGTTTATTATATTGTTTACAGAGTACTATGTTTGCATATTCTGCTGTGCTGCTGCAAGTTTTCATTGAATTCCAGAATACATAGTTGGACGGAACTGCAGATGCTGGTTTACACCCAAGGTAGACACAAAAAGCTGGAGTAGCTCAGCGGGACAGGCAGCATTTCCGAAGAGAAGGAATGGGTGTCGTTTTGGGTCAAGACCCTTCTTCTGACACATTCAGACAATTTCATTGTTCTGTCTGGGACGTGAGACTATAAAACACTCTTGAATCTCGACTCCCTGTTTGTCCCACAATGTGTTAGCCGACCACCGTCTTGAACTGAGTCAATGTGGTGAAAATAAACTCTCAGCCTTGAGGGGTAAGGAGTCCCTAACTTTACACCCAGCCATGAGGAAGGCGTTAGATGCCAAGTCAGGTGGTGTGTGATTTAGAGAGGAGGTACAGGTTGTGGTGTTTCTACATGACTGACACCTTTGTCCTTCCAGGTGGCAACAGTCTCAGTTTAGGAAAACGTTCCTGGAATAACTTAGGCAAGCATTACACCACTATCAGGCATTGCTTTGTCAAGGAGATGTAACAATATTTTTAAATAGCTTGGTATTACATTTTATTTGTTCTTTCCAGCTTTGAATCACCTTGATGGTTCAATGGTACTTTACTGTCACTTGTGTATCCAAGTATAGTGACATTTCTTTTTTGCATCCAGTTCAGTGGCAATCCCATTATACACAATCTCAAGAAGTATAAGAGTGTAAGATAGTAGACCACACTGCGACAGTGCACGAATCGCCACGTTGTAGCTGCCAACTTGTATCCTGCTATATTTAAGAGGGAGTTAGATGTGGCCCTTGCGGCTAAAGGGATCAGGGGGTATGGAGAGAAGGCAGGTACAGGATACTGAGTTGGATGATCAGCCATGATCACATTGAATGGCCGAATGGCCTACTCTTGCACCTATTTTCTATGTTTCTATGTTTCAAATCCGAAAATGAAAAATTTTTTTAGTGTCTTAACATAGCCACAAAGGACCATTGTCCTGGTGGCAGCACTGTTGGTGTGGCAAGGACTGTCCGAGCCACGTGATGTATCGATGTCCCCCTTAAGAAACTTTATAAAGTTATATAAATATCCTTAACACAAAACATATATATTTTTCTTTATCAGGTGTAGTCTTGCCTTCCCTGATGAGATTTTCCTGTAATTTCTGCTTTAGTTTCCGAATTTCCCTCCTCATCCTTTTTTATTGTTTTGGCAGCACAGTGGCGCAGCGGTATAGTTGCTGCCTTACAGCGCCAGAGACCCGGGTTCGATCCTGAATAAGGGTGCTGTCTGTACGGAGTTATTACGTTCTCCCCGTGACCGCATGTGTTTTCTCCGTGTGCTCCGGTTTCCTCCCACACTCCAAAGAGGTCTAGGTTTACAGGTTAATTGGCTTTGGTAAAATTGTAAAATTGTGCCTAGTGTGTAGGAAGATTGCTGGTTGGCGTGCTCGGTGGGCTAGTGGGCATGTTTCCGTGCTGCATCTCTAGTCTACAGGCCCTTCGGCCCACCGAGTCTGTGCTGACCAATGATCCCCATACCCTAAACACTAGGGACAATTTACAATTCATACCAAAGTCAATTAACCTACAAACCCGTACGTCTTTGGAGGAAACCTGAGCACCCATAGGAAACCCACGCGGTATCAGGGAGAACGTACAAACTCCGTACAGACAGCACCCATGGTCAGGATTGTACCCGGGTCTCTGGCACTGTAAGGCAGCAACTGTACCACTGCGCCACAGTGCCGCCAGGTTTGTTATTGTCATGTGTACCGAGGTACAGTGAAAAGCAGTGTTTTGCATACTATCCAATCAAATCAGATAATACTATACATAAATACAATTAACCCTAAAGGCCCTGTCCCACTGTGCGAGCTAATTCAAGAGTTCTCCCGAGTTTCCCCTGATTCGAACTCGGAGAATTACGGTAATGGCCGCTCGTAGGTACTCGGGGCTCTCGTGCACATTTTTCAACATGTTGAAAAATATTCACGAGCTTTCACGAGCTTACCGCGTTTCCCGAGTACCTGCCGTTAGCATTACGAGCCGCTAAGAGACGTCCCCGAGCTCCAACGTACCCGCTCCGTACATTCTACGTGCTTACCACGAGTTAGATTTTTTTTAAAACTCGGGAGAGCTCTTGAAGTACCTCGTACAGTGGGACAGGCCCTTTACTCAAGTACAAGAGCAAAGAGAAAGAAACAAGAGTGCAGAATATAGTTCTCAGCATCATAGTGCAACATTTTCATAGCTAAAGCCCAAAGTCCGCAACAGGGTTGAACTAAATCGGACGGTACCCTAGATTATGGAAGTACAGTTGAAAAGCCTGATAACAGAGGGGAAGAAGCTGCTCCTGGGTCTGGCAGTATGTGTAATGACACAGATAGTCCAGACAACGGCTAAGTGATTAACGGTTAAGTCATCTCTGAAAGCTGGAAATTGAAAATACGGCATTAATGGAATTTTAAGTGGATTAATACTTTCCTAACATGGGCCTTGGTCAGAACCAGTATAGCCATTTCATTTGTTACATCATAATTACCATTTCTGGTGTTACTAATTTATTCACAGGTCTCATAAATATAGAATGATCAGTGAAAGTAGAGTGAGCAACATGCATTTTATTGTAATTAAAAATGCTCATCATCCGAATCTTCTCCCAATTTCATCAGTGCATCGATAGCATGCAAGGAGGAACGTTTAAATTATATCCCGATATGGGATCCACACGCCAATATTCCATCATGTTCTCTTGTCTGTGATTTATCCCTTTCAACATTTTTATCTACGGGATGTGAACATACATGGAAAAGCCAGCATTTATTACCTTTTCCACATTTTCCTTGCCCGTGAGCTGCTTAGAGTTAACAAAGTCAAACAGCACAAAAAAAGATATTCATCCCAATTCATATCTCCAGATTGTTAGTTTAGTTTAGTTTGGAGATACTACGTGGAAACAGGTCTTTCGGCCCACCGAGTTCACACGGACCAGCGATCCCCGCAAACTAGCACGGTCCTGCACACCCTAGGGACAATTTACAATTATACCAAGCCAATTAACCTACAAACCTGTACGTGGAATGTCATCGAAGATCTCTGAGTAAACCCACGCAGGTCACAGGGAGAACGTACAGACTCCATACAGACAGCATCCGTAGTCAGGATCGAACCCGGGTCTCTGGCGCTGTGGGGCAGCAACTCTACCGCTGCGCCACCATGCTGAAACAGGGATAGTTTCTTCCCAGCTGATATCTGGCAATTGAACCATCCTATCATCACTAGAGAGTGGTCTTGACCTACCATCCACCTCATTTGGAGACCCTCGGACTATCTTTTACCAGACTTTACTGGACTTTATCTTGCACTAACCTCTATTCCCTTTATCCTGTATCTGTACATTGGACAGGTTGATTGAAATCATGTATAGTCTTTCTGCTGAATGGATAGCACGCAACAAAAATGCTTTTCAATGTCCATCAGTACTCGTGACAATAAACTTAACTTAAGTTAACTTCATCTAAGTTAACTTAACTAACAACTTCACTAATGTAACCTAACTTAACTTAACTTAACCTAAGTTAACCAACTTAACTTAACTTAACTAACTTAGCGTAACTTAACTAACTTAACTTAATATCCATATTTGATGATGATCCAAATCCCGAGAGCTGAACAGAATGGACATTTGCATTTTCATTATCGCTATAAGAAGAAATGTCTTCATTTGCAGGATAGTGAATCATTGGTAATCTCAACCCAAGAGAGTTGTGGATGCCTCGCCATTGAGTGCATTCAGTGCAGAGGTCAATAGATTTTTGGGTCTTGAGGCAGTCTAGGGAAATGGAGTTATTGTAGAAAAGTAACACTGGGTTAAAAGCCAAGCATGAACTGACTGAATGACAGAGAATTGGAAGAGCTGAACGACCTATTCCAGTTGTATCTGTATTCTTCCAAGCATTACGTTGCACCGACCCTTTATAAATCACTGGTTCACAAGTTACTCGGAGTATTAAGTCCAGTGCAAATTTCCCGACACTGAAGATTGACGGTGAAGTTGGAGGAGTTTTTTTAAGCATTGTACCAGGGATGAGGAACTATGTTGAGAAGTTTGCATCATTCTGTGTGGAGCTTTGACAGAGACTTCAGAGCTACATGGTTTTGATGAAATCAACAAGGAATAACTGTTTGGACGTCTGTTCAGTTTTTGTTTATTGTCACGTGTACCAAGGAAGAGTGAAAAGCTTTTTGTTGCCTGCTTTCCAGTCAGCGGAAAGACTATACATGATTGTAATCAAGCCGTCCACAGTGTACAGATACAGGATAAAGGGAATAATGCTTAGTGGAAGATAAAAACCAGTAGAGTTTGATTAAAGATAGACTGAGGGTCTCCAATGAGATAGATGGTAGGTCAAGACCGCCCTCTAGTCATAGATAGGATGGTTCAGTTGCCTGATAACAGCTAGGAAGAAACTAAAAATAGACACAAAAAGCTGGAGTAACTCAGCGGGACAGGCAGCATCTCTGGAGAGAAGGAATGGGTGACATTTCGGATCAAGCCCCTTCTTCAGACACTATCACTGAATCTGGAGGTGTGCGTTTTCACACTTCTATACCTCTTGTCTGATGCGAGAGGGGAGAAGAGGGAGTTGTTCTATTTGATCTTATTTGACTGTGCACGCCAGGTTGATTGCATTCGCCGAAACAGGGCGGACCACGTGAAGGTTGCAATCTCCCACCTCGTGCTGGTGGCCTTGCTCAGGCAGGTGTGATAACTAGCATACGTGGAGTAAAATGGTCACCGAGTCCATGCTTGGTCTCGTCGATGGCCAGGAGGCCACATCGGGAAAACGGAGACACAAGAGACTGCAGATGCTAGAATCTCTAGCAAAAAATTGCTTGTGGAATGGGCAAGGGGCTGGAAGATGTGTCTTTTGCTGGGAAGTAGTTTCACAAAGGTTGGCAAGCTATCTCAGTGGTCATGTCTCATGCGTGAGTCAGGAGCTTTTGAATGTTGCACTGTAAAAATGAAGGAGGGTTGGTGGGCAGGAAGTTGGTGGGATCTCTGGTACTGATGAATGATACAATAAATAGACTCACCTCCTCCCTCACCTCCATCCAGGGACCCCAGCAGCCACTCCAGGTGAGACAGTGAGAGGTTCACATGCACCTCTTCAAACATCATCTACTGCATCTGGTGTTCCCGATGTGGACTCATGTACATTGGCAGGACCAAGCGTAGACTAGGTCATGCGGTCATAAGAAATAGGGGTAGAGTCTACTTTCCATTCAATCATGGCTGATCTATCTCTCCCTCCTAGCCCCATTCTCCTGCCTTCTCCCCATAACCTCTGACACCTGCACTGATCAAGGAACTAATACGTGACCGTTTCACCCAACACCTGCGCTGTTTCTGCCAAGGCCTGCTGAATCTCCTGGTTGCCAACCATTTTAACTGCCCTTCCCATTCCCATACTTAGCTTTCTATCCTCCATTTCCGGTGTGAAGCCTCGTGCAAGCTGGAGGAACAGCACCTCATATTCCACTTAGTACGAACATTGAATTCTCCAATTTTAGGTGTCCGCCCTCCTTTCCCATTCTCTCTAGCCTGTGCCCCCTTCCCCACCCTGATGTGCATCAATTTCTACCCCATCCCTATCTATCTCTCTCCCCCTTTCCAGCTATATCCCCCCCCCCCCCCCCCCACACCTTTTCATTTCACTCCTCACCTCTCTTTATTTGACACCCTTTACCTCCGTTTCAACTCACAGCGACAGACCTGGGTTTGATCATGACTGTCTGGGCGAATGTTTGTATGTTCTCCCTGTGACCGCGTGCGATTTCTCCGGTTTCCTCACACTGTCCGAAGGTGTGCAGGTCTGTGGGCTTCTGTCAATTGTCCCTAGTGTGTCTAAAATACAACTGGTTTATTAGTGACCGTTGGTCGGTGTGGACTCGGTGGGCCGAAGTTCTTGTTCCCACGCAGTATCTCTAAACTATACTAAACAAGGATACCTGTTCATTGCATCCTGCTAAATAATGATTATATAACATTTGCAATGATTGTTATCTGTTGAGTGTCATCTTACACCCGCACTGTCAGGTCCCATTTCAATTTGTGTGCAAAACCTGAAATGCTACAGGCACCGCTATTTGTTGGAATGACTTTCCTAAAATGTATCACCAATGTATTTATCCAGACATGCTGAGGACAAGAGAGGAGCTATATGAATGCAGAATCTTTTAAGACATACTGTATGCAGAGGGTGGCACAGTGGCACAGAAATAGCGCTGATGCCTCACAGCAGTAGAGTTGCTGCCTTACAGCGCCAGAGACCCTGGTTCGACCCTGGCCTCGGGTGCTGTTTGTGTGGAGTTTGTACGTTCTCCCCGTGTCCTCGTGGGTTTTCTCCGGGTGCTCGGGTTTCCTCCTACATCCCAAAGACGTGCAGGTTTGCAGGTTAACTGGCCTCTGTAAATTTGCCTCTAGCGTCCAGGATATGTAAGCGTGATAAGTGTGTGAATGGGTGATCAATGGGCGGCATGGACTCAGGGATCTGAAGGACCTGTTTCCACGCTCTGTTTCAAAACTCTAAGATATGGTGAATAGTGCTGAGTTCTGAATGATGTCCATTTTTTTGTCAGCCATCAAAACAGTTGAAGCGCAACAATCCAAAACAGAAGGAATGCACCATCATGTACCCACAGTGTGTAGTTTAGTTTAGTTCATTGACACAGCACGGAAACATGCCCTTCGGTCCACAGAGTCCGTGCCGACCAGCAGCCCCCATACACTAGCACTATCCTACACAGACTGGGGACAATTTACATTTTTTTACTGAAGTCAAATTAATCTACAAATCTCTACATCTTTGGAGTGTGGGAGAAAAGTGTTGGGGGCAGCATGGTGGTGCAGCGGTAGAATTGTTGCCTTACAGCACCAGAGATCCAGGTTCGATCCTAACTATGGGTGCTGTCTGTACAGAGTTTTTATGTTCTCCCCATGACCTGTGTGGGTTTTTTCCGAGTGCTCCGGTTTTCTTCCATAGACATGCTGGTTTGTGGGTCCATTGGCTTCGTTAAAATTGTAAATTGTCCCAAGTGTGTGTAGGGTAGTGTTAATATGCAGGGATCGCTGGTTGGCAAGGACTCAGTGGGCCGAAGGGCCTGTTTCCACACTGTATCTCTAAGCTATGCTAAGAAACTGGAGCACCTGGCGAAAACCCACGCGGTCTCAGGTTGAACGTACAAACTCCGTGCAGGCAGCGCCCGTAGCTAGGATCGAGGCCGGGTCTCTAGCGCTGTAAGGAGGCAACTCTAACGCTGCACCACTGTGCCACCCAATGTATTATTTAAAACATAGATGTGGGAAGGATTTCAAAACTCTAACCTCAGCTTCCATTTTCAAGGTGACCACTAGAAACTGCTCTAGTTTTCTACTTCAATATCTGAACCCCACATGTCCCTGCAGACTCCACTGCCTTGCCAACCGTTCCAGCTATCCAGTATTATCCAGGGTGTGCTCTAATTTGTGCTTCTAATACTTGGGATATGAGGAACACTGACAAGGCAGAATTTATTACTCTTCCCCAAGCAAGGTTCCACAAAACAACACTGACTATATACTTCAAGAAAAAATATTTAATTGGCTGTAAAACACTTCGGGACTTCGCGAGGTCCTGAATAATGTGGCATTAATGCATTCATTGGTGCTTTCCATGAAAAGTTTTACCAGAGCATTGAGACATTTGCAGCTTAGACCATGTAGAAATGGTCAACTATTGCCATCTCCATCGAAATGCCGTAGACTTATACCAACCCAGCAACTGTTGCAGACAGGAAAGGTCCCGACCCTGTGGGGCGACACGGTGGTGCAGCCTTACAGCGTCAGAGACCCAGCTTCAATCCTGACAATGAGGGCTGCCTATGCGGAATTAGCACCACGTCCTCCCTGTGACTGGGATGGCAGGACTTTCATATGAAGAAAGACTGGATAGACTCGGCTTGTACTCGCTAGAATTTAGAAGATGGAGGGGGGATCTTATAGAAACTTACAAAATTCTTAAGGGGTTGGACAGGCTAGATGCAAGAAGATTGTTCCCAATGTTGGGGAAGTCCAGAACAAGGGGTCGCAGTTTAAGGGTAAGGGGGAAGTCTTTTAGGACCGAGATGAGAAAAAAAAAATTCACACAGAGAGTGGTGAATCTGTGGAATTCTCTGCCACAGAAAGTAGTTGAGGCCAGTTCATTGGCTATATTTAAGAGGGAGTTAGATGTGGCCCTTGTGGCTAAAGGGATCAGGGGGTATGGAGAGAAGGCAGGTACAGGATACTGATTTGGATGATCAGCCATGATCATATTGAATGGCAGTGCAGGCTCGAAGGGCCGAATGGCCTCCTCCTGCACCTATTTTCTATGTTTCTATGTGACCGCGTGGGTTTTCTCCAAGGTGCTCCAATTTCCTCCCACACTGCAAAGACTTGCAGGTTTGTAAGTCAATTGGTTTCTGTAAAAAAATTGTAAATTGTCCCTGATGTGTAGGATTGTGCTAGACTGTGGGTGGGCCGAAGGGCCTGTTTTCATGCTATGTCTTAAAGTCTAAATTCTAAAGTGCTGGAGTAACACAACGAGTCAGGCAGCATCTGTGGAGAACATGGATTGGCGATGTTTCAGATCAGGACCCTGAAAGAGGGTACCGACCCAAATCATCGCGTATCCATGTTCTCCACAGATGCTGCCTGACTCACTGAGTTACTGCAGCACTTTGGGGTTCTCCAGAGATGCTGCCTGACTCACTGAGTTACTGCAGCACTTTGGGTCTCTTTTTGTAAATCTACATCAGCAGTTCCTTGTTTCTTTATTTCAACCTATCACCAGCTGGAGTGTGGTCCTGATCTCTTCCCATCTACCTCATTGCAGACCGTTGAAACTTAAGGCCCTGTCCCACAATGCGAGTTTACCCGAGAGCTCTCCCGAGTTTAAAAAAAAACTTGTGGTAAGTACGTAGAATGTACGTAACGGGTACGTCGGAGCTCGTGGATGTCTCATAGCGGCTCGTAATGCTAATGGCGGGTACTCAGGAAACGCGGACACTCGTGAAGTTTTTTCAACAGTGTGAAAAATTTCCAAGAGTAAAAAAATACTCGTGATGAAGTACCACGAGTTTGATTCTTTTTTAACTTGGGAGAGCTCTTTAGGTAAACTCGCATCGTGGGACAGGGGCTTAACTTAAATCGGACTTTATTGGACTTTATCTTGCACTAAATGTCGTACTCTTTATCCTTTACCTGTACACTATGTACGGCTTGATTGCAATCGGGTATCGTTTTTCAGCTGACTGGATAGCAGGCAACAAAAAAGCTTTTCAATGTATCTCGGTGCACATGACAATAATACATTAAACGAAACTAAACTAAACTAAAACTATACTAAAAAAAGGTGCTCCAAAGTGGCTAATATATTAAATTCAGTTTCCCAAAATAGCAGAATTGGATTATGTATATAATAATAATAATAATGGATGGGATTTATATAGCGCCTTTCTAATACTCAAGGCGCTTTACATCGCATTATTCATTCACTCCTCAGTCACACTCGGTGGTGGTAAGCTACTTCTGTAGCCACAGCTGCCCTGGGGCAGACTGACGGAAGCGTGGCTGCCAATCTGCACCTACGGCCCCTCCGACCACCACCAATCACTCACACACATTCACACACATTCACACACAGGCAAAGGTGGGTGAAGTGTCTTGCCCAAGGACACAACGACAGTATGCACTCCAAGCGGGATTCGAACCGGCTACCTTCCGGTTGCCAGCCGAACACTTAGCCCATTGTGCCATCTGTCGTATATGGTTATGTAATGATCAGTGCCTGACAGTTGGCACTTACACTGGCAAAGATATGGCGACTAAAGTTATTGATTGGGATTGAATATTATTATTTTTAAATTGATTTAGTGGTGGAATATCTTTCCTCAAGTTGAAGAGTTCACAAGCTTCTAGTCACTGCCCGGTCCATCACGCGGTACTAACCTTCCCACCATCGGGGAGATCTATAGGAGGCACTGCCTCAAAATGGCAGCCAGCATCATCAAAGATTCACACCACCCTTTCATAAGCTCATCAGTCGCCAAACACCGTTTCCTTTCATAAGCTCATATTCATAAGTGATAAGAGCAGCATTAGGCCATTCAGCTCATCAAGTCTACTCTGCCATTCAATCATGGCTGATCTATCTCCCCTCCTAGCCCCATTCTCCTCCCTTCTCCCCATAACCCCTGACACACGTACTAATCAAGAATATATCTATCTCTGCCTTACAAAAATCAATTGATGGCCTCCACAGCCTTCTGTAGCAATGCATTCTACAGATTTACCACCCTCTGACTAAAGAAATTCCTTCTCTTCTCCCTCCTAAAGGAACGTCCTTTCATTCTCATCCTGTCCACATCTACTTTATCCAAGCCTTTTACTATTTGTTAAGTTTCAACGAGAACTTTCATTCTGAAAACCATGATCACCACGTTCAAGAATAGCTTCTTCCCAACAATCATCAGGCTCTTGAACACTGCACAACGCCAACCTCAACTTCAAATTTCCATGGACTGTCCTTGGTTGCAATCAGGACGCCGGTCTTTGCAGTAGTATTAGCCTTATTAATTTATTGAATTTTTTGTTTATTACATATTTTCTGTGCGTGTTGTGTTTGCTGCTGCAAATAAGGATGAAATTGTTCAGTTATTGGTACATGTGACAATTATGAAAGGCCTTGATCGAGTGGATGTGGAGAGGATGTTTCTACTAGTGGGAGAGTGTAGGACCAGAGGCCACAGCCTCAGAATACAAGGATGTACCTTTAGAAAGGAGATGAGGAGGAATTTATTTTGTCAGAGGGTTTTGTGGAATTGTCTGTCACAGAAGGCTGTGGAGGCCAAGTCAATAGATATTTTTAAGGCCAAAATTGATAGGTTCTTGATTAGTATGGGTGTCAGGGGTTATGGGGAGCAGGCAGGTGAATGGGCTTGCGAGGGAAAGATAGATATGATTGAATGGTAGAATGGACTTGATGGGCCGATTGGCTTAATTCTGCTCCTACAAATTATGAACATGAATTAAACACTCGTGACTCTTGTACATTTGCCCAATATGGCACAACACCAAATCTATCAGAAAGCATTGGACAAATCAGCATTATGTCACTGCTTTCTCCTGCAAGGTCCAACATAAATTATCTGAAATCCTTTTCCGGTATTCACTTGGCACTAATATTCTTTGTAGGAATGCACTTACAGTAAATCAATGACATAATTCCCAGTAAGAAACAATATTCTATTCTGCCCCAGACCAGCCTCGGAAAGCTTAGTCACACCAGAAGAGAAATGACTTCTTTGAGATTTGTATTTGGTTGATCTGTGGAATGTATAAAGTAATGCCAATTTTAGTGTGTGGGGAGGAACAGCAGATACTGGTTTATACCGAAGATAGACACAAAGTGCTGGAATAACTCAGCGGGTCAGGTACCATCTCTGGAGATAAAAGGATGGGTGACGTTTTGGGTCGGAACCCTTCTTCAGACTGAAAGTAGAGGGAGTGGGGCACTGAAGGTAGGAAAAGGGGATTATTAAATTAAATGAAAAAAAAAATAGTTTAGAGATACAGCGCAGTAACAGGCCCTTCAGCCCACTGAGCCCATGCCAACCAGCCATCCAGCCATCACGCCGTACACTAGCACTATCCTACACACTAGGGACAATTTACAATTTACAGAAGCCAATTAACCTGCAAACCTACATGTCTTTGGAGTGTGGGAGGAAACCGGAGCACCCGGAGAAAACCCACGCGGTCACAAGGTACATTCTCCGCACAGACAGCACCCATAGTCAGGATCAGACCCGGGTCTCTGGCACTGTGAGGCAGCAACTCTACCATTGCGCTGCTGTGCTGCCCAAATTCTTAATAACAGTGGCCAACACTAGTTGGATGAATTAAGTTTTTCATTTAACTTTAGCTTCTAAGCTTCATGAAACGGTTTCGCTTCGAACGTATCTCTTTGATGAAGACACAAGGAACTGCAGATGCTGGTTTACCAAAAAAGCCACAAAGTGCTGGAGTATCTCAGCAAGTCAGTCTCTGGATGCTTCAGGTCAGGATCCTTCTTCAGACTGAGGAAGGGTCCCGACCTTAAACGTCCCCTATCCATGTTCTCCAGAGATGCTGCCTGCCCCACTGAGTTACTCCAGCACTATTGGATTTTATCTGTTTACTTATTGTGTATATATATGGTCTATGGTATATAGACACACTGAACTTTTATCTCCTGTTCTGTGTTACATTTACATATTCTGTTGTGCTGCAGCAAGCAAGTATTTCATTGTCCTATCTGGGACACATGACAATAAAACTCTCTTGACTCTTGACTCCAGCGCCTTGTGGCTGTTTGATGACTGGTTGCCTATTTGGTGACATTGGTCATAATATTCCACAACAGGCTGGCTACGAGAAAGGAGTTCACTATCACACGTTAGCCCAGCCACCTTTGCCTTATTATTTTCAATAGTGGCAATGGATGGAATAAAGTGTGAACTGAAGAGATTGTCTGATACAAATAAAACTCAGCTACAGCCTAACAGCAAGATTTGCTGTGTTGTACGAGCCTCAAAGTACAGGGACAATCCTGAACATGTTCCAGCTGGGATGTGGGTGACATGGTCACTTTAGACTTTAGAGGCACAGTGTGGAAACAAGCCCTTTGGCCCACTGAGTCCACGCCGACCAGCGATCGCCCCGTACAATCGCACTGTCCTACACACCAGGGGCAATTTACAATTTTTACCAAAGCCAATTAACCTACAAACCTGCATGTCTTTGGGATGTGGGAGGAAACCGGAGATCCCGGAGAAAACCCATGTGGTCACGGGGAGAACGTACAAACTCCATACAGACTGCACCAGTAGTCAGGATCGATTCCGTGTCTCTGCCGCTGGAAGGCAGCAACTCTACCGCTGCGCCACCGTGCTACTCATCACCCCGTGCGCTTGCACTATCCTACACGCTAGGGACAATTTACACTTTACAAGCCAATTAACCTACAAATCTGTATGTCATTTGAATGTTGGAGGAAACCAGAGCACATTAATAGGTGACCAACAAAACCCCCCATACAGTTCACCCCCTCCATGACACACTGGTCAACTGGAGGAGCACCTTCAGCAACAGACTGGTTCCACTAAGATGCAGCACAGAACGCCACAGGAGATCCTTCTTCCATGTGGCTATCAAACTGTACAACTCCTCCCTCTTCTGTCGTGGGGTAGACTGAGACTGACCCCCCCCCCCCCCCCCTCAATCTTTACACATCCCCAAAGCCTTACCACTCATCACTTTATATTCATGTTTCATGTATTTTCTGTTTTTTATGACTGTTGGTAAATTAATTTCCCTCTTGGGAGAAATAAAGTTCTATCATATCGTGCGTATCATATCATAGATGTGGTGACAAAGTTTAAACGATAGACTGTGCCATCCCATCCCACCCGCAATACAAATGCATTTAACTAATAGTGAAGGTTTGTTGTACTCTGCATCTGAAATTCTCATATAATTTGTAGGTAAATTGGCTCTGTAAATGTAAACATTCTCCCTAGTGTGTGTAGTTTTATTGATATAGTTGATATGGTTTAGTTAGGTTTGTTTGGAGGCACAGCATGGTAAGGGGTCCTTCGACCCACTGAATCCATGCTGAACATTAGATGTAGAGTCAGACTGTGTGAAAACAGGCCGTTCAGCCCATCATACCAACTCTGACCAATTTGCCCCATCTACACTAGTCCCACCTGTCTGTGTTTGGCCCATTTCCCTCCAAACCCTTTCTATCCATATACATGTCCAAATGTTTCTTAAACATTCTGATAGTACCTGCCTCAACGACCTCCTCCGGCAGATCTTTCCATGTATCTACCACCCTTTGTGTAAACAAGTTGCCCCCCACCTGAAACATATGTCCTCTGGTTCTTGATTCCCCTACTCTGGACAATTCTTATTCTTAGAAGATTAGAAGCTGTTCAGCCAGAGCTGAACACACTTCTCGGCATTGGTGGAAACAGGGCCATGACGTGAACGCACTTTCCTTGACCCCCCCCCCCCCCCCCTACTCTGGGTAAAATACTCTGTGCATTTACCCTATCTATTCCTCTCACGATCATATACACCTCCATATGATCACCCCTCATCCTCCTGCACTCTCTCTAGAGATCTTGAGTTCTGGCAACATTCTTGTAATTGATCACTTGTTCACATTAGTTTCGATGTCATCCCACTTTCCCATCCACTCCCTACACATTTGGGGCAATTTACAGAGGCCAAATAACCCACAAACCCGCACGTTGGATTGGCTTAGTTTCATTTAGAGATACAGCGTGGAAACAGGCCCTTCGGCCCTCTGGGTCCATGCCGACCAGCGATCTCCACATATTAACACGATCCTACACACACTAGGGACATTTTTTGCATTTACCAAGCCAATTTACCTACATACCTGGACGTCTTTGGAGTGCGGGAGGAAACCGAAGATTTCGGAGAAAACTCACACAGGTCATGGGGAGAACGTACAAACTCCGTACAGACAGCACCCGTAGTCGGGATCGAACCCGAGCCTCTGGCGCTGCAAGCGCTGTAAGGCAGCAACTTTACCATTGCTCCACCATGCCGCCCTTCTGTAAATTGTCCCCAGTGTGGAGGATGGAGCTAGTGTACGGGTGATCGTTGGCTGGCACGGACTCGATGGACCGAAGGGCCTGTTTCCACGCTGTATCTGTAAAACTAAAACTAAAACTAAAATTTCCAGGAGTAAAAATGAGCACTTCAATAAACTCAGTGTGTTCCCCACATGGCAAGGATTGCTTTCAGTCACTAGGGTTCCAACAACCTCACGTTTGGCGTTAGCACAGCCTCAAATAGGATGATAATGGAGAGATTTCAGGACTTAATTCGGTTTGTGCAGGTGAGTGTGGGACTCCCAACAGAACTATTTGTCCACACATATAAACTGAGAGAGAAACAACACAAAGTGCTGGTGTAACTCAGCGGGTCAGGCAGCATCTCTGGAGAACATGGAACTGTGACGTTTCAGGTCGGGGTCCTTCAGGTTGGGAGTCCGAAGAAGATCTTCAAACTCTTAAAGGAAGAGGCTTTTAAAGGGGTGGCACGGTGGCGCAGCAGTAGAGTTGCTGCCTTGCAGCGCCAGAGACACCGGTCGATCCTGACCACGGGTGCTGTCTGTACGGAGCTTGCACGTTCTCCCGTGACCTGCGTGGATTTTCTCCGGGTGCTCCAGTTTCCTCCCACACTCCAAAGACGTGCAGATTTGCCGGTCAAAAGTCAAAGTCAATTTTATTCGTCACATACACTCGGAGGTGCAGTGAAAGCAGCGGTACAATTTAAAAAAATACACAATACACAATAAGATTTAACACAAACATCCACCACAGCATTCTTCACTGTGGTGGAAGGCACAAAGTTCAGTCAGGCCTCCTCCTTGTTCACCCGTGGTCGGGGCCATGAACCTTCCTTAGTCGCCACCACGGACAGCCCGATGTACAGACCCTCTCGTCGGGATGATTGAAACTCCAACATCAGGACGGTCAAACACACTCCACGGCTTGGAGGTCCCGAATCGGCACTTTCTTACCGGAGACCGCGGCTTCAGGATGTTATAGGCCACAGGCCGACGGTCGGAGCTCTTCTCCGGGGATCCCCGACGAGGGACCCCAGGCTCCGGATGGTACGTCCGCGCCGCGCCCGCGGCTAAAAGCTCCGGTATTGGCTTCGGTAAAATGTTAAATTGTCCCTAGTGTGTGTAGGATAGAGTTAGTGTGCGGGGATCGCTGGTAGGCCCAGACTCAGTGGGCCGAGGGGCCTTTTTCTGCGCTGTATCTCGAAACTAAACTAAATTAAACAAAACCAGAGAACCAGAGAGCCTTGAAACGGTTGGAGGAATCAGTCTAAGGAAGGGTCCTGACCCGAAACGTCACCTGCCCCTGTTCTCCAGGGCTGCTGCCTGACCCACTCAGTTACTCCAGCATTTTGCGGGATTCCTTGGTAAACAGGTATCTGCAGTTCCTTGTTTCTAAGCTGAGTGAGAGATTGTTAATGACTGATATAATGAACATTTGCTCTACAATCTGCCTGCCTGCCTGCCAGTAAACTGCCATCTCGGTCTCATTTTACATAGTGGGTGATTATTCAACGAGTAGAATTGTTGTCAAATCCCAAACCATGTTTGATTCTGATTAAGAACATCACACTCAAGGTAGTAGAAAGCTGTGCAGTCCCCTGAGCTTGCTACGCCATTCAATAAGATCATGGCTGTTCTGAACTTGGCATCATTTTCACTTTTCCTACCTGATTCCCATAACCTTTCATTCCCCCATGGTCCAAAAATCCATGTCAGCCTTGAATATATTGAATTGCCTCCAAAGCTCTGGAAGGCGCAGAATTTGAAAGACTTACAGCTACCACTTAAATAGGCGACCCTTTACTTAGGAATTAACGCCTAAGGGCGGCACGGTGGTGCAGCGGTGGTGTTGCTGCCTTACAACGCTTTCAGCGCTAGAGACACGTGTTTGATCCCAACTACGGGCGCTGTCTGTACGGGGTTTGTAAGTTCTCCCCGTGACTGTGTGGTATTTCTCACACCGCTTCAGTTTCCTGCCACACTCCAAAGACATACAGGTTTTTGTAGGTTAATTGGCTTGGTATGAATGTAAATTGTCCCTAGTATGTGTTAATGTGCGGGGAAGGCTGGTCAGTGCGGACTCGGTGGGCTCGAAGGGCTTTGTTTCCGCACTGTATCTCTCAACTCAAACTAAACTAAATGAAGTATTATTGTCATGTGTGTGGAGGTACAGTGAAAAGCTTTCTTTTAGATTGATGTTCCAATCAAATTACATGATTTGATATTCTAAATCAACATAGATTGATATTCCAATCAAATCAGTAGAGTTGATTGGAAATTTGGAGTGCAGGAGGCTGAGGGGTGATCTTCTGGAGGTGTATACGATCACGAGGGGAATAGATAGGGTGAACGCACAGTCTTTTACCCAGAGTAAGGGAATCAAGAACCAGAGGACATCGGTTTAAGGAAAGAGGGGAAAGTTCTAAGAGGAACCTGAGTGGTATTTTTTCATGCAGAGGCTGGTGGGAAAAAAGATATAGACACAAAAAAACTGGAGTAACTCAGTGGGACAGGCAGCATCGTTGGAGAGAAGGAATGGGTAACGTTTTGGGTCGAGACCCTTCTTCAGACTCGACCCGAAACATAAAAAATTCCTTCTCTCCAGAGATGCTGCCTGTCCCGCTGTGTTACTCCAGCTTTTTGTGTCTATCTTCGGTGTAAACCAGCATGTGCAGTTCCATCCTACACATACAGAACGAGCTGCCAGAGGAGGTATTTGAGGCAGGTACTAGAACAACATTTAAAAGACATTTGGTCAGGTGCATGGATAGGGAAGGTTTAGAGGGATAGGGGTCAAACGCCGGCAGGTAGGACGCGTAAATGGGGCATCTTGGACGGCATGGACAAGTTGGGCCGAAGGGCCTATTTCTGTGCTGTATGACTCTGACTCCAATACTAAGTTTAAATACAAGCAAGCCAAACTCAATTACCATGGCAGATTGAAGAGAAAGACACAGAGTGAAGAATTTGGTTCTCCTTAGTTCCAGATTCTCCCATGAGGAGGAATGAGCTTTCAGCATTTACTCTGTTAAGGCTTCTCCGAGTTTTATCAGCTTTATAAGATCATCACTCATTCTCCTTAAGTCCATTAGGGATCAAGATCAATCATTTCCCAAACCTACCCACTTCACTTCAGGAATCGACTTAATAGTTTAGAGATACAGGCCCTTCAGCCCACCGAGTCTACACTGACCATCGATCCCCGCTCACACGAGTTCAACGTTATCTCACTTACGCAACCACTCCCTGCACCCTCCCTGTACAGAGGCCAATTAACCTACAAACCTGCACGTCTTCGGGCTGTGGGCGGAAACCAGAGCACCCAGATGAAACCCACGCAGTCACATGGAGAACGTGCAAACTCCACACAGACAGCAACCGAGGTCGGGATCGAACCCGGATCACTGGCGCTGTGAAGGAGCACCTCCACCACATGCTCCAATGAAAATGCTGGAAATGCTCAACAAGTCAGATAGCATCTGCGGAATGAGAAATAGAGGAGGTAGATGAGGCAGTTACTATCGCAACGTTTAAGAATAATTTAGACAGGTACATGGATAGGGCAGGTGTAGAGGCATATGGCCTTTAGCGATCTTATAACCGGTAACTGCTGCTCCCCGTGTTGTGTCGACGCCGCAGGCGAAGCTGGAGTGTCCTCCCCAGGTTGTAGGTGTAGGTTTGCAGGTGATGTGCAGTCGGATGCAAGCCTGGGCGATGTCATATGGAGGACAGGCTGTTGCCCATGCAGCACGTCCCCCCTCTCCACGTCGCTGATCGATCCAAAGGAACAGCAGGGCCATGACGGTTTGGCACCAGCGCCGTCGCAGGAGCTGCCAGAGCGAGGTTGTAGACAACGACGAAGTGCCTTAAGGGCTCCCACTCCGGATTTTCTTGAGGTTTACTCCTGGAGCCTTTTCCATGACTGGATATGGCCACAAGGCAGTGGAGGTTTTAAATCAGAGTTTTCCCTCTCCTAGATGGACTGCCTTCCCAGGCTGACGAGCCCCATCTGCCCAAGGCCTACAGAGGCATATGGTCAGAGGCAGGCAGGCGGGACTAGTGTGGCGTGGATGGGACATGTTGGTTGGTGTGGGCAAGTTGGCCTGTTTCCACGCTGTATGACGACTCTATGACATTGACTCCATTTAAGGTCATGTCCAAATGAAGGATTGCCAACCTGAAACATAAAGTCTAATTCTCCTTCCACAGATGCTGCCTGACCTGCTGAGTGTTTCTGTCATTTAATGTTTTTCTTTCTGATTTCCAGCGTTGGCAGTTTTTTGTTAAAGTTTTAATCCTGTAGTTGCTCCAATCAGTGCACAAGCAGGAGTGAAAGATGGTGACACAGGGAACTGCAGATGCTGGAGTCTTGAATAGAACTTAAAGTGCTGGAGTAACTCAGCGGGTCAGGCAGCATCTCTGGACGACATGGACAGCAGACATTTTGGGTAGGAACATTACTTCAGACTTTCAGATGATTTACTGACTTATGATTTACCGGAAGTTTCTGTACACATACAGTGCGGACACGGGCCCTTCAGCCCACTGGGTCCACACCGGCTGGTGGTCTCTGCATATTAACACTATCCTGCACTAGGGACAATTTTTACAGTTATATCAAGCCAATTAACCTACAAACCTGCGTGTCTGTGGAGTGTGGGAGGAAACCAAAGGTCTCGGAGAAAACTTATGCAGGTCTCGGGGAGAACGTACAGTGCAAACCGTGCAGATAGCACCCATAGTCAGGATCGAACCCAGGTCTCTGGCGCTGTGAGGCAGTAACTCTACCACTATGCCACCGTGTCACCCTTGGTGAGACATAAATACAATTGAGACTGGTTTCTTTGCTTTTGCTTTGCAGAATTTGCCATAGACAATATATGTGCAATATAATGTGAAGAAGGGTCCCAACAGGAAACGTCATCTATCCATGTTCTCCAAAGATGCTGCCTCACCCGCTGTGTGACTCCAGCACACTGTGTATTTTTTTAATGCAATATATACTCTACTTTGCACATCCCAATCTGATGGTTTTAGTTATAGTGACATTTTGTTTAAAAAGTATCAAAGTTCATATTTTCTTCTTTGATTCTAAATTGAAATAAACTAACAGCATGAAATAAAACTCAGACACTGAAGTAAATCAGCCCTTAAAATTTATTGTGTAGGAGGAACTGCAGACGCTGGTTTCAGCCAAAGATAGACACAAAGAGCTGGAGTAATTCAGCGGGTCAGGCAGCATCTCTGGAGAAAAAGAACAGGTGACTTTGCGGGTCGAGACCCTTCTTCAGACCCTCCATCTGAAGAAGGTTCACAACCCTTAAAATTCATCGCTTGCTAAATGAACAAATATGATCCCACTCTTGATGAGGATTGATGAATGAGTCCACGTTGACCTTGAATGAAAATAATTGGGGTCCATTGCCCCAGGGATTCTCAATGTAACTTGATATTTGCACTTTATGTACCTATGGAAATACTTTTGTATTTATGTACCTATGGAGAGACTTTTATCTCTCTACATCAACATCTATATCTCTCGTTTCCTTTATCCGTAACCAGTCTGAAGAAAGGTCTTGACCCGAAACATCACCTATTCCTTCTCTCCAGAGATGCTGCCCGTCCCGCTGAGTTACTACAGCTTTTTGTGTCTCTCTACGGAAATACTATCTCCTGAAATCTCAAATAAAGGGGTTAGTGGGTCAATTGGGACTCGTTTCCCCCCCCCTTACAAACAAGGGATGACACCAGCATTCAAGGTTGCAACAACCGTGGAATGAGCAGGGGTTAAGGCAGGATAAATCATTGGGCGATGCAGTCTAGTTGTATAAAAGATAATAAAAGTCCAGAGATTGACGTTAAGGGCTTTTGCAGCTTTGATGTCTTGGGTAAGAATGTGTTGGGATGACTACACTTGACCTCAGTGCTGTGAGGGTGAAGGCAAGTTCACGAGAGTATTTAGGGGAGAGTTACGAGGGACAGGAGCAATTCAGTTGGAAAATAATGACCATAGTGAGATTCTCGCAAGTAGCTGATAGATAATGGACAGATAATCTGTTTTAATGAAGGTGGACACAAAATGCTGGAGTAACTCAATGGGACAGGCAGCATCTCTGGAGAGAAGGAATGGGTGATGTTTCGTGTCGAGACCCTTCTTCAGACTGAGTTAGTCCAGTCAGTCTGAAAAAGGGTCTCGACTCGAATCGTCACCCATTCCTTCGCTCCAGAGATGCTGCCTGTCCCGCTGAGTTACTCCAGCATTTTGTGTCTACCTTCAATTTAAACCAACATCCGCAGTTTTTCCTACACTATCTGCTTTAATGATGTTGATTGAGGGATAAATAACACAGAGGACACAGGAGAGAACTCGCCAACTCTTCCATGGAGTGGAATCTTTAAGCCCCTGTCCCACTTAGGAAACCTGAACGGAAACCTCTGGAGACTTTGCGCCCCACCCAAGGTTTCCGTGTGGTTCCCGGAGGTTTTTGGCAGTCTCACTACCTTCTTCCACTACCTGCAACCTCCGGCAACCACCTGCAACCTCCGGGAACCGCACGGAAACTTTGGGTGGGGCGCAAAGTCTCCAGAGGCTTCCGTTCAGGTTTCCTAAGTGGGACAGGGGTATTAATTTCCATTTGAAAAACCAAAGATTAGTCAAGATCATACAGCTCATTGCCTCTTCAAACAGGAGCACAACACTCATCAAAATGGAGCCTATTTTTTTCTTATGAAGTTTCTGGAGTGGGACTTCAGCCCACTGTCTTCTGACTTAAGGGCGGCACGATGGCGCAGCAGTAGAGTTGCTGCCTTCAAGAGCCAGAGAACCAGGTTCGATCCTGACTATGGCTGCTGTTTGTTTGGAGTTTATACCTTCTCCACATGACTGTGTGGGTTTCCTTCGGGTGCTCCAGTTCCCTCACACATTCCAAAGCCGTAAAGGTTTGTGGATTAATTGGCTTCTGTAAATTGTTAATCGTCCCTAGTGTGTAGGATAGTGCTAGTGTACAAGGTGATCGCTGGTCAGTACGGGCTCGGTGGGCCGCAGGGTCTGTTTCCATGCTGCATTTCTAAAATCTAAAGGCTAAAGACTTAAAGACATGAGTTATACCCACCAAACCACAGCTGACATTAACGCCTCTTGTCCACTATCTAATGGATTACATAGAACATGGAACTGCACTTCACAGGAACAAGCCCTTTGGGCCTTTCAGAAACAGGTGAACTGAAAGACTACAAAAGAGACTAGTAGCGATCATAACATTATATGAACGATGCAAGGTGCTCTTTCCAAGCTAAGAACACTCCAAAATGTTCTAAAAGGGTGTTTGGCCTTGATTACTGAGGTTGGGCATATCATTATGAAATGATACATTGGCTGAACTTTAGTTTAGAGATACAGCGTGGAAACAGGTCCTTCAGCCCACCGAGTCCACGCCAAGCAACGATCACCGATACACTGGTTCCATCCAATACACCAGGGGCAATTCACAGATGCCAATTAACCTACCAACCTGCACGTCTGGAATGTGGGAGAAAACCAGGGCACCCGGAGAAAACCCACCTGGTCACAGGGAGAACGTGTAATCTCTGTACAGACAGTACCAGTAGTCGGGTTCGAACCTGGGTCTCTGACGATGTAAGGCTGCAACTCTGTACCGCCCTAACTTATTCCTGGTCCTTCCATTTTACAGGTTGCTGGAATGTTTAAAGAATAGTCTTCCACCGAAAGGTCACCCTTTCCTTCTTTTCAGAGATGCTGCCTGTCCCGATGAGTTACTTCAGCAATTTGTGTCTATCGTCTGTGTAAACCAGCACATGCCGTTCCTTCCGACACTAGAAAATATATTTATCTTTTATTGCCTAAGTCTTTTTGTATGAAGAGCAAGACTGAGACCAAGGCCAGAGTACTTTCTAGGTGAGGGTAAAAATCGAAGTCATATTGTGCATGTTGTATTTTGTTACAGTTGCAATCCCCCACAACCGCCCCACCAATCTTTAAGTAAAAATAATATGACTTGGAACCAGCTTCCTCTAAACTGCATTTCAAAACTTAGAACCATTTTCCAATTGACACAGTTCACAAGTCAAGAGTGCTTAATTATAAGGAACAACAATAGAACAATGACAATCTTACTTACAACGACAAAACTGGCCTGTAAATACAATATTCAAAGATGATATATAATAGTATATTAATACAAACATTCAATAAATTAGTAACACAATACTGGTGCATACAAGCCAAATCTTTAGTGCAATCAAAGAACTACTATCTACCTCATCGGGGACCCTTGGACTATCCTTGATCGGACTTTACTGGCTTTACCTTGTACTAAACGTTATCCCCTTATCATGTATCTGCACACTGCGAATGGATCGATGGTTATCATGTGTTTCTTTTCCGCCGGCTGGTTGGCGCGCAACAAAAGCTTTTCACTGTACCTCGGTACACGTGACAATAAACTAAACGGAACAGAACACCAAATATAGAGAGGCATTCTGCCCAAGGACACTCCCGGCCTTTCTAAGATACCTTTATCATCTGGAATAAGAACAATCTATCAGAGACATCAGCTGTCCGCACACATGGTGTCTCCATTACATGGAGATGTAAGAGGAGAGTGTAATAATTTTATATCAGTTTTATTAAAAAATGATTGCATTAAAATTACAGTCAAATTTCGACAATGGATCGGTGCTTGAAATGCAGATTTTAATTGAGAAGAGCAGCTTGATTGGGAGATGTGACAACGTCTTCATTCTTCAATCAGGCTCGCCTGTCCTCAATTATAATCCCCACCACCGCTCCTGCACATCCATTATCGCCTAAAATATGCAGCGGCACTTTATCCATGTAAATTACTTTAAGATTTAAGGTAATAGAATTTCAACTTGTGACTATTCCCCAAACCATCAGGGTAATCTACGACTAAACCTGCCTCGGAAAAGCAGCCAAGGATTTGTCCCACCTCGGTCATTTCTTCTTCTCCCTGCTCCCATGGGGCAGAAGATACAGAAGTTTGAGAGCGCGCACCGCCAGATTCAGGAGCAGCTTCTTCCCCCCTGTTAGCAGCCTTCCGAATAGTACTTCCATAAACTAGGGTACTGTCCGATTCATCCTTTCCCCATTACGGACATTGGACTTTGTCATGGAACTGATGTGCTACAATGCTGAGAACTATATTCTGCACTCTGTACAAGTTCATATGTTCATAAGTTATAGGAGCAGAATTAGGCTCATTAAGTCTACTCCGCCATTCAGTCATGGCTGATCTATCTTCCCCTCTTAGCCCCATTCTCCTGCCTTTTCCACGTAACCCCTGATACCCATATTATTCACGAATTTGTCAATCTCTTCCGTAAAAATATCCAATGACTTGGCCTCCACAGCTGTCTGTTGCAATGAATTCCACAGATTCACCACCCTCTGAAATTCCTCCTCAACTCCTTTCTAAAGGTACGTTCTTTTATTCTGAGCCAATGGCCTCTGGTCCTAGACACTCCCACTAGTGGAAACATCCTCTCCACATCCACTCTATCCATGCCTTTCACTATTGGGTAAGTTTCAATGATGTCCCCCTCATCATTCCAGACTTGTTTAAAGGGGTATCTTCCCCTTTGCTCTATCTATTGAACTTGAGTTTGACTGGATTGTATTTATGTAAAGTATTATCTGATTGAATAGCATGCAAAAAAAAATCTTTTCACTGTACCTCGGTACACATGACAGTAATAAACCTAAGCCTAAACCCGGCGTCACAGACCCACTGCAGAGCTGCCGCCTTAAGAGAAAAAATTGGGGAAATGGAAATGAAGGAATGACTCTACGGAGAGCCAGCATGGTCAGTGGGTTAAATATATGGCTTTGGGATGATGCAGTGGTGCAGCAGTAGAGTTGCTGCCTCACAGGTGCTGGAGACCCAGGTTAGATCCTGACTACGGGTGCTGTCTGTACGGAGTTTGTACATTCTCCCTGTGACCGTGTGTGTTTTCTCCAGGTGCTCCAGTTTCCTCCCTCACTCCAAAGTCGTGTGGGTTTTGTAGGTTAATGGGCTTCTGTAAATTGTCCTCAATATGTGGGATAGAACTAATGTGCAGGTTGGACTGGACTCAGTGGGCCGAAGGGCCTGTTTCCATACTGTATTCTAAAACTAAGACTAAAACTAAATGACACTTAACAGGTTTGTCCTGCAGCGTTCAACTAGTGGGAGGGTCTTGCACTAGAGGTCACAGCTTCAGAATGAATGGACATTCCTTTAAGAAGGAGATGAGGAGGAATTTCTTCAGTCAGAGGGTGGTGAATCTGTGGAATTCTTTGCCACAGAAGGCTGTGTAGGCCAAGTCAGTGGATGTTTTTAAGGCAAAGATAGATAGATTCTTGATTAATAATAATAATAAATTTTATTTAATGGGCGCCTTTCAGACATCTCAAGGACACCTTACATAGTAATCGGAACATATAATCGGAATATAACAAGTAATAAAGACATCACAGAGACACAAATTAAAAACAGAATTCAATCCAAAAACAGAAAATCAAAAACACAGTGTGAAGAGAGAGCAGCGGCAGCCAAAGCGCGCCAGCGTCCACTCTCTCTTCACGGCAGCCATCTTGGAAACAGACCTACAGGACTACAATTAGACAAAAAAAATCATCCCCCCACAGTGGATAGCACTGAAAGTAATTAACGAGAAAGAAAATCCTTTTTGAATGCACGTATCTGTTGAGTGTCCGAATTGCTATCCGAATTAATCCAGACAATCATTTGCCTCTACTTATTCAAGGAGCACGGTGGCTCAACGGTAGAGTTGCTGCCTTAAGGGCCTGTTCCACTATCACGACCTAATTCACGACCTAATTCACGACCTCTGCCGAGTTTGCCCTTGACTCATACTCGCTGCATGGTCGTCACGAGGTCGTAGGTAAGTCGTAGCAGGCCGTGATGCTAGTTGTAGGTACTCATGGCATCAACTAGGTCACGGCGTTTCTTCTAGCCTGATGAAAAATGTCCACGAGTAAAAAAGGTCGTGAATTAGGTCGTGAAAGTGGGACGGGCCCTTACAGCGCCGGGGACCCGGGCTTGATCCTGACCACGGGTGCCGTCTGCACGTAGTTTGTATATTCTCCCGGTGACCTGCATGGGTTTTCTCCGGAAGCTCTGGCCTCCTCCCACACTCTAAATACGTACAGGTTTTGTCGATTAATTGCCTATTGTAAATTGTCTCTCGTGTGTAGGATGCATGACTGGGTATACCATATTGAGCGAAAGGTTTAGATAGGGTGGAATTTGTTGAATATGTTCAGGAGAGTTCCCTCTGGCAATATGTAGAGGACAATGTTTGATCTAGTCTTGGAAAATTGTGAGGGGCAAGTGGATGAAATGTTTGTGGATGAGCCTTTTGACTCAGTGGGCCATAGGGCCTGTTCCACATTTATCTGCAAAATCATTTTTTTTTTAAACTGCTTTAATAATGGAAGTGCTTTTAGAGCCCTAAGTCCACAAATACCAATGATGGGCCTCATCCCACATTCAAATCAAAGGGAAAATTGTTAGGATAGGGAAGGAAGAAATCGAGCTCCACTTTCTTCTGAACTTTCTGTTGCGTTTTCAAAGCTCTTACTTCTGTGGGTCAAATTCATCAAAGCAATAGTGTAATATCTATAAATTCTTAATGAAATCAATAGTGTTGGCAGTGTTGAAGTACTGAGGTGAAGGAATCTACTCTTACCGACATTTTTCAAACATCCCCAGCCATCAAAAAAATTGATGTCAACAAAACAAAATCTCTGCAGCAGAATTCAGTTATAGTTGCCAAACTTTCTGGATCGTTGAGGAGTTTCGCAGAAGTAAATTAGCAGAGCAACTGAGGAGATGAACCGACCTGTCATGTCTGTGACAATCACCTTCATCCAGGTCACGGACTGATGCAGCCTGGAAATACTTCTGCACAGAATGAACCAGCCAGAATGATAAATGCCAGAGGCTTGAATCTACCTGTTACAGCGGCAGAGACCCAGGTTCGATCTTGACCGCGGGTGCTACGTGTATGGAGTTTGTACGGTCTCCCCGTGACTGCGTGGGTTTCCTTCGGATGCTCCGGTTTCCTCCCACATCCCAAAGACGTGCAGGGTTATGGTTAAATTGGCCTCTGGTTATTGTCCCCAGTCTGCAAGATAGAACTAGTACATGGGTGATTGCCGGTCAGTGGGCCGAACGGCCTGTTCCCATGCTGGATTTTTCAATCAATTCAATCAATCACCATAGATAGACACAAAAAGCTGGAGTAACTCAGCGGGTCAGGCAGCAACTCTGGAGAAAATGAATAGGTCATATTTTGGGTCGAGACTCTTCTTCAGACCCGAAACGTCACCTTATTCCTTTTCTCCAGAGATGCTGCCTGACCCGTTGAGTTTCTCCAGTTTTTTCTGTCTATCTATGTTCTTCTAAATATTTTCAAGGAGTTTATATTTTTAATGTCTGTTAAAAAATAAACTTATCACAAATGTTTTGCTTTCCGTTACAGCTGGAATTTTGTTTTGAGTCCTACTTTCCTAACTATGTAGGTACAAGATAAGAGCATTTACCTCTCATGCCTGTTTTATTTGTATTAGTAAAATCATGGCTGATTGCTAAACTTCTTCAATCTATCCACCTTATCTCTATATCTCTTAATTCCCTATTGGCAAATATTCCACCTATCTTAAAGCTAAATGTTTTAACTGAGCAAATGTGAACTGCTTTTAGTTGGAGAAAGCTCCATAATTCTGCATCCATTGAATGCGGCACGGTGGTGCAGCGGTAGAGCTGCTGTCTTGCAGTGCCAGAGTCATAGAGTGATACAGTGTGGAAACCGGTCTTTCAGCCCACTTGCCCACACCGGCCAACATGTACCACCCACACTGGTCCCACATGCCTGCGCTTGGTCCACATCACTCCAAACCTGTCCTATCCATGTACCTGTCTAACTGTTTCCTAAACGTTGGGATAGTCCCAGCCTCAACTACCTCCTCCGGCAGCTTGTTCCATACTCCCACCACCCGTTGTGTGAAACCCAGGTTCGATCCTGAGCTCGGCTGCTGCCTGTGCAGACTTTGTACGTTTTCCCTGTGACTACGTGGATTTTCTCCCGATGCTCCGGCTTCCTCCCACATTCAAAAGACATGGGAATTTTGTGTGGTGAATTGGGCCTCTGTAAATCATCCCTGGTGTGTCGGGAGTGGATAAGAAAATGGCGTACATCCCTCTAAACCTTTCATTTAGATTTTAAACTTTGAAGATCCAGCATGGAAACAGGCCCTTCGGCCCACCGAGTCTGTGCCGATCTGTGATCGCCCTGTACATTATTCAGTATTCAGTATTTACTTTTATGTCATTTTAACTGAGTACTTACATACACAGATGAAACAAAAACATTGTTTCTCAATCAGTTCCCGTCAGTGCAGTTAATAAAAACAGAATAAATACATATAGCTTTAAAAATTAAAATTACCATATCTAAAATAGGCCTAATAATTGAAATAAAAACAGACATTCAGACCGAACAGTGGCTTTGCTTTGACATTAGCCCACATACTAGCCTAACAGGGACAATTTGGTGATGTAAGGCAGCAACTTCCTGTTCCTATACCAATGCCTGCATGTGCTTCATACAGTATCTTCCCCCCATTCCATTCTTAAACCAAGGAACAGCGTTGGCTGCTGCATCGTTCTTCCGAGGCCTCATCTGTGCTTGGAAAAGGACACAAAATCTTCATCAATCTGTTCTCCCACCTCTCTCAATAACTTGGGCTGGACCTTGAGCATTTATCCATTTTAATGATTCTCAGCACCTTCTCCTTGGTCTTAAACTGCCCTGGCATATTAGTATACCCCACGCCCATCTCACTGTACTCCATCAACTTCTCCTACAAAGTATTCATTTGGTACCTCACCTACATCCTCCAAGCATAAATCCCGTCCTCTATCAATGTGTTCCCACCCTCTCCCTAGTTACCTTCTTGCTATAAGATAGAATAGCCTTTTATTTGTCATCCAGACTGATGTCTGAACGAAATTTAAGCAGTCATACATATAATACAATACAATAAAAAACAACAATAAACACATATTAACATCCACCACAGTGAGTCCACCCAACATCTCCTCACTGTGATGGAGGCAAAAGTCTTAGGGCTGCAGTTTCTTCCCTCCTCTTCTCCTTCTGCGCTGAGGCGATACCCCCCGGGCGATGTTAAAACCTGTCCTCGCGGCTCAAACACCGCGGCCCGGGGTAGTCGAAGCTGCCGCTCACCAGACCTGCTGACGCAGCCGCTGGCCCGCGGCCGAACCCCCGGTCTCAGGCCACCGCCACCAGAACTGCCGTCCCAGCCCCCGGAGCATCGTTCCAGCCCCGGGCCGGATCGCCCTCACGTGAGTACTGCCACCGTCTCAGCCTCGCGCCAGGCCGCCGCTCCTCCCTCGCGCCAGGCCGCCCCGACCGGGCGCCGCTCCTCCCTCAGGCTGGGCCGCCCCGACCGGGCGCCGCTCCTCCTCGGGCTGGGAACGCCGTACCTCCCCGAGCTCGGCTACTCCGACGGGAGCACCGTTCCTTCCTCGGGCCGGCCATCACAGCCCCTCACGAAAGCACTGTCCAGCCCCGAGCCGGGCCGTCCTCACGGGAGCGAGCTCAGTGCGAGTCCTGGCGGGCTCTGCCTCCTGAGCCTCGAGGTCGCCAGCTCCGCCATTAGGCCTCAGCGCAGACGGAGGCAGAGAAGGGGAATACGACAAAAAGTCGCATTCCCCCGCAGGGAGAGACAGCAAGCCCCGTTTCAACCCCCCCCCCCCCCCCCAAAACACAAACTAAAAACCAAAACTAGACTAACCAAAACGAAAATAAACAACCCAAAAAACACAAAACAAACAGGACTGCCGGAGAGCCGCTGCAGCCAGAGCCGCGCCGTAAATGTACGTATGAAATGCCGGATTCTCTTTAATCTGACTTGCCAGAGATATTGCATGTTCCAAAAGGACACAAAGTGCTGGAGTAACTCAGCGGGTCAGGCAGCATCTAAGGAGAAGATGGATAGGTGACATTCCCCCACCAGGAAGGTCTTGAGGTCCTCTGGTTCTTCGTTTAAGAGTTTGAAGAAGGGTCCTGACCCAGAATGTCACCTATCCATGTTCTCCAGAGATGCTGCCTGACCCGCTGAGTTACTCCAGCCACGTGTGTCCTTTAGTGTAAACCAGCATCTGCAGTTCCTTGTTTCTACATTTCATGGCTCCTTTTTGCCCTCCTAATTCCCTGCCTGAGTTTCCTGTTTTCATCACATACCTCAAAAGCCCTGTCCAATTTAATCTTCATAAACCTTATACATGCTTCCTTTTTCTGTTTGTAAGTTGTAGCAGCCAAGGGTCTGCTGGTGATGACTATCTAACATTGTGTATCAACCTCTAGAATATTGTAGCAACAAGGAACTGCAGATGCTGGTTTACAAGAAAAGACACAAAGTGCTGGAGTAACTCAGCAGGTGAGGCAGCATCACTGGAGAACATGAATTGGTGACTTTGTGGGTCAGGCCCCTTCTTCAGACTGATTGGATTTGGGGAGAAAGCTGGAAAAGAGGTGGGGGCAGGACAAGAAAGGACACAAAGTGCTGGAGTAACTCAGCGGGTCAGGCAGCATCTCTGGAAAACATGGATAGGTGACGTTTCGGGTCGGGACCCTTCTCACTGTCACACTGTCCCGATCAGCCTGAGGAAAGGTCCCAACTTGAAATGCCCTTATCCATATTCTCTAGAGGTGCTGCCTGACTTGCTGAGTTACTCCGGCACTTTGTGCTTTTTTTTAGAACGCTGTATGTTTATTCACAGAAGCAATAAACACAGAGAAATTCATTGCAGGTCAGTGGTGCTAAGCTTGCAGTATTGTAAGATTTAGTGACTTCAATGGAACTACATGTTAGGAGCTGAAATGCTCAGATGCTCCAATATTGTGCCTTTAGCATTGTCGATTCAAGGACTAAAGTCTCCTCCAGAAAGCCAGTTGTCTCTTGATGCTTTTGTTCACCTTGATAACTTGGCCTATGCCAGAGCTGAAGGATTGTCTCTCGAAAGAAACCGTTTATGACAACCATGGCTCTTTTACATCCACTGAATTAACAGCAATATATTTTTTTTTTTGAAAAATAAATTTAATTCAGAATAAAAATCTATATAAAATCAAAAGCTGTGCAAAAATTCTTCACATATTCTCGGCATCTACATGTAGAAACACGGACCTGCAGATGCTGATTTATACCAAAGATAGACACAAAAGTGACCCAGCGAGTCAAGCAGCACCTTTGGAGAAAAAGCTACTCCAGCACTTTGTACCAATCTCAACCCTTCAGCACACCGAGTCCAGGCTGACCTTCATCACCAGTTCACACAATGCTCTCCTACTTTCACATCCGCTCCCTGCACAACACAGGGGGGCAATTCTTACAGAGGCCAATTAACCCCTCAGACCCGCAAGTCTTTGGGACGGGGGAGGAATCCGAAGGTCCCGGACAAAAATCACGTGGTCACAGGATGAACGTCCAAACTGCACAGAGACTGCACCCGAGTTCAGGACCCAAGCGGGGTCTCTGATGCTGTGAGGCAAAGAGCTCTTCCAACTGCGCCTCTGTGCCTTCCTAAAGAGATAGTTTAAATACAGCTCCTGATTAGAAGGTCCAGACCTGTAACTACAAGAGAGCATTATATACTGGAAATCCTGGGAAAGGCATGTTAAACCAGTCATGACGGGCCTTAGTAAGTTTCACGGCTCACCACTACGCATAGGATATTAAATGGTAAGCAATACACTTTAAATAATCAACATAGTAATATGCCTACATTTACAAATTCTCCTATTGTGGACTGTGCTGAGGAACACAGGTCATGGGTCTGGGTCATAGTCATAGAGTCATGCAGCACGGAAACAGGCTTTCGGCCTAACTCATCCATTCCAACCAAGATGTCCCATCTAAACTAGTCCATTTGCCTGCATTTTGCCCATATCCATCCAAACCTTTCCGACCCCTCAATGGTAGAAACAAAGAACTACAGATGCTGGTTAATACACAAATGTACACAAAATGCTGGAGTAAGTAAGCAGGTCAAGCAACGTCTCTGGAGAACATGGATAGGTGGCATTTCGGATCGAGACCATCAATAGTCTTGGGAAATGGATACCTGAGAGGAACGAGCCTGAACAGCCTATGTTCCTGAATTTCTGCTAAGATTTTTTTTTTTTGCAGTCATTATTTCAGGCCGAAGTTGTCTACGCAGTCAATCAGTCACAGTAGGAATGATCAATGTAAACAGGTCTTGGTAACACTGTCGTTCCAAGCTAGGGTCGATAGGTGGCATAATGGCTCTACCTCGAACGATACCACTCTAGTTATGGACGGACACTGCGATATATCACGCACAATCTTCTCACAGTTAGCCTTCGTGTTGTTGCTGTGCCATTTTCTTTGGCCAGAAATTTGTACGACAAGAATTTAGAGTTTCCTCTCCGATATTTGGGAGGACATGACATGGAATTTCTGGCACGCGCATTGTAAAATTCCCAGGGTGCTCACGGGCTTGAATGTGAGAAATGTGGCAGCTTCCAATGTCACACTGTGTGGCCCTTTGTGTTGCTCTTGCCTTTTCTGATGCTTCATAATTTCTATGACTGAAGTATGGATGAAAACCCTGCACGACGAGAGGCCCATTTAACATTACCCACGACGCCACGATTAGTCAACGCCTTCACTATCAGCTGCGAGCGTTAAAATAAAACGCTTTATTATTCTTCAGCATCTAATATTACACGCAAGTGAATCTCTTCGTGATGCTGGAACATAAGCAGTTGTCAAAATAACTCAATTATACTTTATTGGGTTTCTCATCTTACTGAGAGAGCATTAATTTGGAATAAATAATAAATGAATAAAGGAATAAAGATGTATTTTTAAAATGCATTTTAAAAGTCATAATGCCCGCATCGCTTCAACCAACCAGGGCATATCGATTATTACGGAACTTGCTCAAGATTAGTTTAATTTATTCAATATCTAATTTATTTTCAGTGCCTTTCTCCAAAGTTCCTTGGTAGGCCTTTGTCTCCATTGTGTGTTTACCGATTGCAATAGAGTCATAGAGAGTCATGCAATGCAGAATAGGGCCCTTTGGCCCAACACGTCCATGTTATCCCATCTAAGTAAGTCCCTTTTCATCTATTCATAAGCAGAGCTATTCAGCCCTACGAGTCTACATCACCATCCAATCATGGCTGATCTACCTTTCCCTCTCAACCCCATTCTCCTGCCTTCTCCACAGAACCATTGACATCCATACCAATCAAGAACCTGCCAATATCTGCTTTAACTTGGCCTCCACAGCCATCTGTGGTAATGATTTCAACCACCCTCTGACTAAAGAAATTCCTGTTCTTCTTTTTTCTCAATGTACATCCTTTTATCTTGCCTATATTTGGCCCGTTTCCCTCTAAACCTTTCCTATCCATGTACCTGTCCAAGTGACCTTTTAATCTTGTTGTAGTACCTGGTGTAGTAGCCTCAACTACGTTTTGGGTCGAGACCCTTCTTCTGGACAGCATCTGCAGTTCCTTCCGACACATCACCCCTCAACCTCCTGCGCTCCAAGACCTAATAGTCCCCTGGAAGCTAATTTCTGAATCGCAAAGATTTTTGCTGTCCTCGTTTTGAAAACTCAAATAGCTGCCTCCTGTTATCTCATCCTCATCCAGCCCCTGCCCACGACATTGCAGAAACATGATTCTCACTCAGACAATTTACAAGCCGGCTGTCTGAATGAGGAACAGGCCAGCCAGGGAGATAAAGAGCTTCGCAGTTCTGAGGTCTCGGGAAAATGAACTAGCTTGGTACCACAGTGCACATTTACCATCTATTTTACAGACAGTCGGACCAATGCATTATCGGGAAGTTCATACGTTGCACTATCTCATCATCTCTGGCCGTGGCAAGGAAATGATACAGATGCCACCTTGTCATTGGCAATGAATAAGTTAAATCCCTGGAATTTACTTTAAAAAGAATCTATTAGGAAGTTTGGCTCTGGGGTTATGACGTGCCAGGGACTGACATCAACCTTTGTGATTGAATATGTAGTAATTGACTAGAGGTTAAATATTTAATCCTGATGGTGAGATTGGAAGAAAATTGGGGTCACTCTCTCTGGACCTTGAGCTGTAAAGATAAAATGTGGGATTCACCGAGCCTGCATTCCAGCAGTTTTTACTCGAGTAGTATTCAAATTCTGGCAGTAGTCCACCAAGCATGCTAAAAATAGAAATACTTTTTTCCAATGTACCGTGACTCTTAAAACATGCTAGAACATAAACTTAAATGCAGCTGAATGGCGCTGTTAAGTAAACTCCCAAATTGCCGAATTGTTCTTTTCGCCGTGTTACATTGGTACTTTCCCCCCCATCAATTCAGCACAACCAGGGTGGCACGGTGACGCAGTGGTAGAGTTGCTGCCTTACAGCTACAGAGACCAGGATTCAATCCCGACTACGGGTGTTGTCTACAAGGAGTTTGTACGTTCTCCCCGGGAAATTAGAAATGCGTGCAACAAAGGTAAAACAGTTATAATGGGTGACTTCAATCTACATATAGATTGGGTGAATCAAATTGGCAGGGGTGCTGAGGAAGAGGATTTCTTGGAATGTATGCGGGATAGTTTACTAAACCAACATGTAGAGGAACCAACGAGAGAGCAGGCTATTCTGGACTGGGTATAGAGTAATGAGGAAGGGTTAGTTAGCAGTCTTGTTGTGCATGGCCCCTTGGGCAAGAGTGACCATAATATGGTTGAGTTCTTCATTAGGATGAAGAGTGACATTGTTAATTAGCCAGAAAAAGCAGCCTACCAGAGGACTGGGAGAAATTCAGAGTCCAGCAGAGGAGGACAAAGGGCTTAATTAGGAAAGAAAACTGGCAGGGAACATAAAAACTGACTGCAAAAGTTTTTATAGATATGTGAAGAGAAAGAGATTAGTTAAAACAAATGTAGGTCCCTTGCAGTCAAAAACAGGTGAATTGATCATGGGGAACAAGGACATGGCAGACCAATTGAATAACTACTTTGGTTCCATCTTCACTAAGGAAGACATAAATAATCTGCCGGAAATAGCAGGGGACCGCGGGTCAAATGAGATGGAGGAACTAAGTGAAATCCAGGTTAGCCGTGAAGTGGTGTTAGGTAAACTGACAGGATTAAAAGCTGATAAATCCCCAGGGCCAGATAGGTTGCATCCCAGAGTACTTAAGGAAGTAGCCCAAGAAATAGTGGATGCATTAGTGATAATTTTTCAAAAGTCTTTAGATTCTGGAGTAGTTCCTGAGGATTGGAGGGTAGCTAATGCAACCCCACTTTTTAAAGAGGGAGGGAGAGAGAAAATGGGGAATTACAGACCAGTTAGTCTAACATCGGTAGTGGGGAAACTGCTAGAGTCAGTTATTAAGATGGGATAGCAGCACATTTGGAAAGTAGTGAAATCATTGGACAAAGTCAGCATGGATTTACGAAAGGTAAATCATGTCTGACGAATCTTATAGAATTTTTGAGGATGTAACTAGTAGAGTGGATAAGGGAGAACCAGTGGATGTGTTATATTTGGACATTCAGAAGGCTTTCGACAAGGTCCCACATAAGAGATTAGTATACAAACTTAAAGCACACGGTTTTGGGGGTTCAGTATTGATGTGGATAGAGAACTGACTGGCAAACAGGAAGCAAAGAGTAGGAGTAAACGGGTCCTTTTCAGAATGGCAGGCAGTGACTAGAGGGGTACCGCAAGGCTCAGTGCTGGGACCCCAGCTATTTACAATATATATTAATGATTTGGACGAGGGAATTGAATGCAACATCTCCAATTTTGCGGATGACACGAAGCTGGGGGGCAGTGTTAGCTGTGAGGAGGATGCTAGGAGGCTGCAAGGTGAATTGGATAGGCTGGGTGAGTGGGCAAATGCATGGCAAATGCAGTATAATGTGGATAAATGTGAGGTTATCCACTTTGGTGGCAAAAACAGGAAAGTAGACTATTATCTAAATGGTGGCCGATTAGGAAAACGGGAGATGCAACGAGATCTGGGTGTCATGGTACACCAGTCATTGAAAGTAGGCATGCAGGTGCAGCAGGCAGTGAAGAAAGTGAATGGTATGTTAGCATTCATAGCAAAAGGATTTGTGTATAGGAGCAGGGAGGTTCTACTGCAGTTGTACAGGGTCTTGGTGAGACCACACCTGGAGTATTGCGTACAGTTTTGGTCTCCAAATCTGAGGAAAGACATTCTTGCCATAGAGGGAGTACAGAGAAGGTTCACCAGACTGATTCCTGGGATTTCAGGACTTTCATATGAAGAAAGACTGGATAGACTCGGCTTATACGCGCTAGAATTTAGGAGATTGAGGGGGGATCTTATAGAAACTTACAAAATTCTTAAGGGGTTGGACAGGCGAGATGCAGGAAGATTGTTCCCGATGTTGGGGAAGTCCAGGACAAGGGGTCACAGTTTAAGGATAAAAGGGAAATCCTTTAGGACCGAGATGAGAAAAACATTTTTCACACAGAGAGTGGTGAATCTCTGGAACTCTCTGCCACAGAAGGTAGTTGAGGCCAGTTCATTGGCTATATTTAAGAGGGAGTTAGATGTGGCCCTTGTGGCTAAAGGGATCAGGGGGTATGGAGAGAAGGCAGGTACAGGATACTGAGTTGGATGATCAGCCATGATCATATTGAATGGCGGTGTAGGCTCGAAGGGCCGAATGGCCTCCTCCTGCACCTATTTTCTATGTTTCTATGTTTCTATGATCCTCCGAGATCTTCGGTTTCCTCCCACACTCCAAAGACGTACAGGTTTTTTGGTTAAAAGACTTGGTATAAAATGGAAAAAAAAATTCCCCAGTGTAGGATAGTGTTAATGTGCGGGGATCGCTGGTTGGCGCACACTCGGTGGGATGAAGGGCCTGTTTCCGCGCTGTGTCTTTAAACAAAACTAAACTAAACTGAATGGATCCAGTAAGTACACACAAAGTGCTGGAGTAACTCAGCGGGTCAGGCAGCATCTCTGGAGAAAAGGAATAGGTGACATTTCAGATCGAGACCCTTCTTCAGACTCTGAGATGGGGAAGAAGACCTGAATGTCACCTACCCCTTTTCTCCAGAGATGCTGCCCGACCCGCTGAATTACTCCAGCATTTTGTGTCTATCTTCAGTGTAAACCAGCCTCTGCAGTTCCTCCCTGCACGTAAAAGGATCCCGTGTCAATGTGTGGTTAAATAATTGTGAAATAGGGGGTCATTGGGGCCACTGTGCCCCATCCCAAATCCATTCTCCGTGAAAAATATTTCCTACCTCTGAAGTATTACGCAGATTAAATCTCTGCTGGAGATGCTAAACTGTCGGCTTTTGAAAACCTTTCCACTTAAACCCTTTTAGATTTTCTTCATTATGCTCAAAAGGTGCCGAGGTCTTTGGAGATAAAAGGATACGTCTCGCTCCAACGGCTACGTGCAAACTGAGTCAGAATCCGCACCACGAGTTAATGGATCCTGGGTTGAACGCAGCAAGTGGGCTTCATTGTGGTAATGTTACAGGTTCAGCCCAGAATTCAGATATTAATATACCCATGATACCAAATGGATAAAGTAGTTTAGTTTAGTCCAGCAGTTTACTTAAGACTTTAGACTTTAGAGATACAACGTATACACAGGCCCTTCGGCCCACCGAGTCCGTGCCGACCAGCAATCATCCCGTGCACTAACCTGCACACACTAGGGACAATTTTACAATTTACCAAAGCCAATTAACCTACAAACCGGTACGTCTTTGGAGTGTGGGGGGGAAACCACAGCAGCTGGAGAACATGCACGTGGTCACGGGGAGAATGTACCAGCACCGTACAGACAGCACCTAGAGTCAGGATCGAACCCGGGTTGTTGTGAGGCAGCAACTCTACAGCTGCGCCACCGTGCCACTCACATGGAGCATGGGGCATACAGTATGGAAACAGACCCTTCAGCCCCTCGATGTCCACACGGACCATCGATCACCCGTTCACGCTAGTTCTGTGTTATCCCACTTTCTCATCCACTCCTTACACGATTCACAGAGGCCAATTAATCTACAAACCTGCACGTCTTTGGGATGAAGGGGGGTAACCGGAGTACCCGGAGAAAAAAAACACGTGGTCACAGGGAGAATGTGCAAACACTACACAGATAACACCCGAGGTCAAGATTGAACCCAGGTCTCTAGCGCCATTGTGCCATTCTTAGTTTACGTAAATTTCAGACACACGCACTTGCGCTCGTCACCAGAACGAATGGATTGGGTCAAAAAACTAGTACAGCACCTCCTTCTGGATAGAGTGGATGTGGAGAGGATGTTTCCACTAGTGGGAGATTCTAGGACTAGAGGTCATGGTCTCAGAATTAAAGGACGTTCTTTTAGGAAGGAGATGAGGAGAAATTTCTTCAGTGGTGAATCTGTGGAATTCTTTGCTGCAGAAGGCTGTGGAGGCCAAGTCAGTGATATTTTTAAGGCAGAGATAGATAGATTCTTGATTAGTACAGGTGTCAGAGGTTATGGGGAGAAGGCAGGAGAATGTGGTTAGGAGAAAGAGATAGATCAGCCATGATTGAATGTCGGAGTAGACTTGATGGGCTGAATGGCCTAATGCCACTTCTATTCCTTATGACCTTGTGACCTTATGTAAAGGAGTAAATTAAAAAAGCAACACGGGGCTTTTAAACATGCAGAGAGGGCGCTGATTTATAAATGAAAATGGTCTTTGATGAAGTGCCACAAAAAAGTTTTGGACCAGAAAGAAAAATGTACAAGCGAGAAGCAGCCTTGGCTCAAGGGAGCAGGCTGTCTTTGTCACTCCTTTCTAAGATTGGAAGCAGGCAGCCTACATCTTTTCAACTGTGTGTCAAAGAGCAATCAATCAGGGTCCTGTCTGTCTGCCTTTTGAATTCAGTGAAGCTTTGGATACTGACGGTAAGGTACATTAAAGCAAAATACCAATTTAAAATAGTCTTGTGTCGTCTCCAATTGCAATACTTTTAATATGCATTGCTTTTGTGGTTTGAAGGAAGACAGCTATATGTCAATCTTATGGAGATAAAGCAAAGAACAACGTTTATTGAAAATCTTTTGTTTATATGAAAGCTTGTTCTAATATTAGGCAAAGAACACAAGCCCATTGTAGCACTGGACACTTATTCACATCTTTGATTGATTTGATTGAAAGATACAGCCAGTACACGTCGACCATCGACTCCCTGTGCACTCACTTAATTTAGTTTAGAGATACAGCATGGAAACAGGCCCTTCGGCCCACCGAATCCTCACCGACCAGCGATCGCCGCACACCAACACTACCTTACACACACTAGGAACAATTTTTACATTCATACCAGCCAATTAACCTACAAACATGTACGTCTTTGGAGTGTGGGAGGAAACCGGAGCACCCGGAGAAAACCCACGCAGGTCAAGGAGAGAACATACAAACTCCGTACAGGCAGCACCCATGGTCAGGATCGAACCATGGTTCTCTGGCACTGTGAGGCAGCAACTCTACCTCTGCGCCACCGTGCAGCCCACTAACTATCCGTGGTTAACTATGGCAGCCTTGTATGCACCGTGCTTTAAATTAAGTTGAGAGTCAGCCCTTGTTTCCTTGATGCTTCTGTCTTGGGATAACACAATACTATTTAAAGCTCCACTCAAACCCACTACAGAGCAGTCAAGCTGAAATATTAACATTGTTTCTCTGTGGGCAGGTGATGTCTGAGCTGCTGAATTGAATGTCTCCACCCTTCTCTGCCTTCATTTCTGCATTTCTATAGATCTCACAGCGCTAGACACCTGGGTTCGATCCTGACCTCGGGTGCTGTCTCTGTGGAGTTTGCACGTTCTCCCTGTGACCTGCGTGGGTTTCCTCCGGGTGCTCCGGTTTCCTCCCACATTTCAAAGATATGCAGGTTAATTGTGTTTTTTTAATTGCCCCTTGTGTGTAGGAATGATGCTGTGAAGGCTAGCTCATGGAAACAGGCCATTTGGCCCACTGAGTAGATGCTGACCATCGATCACCCATCCACACCCGTTCTATATGATCCCGGGCTGTGACGGCCGGCCCGAGGAAGGCACGGTGCTCCCGTCGGAGTAGCCGAGCTCGGGGAGGTACGGCGTTCCCAGCCTGAGGAAGGAGCGGCGCCCAGTCGGGGCGGCCCAGCCTGAGGGAGGAGCGGTGCCCGGTCGGGGCGGCCCAGCCTGAGGGAGGAGCGGCGGCCAGTCGGGGCGGCCTGGCGCGAGGCTGAGACGGTGGCAGTACTCACGTGAGGGCGATCCGGCTCGGGGCTGGAACGATGCTCCGGGGGCTGGGACGGCAGTTCTGGTGGCGGTGGCCTGAGACCGGGGGTTCGGCCGCGGGCCAGCGGCTGCGTCAGCAGGTCTGGTGAGCGGCAGCTTCGACTACCCCGGGCCGCGGTGTTTGAGCCGCGAGGACAGGTTTTAACATCGCCCGGGGGGTATCGCCTCAGCGCAGAAGGAGAAGAGGAGGGAAGAGACTGCAGCCCTAAGACTTTTGCCTCCATCACAGTGAGGAGATGTTGGGTGGACTCACTGTGGTGGATGTTAATATGTGTTTATTGTTGTTTTTTATTGTATTGTATTATATGTATGACTGCTTAAATTTCGTTCAGACTTCGGTCTGGATGACAATAAAAGGCTATTCTATTCTATTCTATTCTATCCCACTTTTGCATACACTCCTTACACACGAGAAACAATTTTCAGAGGGCCAATGAACCTACAAACCTGCGCGACTTTGGCATGTGGGAGGAAACTGGAGCACCCGGAGACGACCAACGTGGTCATAGGGAGAACGTGCTAACTCCACACAAACAGCACCTGAGTTCAGGATCAAACCCAGGTCACTGGCACTGCAAGGCAGCAACTCTACAATATAACTCTAAACAGTGTCTACGATGGACTTTCAAATCCTCTCTAAAATAGGATTTTATTTTTATAATCCTTCCAACAAAGGATCTTTCAAAGCAAATTTGAAAGGACTAAAAAGGAGATAATTTGCGACACGTTGAGGCGAGGCAGGGGGAGTGGAATTAGCTGGAAAGTTGCATTGAGTTGACGTGTTCTGTAGTCCAATTGGCCCGCTTTATGCAATATGCTTTCTGGGATTCTGATTGGCAATTTATTGTATGTAATAGTTGTAAAATTATCAGATGTGTCTTCAAGTATTCTAAATTTGTTGTTAACTTGTCAGTTTCTTTTAAGTTTTTATAAGTTTTTTTTATGTTCTTGCATGTCTTTGATTGCCTCAGAAATGTTCTGGAGATTTCACGTTACTTTAATGCTTTGGCAGGGCTCAGCTAAATTTATAAATTGGAGGAGCAGAATTAGGCAATTTGACCCATGGAGTCTACTCCGCCATTCAATCAAGGCTGATCTATCTTTCCATCCCAACCCCCATCCTCTAGCCTTCTCCCTGTAACCCTTGACCCCCTTACTAATCAATAATCTATCAATCTCTGCCTTAAAAATACCCAATGACTTGGCCTCCACAGCCATCTGTGTCAATGAATTTTTACAAATTCACCTTCAAGTTCCTCCTCATATTCAATCTAAAGGTATGCCCTTTTATCCTGAAGCTATGCCCTCTGGTCCTCGACGCTCGAACATATGGAAACATCCTCTCCACATCCACTCTATCCTGGCCTTCCTTTATTCGGTAAGTTTCAATGAGATACCCCCTCATCCTTCTAAACTCCAGCGAGCAGAGGCCCAATGCCGACAAACATATAATCATCACACGTTAATCCAATCATCTCCAGGATCATTCTCATAAACCCCCTCTGGACCCTCTCTAACCTCAGTCCATTCTTCCTCAGATCGTGGCACAGCGGTAGAGTTGCTGCCTTACAGCGAATGCAGCGCTGGAGACTCGGGTTCGATCCCGACTACGGGTGCTGTCTGTACGGAGTTTTACGTTCTCCCCGTGAACTGCGTGGGTTTTCTCCGAGATCTTTGGTTTCCTGGCTTAACAGCTGCGGCCCACCTGCAGTCCGTCTGTTCTTTTCTTTCGTTTTGTTCCTTGTCATGTTTTAGTTAATTTTGTTTTATTAAGTTGTGTATGTGTGTGGGTGGGGTGGGAGAAACATGCTTTGGTCTCTTCCTTCGGGGGATGCGACTTTTTCTTCGGTCGTATTCCCCGTCTCCGTCTGCGCCGAGGCCTAATGGCGGAGCTGGCGGCATCGGAGCTGTAGCAGCAACAGCAGCAGCAGCGGAGACCCGACTCGGCCACGGAGCTGTAGCGGCGGCAGCAGCAGCAGCAGCGGAGACCCGGCTCGGCCCTGGAGCTGTAGCGGCGGCAGCAGCAGCAGCGGAGACCCGGCTCGGCCCTGGAGCTGTAGCGGCGGCAGCAGCAGCAGCAGCGGAGACCCGGCTCGGCACCGAAGCTGTAGCGGCGGCAGCAGCAGCAGCGGAGACCCGGCTCGGCCTCGAAGCTGTAGCGGCGGCAGCAGCAGCAGCGGAGACCCGGCTTGGCCCTGGAGCTGTGGCGGCGGCAGCAGCAGCAGCGGAGACCCGGCTCGGCACCGAAGCTGTAGCGGCGGCAGCAGCAGCAGCGGAGACCCGGCTCGGCACCGAAGCTGTGGCGGCGGCAGCAGCAGCAGCGGCGGAGACCCGACTCGGCCCTGGAGTTGTGGCGGAGGCAGCAACCACCCGCGGAGTTTGAACCGTCGCCTCGGCGCAGAGGGAGAACAAAGAGGGAAGAGACAGAGACTTTAAGATTTTGCCTTCCACCACAGTGAGGAGGTGTTTGGTGAACTCACTGTGGTGGATGTTAAATTTGTGTTGATTGTGTGTTTTTGCCATTTTTTAAATTATATGTATGACTGCAGGGAAACAAAATTTCGTTCAGACCGAAAGGTCTGAATGACAATAAAACGAATCTAATCTAATCTAATCTAATCTTCCTCCCACACTCCAAAGACATGCAGGTTTGTAGGTTAATTGGCTTGGTAAATGTAAAAATTGTCCCTAGTGGGTGTAGGATAGTGTTGATGTGCGGGCATCGCTGGTCGGCGCGGACCTGGTGGGCCGAAGGGCCTGTTTCTGTGCCGTATCTCTAAACTAAACTAAACTAAACTGCTCACAATACACCAAATATGGTCTGACCAGTGCCTTATAAAGCCTCAGCATTACAACCCTGCTTTTATATTCCAGTCCTCTTGAAATGAATACGAACATTGTCGGTCAATATACTCTCTCCCGTACACCTGTAGAAGTTCTAGAGAGTATACGTCGATGCACCAAATCTCCTCAATCTGTAAAGGTGATGGATAGATGGAACTACAGGCTACAGGGTGAGTAGCAAGATGGAACTACAGGCTACAGAGTGAGTCATCACCTAGAAAACATTGAAACAGATGAATGCAGAGATAACAAATAGATGGACATGGGTTTTAGTCTGACGGAGGGTCTCGACCCGAAAGGTCACCCATTCCTTTTTCTCCAGAGATGCTGCCTGACCCGCTGAGTTACTCCAGCACTTTGTGTCTATTTACAGCAGTGGTTCCCAACCTTTTTTTGGCCATGCCCCACCTAATCACCTCTAAACTCCTGATGCCCCCCCCCCCCATATTTTAGCACGAGCAGACAAAGAAATAATTCTCAGAAAATGGAATTTACTCAAAATAACATCTGAAACATAAACTACATATGTTTACCTGATGCCCCCCTTAAAAATCAAATTGCCCCCCTGTGGGGCGTATGCCCCACGTTGGGAACCACTGATTTACAGGATCCATTTAGTTTAGTTTAGTATAGTTTAGAGATATAGCGTTGAATTTAGTAACAGGCGAGCAGAGAAAGAGTTAATAGTGAGGTGGTGATGTTACAGGAGAGATAGTAGAGAGATTCATAATCACAGAGCCATGCATCATGGAAACAGGCCCTTCCGTCCACCTTATCCACACCAACCAAGGTGCCCCATCTAAGCCAGTCCTATTTACCTGCCTCCCTCTAAACATTTCCTCTCCACGATAGACACAAAGCACTGGAGTAACTCTGTGAGTCAGGCAGCATCTCTGTAGAAAAAGGATGGGTAACGTTTCGGATCGGGACCCTTCTTCAGACTGACTCTTTCACGACCCGAAACATCACCCATCCTTTTTCTCTGGAGATGCTGCCTGACCCACTGAGTCAATCCAGACCTCTGTGTCTATCTTCGGTATAAATCTGCATCTGCAATTCCTTTCCACACACTTTCCTATCAATGTACTCATTCAAATGGTTTTTATAGGAATATAAACATCCCCTCATCAACTGTGCGATAGTAAATGTTGTGGAGAATGTTAATCTGTTGGAAGTGTTTAATCACTTGAGTTCAGGGGATTGAATGTGTGACCAACTGAGTGTGTAACATGATATAGTAATTCTCTATAAAGGGAATCAATTTACTCTGATGGGAAATACAGACTAAAAGGCATAAACTTAAAATTAATGCTTGGCCACAACCAAAATTAAAAGATGGACTAAAGGTTTCACACAGAGTGGAGAGAAGGTAATATAAAGTTTAGGTTGAGGTTCGCCATTGTCACATGTAGCGAGGTACAGTGAAAAGCTTTGTTTTGCCTGCTATCCAAACAGAACAGATGTACAATACATAAGTACATTTAGGGCGGCAGTGTGCTGCCATGCTAGAGTTGCTGCCTTACAACGCCAGAGACCCAGGTTCGAACCTGACTGCGGGTGCTGCCTGTGCGGAGTTTGAATGTTCTCCCTGCGACTGTGTGGGTTTCCTCCGGGTGCTCCGTTTTCCTCCCACACTCCAAAGACGTGCAGGTTTGTAGGTTTATTGGTAAAATTGTAAATTGTCCCTAGTGTGTAGGATGGTGCGAATGTACCAGGAGAATGCTGGTCGGCGTGGACCCGGTGGGTCGAAGGGCCTGTTTCCATACTATTTATTTCTAAAATCTCTAAATCCAATCAAGTCAAACTGAAGCCCAATAGACAGAGCAAAGGTGTGGTTTGTAGTTAACTGGGACTCTGTTGAAATTTTCAAGCACTGAACGGGCAATTTTTTATTTGACCAAGTTATGAGGGATTGACTCAAAGGGCAGTGCAATGAGCGCAGATAGTGGACAGTCAGTGGTAGAACAGGGTTTACCTGCTCCTGTTCCAAGCTGACTCTTGCCCAGAGTGGGGGAATCGAGTATCAGAGGTTTTTTATAGTTTTAGAGATACAGCGCGGGAACAGACCCTTCAGCCCACCAGGTCCGTGCCGACCAGCGATGCCCGCACATTGACACTATCCTACACCCACTACCGACAATTTTTACATTTACCAAGCCAATGAACATTTTTGAAGTTTGGGAGGAAACCGAAGATTTCGGAGAAAACCCACGCAGGTCACGGGGAGAATGTACAAACTCCGTACAGACAGTACACGTAGTCGGGATTGAACCTGGGTCTCTGGCACTGTATTCGCTGTAAGGCATCAACTCTACCGCTGGTCCACCGTGATCGCATTGGTTTCAGGAGTAGTTTAGTTTAGTTTGGTTTAGTTTAGTTGAGAGATACAGTACAGAAGCAGGCCCTTTGGCCCACCGAGTCCACGCCGCCCAGTGATCTCCGCACACTAACACCATCCTACACACACTAGGGACTGTCCCGACTAGGGACAATTTACGATTTTACCAAGCTAATTAGTCTACAAACCTGTACGTCTTTGCAGTGTGGGAGGAGATTCCAGAGAAAATCCCATGCAGATCACGGGGAGAATGTATAAACTCCGTACAGACAAGCACCCGTTGTCAGGATCGAACCCAGGACTCCGGCACAGTAAGGCGGCAACTCTGCCGCTGCGCCACCGCGCTGCCCTGCCGTGAACGGGGGAAGCTTTAAAAGGAATCTGAGGGGTAACTTTTTCATGCAAAGGGCGGTGGGCCTATGGAACGAGCTGCCGGAAAAGGTATTTAAGAAGGAACTGCAGATGCTGGAAAATCGAAGGTACACAAAAATGCTGGAGAAACTCAGCGGGTGCAGCAGCATCTATGGAGCGAAGGAAATAGGTAAAGTTTCGGGCCGAAACGTTGCCTATTTCCTTCGCTCCATAGATGCTGCTGCACCCGCTGAGTTTCTCCAGATTTTTGTGTACCTGCCGGAGAAGGTAGTTGAGTCTGGGACCATTGGAACATTTAAGAAGGAATTAGACAGGTACATGTATAGGCAGGTTTGGAGGAATACGGGCCAAACGCAGGCAAATGGGAGAAGTGTAAACGGGGCATGTTGGTCGGTGTGAGCAAGCTGGGCTGAGGGGCCTGTTTCCACACCGTATCACTCTAGACTATGACGATGACTGTGAGATTCTGTTGCCCATAGAATTATAAAAGAAGCGTTGGAGGGAAACTGAAAAAAAAAGATAAACTGTTGAGTATAAATGACAAATGGCTACTCGTGACATTCCTTGTTATTCAATCTCGAGGTACCGCTGATATTCATAAATAGGTTAAACTTGGCTGGTTTATGACACTTTAATGGCCATTCAATGAAACTGAAGCCCAGAGAGTCCTTGCCAATTATCCATTACCAGCCACGCCATGCAATTTGTATCTGGCGGCTTTAATGAGGATTGTAAAGAATATATAAACTTTGGGTTTTATTTCCACATTTTCAACTTTTACCCTTTGCCCATTAAAAATACATAAAGGCTCTGCCAATAGATATAGGTGGCAGTTAGTTTGACCAGTATAGTTGTGTGGTACGTGGACCAGAAGAGTCTAGTCACAATCCTCTCTTTAATCTTCCTTGGGTGAAGCTGGCTGAAGGGTGTTGAAGTCTGAAGAAGGGTCTTGACCCGAAACGTCGCCCATTCCTTCTCTCCCAGAGATGCTGCCTGTCCCGCTGAGATACTCCAGCATTTTGTGTCTTATCTTTGGAGGTGTCTTGATCCGGTCTTTGATGTTGGCTTCACCTGGGAACATCCACAGCTTCTACCCTGTCCCATCTCACCCCAGTCATAAGGTAATCCATCCCAGAAACAGGCCATTCGGCCCAACCTGTCAATGCCGACCAAGATGCCCCATCTATGCAAGTCCTACCTGCCCGCGTTTGGCCCAAATCCCTCCAAACCTTATCCATGTACCTGTCCAAGTGTTGTTTAAATGCTGTTATAGTATCTGCCTCCACTACTCCCTCTGGCCACCCTTTCCATACACGCACCACCCACTGCCTGAAAAAGTTGCCCCTCAGGTTGCTATTAAATCTTACTTTCCTCACTTTAAATGTATATCCTCTGGTTTGTGACTCCACTACTCTGGATAAAACACTCTGTGCTTTCGCCCTCTGTACTCCCATTATGATTTTATACACCTCTATAAGCTCCCTCCTCAGCCTCCTGCACTCCATGGAATAAAGTGAGTAGGTAGGAACTGCAGATGTGGGTTTATACCGAAGATAGACACAAAGTGCTGGAGTAACTCAGCGGGTCAGGCTGCATCTCTGGAGAAAAGGAATAGGTGACATTTCAGGTCAGCACCCTTCTTCAAACTGGAGAAACGTCACAATAGACAATAGACAATAGGTGCAGGAGTAGGCAGTACTGCCCTTTAGCCAGCACCGCCATTCAATGTGATCATGGCTGATCATCCACAATCAGTACCCTGTTCCTGCCTTCTCCCCATATCCCCTGACTCCGCTATCTTCAAGAGCCCTATCTAGCTCTCTCTTGAAAGTTTCCAGAGAACTGGCCTCCACAGCCATATGAGGCAGAGAATTCCACAGTCTCACAACTCTCGGTGTGAAAAAGTGTTTCCTCATCTCCGTTCTAAATGGCTTACCCCTTATTCTTAAACTGTGGCCCCTGGTTCTGGACTCCCCCAACACCTATTTGGCTGCTCCAGAGATGCTGTCGGACCCGCTGAGTTACTCCAGCATTTTGTGTCTATCTCCACGGAATTATGTCCTGGCCTGCCCAAACTCTCCCTACACCTCAGCCCTGGCGTATAGTTGTTCTCGACTGGGGCACCAGAGACTGCCTCAAAGCTTCAGGATATAGATGGTAAGGTGTAGGGTCATAAGGTCAAAAGGTCATGCGATAGGAGTAGAATTAGGCCATTTGGCCCGTCAAGTGTTGGAGTAAACCATCACGAATCTTATTCAGGATATCCCGCAGTGAGGTTCTCGCAGATGAAAGTGCGGATTGACTGAGCAGAAAAGGGCACAAAGTGCTGGAGTAACTCAGTGGGTCATGCGGCATCTCTGGGGAGCATGGAAAGGTCGGGTAGCTTCCTCAGCTGAGAAGTTCTGGACAGTACACAAAGTCTTATCTCTCAGATGAAGAGAACAATTGGGCGAGGACAAACATAAAATGCTGAGTAACTCAGCAGGTCAGTAACCCTTGCATCCCCTCGCTCTCCGCCCTTCCCACACCCCAGTCGTCGTGCTAGTTTCACTGTCATCCAGTTGAGTTTCGCTGTCTGCATAACTCATTATCACCTAGCCCACAGCCAACAATGGACCATTGTGGGCTCCACCTTACCTTGATCATCGTTGCTTTTTTGCATATCTTTCATTCATTTGTTCTATATCTCTCGTTCCCTTTCCCCCGAACTTCAGTCCGAAGAATTGTCTCGACCCGAAACGTCACCCATCCTTTTTCTCCAGAGGTGCTGCCTGAGACGTTTGGGTTACTCCGGCATTTTGTGTCTGTCTTTGGTGCGAAACGGCATCTGCAGTTCCTTCCGAACAAGCTTGGTGGGGAAGGAGCTGAGCACCTACTGTATTGAACTGTGCTATCTATCAGTAAGCATTCGGGACTGGCAGAGATTAATGGCACACGGCTGCATTGTCGATAACTAATGGGATGGTTATTTTAATTCTTCTGACTCTACCCCAAAGCTTCATAAGAGACGACCGTAAATAGAAACAAAATAAGCAGAATTAAAATACTTGTCAACTTCACATCAGGTTAATAAATGAAAAGCTTTTATCTGTCTGACACAGTTTTAAGTTGCATTTTACAGTGATCGGACTGATAGCCTGGGTACATCATCTCTGCTAAGAGCTGTCCATAACGGAGACCGATTATATGTCCTCCGGGAGCTCACATTAACCCTCTCTATCCATTATAAGATACATTTCTACCAATAAATTAATTGCCGCTAATGTATTTTATGCATTTCTGACACTAATAGAATTGCAAAAAACAACCCTCTTTTTCTTTTAATATAGATGCCGTCACGGTCCATTAGCCTTCACTCTACAATACCCTAAACCCTGGGAATATACAAGGCAATGGAAGTAATCAGTACAAAATCCAACAATTGATCCAGGAGGTGACTGAAGACATCACAGATTCAAGTTCCATTACGCCAAAGTGTACCATTGAGTTCACAGAATTTGCAGGGAATAATTGACCAAGGGACTGCTCGGTATCACAGCGGACAAATTGATTGAGTAAACATCTTATTGAGCTATCTTTTAAAGAGCTGTTGGACACTGCGCCAATGGTCTGCTGGAAGAATGACACAGATCGTTCCCCTTTGTTACAGACCTCACTCATCACAATCTATTATAGTTAACGCCACTGCCCCCCTGAAGAACAGATGATAAATGGCACGCAACAGGAGACGGTGCCTTCCCGGAAGGATTGTCGGTCGCGGGACCGGTAACCTGCCTGATGGCTCATCGGTCGACACCCCGGGAACCCACCCAAAGATTTGTCGGGACCCTGTGCGTAGGGGGAGAGGTGGAGCTAAAGATGTCCTGGTTGGGTTGCTCCTAGGCCTGGCCAAGCTGCCTGCCTCTTGTCCGGGATTACGTCCGCGCCAGGGTGGTACTAGAGAGGGACTACGCGTTGTTCACGGGCGCCCTGGGGGATTTCCGGGACCGCTGGGCACCGCGGGGGGTTGGAATGTATCCATGACAAGGATTGTAATTTGTAGGAAGGAACTGCAGACGCTGGCTTAAAGTGAAGATAAGACCCAAAAGCTGGATTAACTCAGCGGGACAGGCAGCATCTCTGGAGAGAAGGAAAGGGTGACATTTCGGGTTTAAACCCTGAAGGGTCTTGACCCAAAACGTCACCCATTCCTTCTCTCCAAGGATTGTAATATAGTTGTTTAAGAATGTATTTGACATTCAAGAACATTTGTTTAGATCATTGGGTGATTTTGTATTATGGCGGTGGGTTTATTTGGTATTGTTTTGTGTTGTATAGATTATTCTTGCAATAATTGATTACAGTTACTTTTTGTAAAATAAAAGGGTTACCCGGGTTCGATCCTGACTGCGGGTGCTGTCTGTATGGAGTTTGTACATTCTCGCTGTGACCTGCGTGGGTTTTCTCCGGGTGCCCTGGTCTCCTCCCACATTCCAAATACGTGCAGGTTTGTAGGTTATTTGACTTCTGTAATGCCCCTGTCCCACTTAGGAAACCTGAACGGAAACGTCTGGAGACTTTGCGCCCCACCCAAGGTTTCCGTGCAGTACCCGGAGGTTGCAAGTGGTTGCCGGAGGTTGCAGGTAGTGGAAGCAGGTAGGGAGACTGACAAAAACCTCCGGGAACCGCACGGAAACCTTGGGTGGGGCGCAAAGTCTCCAGAGGTTTCCGTTCAGGTTTCCTAAGTGGGACAGGGGCATTAAAGTTGTTTCCAGTGTGCAGAATAGAACTCGTGGACAGGGATCGCTGGTCGTGGCTGACTCGATGGGCCAGTTTCCACGCTGTATCTCTAAACTAAACTAGTCCAAGGAAAGGTGAGTGTGAAACTCGGCCAAATTGCCTCAGTACCGTTCTATCTCAGGCGGATGTTCTGTAATGACCCTGGTGGTCCAAAGGTTCTGTTTTGCTGGATTGCAACTTCAGCACAGTGGAATGAGATATCTGCAGGCATTTACCCGGACACGATGGGCAGCTGGTTGATAACTGGAAAGGTAAGGGAGAAGGTAGGTGGCAGATTGCTGGTGCAGGTGGCGGAGTGGCACAGCTGGTAGAACTGCTGCCTTATGGTGCCAGAGACCCGGGTTCAATCCTCACCTCGGATGCTCTCTGAGTGGAGTTTGCATGTTCGGTGTTGGGGCTGCAACTGTTTACCATATATATTAATGATTTGGAAGAGGGAATTAGGAGCAACACTAGCAAGTTTACGGATGACACAAAGCTGGGTGGCAGTATGAATTGTGAAGAGGATGTTAGGAGGTTGCAGGGTGACCTGGACAGGTTGAGTGAGTGGGCAGATGCGTGGCAGATGCAGTATAGTATAAATAAATGTGAGGTTATCCACTTTGGCGGCAAAAACAAGGGGGCAGATTATTATCTCAATGGGGTTAGGTTAGGTAAGGGGGAGGTGCAGCGAGACCTGAGCGTCCTTGTACACCGGTCACTGAAAGTTGGCTTACAGGTACAGCAGGCAGTGAAGAAAGCTAATGGAACGCTGGCTTCATAATAAGAGGATTTCAGTATCGGAGTAAAGAGGTTCTTCTGCAGTTGTATAGGGCTCTGGTGAGACCACATCTAGAGTATTGTGTACAGTTTTGGTCTCCTAATTTGAGGAAGGACAACCTTGTTATTGAGGCAGTGCAGCGTAGGTTCATGAGATTGATCCCTGGGATGGCGGGACTGTCATATGAGGAAAGATTGAAAAGACTAGGCTTGTATTCACTGGAGTTTAGAAGGATGAGGGGAGTTCTTATAGAAACATATAAAATTATAAAATAACTGGATAAGCTAGATGCAGGAAATGTTGGGCGAGTCCAGAACCAGGGGCTACCGTCTTAGATTAAAGTGGAGGTCATTTAAGACTGAGGTGAGAAAAAACTTTTTCACCCAGAGAGTTGTGAATTTATGGAATTCCCTGCCACAGAGGGCAGTGGAGGCCAAGTCACTGGATGGATTTAATAAAGAGTTAGATAGAGCTCTAGGGGCTAGTGGAGTCAAGGGATATGGGAAGAAGGCAGGCACGGGTTATTGATAGGGGACGATCAGCCATGATCACAATGAATGGCGGTGCTGGCTCGAAGGGCCGAATGGCCTCCTCCTGCACCTATTTTCTATGTTTCTATGTTCTTCCTGTGCTTACATGGGCTTCTTCTGGGTGCTCCAGTTTCCTCCCATATGCCAAAGACATGCGTGTTTGTAGGTTAATTGGACTACATAGTTTTCTCCCAGTGTGTAGGGAGTGGGGGAGAAGGTGGGATAACATAGAACTAGCGTGAACGGGTGATCGATGGTCGACGTTTACTCCGTGGGCCGATAGCCTGCATGTGAGGGAGACAGATCGCTGGAAATTCATGAGTTCTCTTCTGGGATCAATTGAGATGGCAATGTCATCTCTGTTCTGGAGAACCCTTCTTTAGACTGATTATAGGGGGTTTGGGGTGGGCAAATACTGGAGAGAGAACCCTTCCCACCCCCTCCCCCACCACTACTATCAGTCTGAAGAAGGGTTCCCAACCCAAAACGTCACCTATCCTTTTTCTACAGAGATGCTGCTTGACGCATTGAGTTACTCCAGCTCTTTGTGTCTATCTTCAATGTAAACCAGCATCTGAAGTTCTTTGTTTCCACACCGAGGGAGGTGATGTTTGATCATTATGCCATTCTGGGAGACATGGATTGTCTCCTGCTTGGTTGAACAATGAGTAATATTATATAAATGTAACTATTTATAAAATGGATTTGAAGAAATGGACAACATAACCACCATAAGGTCAAACCTCAAGGAATAATTGAATAATTATTTTAATGGATGTAATATACGGGACCCATGAATTATAAGGAGACACAAAAACCTGCAGACGCTGAAATCTTGAGTAAAACACAAAGTGCTGGAGGAACACAGCGGGTCAGGCAGCATCTGTGGAGGGAATGGACAGATGGCATTTCGCATTGGGAACCTTCTTCAGGCTGATGGAAGTATGGAGGAGGAAGCTGGAAAAGAGAAGAAGGATTTCGACCCAAAATGGCGCCTGTCCATTCCCTCCACAGATGCTGCCTGACCCGCTGAGTCCCTCCAGCTGTCTGTTTTCTGAACTTAAATTACAAAGCTCCCCAGCACTGCAAAAATATGCTCCAGTAACATAAAGTTTGAAAAAGAGTAAGAAAACTCTGGATAGCCATGGTATATAGCACATGGATATGCAATGACCCGTTCAGGCAGATTAGAGTAACTTATCTTGGCATCATGTTCGGTACAGACATTATGGGCCGAAGGGCCTGTTGCTGAGATGTACATTTCTCTGTTCTATGTAAAATAAATCAGAAGAGAAGCGGTTTACTGTTTGAAAACAACTAATTTATACAAGATGATGGTAAGGCAGTCAGAAGACGTTCCTGACCTGAATCGTCACATATCCACGTTCTCCAGAGATACTGCCTAACCCGCTGAGTCATTCCAGCACTTTTTTGCCCTTTGGAGTATCATGTTCAGTTTTGGTCGCCCTGCTTTAAGGAGGACATTGTTAAGCTGGATAGAACGCAGAGAAGAGTTATGAGGATGTTGCCTGGATTTGAAGGGTTGAGCTATCGGGAGACGTTGGGAAGGCTAGGGTTGTATTCCTTGGAGCACAGGAGACTGCGATGTGATTTTATAGAGGTGTAAATTATTATGAAGGAATAGCTAGATTATTTTACCCAGAGCAGTGGAATCAAGCACCAGAGGGCATAAGTTTATAGTGAGAAGGGAAAAATTTAATAAGAACTCTGGGGCAACTTTAACATACATACATTATATGGGGATATGGAATGACCTGCCCGAGGAGGTAGTTGAGGCTGGTACTATAACAACATTTAAAAGACATTTGTACATCGATAGGGAAGGTTCAGAAGGACATGGGCCAAATGCAGGCAGGTGAGACTAGTGTAGATGGGGCATCTTGGTCGGCATGTGCAAGATGGGCTGAAGGGCCTGTTTTTGTGTTCGATGACAATTAGAATCTTATTAACAGAATGAAGATTATTTGAGGCACTTTGGTTTTCATTTTAGTTTTAGTTTTAGAGATACAGCATGGAAAGAGACCCTTCGGCCCACCAAGTCCTTGCCGACCAATGATCACCCATACACTAGTTGACAATGATCACTGTTTAAGAAGGAACTGCAGATGCTGGAAAAAAATCAAAGGTAGACAAAAATGCAGGAGGAACTCAGCGGGTGAGGCAGCGTCTATGGAGAGAAGAAATAGGCGACGTTACGGGTCGAGACCCTTCTTACGAATGTCGCCTGTTTCTTCTCTCCATGGATGCTGCCTCACCCGCTGAGTTCCTCCAGCATTTTTGACAAGGATCACTGACACTTTGCAGGCATTAGAACCTTCAATTATTTTCCAGCTACTTTTACGAAGGCGCAACGGTAGATTTGCTGTCTTACAGTGCCAGAGATCCAGGTTCGATCCTGACTACGGGTGTACGGAGTTTTTATGTTCGCCCCGTGACCTGCGTGGGTTTTCTCCGGGATCTCCGGTTTCCTCCCACACTCCAAAGGTGTCCAGGTTTGTAGGTTAATTGGCTTCGGTAAAATTGTAAATTGTTCCTTGTGTGCGTGTAGGATGGTGTTTGTTGTGTGGGGATCGCTGGTCGGCGCGGACTCGTTGGACTGAAGGGTCTGTTTCCGCGCTGTGTCTCTAAACTCAACTAAAGTAAACTAAAGGCATGGAAATTATTATTAGGGTGGGCAACAGTACAATGGCGCTCATTGTACATAAACCTCTATCCAACGATGCTTTAAGCACAATTGCTCCATGGCTCCCAAGAGGCAGAACGTGTATAATATTTCCAGGGGTTAATTTAATACGGAGTGATATGTATTATTATATCCATTAAGCAAAATCTAATTACAATTACACTGCAGTAATTTTGATCTCTTTTTGATATTGCGAGAGAACATATCAAATATTCTGCCATTCCTGAAGTCAACATAGGAGTATCTGTGGCACGATGGTGAATGGGTAGCCCGCTGGTTAAGTTACAAGCATCACTGAACCAGAAACATGAACTCAAATTCCACTCTGGCAGTTGGGAAATTTATATTCTAGCTAGCAAATATATCTGGAACTAAAGCAAAAAACTAATATCAATAGATATAACCAAGAATAGACACAAAATGCTGGAGTAACTCAGCAGGTCAGGCAGCATCTCTGGAAAAAAAAGGAATAGGTGAGCTAGGGAGAGCTAGATAGGGCTCTTGAAGATAGCGGAGCCAGGGGATATGGGGAGAAGGCAGGAACGGGGTACTGATTGTGAATGATCAGCCATGATCACATTGAATGGCGGTGCTGGCTTGAAGGGTTGTATGATCTACTCCTGCACCTAATAATAATAATAATAATTTGTTTATAGGGACAGTGCATATTAATGAACATTTGCATGTAAATATGCGAGATTGTAGCCAATCAGTAGCTAATTTCCGTCTCTAGTCCCAGGCAAAGGTAGGTGAAGTGTCTTGCCCAAGGACACAACGACAGTACACACTCCAAGCAGGATTCGAACCGGCCACCTTCAGGTTGCCAGCCGAACACTTAGCCCATTGTGCCATCTGTCGTCCTAATGTCTATTGTTTATTGTCTATTGTCTATTGTGACGTTTCGGCTCGAGATCCTTCTTCAAATTCAGTCTGAAGAAGGGTCTCGGCCCGAAACGTCACCTATCCCATTTCTCCAGAGGTGCTGCCTGACCTGCTGAGTTGCTCCAGCACTTTGTGTCTATATTTGGTGTAAACCACAGTGTCTGTGTTGCATCTGTAGATCTTTCCAACACATGATAACCAAGAAACACGGTACAAAAAAAAATCTGGTTCTCTGGTTTCCTTCGGGGAAAGAAATTTGCCCTGTTTCCAGGTGAGTCAAATGTGATTTAGATTAGTTTATTCCTTTAGAGATACAGTGTGGAAGCAGGCCCTTCGGCCCACCAAGTCCATGCATGCTGACCAGCAATCATCCCATACACTAGTTATACCCTTCACATACAGTGACAATTTTGCAGAAGCCACTTGACCTACAAACTGACGCATCTTTGGAATGTGGGAGGAAACCAAACTTGAAGAAAAACTTAAACTGCTGTTGAGTTCCATGTGAACTCTGAAGTCTGAAGTCTGAACTCTGAACTCTGAACTGCCTAGGTTGCTCGAGGGATTTTGGATTTGTTATTGAACTTTTTATTTTGTTTGTTTGTTCATTATATTATTTATTGAGTACTGTGTTTACAAGCCTTTTGTGCTGCTGTAAGTGAGAATTTCATTGTCCTCTTTTGGGACGTATGACATTAAAATACTCTTGACTCTTAGCTTCAGTTGCCCAGCGATTCTCCAGGACATTAACAGTGGGAAGAATCAGCTCTTACATTGATCAACGACAGTAGGAACCTCATTATAACGCACCGTGGCGGGGTCCATTGTTGCCCATTGTCCACTATAAATCAGTAAGGTATCATCACCATTGTATAAGTTGGAAAGAAAACGAACAGATAATACACAAAAGGACACAAAGTGCTGGAGTAACTCAGCGGGTCAGGCAGTATCTAGAGAACGTGGATAGATGACGTTTCAGGTAGAGACCCTTCTTCAGACTCCCGGTCTGGAACTGGGCCTGGCGCCGTAAGCGGCCAGGGAGGCGGCGTGGGCAACCGTCGGTAGTTCAGTCCGCTGTAACCAAAACCCGTCCATTAAAAGGAGGGTTAACGGCAGCACAACAGCACTCCAGGGCTGCACTCCCCATGTCCGAGCTGTGAATCCCCAAGCAACATTCCCGCAGTCAGCCCGGTGATATATGGGTTGCATGTGAAGACTCGTTGTTTTCAATCCAAACATACGGTGGGCACTTCAGATTGATAATAGCACCCCAGTGACCGTGAGATCTGGGACACATCTATCACATGCCATTCCAATCAATCAAAACTGTATTTTCATTCAGAAATACATCAGTAAAAGCAATTCTGAACTAAATTTCGTTGCATCTGGCTCCCCGTGCAACACAAACTTACAGAAAGATAAAATGGATAAAATGGATAAAAAGATAAAATGGATAATAATGGTGGCGGCACATTACATGACATTCAGGAGTCTGATGGCTCGGGGGAAGAAGCTGTTGCAAAACCTGGCCGTTCTGCTCCTTATGCTACGATGTCTCTTGCCCGAGGGCAGCAGAGTGAACAGTCCATGATTGAGATGTGTGGGATCCTTTATAACACTGCTGGCCTTAGACAAGCAACCTTTGCACGCAATGTCCCCGACTGAGGGAAGAGAAGTCGCGAAGTTCCTGCGGATTAATTTCCTATCACTGAGGGTCAACACCACCAGACCTACAGTCACTTAACTCACAGCACCTGGAAGGTCGGCACGGTGGTGCAGCGGTAGAGTTGCTGCCTCACAGCACCAGAGACCCGGGTTCGATTCTGACTACAGGTGCTGTCTGTACAGAGTTTGTAAGTTCTCCCCGTGACCGCTGGATGCTCCGGTTTCCTCCCACGCTCCAAAGATGCCCGGGTTTGTAGGTGAATTGGCTTCTGTAAATTGAAAATTGTCCCTGGTGTGTAGGATAGGGATGGTGTACGGGGTGATCGCTGGTCGGCGCGGACTTGATGGGCCAAAGGGCCTGTGCCCACACTGTATCTCTAAAGTCTAAATCATCTCATATTCTGCTCAGGTAGCTTACAACCCAGTGACAGGAACATTGAATTCTCCAACTCTAGGCAACCTTGCTCAACTCCCCCTCCCCCCCCTCCCCTTTCTTCATCAGACACCCCATTCCTCCAACAACCCCCCCCCCCCCCCCGCCCCACCTACCCCTGTACTCCCCCTCACCCCCCCCCCCCCCCCCCCCCCCCCACCATCCCCCTCCTTCTATGTTCCTTCCTCTGGCTTCATAATTTGCAACCCTTCAATCCTTCTGGCCTTTATTCCAACCATCACCCGCCCCCCCCCCCTCACCTGCATCAACCTATTACCTCCCCTCGCCTGTTCTGCCTCTTCTCTCTTCCAGCTTTCTTCCCCCCCACAATCAGTCTGAAGAAGGGTCCCGGTCCAAACCGTCACCTGCCTATATTCTCCAGAGATGCTGCCTGACCCGCTGAGTTGCTCCAGCTCTTTGCGTCTATCTTCCAGCATCTGCAGTTCCTTCCTGCGCATCGGTCTGTGTTCCTTTGCAAAGTGTTCAGAAAGCAATGGCACCTTTCACTATGTGACGTTACACATATGTGAGTTATCACCTTTGATCTCCGCTGGGTGGTAAAATAAATTACTGATCGCTAACCACAGAATAAAGAGAATAGGATTAGGCGGCTGTAATCTCATTGAGAGCTTTGTGTTCTGTCATAAATTACAAGAACTAAATACAAGTTCATTTATCACTTGTCACCCAAACCCTGAAATTATTAAGCAGGCCACAAATCATTCTTTGTTGGTTGGTAGGTTCTTACTGGTTGCTATCAATGGGGATGCGTGCATCTCCACCTCAGTCAGAGCCTCCGGTGTTAAATCATGCCCAAGATATGGATAGACGGTCGCAATTATAAACCTATAAATGTCCTCCATATTTCTCCAGTCTTTGTCTTCAAAACAAAAGCATCTTGTCCGATCTCAGAAGGTATCTCGGTATGTTATACCCATTTCATGTGTGGGAAGGGACTTCAAATGCTGGTTTACACCGGACACAGAAAATAAAACTAGAACACAGGTGCAGCAGGAGACCATTTGTCCCTTCGAGCCTGCACCACCGAAGATAGACACTCTATCTTCATCAGAAAGTGCTGGAGTAACTCAGTGGGTCTATAATCAATTTGATTGTAAGGCATTGAAGTTAGGGTAGCATGGTGGCGCAGCGGTAGAGTTGCTGTTTCACAGCGTCAGGGTCCTGGGTTCGATCCTGTGTATGGCTGCTGTCTGTACAGAGTTTGTATGGAATCTGTATGTTCGCCCTGTTTTCTCCGGGTGCTCTGGTTTCCTCCCACACCCCAGAGACATGCAGGTTTGCAGGTTAATAGTAAGATTAAACGAGAATTTACCAGTTTGAAGTTTGATCTTTATTTTATGAGGAGTTACGATGAGGGATTACGTGAAGACCCTGCCAGCACGCGTGCGCGACATTCTTCAAAGCAGCGGTGTGGAATCACAGAAAATAGTAATTGAAGTAAACATAGTAAAGACAAGGAGAACTAAGATACCAGTTGACCTTTATAATTGAGGGCGGGAGCGGAGGGCATGTAATCCCTCATCGTAACTCCTCATAAAATACAGATCAAACTTCAAACTGGTAAGTTCTCGTTTAATCTTACTATTTTACTTCGGAGTCACGTGAGTGACTACGTGAAGATTTTAAAGCTCTGTGATATCAAGCCGTGGAACAGTCCATGCTTCACTCACTGCCGAAGTCATTCAAGGGAGGAAGTATGTTATTGTATTCAGCCATGTATCCAATTCAGGCAATAACAATTTATTTTAACAAAATAATCCTCCCTAGGGCTAAATATATTGCAGAATTCAAACTTGATTCTGCAATACCGCAGGTTTGGTTATTGGCTTATTATAAAGAATTGGAAGGTCTTTCTCTTGACCATCCTGCTGTAGCCAGGATATGGTCCATAGGCACTTCCTTGTCTCTAGCTGCCGGTGTTGCTGTTGCCCTTGTGGATAGAAACTTAAGATGTCAGTATCCACCCCAGCAGCTCCCAAGCCTGTCTGAGCCATCTAGCGATGGTTAGTGCTGATACCCGGCCATTAGGCTGTTTATGGCTGCCCACAGTGCTAATTTACTTCCTCTTAAGTTTTAGTAGTTTTAAGGTATAATAGTAAGATTAAACGAGAACTTACCAGTTTGAAGTTTGATCTGTATTTTATGAGGAGTTACGATGAGGGATTACGTGAAGAACCCGCTCAGCACGCATGCGCGGCATACTTCAAAGCAGCGGTGTGGAATCACAGATAGACACAGTTATTGAAGTAAACATAGTAAAGACAAGGAGACATCAGTTTATGAATTTGACCCATATTATTGAGGGTGGGAGCGGAGGGCACGTAATCCCTCATCGTAACTCCTCATAAAATACAGATCAAACTTCAAACTGGTAAGTTCTCGTTTAATCTTACTATTTTACTTCGGAGTCACGTGAGTGATTCCATGAAGATTTCAAAGCTCTGTGATTTCAAACCGTGTAACAGTTATTACTACATCACTGCCGAAGTCTTTGAGGGAGGAAGTGTGTTATCGTAATCAACCAATGAATTTGTTTTATGAAAAACAAAAACGGTATTTATTAACAATAACAACAAAAACAAAATTGCTCCCCCGGCTTAAATTAAATATTTGCAGACTGTAAAATTGTCTCTGCATATAACACAGGTTTTGCCAACGGCTTGTGATAAAAAGTCCTGAACGTGGTTTCCCTTGCCCATCCTGCTGTAGCCAGGATGTGGTCCATCGGCACGTTCATTCTTTCCGCCGTTGACGTGGATGCTGCCCTGGTGGAGTGAGATTTATACAAGTTAGTGTCAATCCCGGCAGCTTTTAGCACCTGCTTGAGCCATCTCGAAATGGTTTGGCTCGTCACCCGACCATGAGGTTTTTTATGACTGACCCACAAGGCGTTTTCACTCCCTCGAATATTGTTAGTTGTGTCTATATAAGATAGTAGGTCAGATTCAGATTCAGATTCAGATTCAATTTTAATTGTCATTGTCAGTGTACAGTACAGAGACAACAAAATGCATTTAGCATCTCCCTGGAAGAGCGACATAGCAAATGATTTGAATAAATAATAATAAGTGATAATAAGTGTCCGGGGGGTGGGGGGGTGATTGGCAGTCACCGAGGTACGTTGTTGAGTAGAGTGACAGCCGCCGGGAAGAAGCTGTTCCTGGACCTGCTGGTTCGGCAACGGAGGTGGGTCATGACACATAACTGTGGTTCTGGTGGGTAAGCCCGGAATATCACGACTGGACTAGGCGTTCCTGGCCTGCTCTGTTTGATCAGTCCCTGGATCATAAACGAGATCTGGTCTGGAGCTGTAATCATGTGGTCCAGTCGTAACCGATGTAGAGACTGGACCCTCTGTGCGGATACAAGTGCCATTAACATGAGCGTTTTGAGTGTCAATTGTTCCAGGCTGAGGGATCTGGCTGGTGGCCATCCCCTGAGGTAAGTCAGGACCTCACTGACATCCCATATACCTTGGTCTAGGGGGGTTGGTATTGTAAATGCCTTTCATTAATTTTACCACCAGCGGGTGAGATCCCATGGCCTGTTGTCCTGGTGCTAGTGTTAAGTAGGCAGACAGGGCACTTCTCGCTGTGTTGATGGCACTGTAGCTGAGTCCTTCTTCGTAGTGAAGTTTGGCTAGGAATTCCAGTACGTTGGTGACTGATGCAGTTGTGTAGGTGGTCCCTGTATCCAGGCAGTACTTTTCCCATTTTTTGATATTGGTCAAGTACTGTTTTTTGGTGGATGTTCGGAGGGATGCTGACATGGTGCCGACAGTTTGTTCTGATAATCCCAGTCCCAGCAATGGTCTGTTCAGAATCTGCAACCCAGGAGTTTGATTTTTTCATGGTATGGGTGGCTTATGCCAGACACTGGGTGTTGTAATAATTCTGGGTCACTGGGAAACGTCATCGGAGTTCCAACAACCATGTCATGGAGTATCGGGAACCATGGCTGCGTAGGCCAGTTGGGTACTATCAAAATACCTGAAGCAGAGTCCATTTGTATTTTGCGTAGTACCCGACTAATGAGGCAGAAGGGAGGAAATGCATAGAAGAATAAATTTCCCCCCTGTTAGTATTAAGTCCCTTCTTTCTATATGCTGGTAGGAACCAGACCCACCTACCTCCATGGTTATGGGTATTTCCTCTGGTTCCCGCCGGTCCCACGAGGCTTGCGTGATGTCTGATGTGGCGTTGACGTTGGGGGGTGGCGCATTTTCCATTGGGTCCGCTCTGGGCCCTGGTCTAAAAAAGACTTACGGTGATAGAATGCGGACCCCGAGCTTTCACCAGTCCTATATGGTGGACGTCGACTGGTGGACGCGACGGGGTGCTGCCACTTGGTGTTTAGTGCTCTAGGTTTGCTCGTCCCGTGCCCTGCCTTCATGAGACCGTGGGTTTTTGAGGCCTCGGCCATATCCTTCATTCGCTTAGGTAGGTCATTGCCAAAGAGCAGTATGTCTGGCTCAGAGGCTGGGGTTTTGTACAACCCCGCAAATTTAGGATTGAGGGCAGGTTTTATTATTTCTTTACGCAGGTTGTTAATCTCAAATTGCGTATTCACAACAGCGCGAGAGTATCCTGTTGAATGGTGGTCATCTCGGTGTTGTCCACGGAACGAGCAAACAAAGTGATGGCCGACGTCAGGAGCCTGAGGATCCGCTGCAGTTTTAGCTCGTGGTGTCGGATGTTTGGCCCAACGTGCCCCCAGATTTGGCTGTTTACAGCTGGCACTTTGAGGGACTCACAGTTCTCCGGCGCTGTATATGTTTCCAAAGCATCATTGACCACCTGCTCCTGTAGAGCCCTGTTGGAGAGGTGGTTGATGCTGGCCGCTAGATTGGCTTCTAACGGTCTTCCTGCACGTGGGGTTGCCACGTAGCGGTCCACTACACCAAGCAGCTCTTCCTGTTCCTGCACCCCTTGCATACTCCCGAGATCTTCAGCCATCGACCCCTCTTCTTGACCAGCCCAGTCCTGGTCACCAAAGCTATCCTCTGGGAAGGAGGAAGCAATGGACAGTGCACAAGGCACTGTGGAGGGAGTGCCTGACCTCCCTCTGCGAGAGCGCCCCTCCTGGGGCGCACCTCGCTGGAGCACCTGCTCCAAGAGCCGCTCCATGCGGCTCAGGCGGCTGTCTCTCCCCCGCCCGGGTCGGAAACCACCGGCCGGACGCTCTTCCTGGTAGCTTTCCCTCCAGTACTATCAGCATACTGTTTTTAAATGTCAGTTTCCCTCCCCCCCAGGGACAGGGACATAGCTGGTGCCCCTAGCAATGTTAGTACAACACTGACGTCCCAGATCTGGGAGTACTTCCCTCTAGGAGGGTTGGTGTTGAAAATAATCTTCATAAGTTTGACAACTAGAGGGTGAGAACCCATGGAGAGTTAACCATATAATAATAACCATATAACAATTACAGCACGGAAACAGGCCATCTCGACCCTTCTAGTCCGTGCCGAACACATAATCTCCCCTAGTCCCAGTTGTTGTGGCGCCTGCCACCAGCAAGCTGACAGGGCACTCCTGCATAATTATAGTACTGCAGCTCAGTCCTTCATCTACATGAAGGCTGGATAGGAATTCCCAGGAAGTTGGTGGTTGTAGCTGTATTATACGCTACACCAGTCCTTGTTGGTTCTTGATAGGCCGCCGTGATCAAGCTCATGGTCCTGTCCGCCAGCCCGGATCTAGCATGGTGGACTATGGTTCAGAGACTCTGTCCGAGACCACAGGAATCCATGGCTGTGTAGGCCAATCAGGTACTTTCAAGACACTTGATGTTGAGTCCATATGTGTTTTTGCTTAGGATCCGGCTGATGAGGCAGGAGGGAAAAACATTGTAAACAATTATTCCGCATTAAGTGAGTAACGTCCATTGCTGCTGCCCCAAGTGTGGTTCACAAGCGGCATATGTTGGTAACTGGTGATTGGGTCTAGATGCAAATGGATCGATATCTGGTGTCCCTCTTTTGGTAATATCAGCAACTTTTTTGTGGTCCAACAGCCATTCGATGCTGTCATTGAATTTTTATGACCTGGTTTGTGGCTCAGTATTGAGCTTACCTGGTAGGTAAGTTTGCTGATAGCCAAATATGTATGTTAACACACCATAGCCAAATATATTGGCCAGATTAACACATGGTATCGATCTTTTCTCCCATATGATTAATATATGCCACCACTGTGATATTATCAATTCATAGGCGGACATGTAGATGGTGCATTGTTAGCAGTAGGCTATTAGCCCATAAAACGCACCCAACACCAGTGTTTTTAGTAATTAATTATTTTGTAGGTTTATCCAAGTCTGCTTTACTCTTTGGCAATGTTACAGACATATGGATAACGTTAATTGTAAATCCCAGAAAGTCCAGTTGTGGATGCCGTCGACTTAGATTTATCTGGATGGAGATGACCCCAGAGTTTCACCCTATGTTTGGTAGCTAAAACTGCTGATTTAACTGCTGATTTGGTAGCTAAAACATGCTAGATCCAAGGTTTTTTCCCCCACAAATGGTATATCATCAAGATATGCGATGACAATATGTTTTTGTTTCTAATATTGCCAAGGCCCGTTTTAATATCTTGGTGAAAAGTCTTGGGGCTGAAGTTAGCCCATTAGGCAACGCTATGCCCTGCCATAGTTGCCCCATCCAGTTAAATTTTAGGTATCGACAATGATCCCTCCATGTCTCCCAAAACAAGTGTAATATTCCTCCTGTTAGTACAGGTCGTACACCTTTGTGTTCTGGAAGGAACCAGATCCACCTACTTACCTGGTTGCCGATGGTACGTCCCTTTCTTCAATTCTGCCTCTTCTGCGGAAGAGGCGCCGGAGTGCGGGGTTGGCATGTTTTCCATGAGGGTCGCTCTGGGCCTTGGCCTAAAAGGACCTTCGTGGTGCTGCGCGGCCCTCATGCTTTCACCAGCGTCCTGGTGTTGATACCTGCTGGTGGATGCATAGGGGTGCTGTCATTGCTGATGACGCTGTTATGAGCCCGATGGCTTTAATCTCTTTGTCGAGCTTTTCTCTGTACCATCGTCTGGGCGAGCAACCAATGATATGCCCGCTGTCAGAAGTTTTGAAATCTTCTGTAGTTTGACCTCCTGGGTTTTTGTGCCAGTCCCACTGTACCCCCAGATCACATTGTTTGCTGCAGGCATTTTTAAAACGAAGTAAAGTTCACACGAGGCCTATACTTCTGCGTAATTTTGTTGCCTGTTCCTGCAGAAGATGGAAGTACAGGTAGTCGATGCTGGCCGCCAGCCTGGTCTGTAATGGTACTTTTCGTTGATCCGTAATTTTGGTGATCACTCCCAGTAGCTCCTTAGGATTCTGCACCCCCTGCACACTGCCGTTTTCTTCAGCCACGTCCCCTTCTTCCGGACCAGCCCAGCCCTGGTCCACAATGCATTCCTCTATCAAGGGAGATGCATTGTTTTACAGCCCTCGATAAGGTGCTGTTGTGGGAGTGCGAAGACTCCCATAGTGAGCTTGCTCCATCTCCCGGAGCAAGTCACAGGCGGACCTCAGCTGCACTCGGGCAGCGCGCCTCTTTGGCCAGACTCAGATGAGTATGATCGGCCGGGCTGAATCCTGCTGGGCTTTGCCTCCAGCCTGCTGCGCTGCTTTGAGTTGTACGACTCATGGCGCTGGATTCAGCTTGGAGTCGGTAAGTGGACCTTAGTAACCACGCCAACGGTCATTTTCACTGCCCTTAGGCAGTGCGTCCTCCTGGCCGGACTCCCTGAGTCTATCGGCCGTACCGACTCCTGCCTGCCTGCAGCCCACTGTGTTGTTTCCAGGTATACAGCTCGCGGTGCTGGGCTCAGCCTGCGCCAGTCGTACCCGGCTGTCAGCTGCCGGAACCTCCCTAGTTCCTCACAGCCTGCGGTCCTGGAACTGCTGTTTGCCCAAGGCTGTGGACTGCCGGAACTTTCCCTAGTTCCCCGCAGCCTGCGGTCCTGGAGCCGCTGTTTGCCCAAGGCTGTCGGCTGCCGGGACCTACCTGGTTCCCCACAGCCTGCGGTCCTGGAGCCGCTGGTAGCTCGTGGCTGTTGGCTGCCGGGAACTGCCTGGTTCCCCGCGGCAGCCTGTGGTCCAGGTCCGTTTTTTTCTTCCCCTTGTCCAACGTGCTGTAACATAAAGCACAGCAAAGGGAAGAATACAACTTCAGTTTTTCCTTACCTGTGTAGGTCCGTTTGAATTTTTCCCGCGAGAGCGCTCCACCCCCGCCTGTCGCTGTTGCACTGCGTGAGATGCAATGCCGCGCACGCGTGCTGGCGGGGTCTTCACGTAGTCACTCACGTGACTCCGAAGTAAAATTGGCTTCTGTAAATTGTCCCTAGTGTGCAGGATAGAACTGGCCCCATAGCAGAAGGGTCCAGGTCGCGGGGCTGGAAACTGGAAGTATCCTGAGCTAATTCTGTTACCACCATCATCTACTGCGACAAGTGATGGCTTCCACTGATTGTCGCCGGAAGCTTGCGTCCTTTTCAGGATGGACAATGACAGCGAGGTCAACATTTGTAACAAGATGAACACGAAAAGAAGAAGCAGAAGGATAGAACCAATGTACGGGTGATTGCTGGTCGGCATGGACTCGATGGGCTGAAGGGCCTGTTTCCACTAAAGTGTCACAAAACTAAACTAAAGTACTTTTTGAAACAAGGTCTGAAGAAGGACCCCGACCCATCACGTCTTTTGTCCATTCCCTCCAAAGATGTTGCCATGATAGGGTGCTCCGTCCTGCACGGGTTTGGCTGCCCAGCCTGCAGCTGTCCGTTTTTCATCTCTTTTTTTTATTTTTAGTTAGTTGAGTTTTTGTTTTTCGGAGCTCTAGTCTTTTTTATGTGAGGGTGGAGTGGGGGGGGGGGGGGGGGGGGGGGGGGGGGGGGGGGTAAGGGGGAAACTTTTCACCGGGCTGCACTTTCGACCTGTCCTCGCGGCCTACCAGCGAGCCTGGAGCGGCGTTTCCCGAGGGGACCGCCCAGAACCTCGGCTTCGGTGGCAGCACAGGGCTGGAGCGCTATCGCGGAGCGTGCGATGCCTTGCCCGGGTCGCCGCGCTGGAACTCCGGTGAGCTGAAGACCGCCGATGAAACATTGCGGAGCTGCGGGACCGTGGAGCGGCCAGCCGCGGGCGGCGGCGCTGAACGTTACATCGGGAGCCTGAGATCTCTCGCTGAGATCTCCAGTGGTGGAGCTCCATCCTTGTTGGCTTCGGAAGCCGCGGTCTCCAGTAAGGAAGCGGCCGCTCCAGGTGTCCGAAGCCGCTGTGAGGATTCTCCCGACGCCGGGCCTGGAACATCGGGCCGCCGTAGCGGCGACTGCGGAGGCCTCAATAGGCCCGACTATGGGTGGACATGGGGATGGGGACTGGACTTTGTGCCTTCCCTCACAGTGGGAACCATTGTGGGGGGATGTTTTTATGTTTTTATGGTTATTGTTAAATTCTTTAATGTTGTGTCTTATCTTTATCTGTGTGCTGCATGGCAAGTCAAATTTCACTGCACCAATTAGTGTATGTGACAATAAATGTCCTTTGTCCTTTGTCCTTTGACTCGCTGAGTTACTGCAGCACTTTGTGGGGTTTTCTGTAAACTAGCATCTGCAGTTCCTCGTGTCACCAAGCACCTTTTTGAAGTTAAGTCATTGCCGCCAATTTGTGCACAACAAACTCCCACAAACAGAAAGGACCAGTTAACCTGTTAACTCGGGATAAGTTCTGAGTAGACTCTTGCGATGAGCCCTTGCTCTTCCTCTGGATTGTATCCTGTCGTCTTCTCTGTCCACCTGAGATGATACGCATGGCCACCGTTTCACGTTTAATTATAATTTGGAGATACATCGCAGAGATACAGGCTCTTCATCCCACCGACTCTGTGCCGACCATATTGACCTATTTGTTCAGTATCTTTCCATACCTGTAGTTTCCCTCTCCCCCGACCCTCAGCCTGAAGAGGGGTTGTGACCCAAAACGTCACCTATTTCTACAGAGATGGTGCCTGACCCGCTCAATTACTCCATCACTATCACCCCTACACTGGTTTTATACGAGAATTTGGGGGCAATTTACAGAAGCCAATTAACCTGCAATCCTGCACGTCTTTGGAAACCCCATGCAGTCAATGGCAGAACGTGCAAACTCCGTACAGACAGCCCCAGTAGTCAGGATCGAACCCGGGTCTCTGGTGCTGTGAGGCAGCAACTCTACCGCTGCGCCACTGTGCCGCCCACTTCTTATCTGAAAGGTGACCTCCTACAATGCTCCACTCTCTCATTATTATACTGGAATCAGTATAGATTTTACCTTCATTTCCTTGAAATGAGACTTGAACCCACAGAGGGCTGACTCAAACACAAAAGCACTGACAAATGGGCTATGTTATTTTGTTGTAAATAACTTCATGCACATCACCTCATCTCTTGGCACTTTGCTCAAACAGAGGTTCTTGTCCCATACCAATGACCAGGAACAGCTGTAGAAGCGAATGACTACAGATGCTGGTTTATACCAAAGATAGATACAAAGTGGAGATAGACACAACAAGCTGGAGTAACTCAGCGGGTCAGGCAGCATCTCAAGAGAAAAGGAATAGGTGATGTTTCCGGTCAAGACCCTTCTTCAGATTCATAGAGGGTCATAGAGTGATACAGCGTGGAAACAGGCCATCCGGCCCAACTTGCCCACACCGGCCAACATGTCCCAGCTACACTAGTCCCACTTGCCAGCGTTTGCTCCATTTCCCTCCAAACCTGTCCTATCCATGCACCTGTCTAACTGTTTCTTAAATGTTAGGATAGTCCCTGCCTCAATTGCTTCCTCTGGCAGCTTGTTCCATACACCCATCACCCTTTGTGTGAAAAGGTTACCCCTCAGATTCCTATTAAATCTTTTCCCCTTCACCTTAAACTCAGTGTAAACCAGCATCTGCAGTTCCTTCCTACACAGATACAAAGTGGGTGTGGAGAGGATGTTTCCACTAGTGGGAGAGTCTCAGACCAGAGGCCAGAAGCCTCAGAATAAAAGGACATACCTTTAGAAAGGAGATGAGGAAGAATTTCTTTAGTCAGACGGTGGTGAATCTGCAGAATTCGTTGATACAGAAGATGGTGGAGGCCAGGTCAAGGGATATTGGCAGATTGACAGATTCTTGATTAGTACAGGTGTTAGGGGTTGCGTGGAGAAGGCAGGAGAATGGGGTTAGGAGGGAGAGATAGATCAGCCATGGTTGAATGACGGATTAGGCTTGATGGGCTGAATGGCCCAATTCTGCTCCTATAATTTATGAGTTTATGAAAGGGCTGGAGTAACTCAGCGGCTCAGGCTGCATCTCTGGAGGAAAAAGGGTGGGTGACATTACAGGTCGGGACCCTTCTTCAGTATGGAAGTACATAGGTGTGATGGCTAATTCTGGTCCTGCTCCCTATCAATCATCTGCCCTCCAAACTGTGCCACCAACTGAAATGGGGAAAAGGGCAGGATTATTTCACTTTTCCCACTGTGAGACTTCTTCCATCAGCAGCTAAAACTTCACCAGCTAAGACATTACAATTAATTTATCTGGGAAAACTTGTAATAGATTACTGGAGAGCACTCTGGCCAGTACACATATTAAACAGGAGATGTCAAGGCCAGTGGATAAATCGGTGCAGAGTGCAGATCAGATAACTTCGAGGCAGCCAAACTGCAAGTGAGTAATGGCTCACTTCTCATAACAATGCATACAAAATAACATTTAAAAACAAATTTGTAACTTTGTGTGCATGAATGTGTCGAACATTTTCTGTGGAGCGAGTTAGAAAGGAGAAGGAGATGAAAGGAAGATCGCTGCAACTTGATGCCACATCCCTAAACAGGCTGGATGTTAATATCTTAAGAAGGAACTTCAGATGCTTGAAAATCAAAGGTAGACAAAAATGCTGGAGAAACTCAACGGGTGAGGCAGCATCTAAGGAGCGAAGGAAACATTTCAGGTCGAGACGCTTCTTCAGAAACGGATGTTGTTATGTTTCATGTCAAAAGAATCTCCATCACCCATAGGGCAGCACGGTGGCGCAGCGGTAGAGTTGCTGCCTTACAGCGCCAGAGACCCCGGTTCGATCCTGACTGCGGGTGCTGTCTGTACGTCCTCTCTGTGACCGCGTGAGTTTTCTCCGGGTGGTCCGGTTTCCTCCTACACTCCAAAGACTTGCACGTTTGTAGGTTGAAAATAGACATAAAATGCTGGAGTAACTCAGCGAGGCAGGCAGCATCTCTGGAGAGAAGGAATGGGTGACTTTTTAGGTCGAGACCCTTCTTCAGGTTTGTATGTTAATTGGCTTTGGTAAAAAGAAATTGGCAATAGTCCTTTGAGTGTGTAGGTTAGCGTTAGTGTATCGTTGGCAATTTTTACTATTTTACCAAAGCCAAATAAGCTACAAACCTGCATATCTTTGGAGTGTTGGAGGAAACCTGAGGACCTGGAAGAAACCCACGCGATCACAGGGAGAACGTGCAAACTTCGTGGTCAAGATCGCGTCTCGGTCTCTGGCGGCAACCCTACCGCTGCACCACCATGCTTCCGGTGGCGCTGGTGCCAGCTGCCTCCACCTTGTTTTTTCGTTTTTTTTTATGTTGAAGTGTGTTTTTTATGTTTTTTTAATGTTTTAATGTGGGGGAAGAGGGTACAGTGCGGGGGATACCGTCCTTCAGTCGCTTCCTGGAGAGGACGCGACTATTATTCGAGTCGCGTCCTCGCCCCCCCCGGCGTTCCACCAGCCCGGCGAGAGGGCCTGAGCATCGGGCCGCCCGGGGTGGCGACTTCGGGTGCTTGGAAGGCCCCGACCACGGGTGAACATCTGGGAAGATCGGAGGGGAGGCTGGCTGGACTATGGTGCCTTCCTCACCTTGGTGCCATTGTGTTATGTTGTGTCGTGGACTTTCTGTGTTTGTGCTTTTTTTTAAATTCTATTTTATTTTTAATATGTTTTATTATTTATTACTTATTTATTTTTATGATACTGACTGTAAAGGGAAATTCATTTCGTTGTCTCTAATTGGGACAATGACAATAAATTTGAATACAATACAATACAATACAATACAATACAATACAATACCGTGCCGCACCAATCTGGTGCGGGCCAGTTGGCAACAATCCCTGATGGACAGCTCTCCACTAGTGATCACTTTTGAACTAACAGATTGTTGAGAGGTTTACAAGAGTGATCCCAGGAATGAGTAGGTTAACGAGTCGCACCGAAAACATGGTAACTCTTGTGTACAGACTTGGAGTGGTCTAGTATCTTCCGCTCTTATAATTAGTACGATTGTGCCTAATGTATATCACTGAATTGTGTGCAAAAAAAGGAATTTCACTGTACTTGGATACACATGACAATAAAGTACCATCTGGCTCTGGAGAGGGTCCAGAGGATGTTTACAAGAATGATCTCAGGAATGAGTGGGTTAACCTATGATGAGCGTTTGACGGCACTGGGCCTGTACTGGCTGGAGTTTAGAAGAATGAGGGGGGACCTCATTGAAACGCACAGAATAGTGAAAGGCTTGGATAGAGTGGATGTGGAGAAGATGTTTCCACCAGTGGGAGAGTCTATGCCTCAAGGCCTCAGTGGAGGTCACAGCCTCAGAATTAAAGGACGTTCTTTTAGGAAGGAGATGAGGAGAAATTTCTTTAGCTGGTGGTGAACGTATGGAATTCTTTGCCACAGACGGCTGTGGAGGCCACGTCAGTGGATATTGTTTAGGCGGAGATAGATAGATTCTTGATTATTACGGGTGTCAGAGGTTATGGGGAGAAGGCAGGAGAATGGGGTTAGGAGGGAGAGATAGATCAGCCATGATTGAATGACGGAGTAGACTAGATGGGCCGAATGGCCAAATTCTGCTCCTATTCCTTATGGCCTTATGACATTACCAAGGGCCGTTAAGATTCCACACATTACTGGGAGTCTCAGGTGGGGCAAGGATGACGGATTTCCAATCCCACAGGATATTTAGTCAGCCAGATGGATTTTTATGGCATGCCAGAGTTTCTCACAGTCAACATTACTCCTTTTAAACAGTGATCACTTTACGATTCCATGAATCTATGAAAAGAAAACAAGTACTGAAAATTTCAGCAGCAGTTTGAAACTTTCAAGATGGTCACATTGACATCCCCGACAAAAATCTGAAGAGGACAGTTAAGGGTCTGTCCCACTTGCCAATTTTTTCGGCGACTGCTGGCAACATTGACTGACGTATCAGGTCACTGAAAATGTTGCGGCGTGATGTGGCGTGACGCGGCGTGATGACGTATTGACGGGCGGTGTTTCCTCAAGTGTCGCAACTTTTTTTTTGTCGCCACTGGATTTTGAAATGTTCAAAATCTTTCGGCGACCCTGATACGTCAGTCAATGATGCCGACAGTCGCCGAAAACGTCGCCACGTGGGACAGGCCCTTGAATGGGTCTGTAGTTGTTAAAGCCCTGTTATGGAAAAGATCACCCCTCGTAATATAATTCAAAGTCTCGCTGATCATTTATGTCTCGAACACCATATCTGCCCCTGAAGGATTCGATGATTCAATGATACTGTTTGTCAAAGGTAAACACAAAATGCTGGAGCAACTCAGCGGATCAGGCAGTATCTCTGGAGAAATGCTGGGTGGCATGGTGGTGCAGTGGCAGAGTTACTGCCTCACAGCGCTTGCAGCGCTGGAGATCTGGGCTCGATCCAACTACGGTGCTGTCTGTACGGAGTTTGTATGTTCTCTCTTGTGGAGTTTTTGGGTAGGGCAGCGGTAGAGTTGCTGTTTCACAGCGCCAGAGACCTGGGTTCGATCCTGAGTACGGATGCTATCTGTACATAGTTTGTCCCTGTTTTTTTCGGGTGCTCCAGTTTCTTCCCACACTCCAAAGACGTGCATGTTTGCAGGGTAATTGGTTTCTGGAAATAGTTCCTAGTGCGTAGTTAGAACTAGTGTATGCTGGTCGGCATGGACTCGGTGGGCCGAAGGGCTTGTTTCCGCGCTGTATCTCTAAACTAAACTAAAAGGAATAGGTGACATAGAAACATCGAAAATAGGTGCAGGAGTAGGCCATTCGGCCCTTCGAGCCAGCACTGCCATTCAATATGATCATGGCTGATCATCCAAAATCAGTACCCCGTTCCTGCTTTTTCCCCATATCCCTTGATTGCTTTAGCCCTGAGAGCTATATCTAACTCTCACTTGAAAACATCCAGTGAATTGGCCTCCATTGCCTTCTGTGGCAGAGAATGACACAGATTCACAACTCTCCAGGTGAAAACGTTTTTCCTCATCTCCTAAATGGCCTACCCCTTATTCCTAAACTGGTTCTGGACTCTCCCAACATTTAGAACATTCTTCCGGCTTCTACCCTGTCCAATTCGCTAAGAATTTTATATGTTTCTATAAGAATCCCTCTCATCCTTCTAGATTCCAACAAATACAAGCCTAGTCGACCCAATCTTTTACCATACGTCAGTTCCGCCATCCCGGGAATTAACCTGGTGAAACTACGCTGCACTCCCTCAATAGCAATAATGTCCTTCCTCAAATTAGGAGACCAAATTTGCACAAAATACTCCTGGTGCGGTCTCACCAGTGCCCAGTACAACAGCAGTAGGACCTCCTTGCTCGTAAACTCAAATCCTCTCGCATTTGGCTTTCTTCACTGCCTGCTGTACCTGCATACTTACTTTCAGTGACTGATGTACAAATACACCCAGGTTTTGTTGCACCTCCCCTTCTCCTAATCTGACACCATTCAGATAATAATCTGTCTTCCTGTTCTTGCCACCAAAGTGGATTACCTCACATTCATCCACATTATACTGCATCTGCCATGCTTCTGCCCACTCATCCAACGTATCCAAGTCACCCTGCACTCATAGCATCCTCCTCGCAGCTCACACTGCCACCCAGCTTTGTGTCATCCGCAAATTTAGAAATGTTACATTTAGTTCCCTCGTCTAAATCATTAATATACATTGTTAGCAACTGAGGTCGCAGCGCCGAGCCTTCCGGCACCCCACTAGTCACTGCGTGCCATTCTGAAAAGGACCTGTTAATTCCTACTCTTTGCTTCCTGTCTGCCAACCAGGTCTCTATCCATATCAATACCCAACCCGCAATACCATGTGCTCTAATTTTGCACACTAATCTCTTGTGTGGGACCTTGTCAAAGGCTTTTTGAAAGTCCAGATTTTTGAAAGAACATCCATTGGCTCTCCCTTATCCATTCTAGTTGTTACATCCTCAACAAATTCCAAAAGATTAGTCAAGCATGATTTCCCCTTCATAAACCCATGCTGACTTTGACCGATCCCATCACTGCCTTCTGACTTAAGATAGACCCTCTTACATACTTTATTGCCGCATGTACCTCGGTACCTAGGTACAGTGAAAAGCCTTGTTTTGCATACAACTTGGTAAAAATAAATCATACAGCTGACCTCACCCAAGCAGTGCACAAGTGTCATCACATTTCTGGCACCAACAGTTGCAAAAGTTCACCGAACAGTCCTGTCTTCTGCCTGCTGGATCCCCCCTTTGTTCTCGGCGACCCCCCACTGGGGCCCCTCTTCCCTGATCCGGAAAGGATGAGGGAACATCTCTCTAAGTTCAACTTCATCCATCCCTCACATAAAGAACAGTCTTCTGTTCATCATGACTTTGACAAAGTTAAAAGTACCTTATTGCTGTGAATTCTCAATTATTCCTCTTGATCATCATTTTGTTCATTCTAAAATGAATTCCAAACAGCGTTAGTATAGTTTAGTTTAGAGATACAGCACGGAAACAGACCCTTCGGCCCAACGAGTCCGTGCCGACTAGCGATCCCCGCACACTAACACTATCCGACATTCGCAAGGGACAATTTAAATTTATACCAAGCCAATTAACCTGCAAACCTGTACGTCTTTGGAGTGTGGGAGGAAACTGAAGATCTCGAAGAAAACCCACGTCACGTTTCGGTTTGGGACCCTTCTGCAGACTCATTACAGGATTATTTACAGATCATTACAGATTTATTACCGGGAGCCACTCGAAGAGGCCGGGCGCCTGGACCAGACGCGGCCTACAGTTGTGGAGAAGCAGCGGAGGACACCACGGCTACACTTGGCCAGGCCGACCCTGCAATGTCACCAGGACAACGGGCCTTCATGCAGGTCAAGAACACTGCATTTACAACAACTGAGACTTGAAAATGGCACCAAACTGGCGACTCTGTACACTATCAGTGTACTACTGCTATACACTTGTACTGTATCTGAGACGCTTATCTAAGATGTATCTAAGTGCTTATGTGTCGTGATACTTGTACTGAACTGCATACAAAAATGAATATCGCTGTACCTCGGTACACATGACAAATAAGGTATCACACCAGGATCATAGAATAAATAACGTGGTGCCAAAAGACATCATTCACTTCGTCTCTTAAAAGGAACTCACCATTTATTTAAGATGGACGCAAAAAGCTGGAATAACTCAGCGGGTCAGACAGCATTGCTGGAGTAAAGGAATAGGTGATGTTTTGGTTCGAGACCCTTCTTATTTACCTTTCCCTGTTCTTTTCTTCGAGTCTAGACAATTTCCCCCGATGCAATATCTTTGCTCTTAGATTTACCACAAGCTTTGAAGTGTGAAAGGGCAAGTCTAGCAGTAATGCAAAGCAGCGTCTCAATCTTAATGCGCTCCCTCAACATTGTAGTGCATGCATATTTTTAATAAGGCTGCAATATGCCTCATACACGCGGCTGGCAATTACCCACCTTGCAAAATAGATTTAAATATTAATAATAAATAAACTCATTCGACAACTAATGGCTAAAATGCCAAAGCATATGACATCATTAATATTAAACAGATAAAGATTACTTCATAATTTGTTTATAATTGCTTGGTGTGGCATTTTAAGCCTTGTACTGGTTTTGACAACGAGGAAAAGACATCTAAATCAAATCTTTACAAAAAGTGACAAAAATGTTTTTGAAGGCTGTACAACAAAAATGAGGGAAGAGAAAACAGGTTCAGGGAGTAAAATTGTGTGAAACGAGGCAATTTAGTTTAGTTTAATTTAGAGGTACAGCATGGAAACAGGCCCTTCAGCCCACCGAGTCCTCACCAACCAGCGATCCCCACACACTAGGGACAATTTTTACCTTTATACATTTATACCAAGCCAATTAACCTACAAACCTGAACGTCTTTAGAGTGTGGGAGGAAACCGAAGATCTCGGAGAAAACCCGCGCAGGTCAAGAGGAGGACGTACAAACTCCGTACAGACAAGCACCCGCAATCAGGATCGAACCCGTGTCTCTGGCGCTGTAAAGGCAGCATCTCTACTGCTGCGCCGCCGTGCCAAAATACATCATTCACTTCATCTCTTAAAAGGAACTCACCATTTATTTAAGATGGACACAAAATTCTGGAGTAACTCAGCGGGTCAGACAGCATTGCTGGAGTAAAGGAATAGGTGATGTTTCGGTTCGAGACCCTTATTTACCTTTCCCTTGATCTTTTTCTTCGCGTCTAGACAATTTTCCCCGATGCAAAATCATTGCTCCTAGATTTAGCACAAGCTTCGAAGTGTGAAAGGGCAAGTCTGGCAGTAAGTGCCGCCCTAAGTAAAACAAAAATGAGGGAAGAGCAAACAGGTTGAGGGAGGAAAATCCTTGTGCGACGAGGCAGTTGTGGACAAGTGATCCTGTGAATGTAAATCTTGAATCAGCACTGTAAAATGGTTATGTGAAGGGAAAATGGAGGTCAGGTGAACTGGGTTGAAACTTAAAATGTCTGCTCACCAAAGTTGCTGACTATGAGGCTGCAGGCCTCAGGAAGTTGTGATCCTGAGAAATACACATTATCCTGCTGATGCTGCATATTCGCAACTTTGATCTTCCCCGCACTCGTCTGATTGAGGTGGCTGAGTTTCAGAAGGCTGAAGAATATGCAACCCACTGGCTCCCGAATGTCTGAGAAATGTCCCTGTCTTAGCTCTAGGATTGTTCCAATAATTAACATCTCCCATTGTGTACTCCCTGTCTTAGCTCTAGGATTGTTCCAATAATTAACATCTCCCATTGTGTATGTGCCTGTTATCAGGACCATTGTACATCTCCCATTGTGTATGTGCCTGTTATCATGACCATTGTACCTCTCCCATTGTGTACAGGTCTGTCGATTGTTTGGGTAATGTGGGAGGGGGGCTAAACGGTGGCATTAATGTATATAAAGCATTGCAATTAAGGGCAGTCAGCTAGACTCTTTGCTAGGTTGTAACCTGTGTGAAGACTCCTGCTCAATAAACGTACGTTTAAAGCAAACCTGGTGCCTGATCGATTATTGTCGAAACAACCGATGTGAGAGAAAAAAAGTGAATCAACATTTGGTGGCAGCGGTGGGATGTCAACCAGCGACTGATCGAGCCGGCGAGTGAATCCACTGGGCGACGGGATCGATGTGAAGGGTGCGCAGCCAAGTGAGTAGATTTAGTTAAATCTCCTCTTGGTCCTTCCTCGTATCCCGGCGTAGCAGGGTAATTCGCTGACTTGCATCAGTTGGTGGGACGACATCCAAACGTTCCGGTTGTGGGCACTGGGATAGGGCCGTCTCGAGGATTATCCTAGTCTGATCGAGCGGATAAAACACCCCGTAGAGGGGGACCGTGGACGGTATATAAGAGGAGTGCACTGTGTATAGGAAGTTAACTAGTATTGAGACGTTAACTGAGACCAAGGTACCCCCATATCTCACCGAAAGTCCACTTCAAAGTGACTGAGTGAGATACGGTGGAACCAAGGACTCTAGGTTAACCCTGAAAGAGTTAACAAGTATTGAGTGTTAACCGAGACCAAGGTACTCCCATATCTCACAGAAAGTCCGCTTTAACGTGGCCGAGTGAGATACGGTGGAACCAAGGACTCACGGTTAACCCTGAAATTTTGTTGTGATATTTGTGTGACCGTCTCGAGGATTATCCTAGTCTGATCGAGCGGATAAAAAAACCCCGTAGAGGGGGACCGTGGACGGTATATAAGAGGAGTGCACTGTGTATAGGAAGTTAACTGGTATTGAGACGTTAACCGAGACCAAGGTACCTCCGTATCTCACTGAAAGTCCGCCTTAGACTGGTTGTTAAGAGAGGAAATCCTCCACGCGAAGGTCAGGAATTGAAGTGACCAAGTGAGATACGGCGGAACCAAGGACTCTAGGTTAACCCTGAAAGAGTTAACAAGTATTGAGTGTTAGCCGAGACCAAGGTACCCCGTACCTCACAGAAAGTCCGCCTTAAAGTGGCCGAGTGAGATACGGCGGAACCAAGGACTCACGGTTAACCCTGAACTATTGGTGTGTAATAGCATAAGTGTATATTGAATTGTCGGATTAAAAAGTATTGAGTGTTAACCGAGACCAAGGTACCTCCGTATCTCACAGAAAGTCCGCCTTAGACTGGTTGTTAAGAGAGGAAATCCTCCACGCGAAGGTCAGGAATTGAAGTGACCGAGTGAGATACGGCAGAACCAAGGACTCGCGGTTAACCCTGAAATATTGTGTGTGATATTATAAGTTTAAAAATGGGTAATGGTATGGACACCAGTGGTCACCCAGACCGGCCATTACATCAGCTATGTTTCTTGCATCCAGAAATGGAGGAGACCTTTAGGCGTATGTCGGGAGGACTCATTCATAAACTGGGGAAGGATGAATGGCCTGAAGGGGGTTCCAATGATATGGGTGTGTTGTCAAGGGCTCAAAGTGTGATATGGAAAACGGATAGAAAAAATATATATAAAAAGGCCATTCAGTTGTGGATCGATCATTGTAACAAAGAAAAGGCACGGTCTTTAACGGCCAGTTGGCAGAATAATGCCTTGAAACTAGGAATACCCCTGACCGAGGGGGGTCAGGAGAAGTCAGTGACAGTATTAAAACAAGAATGCAGGCATGCAAAGGAAAGTAAGGATCGTCAGCAGAGAGAGAGACAAAATAAGGCCAAGGTAGATAAAGACTTACGTAAGTCGGTGGCTGGCATAGATTTGGGAGGTGACGACGAGGAGGAGGTAGAGGATTATCCTTGGGGAGTCCGTGGAGCACCCCCGTTGAACCAGCCTGCCCCCGTTGCCAGTCCCCGGTCCAAATCGGTAACAGGTTGGCTGATGAAGCGGCTAAGTGTGCTTCACGCGATAGATTTAAAGTGGTGGGTAGTATGATGAGGCAGGTGAAAAGCCTTTATATGGGCTCGTCTGAATCTGAGAAACCTATGCCAACCATAAATGATGTATTGCTCTTACAGGGGGACGCCTCTGCTAATGTTATAATGGAATGGGAGCAGCTGGGCTGTCGGAAGGCTGACTCTGGACTGTGGCTCACGCCGGCCGGACAGACCTGTATGACAGACCAGTTAGCGACCTGGGTCATTGATTGCCTACATCTAGCCACTCACTGTGGGGCCACCCTGCTAGTAGACGCTCTCTTACAGGCATGGTGGCATCCTCGACTTAAGGTTTTGGCAGCACAAACTAGCGCACGGTGCCTCACCTGTGCGACACACAACCCAGGTAAAGGAGTTGTCTGCCAGACAGGTCGTACTCCATTACCTACTGCTCCGTTTGAAACCTTACAGATGGATTTTATTGATTTGCCTAAGTGTCAGTGTTATAAACATGTACTTGTTATTGTTGATGTGTTTTCTAGGTGGATTGAAGCCTTTCCCACCACTGATTGTACTGCTTCTACGGTGGTGTCTATTTTATTACGGCAGTTTGTTCCTCGATTTGGGGTTCCAAACACCATCAGTCCGGATAACGGCCCTCACTTTATTGCCGCTATCAATAAAGAATTGTGCCGACAGCTGGGAGTAACTCAGCGGCTGCATTGTGCTTATCGCCCACAGGCTGCAGGAATGGTGGAACGCTTGAACCAGACCCTGAAGACCAAGCTTGCCAAGCTGGTGGACCAATCAGGCTCCACATGGGTTAAAATGTTGCCTGTTGCTTTGTTCCAGATCAGAGTCCTTCCAGCAGGGAAGACAAGGTTGTCTCCTGCAGAGATCATCTATGGCCGACCTCTGCGCACCCCCTGGACAGACATTATCCCGGCCACAATGACATTGCATCACATGACGGAGGAGATGGTCTCTTACGTCCTTGCCCTTACAAGGGCCCTGCGTGAGATTCATGGGGAGGTCAAGGCCGCTTATGTGGGCGACATAGATTTTCCCGTTAATGGACGGATCACCCCGGGCTCTTATGTGTTGATTAAGAATTGGGTTCGTAAGGACACCCTTTCTCCTCGATGGTTGGGCCCCTTCCAGGTTCTCCTCACCACCCCCACCGCAGTAAAGGTAGAAGGACGAGCGGCATGGGTGCATTTGCACCATTGCAAAGTGATTGGTGACACCAAGCAAAGGGGGGAGGTCAAGGTCAGGGAGGGGGATCCAGTCCACGGGAAGCAGGGCACGAATTAATTTTGCCATGAAATTGCACGTTCTTTTCTTTTTCCCTCCCTTGTCTTCACAGATACGAAATAATCGCTGAGATGAGGGTCTTTGTGGCAGTCATATGTGTGGTGACCACTGCAGGGTTAATCGGTGTTGGCTGGAAATGGACAAAGCCTGAACATGGACGGAACGAACGAGGAAAGAGAGGGGAACGAGAAGACTCCAATTTATTCATCCAGGCACACAACGAGCTATTCGGGAAGGGGCAGGTGGTTTGTTATCCACAAATGACATCAGTTACCTCCCTGTTTACCCCATCCCCTGCATGGGGCAGAACCGAACGATTGGTGAAGTGCCAGGGAAAAGAAATGGTCCCTGTCAAGCCCGTCAGCATCGACTATGATATGCTTCTTGCTCCACCGGCCAACTGCTTACCGCTACCTAAGAACAATAATCACTCCTACGACAATTGCTATAATGGATCTAGGATGGCGTCAAGAGCACCAGCCAGGCCATCGTGAGCAGGAGAAACTGTTACCATTCCCCAATGACAGCGACAACGATGAAGTGAGTGAGGAAGGAGAATTGGGGGACAAGGGTCGGACGGTCCAAGAAGCCTTGGCCAGGGAACTAGAAGGTTACGAGATTCGGCGAATGGGACTTTTAAATGGACTGTGAGTGTTGCCATAGAAATGGCAAAAGGGGGGAATGTGAATGTAAATCTGAATCAGCACTGTAAAATGGTTATGTGAAGGGAAAATGGAGGTCAGGTGAACTGGGTTGAAACTTAAAATGTCTGCTCACCAAAGTTGCTGACTATGAGGCTGCAGGCCTCAGGAAGTTGTGATCCTGAGAAATACACATTATCCTGCTGATGCTGCATATTCGCAACTTTGATCTTCCCCACACTCGTCTGATTGAGGTGGCTGAGTTTCAGAAGGCTGAAGAATATGCAACCCACTGGCTCCCGAATGTCTGAGAAATGTCCCTGTCTTAGCTCTAGGATTGTTCCAATAATTAACATCTCCCATTGTGTACTCCCTGTCTTAGCTCTAGGATTGTTCCAATAATTAACATCTCCCATTGTGTATGTGCCTGTTATCAGGACCATTGTACATCTCCCATTGTGTATGTGCCTGTTATCATGACCATTGTACCTCTCCCATTGTGTACAGGTCTGTCGATTGTTTGGGTAATGTGGGAGGGGGGCTAAACGGTGGCATTAATGTATATAAAGCATTGCAATTAAGGGCAGTCAGCTAGACTCTTTGCTAGGTTGTAACCTGTGTGAAGACTCCTGCTCAATAAACGTACGTTTAAAGCAAACCTGGTGCCTGATCGATTATTGTCGAAACAACCGATGTGAGAGAAAAAAAGTGAATCAACAATCCATTCGCTGAGTGGAAATGAAGCGGGAATGGTGGTGCCGCTGGTAGAGCTGCTGTCTCACAGCGCCAGAGAACCGGGTTCAATCCGGATCTCGGGTGCTGTTTATGTGGAGTTTGCACGTTTTCCCGGTAACCGTGTGCTTTTCCTCCAACATCCCAAAGACGTGTGGGTTTGTAAGTTAATTGCCCAGTGTAAATTGCCCCTAGTGTATAGGGAATGGGGAAGTGGGATAACATAGAACCAATGTGAATGGGTGATCAATGGTTGGCGTGGACTCAGTGGGAAGAAGGACCCATTTCAAGGCTGTATACATAAAACTAAGCACAGAGAAGGAGGAAACCGCACTGTGCAAAGAGAAAATATGACTTTGACAGAATGAACATTGACATTAAAATGATTTTGATGTGTATTAATTGTGATCCTCATTATTCCTCTCTGGTACGACTCATGCAAGCAGAGGCAGAGAATGGTGCAGTTTAATGCCATTATAATGCCTAATTTCTTCAGCTTCCCCCAAGATGTGCAAGTTCAGGAGCGCTGAAAATAAAGACTGTAACGGCAATTTCTTAACTTTCCAATGTCCAACTTTTAATTGGCATTACTACCCGGGAATGTCAGAGTGAAAGAACGTATACATTCGCTGATAGTAAAAACAAATCTTCCAGTCATTATTTCCAGTCCTTTATTGAAGTAGTAAAGGGGCTGTCCACTTGGGCAACCTAATCCGCGAGTTCAGGCGAGTTTGCCCTCGACATACTCGGAGCATGGTCGACACGAGGTCGTAGGAGGTCTTCGTAACTCTCCTTCATGCTCGAGAGTGGTCTCCACGTACTCGAGACCTCAGCTAGGTCGCGGCGTATTTTCAATATGTTAAGAAATGCCCGCGAGTAAAAAAAGGTTGCCATGGAAAAAATCAATACTTTTTACTCGTAGGTTTAGTCGTAGTAGGTCGTAGTAGGTCGGCATGTTAATCGTAGGTAATCGAGGGTAGTCGTAGATAGTCTTCATCATAGTCAAAGGGAGGTCGAAGGGAGGTCGAAGGGAGGTCAAAGGAGGTCAAAGGAGGTCTTCAACATGACATTTTTTCAAACTCTTCTAAACTCGCCAATTAGGTTGCCCAAGTGGGACAGCCCCTTAATACAGATAACAAGTAAATATATCCGATCCTCTTAATTCCTACAAGCTGTAACTTTTGTTCTTAATAACTGTGTTGTGTGGAACAGTTGTCTCTTCATACCCCGAGGCTAATCTGATCTGAGCACTCCTTGTGGCTACACAAGCCTCCTCAGATATAGTCACACCCACCTACCTATCAAAATCCCTCCCACAAGCATACAAAAAAGATACAGCTAGAAATATCTATACAAAATACTTTAATATACTGACATTAACTAACTTAAGCATGAATGGCTCCTACAAAAACAAAGTGCTGGAGTAACTCAACGGGTCAGGCAGCATCTGTGGAGGGAATGGACAGATGACATTTCAGAAGAAGGGTCCCGATCAACATGTCACTTCCTCCAGAGATGTTCATGAACTCATTAGGTCTCGGAGCAGATTTAGGCCTTTCAGCCCATCAAGTCTACTCCGCCATTCAATCATGGCTAATCTATCTTTCCCTCTCAACCCCATTCTCCTGCCTTCTCCCCATAACCCTTAACACCCGTACTAATCAAGAATCTAGGGGGCGCCGTCCAGTTGGGTATGGCTGCCCTGGCTGCAGCTGTCCGTCCTTTCACTCCGTTTTAAAATTCTTAGTATGTTAAAAAGTGTTTTGTTTGGAGGTCTATTCTTTTTATGTGTGGGGGGGAGGGGGAAACTGTATTCTCAGTGCCTACCTGGTCGGGGGAGGGAGGGGGGGCTTTCCTCCGAGCAGTAACTTCGACCCGTCCTCGCGGCCTTCCATAGGGGTCTGGAGCTACGTTTCCTGAGGGGGCCGGCCAGAACCACGGCTTCGGCGGCGGCACAGCGCTGGAGCGCTAATGCGGAGTGGAGCAGGCGATGCCTTGCCCTGGTCGCCGCGTTGGAGCTCCGGAATGCTGAGTCCGCCGATGAACATCGCGGAACTGCGGGACTGTGCAGCGGCTAGCCGCGGGCGGCGGCGCTGACTTTAACATCAGGAGCCTGGGATCTCTCGCCGAGATAACAGGGGTGGAGCTCCGTCCAGCGCGGTCTCCGGTAAGGATACGGCCGTTCCAGGCATCCCAAGCCGCTGAGAGGGTTCTCCCGACGCTGGAGCACCATCACCCGGCGAGAAGGGCCTGAAACATCGGGCCCCGTAGCGGCGACTGCGGAGGCCTCAATAGGCCCGACTATGTTTTATGTTAAATTTCTTTATAATGTTATGTTGTATTCTTATTAATGTGCTGAAATGGCAACTCGAATTTCACTACACCAAATGGTGTATGTGACAATAGATGAACCTTTGAATCTGTCAATCTCTGCCTTAAAAATATCCATTGGCTTGGCCTTCACAGCCATCGATGGCAATGAATTCCACAGATTCACCACCTTATTTCGAAGGAAATTCCTGCCTTCTCCACATAACCCCTGACACCCGTACTAATCAAGAATCTGTCAATCTGCCAATATCCATTGACCTGGCCTCCACAGTTTTCTGTGTCACCGAATTCCACAGATTCACCACCCTGTGACTAAAGAAATTCCTCATCTCCTTTCTAAAGGTACGTCCTTTTATTCTGAGGTTGTGGCCTCTAGGCCTGGACCCTGACACTGGTGAAAACACCCTCTCTACATTCCAGATGTGGAGATCAACTCCAGATGTTTCCAGACCCTGCTGAGTTACTCCAGCACTTTGTGTCTTTTTTTGTAAACCAGCACCTGCAGTTTCTTGTATCGATATTTGTGGTTCAAAGGTTCAAAGGTCAGTTTATTGTCCCGATTTACCATGCAGCCATACCGAAAAAAAGGCAACTACACAACTACATAAAAGTTAACATAAACATCCACCACAGCGGATTCCCCACATTCCTCACTGTGATGGAAGGCAATAAAGGCTAATCTTCTTTCTAATTATTCTCCCGTGGTCGGGGCAGTCGAACCAACTGCAGTCGGGGCGATCGTAGCTCCCGCAGCTGGAGAACAAAGCCCCCACGTCGGTGCGATCAACGCTCCCGCGTCAGGGCGGTCGAAGCTCCTGCGGTTGGAGCTCCCGAAGTCAGTCTCTATCCAGGGACCGCGATCTCCACGATGTCAAAGCCCGCAGGCTCCTGTGGTTGGAGCTCCCGAAGTCGGCCCCCAGCAGAGGCCGTCCTGTTAGGCCGCAGTGCGGACGGCGTTACGATACGGAAAAAAATCACATCTCCGTCAAGTTAAGAGATTAAAAAACATTTCCCTCAACCCCCCCCCCCCCACATAAAACAAGCTAAAGAACACTAAAACATACATTTAACACATTCTAAAATACAACAGAAGGAAGGGACGAGACAGACTGTTGGCGAGGCAGCCATTGAGAACGTTCTTCAATGATGTACCCTGAATACTCCATAACCAATGAAGCGCCTTTGATACAAGGATCGTAGAATGGTTCTGAGCTGAAATATCATCTGTCCATTCCCTCCACGGATGTTGCCTGACCTGCTGAGTTCCTCCAACACTTTGTTTTTGCTCAAGATTACGGCAGTTCCCAGTGTTTCCAGTTTCTCATTCCATTTGCAATCCAGCATTTCCCATTTGTTCAATCTATATATTACTAAAACTCTCATCTTGTTTGTTATTCTGTCTGTCTGCCCATGTGCTCCCGGAACTATGTCAAAACGGTACATGATAGCGCTACAATTTTTGGACCACATTACTCACAATTGTCCTGTGGTATATTTTTATCATGTTTCGTTCAGATTAATGGTATATTTTACAAGTTATTCACATTTTTAAATTTATAAAAGTTTGAGAAAAAATCACTTGACGTTGCAGTGGCAGTTAGCAGATAAGACGTCACAATGGGATCTAATTTACATAAACTGCCCATGAGCAGTGCGCCACCCCACAATGACATCACAATGGGATCTCATTTACATTTTTTTTAAAACAGCCTCCACCTCACAATGACATTAAGGGGGGTAGAGAGGGGAGAGGGGTTATGGAGGGAGGGAGTGATTGAGGGTAGGGAGTGACTGAGGATAGGGGAAAGGAGAGAGAGGGAGAGGTGAGGGAGGGAGTAGAGGAGGGGAGGAGGAGAGGGACGAGAAGAGGGAGGGTGAAGAGGAGGGGGAGGGAGTGTTGGGGACGAGGGGAAATGTTGGGGGCTATGGGTGAGTGGTGGAATATTGCATTGGGGGAACGGGGCCCGACGGGTCCCACTTGGTCTAGTGACACATAAATCCCTGCAATGTGTTACATGGTCTATGGTTAACGTTAACACAGCCACACTAGATGACTAGGCCTAAATTACCGATTTGTATTTGCAAATGGATGTTCTTTTCCATTGAACCGTATTATTAAAACTGGCAAGGCAGAAGGCACAAGGGGAAAGATTTAATAGGAACCTGAGGGGTAACTTTTTTACACAAAGAGTGGTGGGTGTATGGAACGAGCTACTGCAGGAGGTAGTTGAGGCAGGTACTATCACAATGTTTAAGAAACATTTAGACAGGTAAATGGGGAGGATAGGTTATGAGCCAAACGCAGGTAGGAGGGACTAGTGCCGATGTGGCTTGTTGGCCAGTGTGGGCAAGTTGGGCCGAAGGGCCTGTCTCCACACAATGACCCTCTGACTCTAATTTCCATTTATTTCATAAAACATGATTCCATGAAACCACAGGTGGCACATCAGGCAAGCTCGTTGACTGACTGAGTCTGTGTCGACCATTGATGTGGATATTCATGTTGCCCCGTTGCCAGGTTACTGATGCTGCTGGTGGCTGATCCCACCCCTTGGCATATCTAGAGAACCCAGATAGGTGACATTTTGGGTCAAAACCCTTCTTTAGACTCAACATGGATAGGCGATGTTTTGGGTCAAGACCCTTCTTCAGACTCAACATTGCTAGGCGATGTTTCGGGCCAACCCTTCGACCCTCCAAGTCTGTGTCAGCCATCAATGTGGACATTCACAATGCCCCACAGCGGGGTTCCTGATGCTGTTGGTGACTGAAGCCACCCATTGTCTGGGCAGAAGATGGCTTCCCATCAGCACTGAGTCAGATTCAAAGAAGACCCAAAACGTCACCTATTCTTTTACTCCAGAGATACTGCCTGACCTGCTGAGCTAATCCAGCACTTTGCGTCTCTCGTCAAAGCCTCTTAAATGTCACTATGATACCTAATTAGTTTAATTTAGTTTAGTTTAGAGGTACAGCGCAGAAACAGGCCCTTTGGCCCACCGTGTCCGTGCTGACCAGCGATCCCCGCACACTAATTCTATCCTACACACACTAGCGGCAATTTACAACTTTACCAAGTCAATTAACCTACAAACCAGTACGACTTTGGAGTGCGGGAGGAAACATAGAAACATAGAAAATAGGTGCTGGAGTAGGCCATTCGGTCCTTCGAGCCTGCACCGCCATTCAATATGATCATGGCTGATCATCCAACTCAGTATCCCGTACCTGCCTTCTCTCCATACCCCCTGATACCCTTAGCCACAAGGGCATAGCCACATATCCCCTTAGCCACAAGGGAAACCGTAGCACCCGGAGAAAACCCACGCGGTCATGGGGGGAACGTACAAACTCCGTACAAAAACAAGCACCCATAGTCAGGATCGAACCAGGGTCTCTGGCGCTGTAAGGCAGCAACTCCACCGCTGCGCCTTCGTGCCGCCCTTAAATCATGAGGTTTTCTAATTACAAACCTAGACCTTCTGCCGGGACTGGCAAAGCAGTTTGCAGCTTGGCATCAGAGTTGGTTGTAATGAGCTTTCTCCGCTTGCACTAAATAAACGACAGCAGGAACTGGGGAAGAAGCTGTCTAGAGTTGGTGCGGATAGATTGACTTCACAGCCTGACTGAATCACTATCCTTCAGTGAATCGTATCCATCACGTGGAAGTACAAGTCTTTCCTTTATATTCTGATGGCTTTAAAAGCAGAAAAATATATATTTACATGTCTGAATTACGGCATTTAAAAGAAAATAACTCTTTATTATTGAACAGTTATCAGAGCCGGGGTCCACAGGGATGGTATGAAAGTGCTCTGGCTTTCATTAGAAGTGCACTTTAAGGGGAAGGAGAGTCAGGGGAGCACTTTTTGACTATATTACTGCTTCAGTGTTTATATAAAAACATATTAATTTAAGGCTATATTCCTTAACACTTAAAAAAAAACCAGAACGTTCTATTTTTCCCATTCTTCAAAGGTTGTCGAAGGATAATAATCCCTTGCACTGCAAGTTCAAATCCCACCATGACAGCTTAAACATTTTAAGTAGTTTATAAAAATGTAGAGGAACATGGTGGGTTGTCGTAAAATAATAACTGCTTCAATAAAGTCCTTAAGGAGGAACACCGTGCTGCTTTTTTTTAATCATTCTGGGCCTCAATGTGGTTCTTACTGCACTGGTAAGACTGGTTGACTCTGAACTGACCTTGCAAAGAATCGTTCGTTCACACATCCAAGGAGCTGTGAAGAATGGGCCTTGCGAATCAGGCCTTCCGATGCCTTGGGAAGAAATTGGACGGCACGATGACGCAACATGGATAGGTGACGTTATGGGTCGAGAACCGGAAATCCGGGTTCGATCCCGACTATGGGAGCTGTCTGTACAAAGTTTGTACATTCTCCCCATGACCGCGTGGGGTTTTCTCCGAGATCTTCGGTTTCCTCCCGCACTCCAAAGACGTACAGGTTTGTAGGTTAATTGGCTTGGTGTATGCGTAAATTGTCCCTAGAGTGTTGAGGATAGTGTTAATGTGCTGGTATCGCTGGTCGGCATGGACTCGGTGGGCCGAAGGGCCTGTTTCCGCGCTGTATCTTTAAACTAAACTAAAAATAAGAACAAAGACAGTTCTCCTGCTCTCTTTGACGCGAGTTCTGCATCATCCTCTCTCGCTGCCATATCACCGTCTGTATCTCTCATTTCTCTCTCCCCTGACTCTCAGTCTGAAGAAGGGTCTCGACCCGAAACGTCACCTATTCCTTTTCTCCAGAGATGCTGCCTGACCCGCTGATTTACTCCGGCTTTTTGTGTCTATCTTCAGACCAAAGACCTACAGGTTTGCAGGTTCATTGGCTTCAGTAAGGATTGTAAGTTGCCCCTGGTGTGTAGGATAGTGCTAGTGTACGGGGATCGCTGGTCGGCGCGGACTGGATGGGCCGAAGGGCCTGCATCCGCACTGTATCTCAAAATTTAATACTCCAATACCTGTTGAACTTTCCCTCAAGCCTACTGGAATATGATTAGCTCGCAGACATTTATTCCTGAAAGTCCGATCTCTAATTTTTAGTCCATGACCCCATAATTCTACATCTTAGTTGGGATCCTTGTACGCACCCATAAAAATGATAGATGTTTCAATGAGAGGCCGGCATGGTGCCACAGCGGTAGAGTTGCTGCTTTACAGCACCAGAGACCCGGGTTCGATCCTGACTATGGGTGCTGTCTGTACAGAATTTTACCTTCTCCCTGTGACTGTGTGGGTTTTCTCTGGGTGTTCCGTGTCTTCCCATGTTCCAAAGATGTGCAGGTTAGTAGGTTAACTGGCTTCTGCAAATTCTCCCTGGTGCGTAGGATAGAGCAGGTGATTGATGGTCGGTGTGGACTCGGTGGGCCAAAGAGCCTGTTTCTATGCTATATCTCTAAACGAAGCTAAGATCATCTCTCATTCTACGTTCCAGCACATAGTGGCACAGTGCATTTAATTTCATTTCATAGAACAATTCCCTCATGCTAGAAGTTGGGGTGGCACAGTGGCGCCGAGATCGAGGTCGATCCTGACCTCGGGTGCTGTCAGTGTGGAGTTTGCACGTTCTCTTCGTGAGCTCATGGTGCTCCAGTTTCCTCCCACATCTGAAAGACGTGCAGGTTTGTAGGTTAATTGTCCCTCATGTGTAGGGAGTGGATGTGAAAGTGGGTTAACATAGAATTAGTGTCAAGAGTCAAGAGTGTTTTATTGTCATATGGCCCAAAACGGAACAATAAAATTCCTACGTGCAGCAGCACCACGCAATATGTAAACATTGTACACTGTGAACAATATAATGAAGGAGAGAAGTTCAGTGTATATATGAAAGGGTGTTCAATGATCGATGTGGATCCGACAGGTCGAAGGGCCTGTTCCCATGGTGTATCACTGAACTAAACTGAATTGAACTAAAATCAATCTGGTGAATCATTGGTGGATTTCCTTTATTGCCAGTGCCATTCCTGACATGTACTTCCCGAGTCCTTAAGGGCCTGTCCCACTTGGGCGAAATTTTCGGCGACAGCCTGAAAAGAGGTTGTCGCGGCGTGGTCGGGGCGTGACGCGGCGTGGTCGGGGCGTGACGCGGCGTGACACATGTAGTGACGCGCGCTGTCTCCCTGCCACCCCTGGATTTTGGAATGTTCAAATTCTTCGGGCGACATCTGGGTGTCTTATCATGTCGTGCGCCCTGTCACACGCTGACGTATGTTGTCCTGCGGGTGACGCCCGGTGACGCTGATGTTAAATAAACAATTTATCTCTTAAAAAGTTATTGGTCCTTAGATTTATTGTAGATAAGTTCATTTCCAATGTGATTATTATACTTCAATGTGACCTTCTTGTGTTGTGAAGGCGGGTGACACGGAGTGTCGTAGCTTGACGTGACGGTGACGCGGAGTGTCTACAACTTGATGGTTTTTAGGGCGTCAGTCGCTGACGTTCACAGTCGCTGAAAAAAATCGCAAAGTGGGATAGGCCCTTTAGATATTTAACAACCTTTCTCCAATCTTGACAGTTCACCTCCCAACCTCCAATGACTATCACATCATTGCAACGATGAGAAAACGTTCAAGAGGACACGGAACCCAAAGTCCAAACTTATCGTCCTTTGGAATTCCTCCGGGTGCTCCCGTTCCCTCCCACATCCCAAAGACGTGCGGGTTTGTAGGTTAGTTGGTTAACCTGCTCATTAATTAAAATTGCCCCTAACATGTAGGAAGTAGATGAGAAAATGGTATAATAAGGTTATAAGGTCATAAAGAATTGGAGTAGAATTAGTCATGTCACCCATTCCTTCTCTCCAGAGATGCTGCCTGTCCCACTGAGTTACTCCTGCTTTTTGTGCCTATCTTAGGAGTAGAATTAGGCCATTTGGCCTATCAAATCTACTCCGCCATTCAATCGTGGCTGATCTATCTCACCCTCCCATTCTCCTGCCTTCTCAAATGTCCTGTGGGATTGGAAATCCGTCATCCTTGCCCCACCTGAGACTCCCAGTAATGTGTGGAATCTTAACGGCCCTCGGTAATGTCATAAGGCCATAAGGAATAGGAGCAGAATTTGGCCATTCGGCCCATCTAGTCTACTCCGTCATTCAATCATGGCTGATCTATCTCTCCCTCCTAACCCCATTCTCCTGCCTTCTCCCCATAACCTCTGACACCCGTAATAATCAAGAATCTATCTATCTCCGCCTAAACAATATCCACTGACGTGGCCTCCACAGCCGTCTGTGGCAAAGAATTCCACAGATTCACCACCCGCTAAAGAAATTTCTCCTCATCTCCTTCCTAAAAGAACGTCCTTTAATTCTGAGGCTGTGACCTCTAGTCGTAGATTCTCCCACTAGTGGAAACATCCTCCCCAGATCAACTCTATCCAAGCCTTTCACTATTCTGTATGTTTCAATGAGGGTTCCCCTCATCCTTCTAAACTCCAGCGAGTACAGGCCCAGTGCCGACAAATGCTCATCATAGGTTAACCCACTCATTCCTGGGATCATTCTTGTAAACCTCCTCTGGACCCTCTCCAGAGTCAGGAGAGCTATTGAACTAGGTGATCGATGGTTCAATGGTACTTTATTGTCACGTGTATACAAATACAGTGAAATTATTTTTTTGCACACAATTCAGTGACATATATTAGGCGCAATCATACTAAATATAAGAGCGGAAGATACTAGACCACTCCAAGTCTGTACACAAGAGTTGCAACGTTTTAGGCACCAATTGCACCCTTTAAGTGCTATTTTTTTTAAAGAAAGATATTAAGAGTCTTAACTTGGCCATTAAATCTTATTGACCAGGTGGTGGTACTGGGTCTGTGGTGCTGTGTGGACTCGGTGAGTTAAAGGGCCTGGTTCCATGCTGCATCTCTAAACTAGACAAGAGGCAAGAGACAAGATACATTTATTGTCACATGTACCAATTGGTACAGAGAAATGTGTGGTCACCGTACAGCCATACGAATAATAAAGAGCACAGAACACGATAGACTTTAACACAGACATCCCCACACAGTGAAATCAACGTTTCCCACTGTGAGGGAAGGCACCAAAGTTCAGTCATCCTCCTCTGTTGTTCACCCGTGGTCGGGGGGCTCCCGAACTACATGAAACTAAAACAAACTAAACTGACCAAAAAGATAGACACAAAATGCTGAAGTAAGTCAGCGGGTCAGGCAGCATCACTGCTGAATAAGAATAGGTCGAGACAGCTTTGTCAGACTGAAGAAGGGTTTCAACCCAAAATGTCACCTATTCAATTCCTCCAGAGATGCTGCCTGACCCAAAATGCTGGAGTAAACTCAGTGGGTCAGGCAGCATCTCTGGAGAAAAGGAATAGGTGCTGCTGCAGGTCGAAACCCTTTGTCAGACTGAAGAAGGGCTCTGACCCGAAACGTCACCTATTCCTTTATCTCCAAAGATGCAATTGCCCTCCGGGGATTAATAAAGTTCTATCGTAGCGTATCATACCGTTTCGTATCGTATCGTATTGTATGCTGCCTGACCTGCTGTGTTACTCCAGCATTTTAGACAATAGGTGCAGGAGTAGGCCATTCGGCCCTTCGAGCCAGCACCGCCATTTGTGCCTATCTGTGGTGTAGACCAGCACCTACAGTCCCTGCAGAACAAGATTATGGCTACATTATAAGTAAATACATTATCATTCTTAAAAAAATGTATGCATTGATGGGAGCCAGCGCTATGTGTTGCTCTTCCCTTACCAGCTTCCCTTACTCGGATGCTTCAGGAGACATAGACATAGAAACATAGAAAGTAGGTGCGAGAGTAGACCACCAGGTCCGTCGAGCCCGCACCGCCATTCGCTCATGGCTGAACACTAAACAGACACACTTACCCACAAACAGTAGACACAAGACACAGAACACAAGACACTACCCTCCCCTTTATACCGCTATCACCCCTCTCCACCCCAAGAACCTCGCGATCTCCTGGGGGAGGCAAAAAACCGGATAAAAACCCAGGTCCAATTCGGGAAAAAAATCCGGGAAATTCCTCTCCGACCCCAATCCAGGCGATCGACACTTGTCCAGGAGATCACTCAGGTCTTACTATACTAACCATACCTAGGTCCATATCCCTGCCCTCTCCCCGTAGCCCCTTATCCCCTTGGCAGCTAAAAAACCATCTATTTTAGTCTTAAATATATTTAAAGTTTCTGCTTCCACTGCTCCCTGGGGCAGTGAATTCCATAAATTAACCACCCTCTGGGTGAAGAAGTTCTTCCTCATCTCAGTTTTAAAAGAGCCCCCCCTTATTCTGCAACTATGTCCCCTAGTTCTAGTTTCCCCGATCATTGGGAACATCCTCGGTGCATCCACCCGATCAAGGCCCCTCACGATCTTATATGTTTCAATGAGATCGCCTCTCATTCTTCTAAACTCCAAAGAGTAGAGTTCCAGCCTACTTAACCTTTCCTCATATGTCAATCCCCTCATTGCAGGAATTAATCTTGTAAACCTTCGCTGCACTGCCTCCAGGGCTAGTACATCCTTTCTTAAGTATGGACCCCAGAACTGTACACAGTATTCCAAATGTGGTCTCACTAATACTGTGTACAGCTGCAGCAAGACCTCCGTGTTTTTATACTCAATCCCCCTAGCAATAAAGGCCAAAACTCCATTGGCCTTCCTGATTGCTTGCTGCACCTGCATACTAACTTTTAGTGATTCATGTATTAATACCCCTAGATCCCTTTGCGTTGCATTACAACGCAGCTCCTCCTCATTTAGAAAATAACTTGCCCTATCATTTTTTTTCCCAAAGTGAATGACTTCACATTTATTAGTATTAAATTTCATCTGCCAAGTTGTTGCCCACTCACCTAGCTTATCTATATCCTTTTGCAGACTCTTCCTATCCTCCTCATCCCCTACTTTTCCTCCCATTTTTGTATCGTCCGCAAATTTTGATATATTACACTTGGTTCCCTCCTCCAAATCATTTATATAAATTGTGAACAACTGGGGTCCCAGCACCGACCCTTGCGGAACCCCGCTAGTTACCGGTTGCCATCCCGAGTATGAACCATTTATCCCCACTCTCTGCTTCCTATTTGTTAGCCAATCCTCTACCCATGCTAATATATTACCCCCAATCCCATAATTTTTATTTTTAGCAATAGTCTCTTATGTGGCACCTTGTCAAAAGCCTTTTGGAAGTCCAAGTATACCACATCCACCGGTTCCCCTTTATCCACCCGGGTTGTTACTTCCTCAAAGAATTCGAGCAGATTCGTTAAACAGGACTTCCCCTTCACAAAACCATGCTGGTTCTGTCCGATGAAGTCATGTTTATCCAAGTGCCCCGTTAGTGTTTCTTTAATAATTGTCTCTAACATTTTACCCACCACCGATGTTAGACTAACCGGTCTATAGTTACCCGCCTTCTGTTTACTTCCTTTTTTAAATATAGGTGTTACATTGGCCATTTTCCAATCCACTGGGACCGTTCCTGCCTCCAGGGAGTTTTGGAAAATTATCACCAATGCATCCACAATCCCCACCGCTATCTCCCTCAAGACCCTTGGATGTAATCCATCAGGCCCAGGGGACTTATCCTCCTTCAGTCTCATTAATTTCCCTAATACCACCTCCTTGGTGATCTTAATAGTATTTAGCTCCGCCATTCCTACCGCCCCCTGTTTATCCAGCGTTGGAATATTTTTTGTGTCTTCTATGGTGAAGACTGATACAAAATACTCGTTTAATGCCTTTGCCATTTCCATGTTCCCCACCAACAACTCTCCAGTCTCACCCTCCAATGGACCAACGTTCACCTTAGCCACCCTTTTTCTTTTTATATAGCTATAAAAACTCTTACTATTAGTTTTTATGTTGTTCGCTAAATTCCTTTCATAGTCTATTTTCCCCGTCTTAATTAATCTCTTAGTTATTTTTTGCTGACCTTTAAATGCTTCCCAATCCTCTACCCTCCCACTATCTCTGGCTACCTTATATGCCCTTGCCTTCAGCCGAATACTATCCTTTATAGTTTTACTGAGCCATGGCTGACTGTTCTTACCCTTACCCCTTTTTTTCTTCATAGGAATAAATTTTTCTTGAAGGTTATACAGTATACCCTTAAACGTACACCACTGCTCATGTACCGTCTTATTCTTGAGTCTGCTATCCCAGTCAACTTTGATCAGCTCAGTCCTCATACCTTCATAATCCCCCTTATTTAGACTAAGCACCCTAGCCTGAGTTTCAACCTGCTCCCCTTCTATTTGAATATGGAATTCGACCATATTGTGGTCACTTGTTCCCAACGAGTCCCTAACTATGACATTTTTAATTAATCCTGCTTCATTACACAGGACCAGATCCAAGATTGCCTCCCCCCTTGTCGGTTCGGTGACATACTGTTCTAGGAACCCGTCTCTAATACATTCTATAAACTCTTCCTCTAGTCTACCCTGCCCAGTTTGGTTTGCCCAATTAATATGAAAATTGAAGTCCCCCATGATTACATTTAAAGACACATTTAAAGTCAATCACATTAACGGAATATAATTCAGGCTGAGTAAAGATGGCAGGTAACTTCTATGAAAAATGTCAGTGCGCCAGATGTGATTTTGCAAGTGTTTTTTCGTTTCTTGATTACCATAACCGAAACTAGGCTTGATTCCCAATTTACTTGCATTTAGATCACTGAGATTCAATGCTAGATATTTCACTCTGATTAATGGCACAGACCTCTGACTGCTGGAAACTTAATCACCATCGGACCATTCTCAGGACAAAGACATCTCGGTGTACACAATGCGTGCTTTAAAAGCAAAAGAAGAATGCAAAATCAGAAACAATAAAACGAAGTAACACAATCAGCATTAAATCAGGATGTGTTTGCACTTTTTCAATTTGTTTGGTACAGAGATACAGCGCAGAAACAGGCCCTTCGGCCCACCGAGTCCTCGCCGACCAGCGATCACCCCGTACACTAGCACAATCCTACACGCACTAGGGACAATTTGCAATTTTTACCGAAGCCACTTAGCCTACAATCCTGTACATCTTTGGAGTGTGGGAGGAAACCGGAGCACCCGGGGAAAGCCCACACGGTCACAGGAAGAGTGTTCAAACTCCGTACAGACAGCATCCGTAGTCAGGATCGAACCTGGATCCCTTGCGCTGAAAAGGCAGCAACTTTATCACTGCTGTGCCGACTAGTGCAAAATATATTCTTTTATCTTTTCTTTCTCTTCCGCATTTCTGCGCTCAGCGACATCTATCCCTTTCTTCTTCTCAGTTATATCTGCTGAATCACCACAGTTTTCATCAATGGTTTGTTAAAACTTAATCAATCAATTATTTATGTGAAAGGCAGAACAGTCTTGAAACGATCTTGGAAATTAATGCATAAATACTGCATATTTGTGGGGAATTATTCTCTTCAAAAAACTTGGTCCAAGATGTTTAAGGTGAGGGGGAGGGGGGGAAAGATTTAATTGGAAACTGAAGGGTAACATTTTCACACCAAGGGTGGTGGGTGTGTGGAACGAGCTGCTGGAGGAGGTAGTTGAGGCAGGTACTATTGCACTGTTTAAGAAACAGTTAGACAGGTACATGGATAGGACAGGTTTAGAGGGATATGGGGCAAATACAGGCAGGTGGGACTAGTGCAGATGGGACATGTTGGCCGGCGTGGGTAAGTTGGGCTGAAGGGCCTGACGTCTATGACTCTATGTTGGTGCAGGGATTTGGTCAAGGGTATTGGCGTGTTATAAGGTGCTTCTATGAATCATTTTGTCACAGTAATGGAAGATGAGAACCATTTGAGTCTTGCATTGACAGCTGGTGAGTAGTTAAAAGTAGATGTACATATGCCCCTGTACCACATCGGTGATATTTTTCGCCAACTAGGCTGTTTTCATATGGTCGTGGGGTGATGCCTGTTGGATCGTGAGTCGTCTCCTCAAGTTGCGTAGAGACTCGTAACGTTTTTCTGGTCGTCGCTGGATTTTCACAACTTTTTGGTGACTGTGGGCTTGACACAGCTTGTCTTCTCCTGTCATAGGGGCTGCCGCAGGTTGTCGCCCGGATGACACAGGTTGTCGCCAGGTGACGTTGGTCATCGCCGGCTGCTGACTTTGGTAAATTCCATTGGCAACTACCTACGTCAACCTACTTCAACTGGCGACTGAATTGTCTTGATATAATTTGATATAATTTGATATAATTTAATTGCCGCACAACCAAGGTCGGTGGAATTTGGGTTGCCAGCAGCGGTACAGTAATAAAGAACACAACCACAATAAGTCTTCAGTTGTCGCCGACAGGGTCGTTGCTTGTCGTAGCTTGTCCCGGGTGGACGTGGGTTGTCGTAGGTGTGGTCATAGGTTGTCGACCGTGTGGTCGTAGGTGTGGACGTAGGTGGACATCCTAAGTCGCGACGATTGGGTCGTCTGGTGTCAGTAGCTTGCCGTAGCTTGCCGTCGACTAGCTGTTAGCTTGTCGTAGACATTGTTGTGGGGGCGGGGGGGGGGTCCAGTCGCCACATTTTCGGCGACCTGCTGCGACTGCGACAGTCACCGGCAGTCGCTGAAAAAATCGCCTAAGTGGGGCAGGCCTTTACCCATCCATTGTCCATTATCTGCTCTGACCAGCAAGTATGGAATGCAGGAGAATGCAGTTGAAATTCTACACCAGTAACCCGTGCCCTGGAGAACATGGACAGGTGATATTTAGGGTCGGAACTCTTCTGCAGACAATCCCAACCCCAAACAACCCTTCTTAAGAAGGAACTTCATCCTAAACATCACCTATCCATGTCAGTGTAGTGTCCCGACCCTAAAAGTCATCTATCCATGCTCTCTAGAAATGCTGCCTGACCAGATGAGTTCAGTTTAATTTAGAGATACAGCATGGAAACAGGCCCTTCAGCCCACCAAGTGCACACCGACAAGCGATCCCTACGCACTGAACTCACTAGGGCTAATTTACAATTTTACCGCAGCCAATTTACCTGAAAATCTGTACGTCTTTGGAGTGTGCGAGGAAACCGGAGCACCCTGGGAAAACCCATGCGTTCATAGGGAGAACGTACAAACTCCATATGGACAGCACCCGTAGTCAGGATCAAACCCTGATCTCTGGCGCTGTAAGGCAGCAACTCTACGGCTGTGTTACCAGGGCACCCCTTAACTTGTTGTGCCTTAGTGTGCGACCATGCTACTATGAATCTAATCCTCACCTTAATTACTGTAGTTTAGTTCAGAGATACAACATGGAAATGAGCCATTCGGCCCATCAATTCCATGCCGGCCATTGATCACCCGTTCACAGTAGTTCTATGTTATCCCACTTTCCCATCCACTCACTACATTTACAGAGACCAATTAACCTAAAAACCCGCACGTTTTTGGGATGTGCGGGAAAACTGGAGCAGCTGGAGTAAACCACCCTGTCCAGGAGGTCACATCGGGAATGATGGTTCCATCACCCGTATCTCCTCTGTACACCATAGTTCTGCCCTCACTCCCCCTCCACCCAGACACGACGTGGATAATAATAATAATAATGGATGGGATTTATATAGCGCCTTTCTAATACTCAAGGCGCTTTACATCGCATTATTCATTCACTCCTCAGTCACACTCGGTGGTGGTATGCTACTTCACACACATTCACACACATTCACACACAGGCAAAGGTGGGTGAAGTGTCTTGCCCAAGGACACAACGACAGTATGCACTCCAAGCGGGATTCGAACCGGCTACCTTCCGGTCGCCAGCCGAACACTTAGCCCATTGTGCCATCTGTCGTCACCCTGGTCCTCACCTTTCACCCCACCAGCCTCCACATCCAACACTTCATTCCCCAACATTTTCGTCACCTTCGATATGATCTCACCACCCGTCACATCCTCCCATCTCCACCCCTTTCTGCCTTCTGCGGGGATTGCGACTCCTTACTTCACTCAGTGGGGAAGCCACATTTAGTTTAGTTTAGAGACACAGCGGGGAAACAGGCCCTTCACCCAGACATGACAAGGATGTCTGCACAGAGTCTGCGCCGACCAGCGATCCCCGCACACCTAACACTATCCTACACACACTAGGGACAATTTACACTCATACCAAGCCAATTTACCTACAAACCTTTACATCTTTGGAGTGTGGGAGAAAACCGAAGATCTCGGAGAAAACCCACGCGGTCACGGGGAGAACGTACAAACTCAGTGCAGACAGCACCCGTAGTGGGGATCGAACCCGGGTCTCCGGCGCTGCAAGCGCTGTAAGGCAGCGGCTCTACCGCTGCGCCACCGTGCAGCCCAGAAGTAAAACTTAGTAAGAAAAGAGGACATCACAGATGTCCTGGAATGGAAAGCCTCATCTTGGGAGCAGATGTGACGGAGATGGAGAAATTGGGAATAGGGCATAACGTCTTTGCACGAGTCAGGGTGGGTGGAGGTGTTTGCAAGGGGCAGAGTGCGACTCTGTAAGTCCTACATGGTAGACTCAGCGAGCAGGCATCTTTTGTATCTCCACCATGCACCAGGTCAATAATTTGGACTCCGACGTGTGACATTATACGGGATCTTCTCCGGTTTTGCATGCGGCAAGTGAAAGTCAAGTACACTCTTCAAATGATATTGACTGAGAGAGCAAGTATTGATGGAACTGGGCACACAGTGTAATCCCATCCCAAGTCATACATCCAGTTACATGAAACATTGGCAAATCTGAGGCCAATTTGAGAAAGAGAGACCGGTAATTCAATAGTGTAGGAAGGAACTGCAGATGGTGTTTTAAACCGAAGATAGACACAAATGCTGGATTTACTCAGCGGGTCGGACAGCATCTCTGGAATAAAGGAATAGGTGATGTTTTGGGTCAAGACCCTTCTTCAGACTGGTCTATCCACGATTCAATAGGATCTTTTACCACCATTTCGGAACATTCTAAACTGCTTTACAATGGGCTATGTAGGTTTGTAGATGATGTTCCAGTATAGAACATTGCAGCAACCGATAGCTCCCATAAACCAGGTACTTGATAAAATGCTGCAGGAATTGTATTGAAGAGATAAGTGTTGGGTCAAGACCTGTGCAAAATATTGCCATGGGTTCATTTGCATGATCCCAATAGAGTATATATGGCCACAGTTTAAAGTCTCTTCCAAAGGGGCGCAGCTGGTAGAGCCACTGCCTCACAGAGCCAGAGACACGGGTTTAATTCTGGCCTTGGGTGCTTTCTGTGTGGAGTTTACATGTTCCCCCTGTAACTGCGTGGGTTTTCTTCGGGGGGACTCCTGTTGCCTCCCGTTGCCTCCCGTTGCCTCCCACATACCAAAGACGTTCGGCTTCGTGGGTTAATTGGCCTCCGTAAATTTCATTTAGCGATACAGCAATCCAGCCCTTTGGCCCACCGAGTCCACGACAACCAGCGATCACCGATACACTAGTTCTAGCGTACACACTAGGAACAATTTACAGAAGCCGATGCACCTGCACATCTTTGGAATGTGGGAGGGAGCCGGAGCACCCGGAGAAAACCCATGCAGGTCACAGGGAGAACGTACAAACTCCATACAGATAGCACCCATAGTCAGTTTAGAACTCAGATCTGTGGCGCTGTAAAGGGCCTGCCCTACTTGGCGATTGTTTTGGCGACTGCCGGCATCATTGACTGACGTATCAGGTCACCGAAAAATTCGCGGCGTGATGCGGCGTGATGACGTATTGACATGCGGTGTTTTTTCAAGCGTGGCACCATTTGTTTTGTCACCGCTGGATTTTGAAATGACGCAGATTGTCGCTGAAAAAATCGGCAAGTGGCTGCAACTTCTCCGCTGCGCCATCGTGCTGCTCTTAATCACCTCTAATGTGTGGTGGGACAACATGGAACTAGTGTGAATGGGTGACCAATGGTCAGCATGGACTCAATGGACCGAAGGGCCTGTTTCCATGCTGTATCTTTCAATCGGGCCATGCAACAACACTCCCTCAATACAGCATCAGTGTGTCAGCATGGATTTCCATGAGGTGTTGTTGGCTGCAAGTAATGTTCATTTTCGATAACAGGTTTGGAGACCGGAGCCAGACTTCTATGCCACCGCAAAACGAGGGCCAGATTACAGCGAGAGCGATGAGCTCCAGAACTTTCCATGTGGTCACTCACTGGAATTTATAATGGCAAAGAAAGTGCACACAGAGCTTCTTGTTCCTCACGCAAGAAAAACAGAACAAATAGCAGCTGTCAGGTGAGATCACAGCTCTAATCTGATTTTGGATTCAAATGACATTTTTATCAACTCAATTTATTCCTTTGGTTTGCGGCACGTTGTAAGGTCGTGATTCATTGCACTGACTCCAGCTTAAGTTTGACCACATCTTGGTAAGAGGCTTCCCTCAGACTCCCCAACCCCCTCCAATTTAAAGGCTCCTGAAATCCACGCCACACAGTAACACACAATCAATAGAGAACTTGCGAGCAGGTGCAATTATTTTAACCTGGTTAGTTTAAGATCATGTGATAGGAGTAGAATTAGGCCATTCGGCCCATCAAGTCTACTCCGCCATTCAATCACGGCTGATCTATCTCTCCATCCTAACCCCATTCTCCTGCCTTCTCCCAATAACCTCTGTCACCCATACTTTAGTTTAGGTTAGTTTGGAAAAACAGCGCGCAAACCAGCCCTTCGGCCCACTGAGTCTGCACCGACCAGCGATCGCCCCATACACTCATGCTATCCTACACACTAGGGACAATGTACCAGTTTTACCAAAGCCAATTAACCTCTACAAACCTGTACGTCTTTGGAGTGTGGGAGGAAATCGAAGCACCCGGAGAAAACCGACGCGAAGCACCCGTAGTCGGGATCGAATCCGGGTCTCTAGTGCTGCAAGGCAGCAACTCTACCGTGCCACCCCAGTTATTTTTATCTCAAATAAATTTACTGTAAAACTGAACTGACACGAAAATGGCAAAAGGATCAATGTCTTGCAACCTCAGCCAGAAAGAGGTTACTCCTTGCCCCGAGATCGTCCATCATACAGCTCACGATTCACAGAGTCATACAGCATGGTCATACAGCAGGCCATTCGGCCCAAATCATCTATGCCGACCAAGATACACCATCCAAGATAGTCCCTTTCTCCAACATTTGGCCCTTCTCCCTCAAAAGCTTTTCTTCTCTGATTCTACCTAGCTGTTATCCAGCAACTGAACCATCCTATCACCAACTAGAGATTGGTCCTGACCTATTATAAATCGCATTGGAGGTGCTATAATCTGATTTTACAGGAGTTTATCTTGCTCTAAATGTTGTTCCCTTTATCCTGTATTTATACACAATGGATGGGTTTAATTGTAATCATGTATTGTCTTTCTGCTGATAGATAGCATGCAACAAATACATTTTTACTGTACACCTGACAATAAGCTAAATTATTGATAAAATACATCGATAGATGCTCCTGAAAACATCATCAGTGATGTAACCTGGGGTCATTGGGTATTTTGGGTCTTTCAACATCAGACACCCTCACCCAGGCGACCCAGCCGTGGTTGATCAGACCACGACTTGTGTTCAGGTGGCATTCGCTCCTCCCCATGGACCTCCTCTCCTGATCCAGAGCCATCTCGAGGCTTTCTCCGCTGCCTCTGTGGAGTTCTTGATGGCCCTTCTCCTCTCCATTCCGTTGATGCCCAGTGCACTCAAGGCTTTGTAGAGCGATTGCCCTGCAAAACCTCTGCAGCCAACCTCGATGGGCATACACCTTGCCTTCCAGCCCTGCTTACGGCAGTCTGTGACCAGCTCTTCATACTTGGCCATCTTCCTCTCGTGGGCCTCCTCCAGACGGTCCTCCCACGGCACTGTCAGTTCCACCAAGACGATGTTTTTGGTCGCCTCTGAGACCAGGAGGATATCTGGCCTCAGGGTGGTCGTGGCAATGTGCCAGGGGAACTTCAGCTGTTTCACCAGGTCTACGGAAAGCTGCCAGTCCTGCGCAGTCGCCAGGATCCCTGATCGATCCCTGACCGATCCCTGACCGATTCCTGGCTGCTGAGGCTCTTTTTCTTTTTTTTTTTTTAATCAAAAAATTTATTCAATTATTAAAAATAATATTTACACTACAATAAAACAAGCCAGAACCCACCACCATAATACAATACAAACATGTATCCATAATAAACTACTATACAACTATGTTACAATCCTTATTGAGGATACATTCAACACCCTGCGGAGCCCAGCGGTCCCGGAACTCCCTCAGGGTGCCCGTAGACAGGGCGTATTCCCTTTCTAACCCCACCCGGGCACGAACGCAACCCCGGAAAAGGGGCAGGCAGCCGGCTCGGGTAGAGTCCTCCACCGTCTGGTGCCGTGACTCGCGGATGGCCAGCTTGGCCAGGCCCAGGAGCAACCCAACCAGGACATCTTCAGCCCGACCCTCTCCCCTACGCACAGGGTGTCCAAAGATGAGGATGGTGGGTGAAAAATGCAGCCAGGAGCAGCCCCTTTAGATATTCAAACAGTGGCTGCAGCCTCACGAGCTCCATGTACACGTGGTACACAGACTCTTCCAGCCCGCAAAAGTGGCAGGCGGCTGGCGAGTCTGTGAACCGCGAGAGAAACAGGTTGCAGGGAACACCTCGGTGCAATACCCTCCACCCCAGGTCCCCAATGTAGAGGGGGAGAATCCCTGCGTAGAGGGACCCCCAACGGGGGCCCCCCTCGCGACCGGAAGGCAACACCGACCGCCACTTGGTGTCCGGACGGTGGACCAGGGCGAGGAAGTGCAGGGTGTGGAGGAGGAGCCTGTACAGGACACGCCTCCCTGCGTCTCGGAGGGAGACAAAGGGTGTCGAGGAAAGGCGGCTCAAATTGTGTGGGACCGGCTCCCGGGATGGATTACGGCGCCTGGGTCCGATGAGTACTTCCGGCTGAGCGGGGGCTTGCTCAACCACAAGTACTCCACACGTTTGAGCGCCCCGGTCACCTGATGGGACGGGACAAGGACCGGCTGCTCTCACGCCCGGGCCGTCACCCTCCGCCGGCGGAGGTGGGGCCCGGTCAACGGCAACCAAGTTCCAGACTCTCAACAAGTCCCTGTAGAAGCCAGGCATCCCCATCAGGACCGCACGGCTGACCCCCACCATCGGGATCCGCATACCTCCTTGAAGGCAGCAGCTCCGTTGGAAAAAGTGCGTCGCCAGCACGTGCCACCTGGGAGGATGCCCTGAGTACAGGTATCTCTGCAAGGTCCTGAGGCGGAGAGCCGCCAACTTGGTGCGAATGCACACCAGCGACTGACCGCCCTCCTCGATCGGGAGACTCAGGACCGCTGCAGAGACCCAGTGCTTCCCGTTGCCCCAGAAGAAGTCCACCAACTTCTTCTGGATGATCCCAACAAAGGTGGCTGATGGGACCAATGTGGTCAATCTGTACCAGAGCATGGAGGCCACGAGTTGGTTAATGACCAACATCCTGCCCCGGTAGGAAAGAACTCTGAGGAAACCCGCCCAGCGCCCCAGCCGGGTGACGACTTTCACCTCCAGCTCCTGCCAGTTCGCCAGCCAGGTCTCCGCACCGGGACTCAGGTAGACTCCCAGGTAGAGGAGGTGCGTGGTACTCCACGTGAAAGACCTCATCTCCTCCGGGAGGGAGTCCACCTGCCAGGGACCCACCAAGAGTCCAGAACATTTCCCCCAGTTGATCCTGGCAGAGGAGGCGGCCGAGAAGACTCGTTGGCACTCACGCATCCTCTGCAGGTCGACGGGGTCGGTGACCATGAGGAGCACGTCATCGGCGTAGACCGAGAGGACCACCTCCATGTCCGGCTTGCGTAGAACCATGCCCGTCAACTTCCTCCGAAGCAGACTAAGGAATGGCTCCACGCAGATGGCCAGACATGGGGCATCCCTGACGTACTCCCCTGTGGAAGGGAATGGGGGCCGTCAAGGATCCATTGACTCTCACGAGGCACTCTGCGGTGGCGTATAAAAGTCGGATCCGGGACAACTGCTGTGGCTCTTGGCAGCTGTACTCTGGCCTTCACGAAGGTGAGTTTCTTCTTCTTCTTATCGAGTCCTCACACAAGATTAGAAGTTGTTCAGCCAGAGCTGAACACACTTCTCGGCATCTGCGTACAATGGTGTCTGTCTGGTCGCTTCTTGTGCTTCTTGTACCTGGTGGTGGAAAGATTGGTGGAAACAGGGCCGCCGCGACGTGAACGCTCTTTCCTTGACCCCACGAAGGTGATCATCTGGGTGGTGGGGCGTGCTCGTCTGCAGCTGCTGATTCCCAATCTGATGGCTTCTGGGTTTAAGAACCTGGTCGTGACGCCAGGTGTACCGACCCTGCCCAAGAGCCTTTGGGCAGCAGCTCAGGATGTGTTCCAACGTCCCCTTGCCTGAGCATTGCGGGCAAACTAAACTAAACTAAACTAAACTAAGCTACACCTTAAGTATGTACACCTTTTCTATCCATATACCTGTCCGTGTGTCTTTAAATGTTGTGATAGTACCTGCCTCAGCATCCTCCCCTGGCTGCTTGTTCCACATTCCCACCTCTGAGTGAAAATGTTGCCCCTTCGGTTCCTATTAAATCTTTTCCCTAAAATCTTTCCCTAATAATATATATTTATATTATGGTATATGGACACACTTATCTGTTTTGTAGTAAATGCCTACTATGTTCTGTGTGCTGAAGCAAAGTAAGCATTTCATTGTCCTATACAGGGACACATGACAATAAACTCACTTGAACTTGAACTTGAACTTGAACCTTCAACCTACATCCTCATGTTCTTTATTCCACGGCCCTGGGTAAAGGACTCTGTGCACTCGCTCTATCTACTTCCCTCATTCACCCTATATATTCCCACTTCTATAAGAACACCCCTCAAACTCCAGCGCTCCATGGAGTAAAATCCTAGCCATCCCAATCACTCCCTGGAGCAGCGGGACTTCCATCTCTGCTAAACCATCTTTTTGCATCTTCTGTATCAAGACCACTTTATATTCTTCAATTACACCCCTACTAATCAAGAGCCCACCAATCTCCGCTTTAAGAATACCCAATGCCTTGGCCTCCACAGCCGTCTGTGGCAATGAATTCCACAGATTCACCACCCTCCAGCGAAATAAATTCCTCCTCATCTCCTTTCTAAAGGTACATCCTTTTATTCTGAGGCTGTGCCCTCTGGTCCAAGACTCTCCCATTAGTGGAGCCTTCCTCTCTGAAGAAGGGTCTCGAGCTGAAACGTCACCCATTCCTTCTCTCCAGAGATGCTGGCTGTCCTGCTGAGTTACTCCAGCTTTTTGTGTCTATCTACGGTTTAAACCAGCATCTGTAGTTCCTTCTTGTACACTTTCCACATCCACTCTACCCAGGCCTTTCACTATTCAGTAAGGTTCAATGAGATCCCCCCCTCATCATTCTAAACTCCAGCGAGCACAGGTCCAGAGCCTTGGGTCAAACTTTAACCCAATCATCCCTGGGATCATTCTCGTAAACCTCTTCTGGACCCTCTCCAACGTCAGCACATCCTTCCTCAGATATGGGGCCAAAAGATGCTCACTATACACCAAATGTGGACTAACCAATGCCCTATAAAGCCTCAGCATTGCATCCCTGTTTTTATATTCTAGTCCTCTCAAAATGAATGCTGACATTGCAGTTGCCTTCATTACTACCAATCCAACCTGTAAATTAACCTTTTGGGAATCCTGCACCAGCACTCCCAAGTCCCTTTGCACCTCCGATTTCTGAATCCTCTCCACAATTAGAAAATAGGCTATGCCTTTATTCCTATTCCCAAATTGCATGACTCCACAATTTCCTACACTGTTTTCCATCTGCCACTTCTTTGCCTACTCTCCCAACCTGACTAAATCCTTCTGCAGAGTCCCTGCTTTCTCTACACTACCGGCCTCTCCACCTATCTTTTTATCATCCGCAAACATGGCCACAAAGTCATCAATTCCATCATACAAATCATTAGAAACATAGAAACAGAAAATAGGTGCAGGAGTAGGCCATTCGGCCCTTCGAGCCTGCACCGCCATTCAATATGATCATGGCTGATCATCCAACTCAGTATCCTGTACCTGCCTTCTCTCCATACCCCCTGATCCCTTTAGCCACAAGGGCCACATCTAACGCCCTCTTAAATATAGCCAATGAACTGGCCTCAACTACCTTCTGTGGCAGAGAATTCCAGAGATTCACCACTCAGTGTAAAAAATGATTTTCTCATCTCGGTCCTAAAAGACTTCCCTCTTATCCTTAAACTGTGACCCCTAGTTCTGGACTTCCCCAACATCGGGAACAATCTTCCTGCATCTAGCCTGTCCAACCCCTTAAGAATTTTGTACGTTTCTATAAGATCCCCCCTCAATCTTCTAAATTCTAGCAAGTACAAGCCGAGTCTATCCAGTCTTTCTTCATATGAAAGTCCTGACATCCCAGGAATCAGTCTAGTGAACCTTCTCTGTACTCCCTCTATGGCAAGAATGTCTTTCCTCTTCACATTGATATACAATGTGAAGAGTAGCGGCCCCAGCACCGACCCCTGCTAAACGTCACTGGTCACTGGCATCCAAACAGAACAAGCCCCCTTTATTGCCACACTTTTTCTTCTGCCACCCAGCCAACCTTCCACCCATGCTAACATCTTCCCTCTAATACCATGGGCTCTCATCTTGTTGAGCAGCCTCACGTGCGGCACCTTATCCAAGGCCTTCTGATTATACCGCCTGGGTTTCCACCGGGAGCTCCGGTTTCCTCCAGTATCCCAGAGACATGTGGTTTACAGGTTAATTGGCCCTCTGTAATTTTCCCCGTCTGTGTAGAGAGTGGCGTTAAAATTGGGATAACATAGAATAGTGTGAATAATAATAATAATGGATGGGATTTATATAGCGCCTTTCTAATACTCAAGGCGCTTTACATCCCATTATTCATTCACTCCTCAGTCACACTCGGTGGTGGTAAGCTACTTCTGTAGCCACAGCTGCCCTGGGGCAGACTGATGGAAGCGTGGCTGCCAATCTGCGCCTACGGCCCTTCCGACCACCACCAATCACTCACACACATTCACACACAGGCAAAGGTGGGTGAAGTGTCTTGCCCAAGGACACAACGACAGTATGCACTCCAAGCGGGATTCGAACCGGCTACCTTCCGGTTGCCAGCCGAACACTTAGCCCATTGTGCCATCTGTCGTCCCAATGGGTGATCGATGGTCAGCATGGACTTGGTGGGTCGAACGGCCTGTGTCCATGCGGTATTTCTAATCTAAATTAACCTAAACTAAGCTAAACTAAACAATACAAACCATATGCAGGCCGGTTTAGTTTAGTTCAGTTGAGTTTAGTCTAGTTGAGTCCAGTTGAAACTCAACTCGACTAAACTAAACTAAATTAAACTAAACTAAACTAAACCTGCCTGCATATGGTCTATATTGTTTAGTTTAGCTTAGTGTAGGTTAAGTTAGTTTAACACTTTAACTTCCCCTCCCATTCCCAATCTGACCTGGGCCTCCTCCATTGTCAGAGTGAGGCCTAGGGCAAATTGTAGGAGCAACACCTCATATTTTGCTTGGGCAGCTTACACCCCAGCAGTATGAACATTGACTTCTCTAACATCAGGTAGCCTTTGCTTTCCCTCTCTCTCCATCCCCTCCCCCTTCCCAGTTCTCGCACCAGTCTTACTGTCTCCGACTACATTCTATCTCTGTACTGCCCACTCCCCTGATATCAGTCTGAAGAAGGGTCTCGACCCGAAACGTCACCCATTCCTTCCCTCCAGAGATGCTGCCTGTCCCGCTGAGTTACTCCAGCATTTTGCGTCTAGCTAAACTAAACCTGCCTGCATATGGTCTCTATTCCATGCCTGCCCATAGGTCTGTCCAAATGCTTCATAAACACTGCTAGTTTATTTGCTTCTACCACATTATCTGGTGTCACATTCCAGGCACCCATCACTCTTGTATAAAAAGCCTGCTTCAAAAACTCTACTTCAAACTTTTGCGCACCCACCCTAGATCCTCTAGTATTTAACATTTCCACCCTAGAGAAAAGACTATCTACTCTATCTAGGGGCTGCACGGTGGCGCAGCGGTAGAGTTGCTGCGTTACAGTGCCAGAGACCCAGGTTGGATCCTTGCTGTGGGTGCTGTTTGTACGGAGTTTATACGTTCTCACCGTGACCTGCGTGGGCTTTCTACGGTTGCTTCTATTTCCTCCCACACGCCAAAGGCATACAGGTTTGTAGGTTAATTGGCTTCAGTAAAATTGTAAATTGTCCCAAGTGTGTGTAGGATAGCGTTAGTGTGCGGGGATCACTGGTCGGCACAGACTTGGTGGGCTGAAGGGCCTGTTTCTACATGTAGCTCGAAACTAAACTAAACTAAACTATGCTTCATAATTTTATATACTTCTGTCAGGTCACCATCCAGCCTCCAATGCTCTAGGGAAAACAATCCAAGTTTTTACCTTTTGGCTGAACACGTGCACTCGGTCCACCGAGGCAGACGTGATCTCCCGGTTGTCAAACATTTCAACTCCTCTTCCCATTCGCACACTTATCTTTTAGTCCTGGGCCTCCTCCATTGCCAGAGTGAGGCCACATGCAAATTTGAGGAACAGCATCACATATTTCGCTCGGGTAGCTTACAACCCAGCGGTATGAATGTTGAATTCTTTTATTTTAAAGTCAGGGTCAAACCTCTGGCGCTGAAGACAGCAACTCTACCGCTGTGCCACTGTGCCGCCCTGACCTTGGGTGCTGTCTTTGTGGGGTTTGCATGTTCTCCCTGTAACCACGTGGGTTCACTTCAGGTGCTCAGGTTTCCTCCCGCATCCCAATGACATGTGGTGTAGTAGGTTAATTGGCTTCTGTAGATTGTCCCAAATCTGTAGGATGGAACTAGTGTATGGGTGATTGCTGGTTGGCACCGACTCGGTGGGCTGAAGGGCCTGTTTCCACTCTGTATGTACAAGACAAGGCACAAGATACCAGGTACATTTATTTGTCACGTGTACCAATTGGTACAGTGAAATGTGTGGTCGCCATACAGCCATACGAATAATAAAGAGCACAGGACACGATAGTCTTTAACACAGACATCCCCACACAGCGGGATCAAAGTTTCCCACTGTGAGGGAAGGCTCCAAAATTCAGTCATCCTCCTCTGTTGTCCTCCCGTGGTTGGGGGGGGGGGGGGGGGGGGCTCCCGAACCCCGGCTGTTGCGCTACGGGCGGTCCAATGTTCAGGCCCGCTAACCGGGGTGATAGAAGTTCGACGTCGGGACTGGAGGACATCCTATGCGGCTTGGACATCCGAAATGTCCATCTCCTACAAGAGTCCGCGGCTCCCAAAGTCCACAGGCCGCACCGGGCGGAGATTCAACGCTGGCGGCCCTCGGCAAAGGGTCCCAGGTCTCCGCGATGTTGAAGACAACGCCGGCTGCGCTGGAAGCTCTGTAGACCACAGCTCCGTGGTATGTGAACAAGTGATCGATGGCCAGCATGGACTCTATAGGCTGAAGGGCCTGTTTCCATGTTTTATCTTTTAATCAATCAATCCCTCTGTAACCCAACACTTCTAAAAGCCTTGTCATTTACTGAATACTTTCCTTGTACATTGAACCTCCCAAAGTGCATCACCACACACTTGTCTGGATTAAACACCATCTGCTATTTCTCTACCTATATTTCCAGTCCCAACTCACCAGGGGCAACTTACAGATCCCACTTTCTGATCCACTCCCTACGCACCAGGGGTGATTTACAATTAACCTACAAACTCGCACGTCTTTGGGATTTGCGAGGAAGCCATGAGCACCCAGAGGAAACCCATGTGGTCACAGGAAGAACGTCAACATTTCCAACTGATTCTGCTGTATCCCATGGCAACCTTCCCCGCCATCCACAATTCCACAAATGCTTGTGTCATCTGCAAACGTACTCATCGGACATCTTACATTTTCAAAGAAAGTGTTTATGGATGTTACGGACAGCAGAGTTAGACAATAGACAATAGGTGCAGGAGCGGGCCATTCGGCCCTTCGAGCCAGCACCGCCATTTAATGTGATCATGGCTGATCATCCCCAATCATTACTCCGTTCCTGCCTTCTCCCCATATTCTCTGACTCTGCTATCTTTAAGAGTCCTATCTAGCTCTCTCTTGAAAGCATCCTGAGAACCTGCCTTCACCGCCCTCTGAGGCAGGGAATTCCACAGATTCACAACTCTCTGTGAGAAAAAGTGTTTCCTCGTCTCCGTTCGAACTGGCTTACCACTTATTCTTTAACTGTGGCCCCTGGCTCTGGACTCCCCTAACATCAGGAACATGTTTCCTGCCTCTAGCGTGTCCAAACCCTTAACAATCTTATATGTTTCAATAAGAACCCCTCTCATCCTTCTAAACTCCAGAGTATACAAGCCCAGCCGCTCCATTCTCTCAGCATATGACAGTCCCACCATCCCGGGAATTAACCTTGTAAACCTACGCTGCACTCCCTCAATAGCAAGAATGTCCTTCCACAAATTAGGGGACCAAAACTGCACACAATACTCCAGGTGTGGTCTCACTAGGGCCCTGTACAACTTCAGAAGGACCTTTTTGCTCCTATACTCGACTCCTCTTGTTATAAAGGCCAACATGCCAGTCACTTTCTTCACTGCCTGCTGTACTTGCATGCTTACTTTCATAGACTGATGAACAAGGACCCCCAGATCCCGTGGTACTTCCCCTTTTCCCAACGTGACGCCATTTAGATAGTAATCTGCCTTCCTGTTTTTGATGCCAGTGGATAACCTTACATTTATCCACATTAAACTTCATCTGCCATGCATCTGCCCACTCCCCCAACCTGTCCAAGTCACCCTGCATTCTCATAGCATCCTCCTCACAGTTCACACTGCCACCCAGCTTTGTGTCATCTGCAAATTTGCTAATGTTACTTTGAATCCCTTCGTCCAAATCATTGATGTATATTGTAAATAGCTGCGGTCCCAGTACCGAGCCTTGTGGTACCCCACTAGTCACTGCCTGCCATTCTGAAAGGGACCCGTTAATCCCTACTCTTTGTTTCCTGTCTGCCAACCAATTTTCTACCCATGTCAGCACTCTACCCCCAATACCATGTGCCCTAATTTTGCCCACTAATCTCCTATGTGGGACCTTTTCAAGTTCCAGCACTTGGCCTTGCAGAAACCACGGGTCACAGACTCCAGTCAGTAAAACACCCCTCTACCACTATCCTCTGCCTTCTAGGGCTAAGCCAACTTTGGATCCAATTTTATCAGCTCACTGTGGTCCCAAATGACGTTTTCTTCTGGACCAGCCTGCATGAGGGGCCCTGGAAAAAGCTTTACTGAAGTCTATGTAGGCCAAAGATAGGCAGAGAATGCTAGAGTAGCTCAGCGGGACAGGCAGCATCTCCAGAGAGAAGGAATGGGTGACGTTTGGGGTCGAGACCCTTCTTCAGACTGATGACAGGGGAGAGGGAGCATCATAGATAAGGAAGTAGGCCAAAGGGAATCGAGATCAAAGAAAATGTAGAATAGATCATTGTTAGCTGGGAGAAGGTAACAACAAAGCAGACAGAGATAAAATGCAGTTGGAGATAGTAAGACTGACAGGAGAATTGGGATGGGGGAGGGATGGAGAGAGAGGGAAAGCAAGGGTTACTTGAAGTTAGAGAAGTCAATCTTCATACCGCTGGAGTGTAAACTGCCCAAGCAAAATAAGAGTAGACAACGTACTCTACCATGTCGTCATTAACCTTCTGATTCAGCCTCCATTAGGATCCTGGGAAAAGGTTTTCCTGGTTTATGTGGACAGCATACTCTGCCCCACCCTCATCAATCATCAAAACCCTCGGTCAAATTTGTGAGACAGGATCTCTCCTTAATGTCCATATTTTCCGTAATTGAATAAATCCTCTAGAGGCCTGTCCCACTAACATGACTTTTCAGCGACTATCTTCGACCTTGAAACTCGAGGGCACTCATCTGAAAAGCCTCGACCGTCAGCGATGAAACCGCGAGCTGGATCGACCATCTACACACACACACACACACACGGTGCTCTGTGGCAGCTGTTTACCTTCATCTTCATCACGCAGACACACTACTTCGCTGTCCCTGGCCCCCACCTTCGCGGTGTGTGTGTGTGTGTGTGTGTGTGTGTGTGTATGTGTGTGTGTGTGTGTGTGTGTGTGCGCGTGTGTGCGTGCGTGTGTGTGTGTGTGCGTGCGTGCGCAGTCGGTCATTCCAGCTCACGGTTTCAACACGAACGATCGATCCAGCTCGAGGCTTTCCAGGTGAGTGCCATCTAGGTTGAAGGTCGAAGGCACTCTTCTGGACTCGCGGATTAGGTCGCCCAAGTGGGACAGGCCCTTTACAAAGACCTCCTAGGATCTCGTGTCGACCATGCTGCGAGTATGAGTCGAGGGCAAACTCTTCTAAACTCGCCAATTAGGTCCCCGCAGTGTGACGACCTAATTGGCGAGTTTAGAAGAGTTTAGGAGAGTTTGAAAAAATGGCATGTTGAAGACCTCCGTCGACCTCCTTCGACTCTGTTGAAGACTAGCTTCGACTAGCTTTGGGAAATTTGGACACCGAATAGTGGAGAGTGAAGACAACCTCCTTCGATCTCCTTCGACCTCCCTTCGACCTCCTTCGACTATGTTGAAGACTATCTACAACTACCTTTGATTACCTTCGACTACCCTTGATTACCTACGACTAACATGCCGAACTACTACGACCTACTACGACTAAACCTACGAGTAAAAATTTTTTTTTCCCATAGCGATTTTTTTTACTCGTGGGCATTTTTCAGCAGCTGAGGCCTCGGACGACCATGGTGCCAGTTTGAGTCGAGGGCAAACTCGCCAGAACTCGCGGATTAGGTCGCCGCAGTGGGACAGCCCCTTAAAGAATCTTCTCCAATACTTTGGAATACCCAAGGCAAATGCACTGAGTCTTTCACCCAGAGTAGGGAAATTAAGAACCAGAAGACATAGGTTTAAGGTGAGAGGGGAAAGATTTAATAGGAACCTGAGGGCAATTCTTTTTCCACAAAGGGTGGTAGGTGAATGGAATGAGTTACCGGAGGAGGTAGATGAGGCAGGTACTATCACAACGTTTGGACAGGTACATGGATTTAGGTTTAGAGAGACACGAGTCAAACACAGGCAGGTGGGACTAGTGTAGATGGGGCATGCTGGTCGTATGGGCAATTTGAGTCGAAGGGCCTGTTTCCACACTGTATGACTCTATAACTCCATAAACAATCTTCTCCATTGCTTCACAAGATATCCTGGGATAAATTTCATCAGGCCCTTGGGTCTTGTCCACCTTAATGTTTTTCAAGACTCACAATACCTCATCCTCCTTAATGTCGACATGCCTGAGACTCAAATCCCCTGATTACAACCATTCGTATTCTTTTCCTTGGTAAATATAAATGTGAACTTCTCATTAAAGACATCATCCACTCCTTCGACTTCATGCATTAATCACCTCCTTTATCCTTAAATGGACCTATCATTTCCCCACACACCCTTGTGTCCTTAACAAACAAATAAAATGCCTTGGGATTCTCGTTAGTACTACTTGCCAAGAAAATTTCATGTTCCTTTTTAACCCACTTAACTAAATTCTTTCCCTTTTTAAGCAGTCGGCATGGACGAGTTGGGCCAGAAGGGCCTGTTTCTGTGACTTGATGACTCTAAGTGGTGCAGGAAATGTGGAATTGTTAAGCTGGGTTAGAAGGGGACTGTTTTAGCTGTGCTTCCACATTCTATGTGCTGCAAACTTAAGATCAACCAAAATCCCAATTTGCAACATCCTATTCACTCATTACCACATTGATGCACATTGGCTTCTGATTAAAACATGCTTCCATTTTTAACTCTCCTTCTTATTTTTAAGTAATTCTATTGTCTCATCCCTTGTTCTCTCCTTCAGCCCCGTACCCCTTAAGGGTGGCACGATGGAGCAACTGTAGAACCACTACTTCACAGCGCCCGAGACCCGGTTTGCACGTTCTCCGTGTGTCCGCATGGGCTTTCTCCGGGTGCTCCCGTTTCTGCCCACATCGCAAAGACGTGCGGGTTTGTAGGTTAATTGGCCTCTGTAAATTGCAGTTAGTGGGTAAAACATGGATGAGAAGTAGGATTACAAAGAACTAGTGTGAATGGATGATTGATGGTCGGCGTGGACTCGGTGGGCCATTGGAACCGTTTCTGTTATGCATCTTAAGAAAATAAACCCTCTAAGATAGTTGACCTTGATATCTGGCCTCCAGATCATCTCCAAATGTAATAACTTCATGCTTTCTGCTGCCCAGGTTCAAAGCTCTGGAGTAGAGTCATAGACTAGAATTGGAGAGTGTCAAGGGGAGGTTTATGAGAATGATCCCGGGAATGAGCGTTGGAAGGAACTGGGCCTCTACTCACTGGAGTTTAGAAGGTTGAGGCGGGGCCTCATTGAAACTCTCCCAGTCACACACTGTTGGGAATATATTGTCATTCCTCCATTGATGTTAACAGTGGACAGTCAGAACCTTTTTCCCAGGATGGAAATATCAAATGTTAGAGGACATAGCTTTAAGGAGAGAGGGGTAAAATGTAAAGAGGATACTGTTTTTGCACAGAGGTAGGTGGGTGCCTGTTAACATATGAAGGCACTGGGCCTGCACTCGCTGGAGTTTAGAAGAATGAGGGGGGGCCTCATTGAAACATACAGAATAGTGAAAGGCTTGGATAGAGTGGATGTGGAGATGATGTTTCCGTTAGTGGGAGAGTCTAGGACTAGAGGTCATTACCTCAGAATTAAAGGGCGTACCTTTAAGAAGGAGATGAGGAAGAATTTCTTCAGTCAGAGGGTGGTGAATCTGGAATTCTTTGCCACAGAAGGCTATGTGGACTAAGTCAATGGATACTTTAAGGCAGAGAAAGATAGATTCTTGATTAGTACTGGTGTCAGGGGTTATGGGGAGAAGGCTGGTGAATGGGGTTAGGAGGGAGAGATAGATCAACCATGATTGAATGGCTGAATAGACTTGACGGGCTGAATGGCCTAATTCTGCTCCTATCATTTATGACCTTATGACCTGGAATGCACTACCAATGGGGAAGGGAGTTAAAATATTTGGCAACCAGGTGATCATGTAGGCTAAAGTGACTGAGTGTAAGTGTTGAGTGAAACGATCGCCAAGTCTACGCTTGGTCTCGTCGATATATAGGATTCCACACGGGGAAAACTGGATGAAGTAGAAAGGTTGGAGGAGGTGCAAGTAAACCTCTGCCTCACTCTAAGGGACTCACGGGGACGACAGGTATTGAACCAAATGTTTTTGTCACAATAATCGAATAAGTTTCCACATGCACTTCATAAAATTCTAAATGTTGCTTAATTACTTGTATTTAAATACAACCTGTGGAATTCCGACTCAGATATTAGAACAGTAACGTAATCACTGCAGCACAATAACAAAGCATCCAATTCTTTATAGTCACAAAATGCTGGAGTAATTCAGTGGGACAGGTAGCATTCAGTGAGTTACTCCAGCATTTTTTGTCTATCTTCCGTTTAAACCAGCCATTGCAGTCGCTTCCTATTCGAAGCTTTACGTTCCCTTCAACGATGAAGACAGGTTAACAGTAACAGCTCCAAGGAGAGGTTGGACAGACTTGGATGGTTTTCTCTGGAATGCCAGAGGTTGAGGGGACACCTGACAGAAGTGTATAAAATCATTAAGGTGAAAGGTGTAAAACTTAAAGAAGATGTGCTGGGCAAGATTTTTTTACCCTGGGGTGGTGGTGGAGGCAGGTACAATAGTGATGCTTAAGAGGCTTTTAGCTAGCCACATGGAGGGGTATGGACCATGTGCAGGCAGATGAGATTAATTTATCATTGCATTATGTTCAGGCTTTTGGCAAAAATATTCAATTGATATTTTTTGCTTATTGTTATTCATAAGCACTGTGTTTATAGGCCTATTATGCTGCTTCAAGTAAGAATTTTATTGGTCTACTAGACTAAGTGGGACCCGTTGGGTCCCATGTTCACACGTGAGGACTGGTCCCCCAACGCAATATTCCACCTCTCCACCAATTCCAATATTGGTGGCCAGTAGAGGGGGGGGGGGGGGGGGGCTATCTGCAGAGCTGGTATGGGTGTTGATGGCTGCAGGGACTACTGGTCTCCAGAGGGCTAGTATAGACATTGTGGGCTAAATGGATTCTTGAGGTGGAAGCTCAGTCCCTCAAGCCTGATGTGCTGGCAGCTCACTCACGGCTGGTGGGCTGGCAGTTGACTCACGGCTATTCCTTGAAATTCCATTTCAAGCAGAGTGCAAGGCCACCAAATTCATATCCATGTTCCTACCATTTCAAGCAGGGTGCAAGGCCACAAAATTCAAGTGCAGTTTCATACCACTTCAAGCAGGGTGCAAGGGTTCATCTAAAATCAATGTAGTGCAAACAGGAAGTTGTCAAGTTTAGCCAAACAACCATTTGCACTGCCTTTTTACTTCAACCCAAACCCCCCCAAACAACTATTTACACTGCCTTTTTACTTCAACCCAAACCCCCCCCAAACAACCATTTACACTGCCTTTTTACTTCAACCCAACCCCCCCCAAACAACCATTTGCACTGCCTTTTTACTTCAACCTAACCCCCCCCCCCCCCAAACAACCATTTGCACTGCCTTTTTACTTCAACCCCAAAACCCCCCAAACAACCATTTGCTCTGCCTTTTTACCTCAAACCAACCATATTTTCATTTTCAAACCACATTAAGGGCGCTCACAGTTGAGTAAACATGTGTTCAGTGTTATTCAGAGCTCAGAGAGACGTGAACGTCTCGCTTCCTCCATCTTGCAGAGACTGAGTGAGGCACACCACTTCCGGGTTTTATAGTCCCTCCCCCTCCCACCAACAGGGGCAGCAGAGAGAATGGCAACATTTTTTAGAACATTAATATCGCTCTGATTTTTCATCAATGGGGAAAAATCCCCCTGAGCGAGGTGGCCAGAAATGACGGCCGTAGGTGGCGGCGTTCTCTCGGAAATCACAGCACAGCGAGCCAAAAGCGGTCAAGATCAGACTTTTAGTAATATAAATTTTGGGAATATATGACCATTAAACACTCTTGATTCTTGACTATGTTCTAAGCCAACATCTCATCTAAAATACAGCATCTCCTGCTTTAATTTCCCTTGTCCTGGGAGTATCTGACATTATAGTGCAGAGAGAGATACAAGGGCCTGTCCCACTTTCCCGAGCTACTCACGAATTCTCCCGAGTTTTCCCCTTGATTCAAACTCGGAGAAAGTCCGTAGCGAGTCCGTAGGAGTCCGTAGATACATCGTAGCGGCTCGTTATGCCAGCCGTAGGTACTCGGGGCATTAGGTAAGTTGGGACGTTTTTTCCAGCATGACAAAAAAAGTCCACGAATAAAAAGATAGTCGGGAGTAGGAGTTCGCAGATCACAAAAATCTTGATTTTTTTTAAGGTCCTTTCAACTCGGCAGAGGACTTGGGAAAGTGGGACAGGTCCTTTACTCTATAAGTGTATCCCATGCTGTTTCTATCTTGGGAGAGCTGTAACTCCATGTGTATTGTAGCCCCTCTGGATCATTAACTCAGTTTAGTTTAGAGATACAGCGTGGAAACACCAAGTCCGTGCCTACCATCGATCATTCGTTCTATGTTGTCCCATTTTTTCATCCACTCCTCACACACTGGGGCAATTTTAAGGAGGCCAATTAACCTGCAAACCTTTGGGAAATAGGCCATTCAGCCCACCGAGACTATGCAGACCATTGCTCGCCCATTCACACTGGTTGTATTTTATCCAGCTTTCATATCCATTCGCTACTCATTGGGGACAAATTACAGAGGGCCAATTAACCTGCAAACCCACACGTCTTTGGGATGTGGGAGGAAACCGGAGCACCGGGAGGAAACCCACGTGGTCACAGGGAGAACGTGCAAAACTCCACACAGCGCCCAAAGTCAGGATTGAACCCGGTGCCGTGAGTCTCTGGTGCCGTGAGTCAGCACGGGGAGAACGTACAAACTCCACACAGACAGCACCCGTAGTGGGGATTGAACCCGGGTCTCCGGCGCTGCAAGGCAGCAACTCTACTGCTGAGCCAGCGTGCTGCAGAAAATCAATTATTTATTTATTTATTTTTCCCTATTATTTTTTTGTTATTTCCTCTTTCTGGGAAATGTGGATATCATTTGCTAACTTTTTATTCCAATTTAAACTATTTCCAATCTCAATCACCTTGCCTCCTCCAATTTAAGAACAAGACTTCCCCTAGTGGTGACTAAATGAAGGGCAGTACAAGCAAACTACACCCGTCACTGATTTTACTCCAGCTCTTGTTTAAGGCTCACACATGGGTTTAAAGTTAAAAGTACAGCAGCCATTCATTTCCAAATCTAAAATCTAAAATTAACTGCAACTATAGTAAACCTATAACGTGCATCATGCTGACAAAAAGCATCAAAAACAGCCAAGAGAATTTAACGGTTCATTAGTTCTTTATTTGTCACAAATGCAACTGCATAGTGAAATTCTTTTTGCATCTATTAGACATGCTGGCCATTTTTGGCGCCATTATTCAAAGTCCAAAGTCCAAACCGCACGCTCGATGTACTAGAGCAGTTTCCATGAACCGATATCCCTCTCCTCCCCTAGCCATCTTTGTATCCTGGGGCGCCTCCTGCAGGCGGCCTTGCTCTGGTTCACCATCCTATTGGGAGGCTGCACAGTGGCGCAGCGGTAGAACTATTGCCTAACAACGCCAGAGACCCTGGTTCGAACCTGACTACGGGTGCTGTCTGTATGGAGTTTGTACGTTCTCCCCGTGACCCGCGTAGGTTTTCTCCGAGATCTTCGGTTTCCTCCCACACTCCAAACAGGTTTATAGGTTAATTAGCTTGGTATAAATGTATGAATGTAAAATTGTCCCTGGTTTGTGCAGGATAGTGTAAGTGTGCGGGGATCACTGGTCTGTGCAGGCTCGGTGGACCGACGGGCCTGTTTCCGTACTGTATCTCTAAACTAGACTAAACTAAACTACCGATCCTTGCTCCTAGCACCCCGACTTCTCCAGCTCCCTCCCAGTCTTGCTGACGGCTTTCAGACGGGTTCCAGGTTTCACTGACCGTCGAGCTTTCAGGCGAGGTCCCGCTGACCAACAAGCCTTCAGCTCAAGCCTGAGAGCTTAGTTTTAGTTTAGAGATGCAGCATTGAAACAGGCACTTCGGCCCACCGAGTCCGGGCCGACCTGCCATCCCTGCACACTAACACTACCTTACACACACTGGGGACAATTTACACACACACCAAGCCAATTAACCTACAAACCTCTACGTCTTTGGAGTGTGGGAGGGGAACCGAAGATCTCATAGAAAGCCCATGCAGTTTATGGGCAGAACGTACAAACTCCGCAAAGGCAGCATCCGTAGACAGGATCGAACCCGAGTCTCCGGCGCTGCAAGCGCTGTAAGGCAGCAACTCTACCGCTGCACCACCATGCTGCCCTAACATAAAATATTGCTAAAATATTGTAAGTCGCTGACGTTATATAGAAACATAGAAAATTCTTAAGGGATTATAGAAACATAAAATTCTTAAGGGATTGGACAGGCTAGATGCAGGAAAAATGTTCCCGATGTTGGGAGAGTCCAGAACCAGGGGTCACAGTTTAAGAATAAGGAGTAGGCCATTTAGGACTGAGATGAGGAAAAGCTTTTTCACCCGGAGAGTTGTGAATCTGTGGAATTCTCTGCCACAGATGGCAGTGGAGGCCAATTCACTGGATTTTTTTGAAGAGAGAGTTAGATATAGCTCTTAGGGCTAGCGGAATCAAGGTAGATGGGGAGAAAGCAGGAATGAGGTAGATTTTGGATGATAATAATAATAATAATAATAATATATTTTATTGTCATTGCACATCAGTGCAACGAGATTTAGTATGCAGCTTCCAACCGATGTAAAAGAAAAGTAAAATAAATAAATAAACTGTGCAACGTGACCATCCGAGGGAGACAGTCCAGGGGGGGTGGGGGGCACTTAGCAGGGCCGGTTCAGAGCCGCTATAGCTCTGGGAATAAAGCTGTTTCTGAGTCTGGAGGTTCGGGCGTAGAAGGCCTTGTAACGTCTGCCGGACGGAAGTAGTTCGAACAGTCCATTACAAGGGTGTGGGGAGCCTTTATGAGGATCAGCCATTGAATGACGGTGCTGGCTCAAAGGGCCGAACGGCCTACTCCTGCACCTTATTTCTATGTTTCTATTTTCCTCTTAATATCACCAATCATCTCTGCATGTGTTCCTGGATATTAGAAGTAACAAGATGCAAAGTTTTGCTGAGTTTATTTTTGTCTGTGTTTATCATTTACAATAATTTTCCAGTGCAAGAACCACTTGCCCATTTATGTTCCTATAAAATAATCTTATTGATTTTCAAGGCAGAACGCTTCTTAATGAGAAATAAAAATGGATTCAAATCTATTAATGTGCAATCCTCACCGTGCCAGGGGAAAGATCCTCGCTGCATGTCATGACCAGCAAGGCTACATATACAAATCACCTCTTATTGAATTAGAGTTTATAGACCTACAGTATGGAAACAGGCCCTTTGGCCCAACTTGCCCATGTAAACCAAGATGCCCCATCCACACTAGTCGCACTTGCCCATGTTTGGCCCACATCTCTCTAAAATAGACACAGAGACATACAGCATGGAAACAGGCCCTTCAGCCCAACTTCCCCATGTTGACCAAGGTGCCCTATCTGGTCCCACCTGATAACCTTTGACCCATACCCTTCTAAAATAGACATTGAGCCATACTACATGGAAACAGGTTAATTGGCCAATCTGCCCATGCAGCCCCATCCACACTTGTCCCACTTATCTGCAACTGGCCCATATCCTTGTAAAATAGTCATAGAGCTATACAACGTGGAACAGGCCCTTGGCCCAACTTTCCCGTGCCGACCAAGATGCCCTGTCTGCACTAGTTCCACATGCCCGCATTTGGCCCATATCCCTCTACGCCTTAGAGGTTATTGTCCATTTCTCATACAATCCTGACGTGGAAACTCTTTGTCATCTCTTCATTGTCACTAGTTCTGAATTCTCAAACTCCTTACTTAACAGCAGAGTGGGCATATCTTCACCATATGGACTGCTGTAGGTCAAGGTGAATCTGAATGTCTTCTTCAATGGCAGTAAGGGATGGGCAATAAATACTGAGGGGGGGGACCTCATTGAAACTTACCGCATAGTGAAAGGCCTGGATAGAGTGGATGTGGAGAGGATGTTTCCACTAGTGGGAGAGTCTAGGACCAGAGGTCATAATCTCAGAATTAAACGACGTTCCTTTAGGAAGGAGAAGAGGAGGAATTTCTTTAGTCAGAGGGTGGTGATTCTGTGGAATTCTTTGCCACAGAAGGCTGAGGACCAAGTCAATGGATATTGTTAAGGCAGAGATAGATAGATTCTTGATTAGTACGGGTGTCAGGGGTTATGGGGAGAAGGCAGGAGAATGGGGTCAAGAGTTAAAGATAGGCGTAAAGTGGTAAAGGGCAGTCATGGTGGGGCAGCGGTAGAGTTGCTGCCTTACAGCGAATGCAGTGCTGGAGACCCGGGTTCGTTCCTGATTACGGGTGCTGTCTGTACGGAGATTGTACATTCTCTCCATGATCTGCGTGGGTTTTCTCCGAGATCTTAGGTTTCCTCCCACACACCAAAGACGTACAAAGGTTAATTGGCTTGGTAAATGTAAAAATTATCCCTAGTGGGGTGTAGGATAGTGTTGGTGTGCAGGGGTTGCTGGTCGGCCCGGACCCTATGGGCTGAAGGGCCTGTTTCCACGCTGTATCTTTAAACTAAAACTAAGATCAGCCATGATTGAATGGTGGAGTAGACGATGGGCCGCTCAAGGACATTCACAGACTTGTCACGAAGCCACTCCTGTGTTGTCTTGGATGTGTGCTTAGAGTCGTTGTCCTGTTGGAAGGTGAACTCCACCCAGTCTGAGGTCCAGAACACTCTGGAGCAGGTTTTCATCAAGGATCTCTCTGTACTTTGCTCAGTTCATCTTTCCCTCAATCCTGACTAATCTCCCAGTTCCTGCCACTGAAAAACATCCCCACAGCATGATGGTGCCACCACCATGCTTCACTGTGATGAGCGGTGCTTGGCTTCCTCCAGACGTGACGCTTGGCATTCAGGCCAAAGAGTTCAATCTTGGTTTCATCAGACCAGAGAATCTTATTTCTCATGGTCTGAGAATCCTTTAGGTGCCTTTTACTCCAAGCAGGCTGTCATGTGCCTTTTTTCTGAGGAGTGGCTTCCGTCTGGCCACTCTACCATAAAGGCCTGATTGGTGGAGTGCTGCAGATACAGTTGTCCTTCTGGACGGTTCTCCCATCTCCACAGAGGAATCTGGAGCTCTGTCAGAGTGAACATCGGGTTCTTGGTCACCTCCCTGACCAAGGCCCTTCTCCCCCGATTGCTCAGTTTGGCCGGGAGGCCAGCACTATGAAGAGTCCTGATGGTTTAAACTTTCTCCCATTTAAGAATGACGGAGGCCAATGTGCTCTTCGGGTCCTGCAATGCTGCAGAAATTGTTTTCCACCCTGCCCCAGATCTGTGTCTCGACACAATCCTGTCTCGGAGTTCTGCGGACAATTCCTTCGTCTTCAGAGCTTAGTTTTTGCTCTGACATGCACTGTCAACTGTGGGACCTTATATAGACAGGTGTGTGTGTGCCTTTCCAAATCATGTCCAATCAACTTAATTTAACACTGGTGGACTCCAATCAAGTTGTAGAAACATCTCAAGGATAATCAATGGAAACAGGATGAATCTAAGCTCAATTTTGAGTGTCATAGCAAAAGGTCTGAATACTTATGTAAATGTGATATTTCAGTTATTTATTTTTAATTACTTTGCAAACATTTCTAAACACTTGTTTTCGCTTCTTCATTCTGGGGTATTGTGTGTAGATTGATGATAAAAAAAAAAGAATTTAATCCAATTTAAAATAAGGCTGTAACGTAACAAAATGTGGAAGAAGTGAAGGGGTCTGAATACTTACTGAATGCACTGTATGGAAAGAGCAGCCAGAGGAGGTAGTTGAGGCAGGTACTATCAATTAAAATACATTTGGACAGGTACATGGATAGGATAGATTTAGCGGGATATGGGCTTAATGCAAGCCGATGGGACTAGTGTAGATGGGGCCTGTTGGTCGGGGTGGGCAGGTTGGGCCGAATGGCCTGTTTCCATGCTCCATGCCTCTATGAATCTACTCAAATCTTTTACAATGAAGAGGTTTTACTGAAATACTACCTGGATTAAGTGGCATTAGCTAGAAGGAGCAGTTGGACAAACTTAGATTGTTTATCTAAGTTAGTTTATATACTCTATTGGGGAGGCCTGGTCGAAGTATATAAAATAATGAGAGGCATAGGTAGTGTAGAGTAGACAGTCGGAAACCTTTCCCCAGGATGGAAATGACAAAGACTAGCGGCCATAGCTTTCTGGTGAGAGGAGCAAAGATTAAAAGCATGGCTAGTATGGGCAAGTGTGGGCCGAAGGGCCTGTTTTTATGCTGTCTGCCTCTGTGACTCTAATCCCTTTCCGATCCTTCACCTGATGTTTTTCCCCTCGCCCTATGTCAATGAAGTTTGATGGAGGCTTCAAACATTTTTTCTTTTACCAAGTTATTAATATCAATATATTTAAACAAAAAGTATCTCAATCCATTTTTTTTGGATGAAGTAAATGGCTGTCGACCTTTTGGTCGCTGGCTGGGTCATTAAAGGGACGGTGGGTCCTGTGATATGTTCCTTGCACGCTAAGTAATGAGGATGTCAGCCTGGAGTTTTTTTTGTGTGCTCATTACGGGGCCGGTAATGGGTTAGTCAGCCTGTGATATGTCTCCCAGACAGTCGGTAATGGAGTAGCCTCGGTCCTGTTAGATATTCCGTGCAGGCTTTAATGTGACAGTCACAGTCTTACGCCACACTCTTCACACAATCACCAGCGTGACAGGCAGCACTGCACTACATTCCCTGCACAGTCAGTTAAGGAGCAGCCTCGCTTTTGTTATATACTCTTTACACAGTTTAATAGGACAATCAATCAGGTTATATACTCTTCCCGTTGTGGTTTATGGCAGGGTCACAGTCCCTGCGACATGCCAGTCTGATCTACTGCACAAAACAAGGTTCGTTTACAGATCACGGACCTTGATGCATGGGCCACAGCTCTCTAACTGTATCATCTGTTTATCTAGCGTCGTATCAATTGAAGGAGTTAATGGCACACGCGCCCCATTCAAAACCTTTAGCGTAGGATTTTACAAACATTATATGGTTCATCTGCTTTATAGATGCTTCCAATTGATGAAACCAGATGAAAAATAAGAGCATTATGTTTGATGGTTTATCATGGTAACCTAGCCTATTACTTACAAAGGCTAACCATGTTGTTATGTGTAATGTGTATTGCTAAATCACCTGAGAAGAAGTCAATGGATGGGATATTTTGCTTTATGGCAAGCTGTCACATATTATCCATGCTGTTTATACTCGATTATTGACCATCAGAACAGGTTCTCCAATCTCAACTGTTAATTCAATTCAAGGCTGCACGGTGGCACAGTGGTAGAGTTGCTGCCTTACAGCGCCAGAGACCCGGGTTCGATCCTGACTACGGGTGCTGGCTGTACGAGTTGGAACGATCTCTCCGCGACCTGCCTGGGTTTTCTTCGAGATCTTCGGTTTCCTCCCACACTCCAAAGACGTACAGGTTTGCAGGTTCATTGGCTTCATTGGTATAAATGTAAACTGTCCCTAGTGTGTGTAGGATGGTGCTCGTGTGTGGGGATGGATGGTCGGCGCAGACTCGGTGGGCCGAAGGGCCTGTTTCCCTAAAACGCACTGTATCTCTAAACTAAACTCAACTAAAGATAGACACAAAGTGCTGGAGGAACTCAGCGGGTCAGGCAGCATCTTTGCAGAATAGGAACAGGTGACGTTTTGGGTTGTAACCCTTCTTCAGAATGAAAGTAGAGAGGGGGAGAGGGGAGACTGGAGATAGGAAAAGGCCAGAACTACTCATGGCTGACTACATTCTATTTCTCTCCTCACAGATGCAAGCTGACCTGCTGAGTATTTCTGTTCTTATTTTAGATTCCCTGCATCTGCTGCTGTTTCTTTGATTTTCGTGTAGGTATCGGGAAAATCCCTGTTGCAATTTTCTTTCCTTGAAATATTAAAACAATCTATTGGCTACATAATTCACAGTCCTCTGACAAAGTGACGATATGGAAGTCCTCTCGAGTAAAAGAGGGGTGATCTGCTGAGAAATGTGCGATTTTCTCATGTAATAAACTCTCTAGTTGGGGGTCAAACAAGCAGAGATTTCTTCATCTTAGCTTAATAATTATTATAATAATAATACATTTTATTTATGGGCGCCTGTCAGAACACTCAAGGACACCTTACAGTTAAAACAAGCAAATTACAAATATATAAATACAGCAATAATACATAATTCGGAGTTTTATTAGTTAGTTAGTTAGTTAGTTTCATTAAGTCTACTGTCACGTGTACCGTGGTACAGTGAAAACCTTTTGTCGTATGAAAACCCCACATTTCTCAGCCGATCACCCCTCGAGAGATCTTCCATAACTTTGTCTGAGAACTATGAATTACGTAGCCAATAAATCATTTTAATACGTCAAGGAAAGATAATTGCAACAGGGATTTTCCTGATACCAGTCAGCGGATAGACTATACGTACATTATTACAATCGAGACATCCACAGCTTACAGATCTGAGAGGGGATTCAAAAGAGCATAGTTAAAGTAAGAAATGCTGCTGTTGGAGTAGAAACATCGAAACATAGACAATAGGTGCAGGAGTAGGCCATTTGGCCCTTCGAGCCAGCACCGCCATTCAATATGATCACGGCTGATCATCCAGAATCAGTACCCCGCTCCTGCTTTCTCCCCATATCCCTTGATTCCGTTGGTCCTAAGATCTGTGTCTAACTCTCTCTTGAAAACATCCAGTGTATTGGCCTCCACTGCCTTCTGTGGCAGAGAATTCCACAGATTCACAACTCTCTGGGTGAAAAAGATTTTCCTCATCTCAGTTCTAAATGGCTAACCCCTTATTCTTAAACTGTGACCCCTGGTTCTGCACTCCCTCAACATTGGGAACATTTTTCCTGCCTCTAGCCGGTCCAACCCCTTAAGAATTTTATATGTTTCTATAAGATCCTATCTCATCCATCTAAATTCCAGTGAGTACAAGCCCAGTGGACCCATACTTTCATAATTTGTCAGTCCCGCCATCCCGGGAATTAACCCGGTGAACCTACGCTGCACTCCCTCAATAGCAGGAATGTCCTTCCACAATTTAGGAGACCGAAACTGCACACAATACTACAGGTTTGGTCTCACCAGGGCCCTGTACAAAAATGGTGCTGAGATTAAACATTAGTCACTTATGAATAGATAAGGTGAATGCATGGCATATTTTACCAGTGTAGGGGAATCAAGACCCAGAGGACATAGGTTTAAGGTGAGAGGAGAAAGATTTAATAGGAACCTGAGGGGCAGCTTTTACACTCAGAGGGTGGTTGGTGTATGGAACGATCTGCCAGAGGAGGTTGTTGAGGCAGGGACTATAACAACATTTAACAGACACTTGAATAGGTACATGGATAGATTCAGGGACAGTTTCTTCCTAGATGCTTTCAGGCAACTGTACCATCCTATCACCAACTAGAGAGCGACCCTGAGCTACCATCTGCCTCATTGGAGACCCTTGGACTATCTTTAATCGGACTATCTTGAATCGCAGCCTCCTAGACCATCTCACAAACCAACTCTTCACTCCATCTATACTTCACACTCCTCAGCAAGGCCAGCAGCATAATCAAGAACCCGTCTCACTCCAGTCGCTCCCTCTCCCCCCCCTCTCCCATTAGGCAAGCCGTGCAGAAGTGTGAAAACGCACACCTCCAGATTGCAAGTTTCATTCCAGCTGTTATCAGGCAACTGAACCATCCTACCAACAACTAGAGAGCAGTCCTGAGCTACTATCCACATCATTGGAGACTCTCCGACCATCGTTAATCGGACTTTACTGGAATTTATCCTGCACAAAGCATTATTCCTTTTATCCTGTATCCGTCCACTGTGGATGGCTTCATTGAAGTGATGTATAGTCAGTGGCGGACTGGCCAGGGTGTCAACTTGCCCGATGGCAAGTGGGCCCCTGATGAAGTGGGCCTCCTTTGTCTCCTGGCAACCAATATCTTTAGACCCAGTCCGCCACTGTGTATAGTCTTTCCGCTGACTGGTTAGCATGCAAGAAAGAAGCATTCACTGTACCTTGGTGCGCGTGGCAATAAACAAACCTAAACTAAACTTCATTCCTAAATAAAAAGTTAAAGGTGCAGGAAATCTAAACTCAAAATAGAAAATGCTGGAACTACTCTGTAGGTCACGCTGCATCTGTGGGAAGTGAAAGAGAGTTATGGGCCTGTCCCACTTAGGCGATTTTTCAGGCGACTTCACGTGACTAGGCTGTCGCCACATGGTCGCCGATGGTCGCCGGGTGTCGCCTGGATGGTCGTGAGTAGTCTTCTCAGTCACCCAAAGAGTCGTAGCGTCTTTTTGGTCGCCGCTGGATTTTCAACATATTAAATTTTTTTGCCGACAGTCGGCGACCGTGGGTTTGATGCCAATGAGCGTAGCTTGACATCGGTACTGTCGTAGGTTGTTGCCAGGTGACGTAGGTTGTCGCCAGGATGTCGTAGGTTGTCACCAGAATGTAGGTTGTCGCTGGTGCTGACTTCGGTGAATTCCAATATCGTATTCGCCGGCAGTCCCCTAACATATCACCTAAGTGAACCAGGCCCATTAGTCCAGTCACCGGTTTTTCGGCGACCTGCTACGACTATGGCAGTCTCCGGCAGTCTCCGGCAGTCGCTCAAAGATCGCCTAAGTGGGTCAGGCCCATTAACGTTTGAGGTCAAAGACACATCATTTACAATCTTCTGACAAGAAATTGAGCATTGTAAATATTAAAATGCCCCATGGTGTTTCACCATAATGATTTGACTTAAGGTGAGAGGGAATAAATGAACATTGAAATCAGGACCAGATGAAGAGAAATTAAGACTAACCTGGTGAAAGGGGTAAGATTTAAAAATTGTTTTACAATGCAAAAGAGAGGTAGAGATAAGAACTGTGCAGCTATACAGCAAGTAAACAGGAAAAAATTACCCCTCAGATTCCTATTAAATCTTTACCCAATATCTCCCCACAATTTCTCCCACTATCCCACCCCTCTTAATTTCACCCCCACTTGCCCCATCCCTTTCCCCCAAATCCTTTCCTCTGGCTTCACTTTTCACTCCTTCTCTTCTATCTTTATCTGACACACATCCAGCAATCAAACCGCCCCCCTGCCCCAACACACTTGCCCACCTGTATACATCTGTCACCTGCCAGACTTTGTCCCGTTGCATCTCTCCTTCCCAGTTTTCTCCCCCCCCCCCCAACTGCAATCAGTGAAGAAGGATCCCGACCTTAAATGTTGCCTGCCCATTCCCACCACAGATGCTGCCGGACCTGTTGAGTTGCGCCAGCACTTTCTGTCACCTCCTGAATGCTCCTTTCCTTTGATTTGATAACCATTTTGGCAACATGGTGGCACAGCGGTAGAGTTGCTGCCTCACAGCACTGGAGACCCGGGTTCGATCCTGACTATGGGTGCTATCTGTACGGAGTTTGTACGTTCTCTCTGTGACCATGTGGGTTTTCTCCGGGTGCTCTGGATTCCTCCCGCACTCCAAAGACGTTCGGGTTTGTAGGTTAATTGGCTTCTGTAAAGTGTAACTTGTTGCTAGTGAGTAGGATGGTGCAAGTGTACAAGTTGGTTCCTGGTCGGCACGGAGTCGTTGGGCCAAAGGGCCTGTGTTCCACGCTGTACCTCTAAACTCTAATGTAGATCGGCACCAACACTACCACCCCAACCATCTGATCTTTCACTTCACCCGTAACAAAGCACTTACAAGGAGCTAGACACAAAATGCTTAAGTAACTCAGCGGGTCAGACAGCATCTCTGGAGAAAAGGAATAGGTGACATTTTGGGTCGAGACCGTCCACCAGGCCAGCATCTACAGTTCCTTCTTATGCATTTACAAGGAGACGCTGCCATTGTCTAGGGGGTACAGATCCACAGCAAATTTTGTCAGGGAGACACTTTTAAAATTCCCTCCTCCAAACCCATCTTTCGGACCAAGCTATGGGTTTGCTATCCTAATCTCTGCTTTTTGGACTCGCCATACACAGTTTTATTATCATTCCATGGAGCACCGTGGGACAATTTTCTGAGTTAAAGGAGCTATATAAATGCAAATTGCTGTTGGTGGTGGGAGACCTCATTTCACTTTGATAACATCGCCCATTAAGGCCGCCAATTTTATTCATGTAAACAGTGTGATGAGTTTTAGTTGATTTAGTGAGGAATGTCTTGGAAACGACAATAGTCGTTGGTGGTAACCAAGCGATTTGGTGCGTTGGAAGCATAAAGAACGTAACTGCGTACTGATAATATTAATCACAAAGGAATCTTGGAATTCATGGAGGAATAAAGATCCGGCTTCCCACGTTCCTGTCCTCGTCATCCATGATGGAGTTGTTGCTTGATCACAGGCCGAGTTGAAGTTAATTTGTAAAATTCCCTGGTTAGATTCCCCAACAGTTCATCGATACATCGAGTGACTACGAAATCTTTTGAATCTTTCGTTTAGAGACACATCATGGAAACAGGCCCTTCGGCCCACCGAGACAGTCCACACCGGCCATCGATCACCTATTAAATGTTGCAAAGGCTGGGGGGTCCAACTCTTAAACGGAGGAGGTTAAGCATCGGCTAAGGTTGAAAGGGCTGCATGGTGGCGTAATGGTAGAGTTGCTGCTTTACAGCGCTTACAGCACCAGAGACCCAGGTTCGATCCTGGCTACGGGCGCTTGTCAGTACGCAGTTTGTACGTTTTCCCTGCCACCAAATGTTATATTCTGCTGCTACTTTGAAGAGTCAATGCAACGAAATTTCGTTCAATGTGCACTGTGTCTATGTGTATACCTGAATGACAATTAAAGTTAATCATCTTTCTCCGAGAACTTCGGTTTCCACCCACACCCCAAAGACGTACAAATCTGTGGGTTAATTGGCTTGGTATAAGTGTAAAAATTGCCTCTAGTGTACGACAGTGCGAGCGTGCAGGGATCACTGGTCAGTGCAGACTCGATGGGCCGAAGGGCCTGTTTCCGCGCTGTATCTCTAAACTAAAAAAAATTAAACCTGTCCAGACTAGATCTATATGACCCCACTTTCTCGTCCCCTACCTGCCCACTAGGGGCAATTTACAGAAGCCACATCTGAATATCTTTGGGACGTGGGAGCACTTCTATACTCAGATAGTTATTTAAATGTTTTTTTAAGAGGGAGGAGAATGCACCAACGGGTTATATTGCACCCCTATCTGTGTTTTTGGACGGAATTTGCACAGATTAAATGCAAAGTCCATCTCTTTCACCCTGACGACGTGACTGCACCCAAATATCAGGGGCACAAACGAATGCGATGATACTTCATTTCCTATTCCCGCCCCTGCCAACCTCTTTGAATGATATTGTCTAATTAATGTCAATTAGAGTTGAACTATGGACAGTCCAGGCTGTGGAGATGCCCGCAGGGAAATAGATTCAAACTGCCCAATCTCATTTCACATATGACCCTTTCCTAATAGCTGTCAGAGACAGGAGACTTTCACTGCAGTTGTCTAGACTTATTCTGTACTCAACTCCCAGAGGTGAAAGGGCAGTAAACCGTTTAGATTGTTTAGGGCTTTTATCATCCTTATTGCAATTGACTAGATTGAATATCTAAGTCTGCAGCAAGTCTACATAGTTTAGTTTTTTAGTTGAGAGATGCAGCGTGGAAACAGGCCCTTCGGCCCACCGAGTCCGGGCCGACCAGCGATGCCCGCACACTAACACAATCCTACACGCTCGAGGGACAATTTTCATTTATACCAAGCCAATCAACCTACAAACCTGTACGTCTTTGGAGTGTGGGAGGAAACTGGAGATCTCGGAGAAAACCCACGCAGGTCACGGGGAGAAGGAACAAACTCCACGCAGACAGCACCCGTAGTCAGGATCGCAACCCGGGTCTGCGGCGCTGCAAGCGCTGTAAGGCAGCAACTCTACCGCTGCGCCACCCTGTTCTTTCCATGAAACTTTCTGTTCCGTTGTCGGTTTCATTTGGGACGTTACCTTTCTTAGCTCCGTATCCCCCTTCCCACTATAATGTAACCAAGTGTATCTTTAGCCATCAATAGTTGCATCCCTAAGTAGGTTTGCACTCGTCCTTCCAGTGACAGGTCGGAAGACACTGCTTCCCATCCAGCTCATTGTATCTCTGAGAACATTTAGTTTGCTTTATTGTCACGCGTCACAAGTAAAAATCGTTTATAGCGTGCTATCCAGTCAGCGGAAGGACTGACTATACATGATTACAATCGAGCCATCCACTGTGTGCAGATACATAATAAATGAATAATGTACAGTGCAAGATAAAGTCCAATCAAAGATAGTCTAAGGGTCACTGATAAGATAGATAGTAGCTCAGGACCACTCTCGACTTGTTGATAGGATGATACAGTTGCCTGATAACAGCTGGGAAGAAACGGTCCCTGAATCTGGAGGTGTGTGTTTTCACACTTCTGTACCTCTTGCCTGATGGGAGAGGAGAGAAGAGGGAGTGACCGGGGTGCGACTCGTCCTTGATTATGCTGATGGCCTTGCCAAGGCAGTGTGAGGTATAAATGGAGTCAATGGAGGCTGTTGAGGCAGGTAGTAAAACAACATTGAAAAAGCACTTGGGGTACATGGATAGGAGAGGTTTAGTGGGACTAGCGTAAATGGGGCACTTTGGACAGGTTGGGCTGAAGGGCTTGTTTCCATGCTGTATGACAATATGACTATGACTCTATCTATGCCTAACATCGCCAGAGACCTGGGGTCGATCCTGACCTCCAGTGCTATCTGTGTGGAGTTGGCACGTTCTCCTGTGGGTTTCCTCCATTTCCTCCCATATCCCAAAGACATGCAGGTTTATGTTAATTAGCCTCTGTAAAATTACTGCTATTGTGTAGGGAGTGGAAGTGGAATAACATAAATAGTGGTCAGTGTGGCCTCGGTGGGCCGAAGGGCCTGTTTCCATGCTGTATGCTTGAGAAAAAGATTGGACAAACTCAGTGAAAAGTAAATAACGCATAGATAGCCACAGTCCAAATTTTATTTTAAAGAAAGCTTTTCATATATAATTATGCTTTGCATGGCACCAGACCAAAATACTTCAAGGTAAGTTAAGTGTTTTTTGAAGAGTAATTACTTCAATAATGTGAAAACAGAGCGACCAATTTACATATAGTAAGCTCACAAAAAAGCATTGAGATTACCACCAGCTTCAGTGATATCGGTTGATGGATAAATATATAGATTGGCTCAACTAGGCTAACCTTGTGTTAGTCTTTGAAGTAAGCCCACGGGATCTTTTATAAGCACCAGAGAAATAATGGGAGATCAGTAAGCGTTTCAATAGACATCTGGACATATATGTGTAGAAACAAGGAACTGCAGATGCTGGTTTACAAAGGAAGGATGCTGAAAGAAACACATATTGTCACAGGGAGAGCGTGCAAACTCCGTACAGACAGCACCCGAGGTCAGGATCGAAACCGGACCTCTGGTGATGTTAGGCATAGAAAGGGTCATAGAGTCACAGCATCATACAGCACAGAAACAGTCCCTTCAGCCCAACTTCCCATGTCGACCAAGATGCTCCATTTACATTCCCTTGTTCGCCAGAGATGCTGCCTGATCCACTAAGTTAAGGGCATGTCACCTTTCACGACCTAATTCACGACCTCGGCCGAGTTCGCCCTTGACATACTCGCAGTATGGTCATCACGAGGACGTAGGAGGTGGTAGGTAGGTCGTAGCAGGCCGTGATGCTAGTCGTAGGTACTCGTGGCATCAAGTAGGTCGGGGCATTTTTCTAGCCTGATGAAAAATGTCCACGAGTAAAAAAGGTCATGAATTAGGTCGTGAAAGTGAGACAGGCTCTTTACTCCAGCATTGTTTAGTCTTTCCTTGGACAGATATATGAATGGGGATGTTTAGAGAGAAATGCAGGCAAATGGGAGCGGCCACACTAGATTATTTAGAAAGAAAGGTCAAGTTGGGCTGAAGGGCTTGTTTCCATGCTGTACCAGCTCAAATGACTTATATTGCAGCACTCACCCAGTACGACAGCAACATTTCAGCATAGATTTATATGATCAAGTCCTTGGTTAGGACTTCAATACATTTAGACTTTAGACTCTAGAGATACAGTGCAGAAACAGGCCCCCACCGAGGCGATACAAGGATCACCTCGCACACTAGCAGCTTCCTACACATTAGGGACAATTACATTTTTTTTTAGCAAAGCCATTTACCCTAATAAACCTGCACATCTTTGGAGTGTGGCAGGAAACTGGAGCACCCGGAGAAAACCCACGCAGGTCACAGGGAGAACGTACAAACTCCCTACAGAGAGCATGCGTAGACAGGATACTCTTGGGTCTCTGGCTCTGTGAGGCAGCAACTCTACCGCTGTGCCACTCTTAAAGAAACAATAAGTATATTAAACACTGAACCATTCTTCATGCAACAAGGAACAACATGCAACCAAAAGACCGCAGAACCTTTTCTAGTTCTGGGTCAGATTCCCCACACGTGCTTCTGTTTAGGTTTTGATTTTACCACTCTCTTATTCAAAGTGCACATTGAATGTTTGCAATACAAACTTTGGTTTTCCATTGCAATGGTTACCTGATATTAATTTATTGTGTTATTGATTATTATATATTCATCTGACTGTAATGACATTAACGGGGCTGTAAAGCTGCAGCAAGTTGGGCAGCATGGGCATGTTGGGCCGAAGGGCCTGTTTCCATGACTATAACTCTATCAGTAAGAAAGTCTTTGTTCCGTTACTAGTACAAATGACAATTAAACCCTCTCAGAAAATGCTCTCCGCTCATTATTATCCATTATTCGTCCCCCAGGCTTCCTCCCGCACTCCAAAGGCATACAGGTTTGAGGGTTAATTGGCTTCTGGAAATTGTAAATTGTCCCGAGTAAGTAGGATAGTCCTAGTGTACGAGATCGGTGGTCAGCACGGACTTCGTGGGCCGAATGGCCTATTTCCACACTGCATCTCTAAAGTAATTGGTTCATGGATTCATAGAGTCATACAGCGTGGAAACAGGCTCTTCGGCCCAACTTGCCCACACCGACCAACATGCCCCATCTTCACTAGTCCTAATTACCTGCTTTTGGCCCATGTCCCTCTAATCCTGTCCTATCCATGTACCTGTCTAAATGTTTCCTAAACATTGTGATAGTCCCTGCCTCAGCTACCTCCTCTGGCAGCTCGTTCCATACCCCCACCACCCTTTGTGTAAAAAAGTTACCCCTCAGGTTCCTATTAAATCCCCTCACCTTAAGACTATGTCAACTGGTTTTCGATTACCCTACTCTGGGCAAAAAGACTCCGTGCGTTTAGCCAATCTGTGCCTTGAGTCTAAAATCTGAAGTAAATCTGAAGAAGGGTTTCAGCCCGAACCGTTGCCTATTTCCTTCGCTCCATAGATGCTGCCGCACCCGCTGAGTTTCTCCAGCAATTTTGTCTTCCTCTGAAGTAAATCATTCTGATAGTCAAGTGTTAAATCCTTTCTTTATTTTGTTAAACACCCAGAGCTCTGCTCAAAGCGGGGAGATTGGATTTGTGCTCTTATTTCCATGTTGCATGATGCGTATTAGTCCAGCTCTTAGGAATGAAAGACAATGTATTATTAAAACATTGAATTAGTTGGTTTCATCCAGGCACTGCTCTGTGCACAATGTGGCAGAACTGACAAAAGCTGCCCTGAATCATGTGCATCATTGTCAGGGAAATCAAATTCTTGTAGGTAATGCATCTTCATGAGAGGTACAGGCCATTAGCCTCTTGAGAACAGGGTGACTTAATCCACTGACATTGGCAAATGAAAGCCCCGGTGCAGAAAAATAAGCATAACTAGGCTGCTTTACTAACACTGAGCTCCGAGCGCTCATCTATCTGCCCCATTACTTCTGCCTCTCTGTCTTCTCCATCGTACTTCACCCCGTCATGTAAGTGACAGAGGGGAAGAGTTTGCAAACTTTGGATATGCATTTCATCACCTGAAATGCAGACCATTCACGGCACATGTCAAGGAGCTCAACAGATGACTGCACTGTAACCGCCTCTCATCCACATCCATCATCCATATCCATCCAGGGCCGGAATTTGTATTTCTTGGAATACATTTTCAGCGGGCCCAACAAGATTGACGTGGAGTGCATCGTCCTGAGGCAATCCGTCAGCATACATTAGATTTAGACGGCAAACGTGAAGCTGGACACCACAAGGCAAAGAGTCCAGACTTTGCTAAGCAGCCCAAACTCACAACTTTCTTGAGTCGGAAGGAACTGCAGATGCTGGTTTACACTGAAGATAGGCACTAAATGCTGGAGTAACTCAGGGGGGAGTCAGGCAGCGTCTCTGGAGAAAAGGAATAGGCGACGTTTCGGGTCAAGACCCCACTTCAGACCCCTCGTCAGGGCAACGGGAACCGAGGGATATAGAAGGTACTTAGGGCAAATTAATGAAAGATATGGAAAATGTAACGATGATCAAGGAAAGATGGAGCCCACAATGGTCCATTGTTGGCTGTGGGCTAGGTGATAACGAGTTATAGAGACTGTGAAGGACAACAGCACTACAGTGAAACTAGTACGACGTCTAGGGTGGGGAAGGGGCAGAGAGAGAGGGGAAGCAAGGGTTACTTAAAGTTAGAGAAATCAAAACTCATACCACTGGGGTGTAAGCTGCCCAAATAAAATATGAGGTGCTGTTCCTCTAATTTGAATTTGACCTCACTCTGACAGTGGAAGAGGCCCAGGACAGAAAGATCAGTGCGGGAATGGGAGTGAGAGTTAAAGTATTTGCCAACCGGGAGATCGGGTAGGCCCAGGCGGACTGAGCAAAGGTGTTCACCAAAACGATCGCCAAGCCTGCGCTTGGTCTCGCCGATATATCGGAGCTCACACCTAGAACAGTGGACAGAGTAGATGTTAGAGAAGGTGCAAGTGAACCTCTGCCTAACCTGAAAGGATGGTAGGGTCTGCTTTAAATGGATAGCATGCAAGCAAATAGATCTTGATATACGTGACAATCAGAAATGTACTTACAGTTCGGGGCAGCACAGTGGCACAGCTGGTAGAGTTACTATCTCACAGCGTCAGAGACCAGGGTTCAATCGTGACTCGGCACGGACCCGGTGGGAAGAAGGGCCTGTTTCCGCGCTGCACCTCTAAAGTCAAAAGTCTAAGTAGAGTCATAAGGGGGTGGAAACAGGCCCTTCGGCCCGACTGGCCCACACTAACCAGTGCTGTATCTCAAAAGTCTGAAATCCAAAGTAAATCAGAATGAACTAGTGTTTTTGTATGTGAAGCAATGTCACAGCATGACTGTGTTGGATGTAGGATCGTGTAAGCTGTAGCTCCACAGGTAATGTCCTTGCTTCTGAGTAAATTGTCGATTCAAATCCCAGACCAGAGACTTGAGCACAAAATCAATACTGACACTCTGGTCTGGTACTGAGAGGATTCTGCTACTGAGAGAGTGCTGCACTGTCAAATATCCTGTCTATCGGATGAGCTGTGAAACTGAAGCCCTGTCTACGTTGTCAGACATACACGGGCAATCCCAGGGGGCTGTTTTGAAGATGGGCTGGCAATTTCCCTCAAATGTACGGGCCAATATTTATCCCTGGCTCAGTAATACGGCAACAAATTATCTGCTCCTTATTAGACTGCTATGTTTAGATTAGAGATACAGCGCAGATACAGCCCAACAAGTCCGCGCCGACCAGCGCTCCCCGCGCACTAACACTATTCTGCACACAATGGGGACAATTTACAACTTTACCAAGGCAATTAGCCTTCAAGCCTGTACATCTTTGGAATGTGGGAGGAAACCAGAGCACCCGGAGAAAACCCACGCAAGTCACGGGTAGAACGTACAAACTCCGTACAGACAGCACCCGTCGTCAGGATAGAACTAGGATCTTGCCGCTGTGAGGTAACAGCTCTACCGCTGCACCACCGTGCCACACAAATTGCAATGTTCACGGTTTTTTTCGTTACCACAATATGAGTCCTCGTTAGTTAAAAACAAGTGGCACAGCTGTGCAGCTGGTAAAGTCGATGCCTCACAGCGCCGGAGCCCCTGGTTCGGTCCTGACCTCAGGTGCTGTCTGTGCAGAGTTTGTACATTCACCCTGAATTTCCACCGGGTACTCCGGATTCCTCCCACATCCCAATTCCGTGAGTATGTAGGTTAATTGCCCTCTGTAAATTGTCCCGTGAGTGTTGGAGGTGGATGAGACAGTGGGATAACATAGAACTAGTGAGAACTGGTGATCGAGGGTCAGGATAGTCTTGTTGGGCCAAAGGGCCTGTTTCCACGCCGTATATTTAAACTAAACACGTTGGTGCTTTTAAAATAATTGTGCAAAAGGTACCAAGGAAATGCAAATTTAAAAACAATTGTTTTTAAATCGATTCTGGATGTATTTAGCCATATTAATGATACTTCCCACTTCTTAATAACTGGTGTATAATGTGACTTTAAACTTTAGGCTTTTAGACTTGAGAGATTTTGCATGGAAACAGGACCTTCTGCTCACCAAGTCCGCGCCGACCAAGATCATCCCGTACACTAGCGCTATCCTACACACTCAGGACATTTACAATTTTACCAAAGCCAATTAACCTACAAACCTGTACATCTTTGGATTGTGGGCGGAAACCGAAGCACCCGGAGAAAACCCACACAGTCACAGGGAGAATGTACAAAGTTTATACAGACAGAAGATAGACACAAAATGCTGGAGTAACTCAGCGGGTCAGGCAACATCTCTGGAGAAAAGGATTAGGTGGCGTTTTGGGTCGAGACGCTTCTTCAGACTGAAAGTCGGGGGAGTGGGAAACTAGAGGTATGAAAAGGTTTAGAACGTCAGAGCTGGCACCCATGACCAAGGAAAGGTGGAGCCCACAATGGTCCATTGTTGGCTGTGGAAGAGGTGATAAGGGAGGGACATATGGATACAAACAGTGGAACTAACAGGACAACTGGGATGGGAGAGGCGGAGAGAGTGGGAATGCAAGGGTTACTTGAAATTAGAGAAATCAATATTCAGACAGAACCCGTAATAAGGATCGAACCCGGGTCTCTAGCGCTGTAAGGCAGCAAATCTATCGCTGCGCCTCTGCGCTGTGCATTGAAATAGTGACAATGCTTCAACAGAAATTGGTTGGTTAGAATGCACTTGTAAATGTCAGGAAACGTTCTGAATAATTGCAAATCTTTCTCACGTTGTTTGGAGGCAAGACTAACTTGGGTGGTGGAAAGGGAACACTCCATTGCTGCTGGCTGTGTACCAGTTTCTGGAAGTAGTTTTTGATTGCTACAATATGTTGACAAGTTCTGCAAAGCACTCGTGGAGTCAGTGAAGCCAGCTAGTTTAACGTTACCTCCTTTTATGCCTTGCAGCGCCGGAGGATGAGGGGTCATTATGTAGAGGTGTATAAGATCATGTGAGGAATAGAGTAAATGCACAGCCTTTTACCCAGGGTAAGGGAACCAAGAACTAGAGGACATAGGTTTAAGGTGATGGGGGAAAGATTTAAAGGGGTCCCGACCCAAAACATCACCTATCCGTTTTCTCCAGGTCATAAGTTTAAAGTGAAGGGGAAAAGATTTAATAGGAATCTGAGGGGTTATTTTTTCACACAAAGGGTGGTGGGTGTATGGAACAGGCTGCCAGAGGAGGTGGTTGAGGCAGCGATTACCCCAAGGTTTAAGAAACATTTAGACAGGAACATGGATAGTTCAGGAATGGAAGGATACGGGCCAAATGTGGAACTAGAGTAGCTGGGACACGTTGGCCGGTGTGGGCAAGTTGGGCCGAAGAGGCTGTTTCCACGCTGTATCACTCTATTACTCTATGAGATGCTGCCTGACCCATTGAAAGGCAGCAACTCTACCTCTGTGCCACTGTGCACCCTGTGTCCACACTGTGAATGGAGTCATGTTTCTCTGTTAATTCTCTTTTCCTCTTTAAACGTACACACCTTTGGCCAGAGTTTGGCTCAGAGTTTGGCCCAGAGTTTGGCCCAGAGTTTGGGGAGAGTTTGCTCAGAGATTGGCTCAGGACTCAGCCATTGTAATGAAGCAAATTCTATTGCAGCAGGATCAGAAATTCACGAGCATAAATTGTAAGATTTACTCAAATGATTTACAATCTCGTGCAAATGGAGGAAGATTTCTTGCAATGCTTCCGCTGTGATTAATGTACAGCAAAGCGGAGAAGATTTGTTCCTGTAGGGGGCAAGAGGAGCCTGAGGAGAACTTGGCACAATTTTAATAAAACCTCTGGGATGAGAATGTCATGCTAAAGTTATCATTGATTGAAGGTTACAGCATGGAAACAGGCCCTTCGGCCCACCGAGTCCATGCTGTCCTCCCATCACCTGTTCACTCTAGTTCTATGCTATCCAAATTTCGCATCCGCTCTCAGAACGTCAGAGACCTGGGTTCGATCCTGGCATCAGGTTCTTTCTGTGTGGAGTTTACACGTTCTTCCTGTAACTGCGTGGGTATCCTCCGGGTGCTCCGGTTTCCTCCCACATTCCAAAGACATGCAGGTTTGTGGGTTAAGTGGCATCTGTAAATTGTAAGTAGACAAAAATGCTGGAGAAACTCAGCGGGTGAGGCATCATCTACGGAGCAAAGGAATAGGTGACGTTTTGGTTTAAGACACTTTTGTAAATTGTAAATTGTACATAGTCCCTAGTGTGTAGAATAGTGCTAGTGTACGGGGTGATCACTGATCGGTGTGGACTCGGTGGGCTGAAGAGTCTACTTACACGCTGTATCTCTAAAGTCTAAAGTCAGTTACCATCAGTCCCATATTTTGCCCCCTGCAATTTATTTTCCTTCTGACTCTCTCCCCTGGGCTCTCTTGCCCTTGTTTAAGGAGTTAGTGGTGGACTTTACAAGGAGAGGAAAACCCCTGTCCCCTGTCCCCATCAAGAGTGGCGATGTGTAGTTTACCAAGGAGTACCTTGGAGCTTATCTGAACAGTAAACTGGACTGGTCCAGGAACGCTGAGGCACTGTGTAAGACTGTATAAACAAGTACCTCATTTAGTCAGGAGTGTTATATTGTCATTTGTCCCGAAACGGAACAATGAAATTCTTACTTGCAGCAGCTCAACAGATAAGTAAACATAGGATTCTGTAAAACCTATAGTACACAACAACAAAAAAAGTTCTATCTATCTATCTATCTATCTATCTATCTATCTATCTATCTATCTATCTATCTATCTATCTATCTATCTATCTATCTATCTATCTATCTATCTATCTATCTATCTATCTATCTATCTATCTATCTATCTATCTATCTATCTATCTATCTATCTATCTATCTATCTATCTATCTTTCTATCTATCGTAGTAGTAAATAGCCTGGTGGCTGTGGGTATAAGCTGCTCATGAACCTGGATGTTATAGTCTTAAGGTTATCTCATGCTGATGGTTATTGAGGATGAAGTGTTACTGCCAATCCGTACAGATGGTGGTCTGTTTTTGAGGAAGTGAGATCTATGTTCATAGATGTCTTTTGAATGTCTGGTTCTAGTTCTGGGTTCAATTGAAGAGTGGTCTTTTCTTTCCCTGTATCAGTGTCATTACCTTTTTGTATTTCATGGTTCAGTGGCCATGTTGATCTTTTCACATCTTAGTCAAGTTCTTAACAAATAGACCTCTATCCAAACCAAGGCTCCCTCTGCTGGATACCTGCTTCATTACATGGTCATGTTCGCTCTCTCGTCCCGATAACTGGAGAGTTGTCCCATCCGGTCCAAGCCTGCATTTATACTCCACCCGAGCCTCCTCCCACCATCACCACTTCACCCCGTCAATCTACACCTTTCTCCCTCACGTGGTCATCTGGCCTCTCCTTGTTGGTTGGCGATGCTGTCTTCCAAGCAGTTTGACCTGGGGTTCGATTCCCGAGCGCGGCAGTTTCCAGAACGCACGGGACTATCTTTGATCGGACTTTGCTGGCTTCATCTTGCACTAATCGTATATCAGCACACTGTAAATGGCTTGCCTGAAATCATGCGTTGTCTTTCCGCTGACTGGTTAGCGCGCAACAAAAGCTTTTCACTGTACCTGGCTACACGTGACAATAAACTAAACTCAACTGAAATTTGTCAGCCAAGAGCAATAGGAATTTTGCTCCGCTTGCAAGTTATACACAAGTAAAAAAATAATGATAGAAGAATAGTGAGTGCGTTTTTCTTTAACCAAAAATTATTTAATCAATTATTTACAATAATATTTACAGTACTAAATATAACAAAACCAAAACCCACCATCACAATACAAGACAAACAAATATACTAAATAAACTATAATACAACTATATTACAATCCATATTGAGGATGACTACCACCCCACACGGAGCCCAACGGTCCCGGAAATCCCCCAGGGTCCGGGAAATCCCCCTGGGCAGCGCGTAGTCCCTCTCAAGTACCACCCGGGCGAGGAATTAACCCCGGAAAAGGGGCAGGCAGCCGGCTGGGGCAAAGCCCTCTTCCGCCTGGCACCGTGACTCGCGGATGGCCATCTTGGCCAGTCCTGAGTGAGTGCATTGGGATCAAAGAGACTGTGTGACCTCACCAAGATGGCGCTGGAGTGTGGCGACTCTTTGCATGCTGGTCTCAGGGTCTACCATCATCTGGTAGCATCTCTCCACTCATCTAAATCTCCTTTCCCCTTGTACTTTTGTTCCACTGTTGTACTTGTGTTAGGATGGATTGTATTCATGCACGGGATTATCTGATCTGATCTGATCAGATAGGATGTAAAACAAAATCTCGGTATACTTGACAATGATAAACCTAAAAACCGAAACCTAATTTATTATCCATTAAGCAGCAAATTGAGGAATATGGATCATATTAGTAATTTGGAATCATTTAGTCAAAAGTCAAGAGTGTTTTATTGTCATATGTCTCAAAACGGAACAATAACATTCTTACTTACAGCAGCACAACAAATATGCAAACAGTACTGTAAAACATATAATAAACAAACAAAAATAGTTCAATTTGTCTATCTATCTATCTATCTATCTATCTATCTATCTATCTATCTATCTATCTATCTATCTTTCTATCTATCTGTCTATCTCTGTCTTTCTATCTATCTATCTATCTATCTATCTATCTATCTATCTATCTATCTATCTATCTATCTATCTATCTATCTGTCTGTCTGTCTATCTATCTATCTATCTATCTATCTATCTATCTATCTATCTATCTATCTGTCTGTCTGTCTGTCTGTCTGTCTGTCTGTCTGTCTGTCTGTCTGTCTGTCTGTCTGTCTGTCTCTGTCTGTCTGTCTTTCTTTATACTCTCTCTCTATATATAGGGAGAGAGAGAGAGAGAGCGAGAGAGACAGACACATTGTGGGCCGAAGGGCCTGGTCCTGTTTTATACTGGTTCTATTTCCAATGTTGTTTATCTTGTATCATATTGATAAAGGGATTATCAAATACTTTAATCGTATTAAACATACTCTTTATCTTCCATCTGTGTACTGTGGACAGCTTGATTGTAATCATGTGTAGTCTTTTCTTTGACTGGATAGCTGGCAAACAAAGCCTTTCACTGTACATCGGTTACACGTGACAATAAGAAACTAAAACGACAACTAAATTATGAAAATGTATGGAACGGAAAGAGGCCCTTTGGCCCATTGCCTCCATGCTGGCTGAAAGATAACTATTTTATTTCCAGTTTGTTATCAGGCAACTGAATCATCCAACCAATGACTAGAGAGCGGTCCTGAGCTACTATCTACCTCATTGGAGACCCTCGGACTATCTTTCATTGGACTTTACTGGACTTAATCTTGCACTAAATGTTTCACATTCACATTATTCCCTTCACCATGTCTCCGTACACGGAGGATGGCTCGATTGTAATCATGTATTGTCATTCCGCTGACTGGTTAGCACGCAACAAAAGCTTTTCACTGTACCTCATCACACGTGACAATAAACTAAACTAAACTAAACATAGATTTGGCTCATTAAATGCTCACCAGGGGCGTTTGGCTTCATCGGCCTTTCAATGAATTAGTTTCAAATCCCAGTCACTTACTCGGTGGAAAAAGATTTCTTCACCTGCTCAGTTATGAGTTTAGTTTATTGTCACATGACCGGGGTGCGACTGGTCCTTGATGTAGGTAGCCTTGCCGAGCCAGCGTGGGGCATAAATGGTGTCAATGGAATCTTCAGACCTCTGCCAAAATATCTTAATGATCCCTTCCTTTGGTCACTCGGCTAAGAGAAACAGATCCTTCCTTTTCAATCCACACAGTTTTCCAAACTCCTCAGTTAAATTTCATCCCGGCCATCTCCCTTGCAAATAAATGATCCCAAATTAAATGTTGATGATATCTTTGTTAAGCTCCTTTGTACCCCCCAGGTGCCATCACATCTTTCGTGTAATGCGGTGATCCTGAACTAACCACTGCTTTAGTTGTGTTTTGTTAAGTTTCATTTTGACCTTTCTGCTCTTTGTTTTATGTCTTATTGAATAAAGAAAAAAATTGGATATGATTACTTACTTGTAATGGAGTCTTAGAGCATGAAACAGGCCCTTCAGCCCAACCTGTCCACACCAGCCCACATGTCCCTGCTCCACCTGCTTGCATTTGGCCCATTTCCCTCCAAACCTGACTTATCCATCTGCCTGTCTAACTGTTTCTTAAGCATCGAGATAGTCCCCGCCTCCTCTGGCAACTTGTTCCATACACCCACCACCCTTTGTGTGGAAAAAGTTACCCCTCAGATTCCTATTAAATCTTTTCCCCTTCACCTTAAACCTATGTCCTCTGGTCTTCGATTCACCTACTCTGGGCAAGAAACTGTGCATCTGTCATCTACCTGTGCCTTTAGGGATCTGTAGATACACTCTTCAGGCTCCCTCTCCTCCTCTCTGCTATTCTGACGCAAACTGGCATAGAAACAGCGTGAAAATCAGAGAGGCTGTTGAGATCTTAAAATGCAGTCAAGAGAGCCATTGTAATTAGTACGTAGCAAGCCTAACAACATAAGTGTGTAAATAAATCTTTTCTTCCATTAGAACCGTGATCACAGTTCAAAAGTAATCATTAGTTCTGAAGGGATGTCCTGAGATTGTGAAAGGTGATATATATACACTAAACGCAGGTCTCTTGTTTAAGTAGACCAGTGGTATTTGCCTCCGCAACCCCTTTGAGGGAATATTTTAACCTGTGTTGCCAGCACTCGTAGTCAACCAATGACATAGAGTCATAGAACTATACAGCATGGAAACAGGCCCTTCGGCCCAATCACGATAAAAGATACAAGCTGCAAACCTGTTAAATAAATATTCCATTCTCTTCCCAATTGTACTGAACAGTGCCTTTTTTTAAATGATTGTGCACATATATAACATTTGACCATGATAGGAAAGGTACTTAACACTGTCTTGGCTTTACCGCTGTTGTAGTACTGATGTCTGTACAGAGTTTGTACGTTCTCCCTGTGACCACGTGGGTTTTAGACTTTAGGCTTCAAAGATACAGCACAGATACAGGCCCTTCAGCTCACCGAGTCCGCACCGATCATTGATCCCCGCACACTAGCACTATCCCACACACAATAGGGACAGTTTACAATTTTGCCAATGCCAATTAACCTACAAATCTGTACGTTTTTGGAGCATGAGAGGAAACCAGAACAACCGGTAAAAATCCATGTGATCACAGGGAGAACATAAACTCCGTACAGACAGTAACCATAGTCAGGATTGAACCCGGGCCTCTGACAATAGACAATAGACAATAGGTGCAGGAGTAGGCCATTCGGCCCTTCGAGCCAGCACTGCCATTCAATGTGATCATGGCTGATCATCCCCAATCAGTACCCCGTTCCTGCCTTCTCCCCATATCTCCTGACTCCGCTATTTTTAAGAGCCCTATCTAGCTCTCTCTTGAAAACATCCAGAGAACCTGCCTCCACCGCCCTCTGAGGCAGAGAATTCCACAGACTCGCAACTCTCTGACGCTGTAAGGCAGCAACTCTACTGTTGCGCGACTATGCCACCCGGTTTTCTCCGGGTGCTCCGGTTTCTTCCCACATCTCAAAGGTTTGTAGGTTAATTGGCTTCTGTAAAATTGTTCAATTGTCCCTAGTGCATGGAATAGTGGTAGTGTATGGGACAATCACAGGTCGGAGCAGACTTGGTGGGCCAAAGGGCCTGTTTTCTATGCTATCCAAGTCTAAAGTAGGAGCCAACGTGAAATGGCAATGGTTTATGTTTGAGTTTAGGTTTATTCATCATTGTCGGAGGTCACTCGGAACGAGTATGATTGCCCTCTCAAAGATAACGCCTGTGCGTGACTTTGTTTAACGTGGGGAGACTGGTGCACAGACAGCCACCACACGGTCCTTGACAGATCTGGGTCAGGATCCAGTGGCATGGAGTCCAAGACGACCGGGGACCCTTTTCTGCTGCAGCCTTCATCCGCCTTCCCAGCCGTTGTGACGCTCCACTAAGGTCAGCCATCGTCCTCCGCCTGTTCCACCGTTGAGGTCTTGGTTGGATTGCTCTTTGTCAGAGACCTCCCCCTCTACCTTTCCGCCATGAGTGGCCCTACCAGGAGCATAGCCCCAGACGGCATCGCTCTCAGGATCTCAGGACCACACATGCTTCTGCACCACGACAAGGTGACAACCCAAGGAGAAGGTAGCTTTATTATTGTTACATGTACTGAGGTACAGCGAAAAGCTTTTGTTTGCCCGCTATCCAGTCAAATGAGATAATACCATACATTAATACATTCAAGATGAACAAAGTAGATTGAAGAGAAAATTGCTAGCGTGCAGGATAAAGTTTCTCAGCATTATAGCGTAACAGTTCCAGAAGGTCCAATATCCGCTGTGAAGCAGGTTGGAAAATCAGGATTGTATCCTGGATTCTGGAAGGATCTGACAATAAAGAGAAAGACACTGTGACTTTGGTGCTATGGACTTTCACGGTTCTGTATCTCTCTGCACGATGGGAGTGGAGAGAAGAAGGAATGACCAGGGTGGGAAAGGTCCTTCATGACGTTGTCTGCCTTCCCAAGGCAGCATGAAGTGTAGTTGGAAGGCCTGGCCAAGCTGGCCGTCCGCGAGTCACGGTGCCAGGCGGAAGAGGGCTGTGCCCGAGCCCCTTTTCCGGGGTTACGTCCGCGCCCAGGTGGTGTTAGAGAGGGACTACGCGCTGTCCACAGGCAACATGAGGGATTTCCGGGACCGCTGGGCACCGCGGGGGGTGGAATGCATCCTTGACACGGATTGTAACATAGCTGTATAGTAGCTTACTTAGTATATTTATGTGTCTTGTATTATGGTGGTGGGTTCTGTTTTGATTTTATTGTATTGTATATAATGTTTTAATATTTGAATATATATTTTTGATTAAAAAAAAGAAGATGGAGTCAAAAGTAGGGAGTCTGGTCTGTGTGATGGGCTGTGCTATGTCTACAACTCTCTAACTGCTTGGGGTCTTGTACAGAGCTGTTCCCAAACCAAGCTGTGATGCAAGTGTGCAGGAAGGAACTGCAGATGCTGGTTTACACCAAAGCTCGACACAAACTGCTGGAGTAACTCAGCGGGACAGGCAGCATCTCTGTGGAGAGAAGGAATGGATGGCGTTTCGAGTCGAGATCCTTCTTCACACTGATGATGGACTCCAGAGATGCTGCCTGGCCCACTGAGTTACCCCGGCATTTTTTGTCTACAGTATCTTCGTTGGATAGAGAAACCAATTTAACATTTCAGGCTGAAGATCCTTCATCAGAAATCAATGAAGTGGCCTCATCTTGTAATGCGACTTTGATATCTTTGTCTTTTGTCTCATATTTTATAAAATGGCTTAATTAAAATAAAGAAAAGGTATAATTAATTAAATAGCACATCTATTCAATTTGTACTTCTAAATTGAAATAGAAAGACAAAAGAGGTTTGGTGTCCCAATTACGTCTTGACTTCAGTATGATCAGATGATGAACTGCCCTTTGGTCAGATAGGTTTATCTGTTGGGTGAAGTCATGATTAATGGGGTAAAGGAGCAATGTTTAGTTTAATTTAGAGATGTAGCATGGAAACAGGCCCTTTGGCCCACCGAGTCCGCCAACCAGCGTTCTCCATATCCTAACACTATATTACACACACGAAGGACAATTTACAATTATACCAAAGCCAATTATCCTACAAACCTGCACATCTTTAGAATGTGGGAGGAGACCGGAGATCCCAGAGAAAACTCACGCAGGTCACGGGGAGAACGTACAAACTCCGTCCAGACAGCATCTGTAATCAGGATCGAACCCGCGACTCTGGCGCTGTAAGGCAGCAACTCTACCACTGCGCCACCGTGCCACACACTGTGTGGCTCTAATCGTCAGCAGATAATCAGTAAACTCAATTGGGGTTATAAAATTAATATCTGAAGAAGGGTTCCAACCCAAAACGCCACCTATTTGTTTTCTCCTGAGGTGCTGCCCGACCCACTGCACCGGCACCTTGTGTCTATCTTCATTAAAAAAATAATGTGATGCTTTTATTGTAAATTGATTTTCTTCTTCTAAATTTTGTCTTAATGCAAATATTGTTCAGCACAGTGGCGCAGCTGATAGAGTTGCTTTCTCACAGCTCCAGAGACCCATGTTTGATCCTGAACTCGGGTGCTGTCTGTGCAAGTTGCACATTCTCCCTGTGACCGCATGGATTTCCTCTGGATGCTCTGCTTTCCTCCCACATCCCAAAGACATGTGGGGCTGTGGGTTAGTAGGCCTCTGTACATTGCACCTAGTGTGTAGGGAGTGAATGGGATCAATTATTGCTCGTGTGAAAAAGGACACAAAGTGCTGGAGCAACTCAACAGGTCAGGCAGCATCTCTGGAGAACATGAATCAGTGATGTTTTGGGTCAGGACACTTCTTCCTTGTGTGAACAAGTGATTTATAATCAGCATGGAATTTGTGGGCCAAAGGGCCTGTTTTCATGCTGTACCTCTAAACTAAGCTAAGCTAAATTAACCAAAATTAAACAGAACTGAACTGAACTTAAAAATTATACCAAGGGTGAAATCTGGGCAGGCAGTTAAAAGTACTATTCCAAAGGGCAGCACGGTGGCGCAGCGGTAGAGTTGCTGCCTTACAGCAAGAGAGACCCGGGTTCCATCGAGACCACAGGTGCTGTCTGTATGGAGTTTTTATAATAATGATAACAAATAATAATAATAAACTTTATTTCGGACTCGAGGTCCAGACAAGGGGCAACATTACATAAAAAATGCATTGCATATTAAAAAGTATCATAAAGTACATATAAAATCTTAGTATATCACTTATAAAAGCATCATAAATTATATTTATAAAAAACAGTTAAAAATCCAGATTAAAAGAATGATCAATGTCCTACAATGAGACAACGATACCAGTGTCTCCACAGCTGGGATTCGTAGCGTGTAGTGCTAACCCTTATGTTTGACAAGGCCACAATAAGCACATTTTTAGAGTAATTTAACCTGCAAATGAATTTATACATGTGATTTCTTAGGATAGCTTCTAAAGTACTGCAGCCACAAACATATTACTAGCACTACACCATCTAGGTTTCCTTAGCAGTGTTCTCATGGCATCGTTATATGCCACCGTTAGTCTCTGCATACTTATCTTTCCATAGTTCGACCACAGGCGCGTAGTGTAGAGGGGTGTGCAGTATGCTCTAAATAGCGACATCTTCACCACATCTGCACACGCACCAAATTTACGCAAGAGAATATTCGCCTGTACATACAACATGCGTCGTTGCCTATAAATATCCTCATCATCTGTCATTTGTTCTGTAATAAAATGCCCTAGATATTTTACCTTATTACAGACACTAAGATTATTGTCAGATAATTAAAAATCAGGAAATTTTAGACATTTATCCTCTTTGGTTCTACAGATCATAACAGCACTCTTACTAGCATTATATTTAATATCATGTTCCACACCATACACAGAACATATAGTAAGGAGCTGCTGGAGACCAGCGCTAGATGGACTAAAGACCACAAGATTATCTGCATACATAATATGGTTCACTAAAATATTACCAATCACGCACCCAGTATTACAGGCTTTCAATTGTTTGGACAGATCATCAATATATAGATTAAAAAGGATTGGGGACAAAATTCCCCCTTGTCTAACACCTTTGCTAACCCCAAATGGGGCTGAGACCCTATTTCTCCATTTTATTTGCATAGTCTGGTTTATTTGCATAGTCATAGTTTTTATGTTCTCTCTGTGACCACATTGGTTTCCTTGGGAGCTCTGGTTTCCTCCCAAAGAAGTACAGATTTGCAGTTTTATTGGCTTCGGTAAAGATGGTAAATTGTCCATAGTGCGTAGGATAGTGCCAGTGTATGGGGATCGCTGTTTGGTGTGGACTCGGTGAGCCAAAGGACCTGTTTCCACACTGTATCTCTAAACTAAACTAAACTACTAATGGAATAAATCTAGAAAAAAAAGGCACAGCGGGTCAGGCAGCATCTCTGGAGAACATGGACGGGTGACGTATCCTGGAACAAATCTGCTGATAATATTGTCCTCTTGCTGTAAGCTACAATTTTAACCCACCTCATGACAAAAGGAGGCTATCCCAAGAAATCTGTACCAAGTGTGTAGGAAGGAACTATAGATGCTGGTTTACCTCGAAGATAGATACAAAATGCTGGAGTAACTCAGCAGGACAAGCAGCATCTCTGGAGAGAAGGAATGGGTGATGCTTCGGGTCAAGACCCTTCTTCAGACCTGTACTAAGTTTGTTTTAAACCTGATTATGTGATGCCATTAGCATGCACCCGTCCCTTTTTCTGACAGAGAAGTTGGAAAGAGCAGAAATTCGATTGTGGATGGCATGAAGATAGGTGGAGGGGCAGATAGTGTAGAGAAAGCAGGGAATCTGCAGTAGGACTTGAACAGGTTGGGAGAGTGGGCAGAGAAGTGGCAGATGGAATACAGCATAGCAAAGTGTGCATTTTGATAGTAAGAATAAAGGCGCGGACTAATTTCTAAATAGGGAGAGGATTCAGAAATCGGAGATGCAAAGAGACTTGGGAGTGCTGGTGCAGGATTCCCAAAAGGATAATTTACAAATTGAATAGGTAGTAAAGAAGGCAAATGCAATGTTAGCATTTATTTCAAGAGGACCAGAATATAAAAACAGGGTTTTCATAATGCTGGGTTTTTATAAGGCACTGTTCAGGCAGTATTTGGAGTATCGCAAGCAGCTTTGGGCCCCAAATCTGAAGAAAGATGTACTGACATTGGAGAGGGTCCAGAGGAGGTTTACGAGAATGGTCCCAGGGATGATTCAGTTAATGTATGATGAGCGTTTGACACCATTGGGCCTGTACTCGCTGGAGATAAGAAGGATGAGGTGGGACCTCATTAAAACTTAGCGAATAGTGAAAGGCCTGGATAGTGTGAATGTGGAGAAGATGTTTCCACTAGTGGGAGAGTCTAGGACCTGACGGCTCAGCCTCAGAATAAAATGAGGTACTGAAGAAGGGTCTCGACCCGAAACGTCACCCATTCATTCTCTCCACAGATACTGCCAGTCCCGCTGAGTTACTCCAGCATTTTGTGTCTACCTTCGATTTAAACCAGCATCTGCAGTTCTTTCCTACACATAAAATGAAAGAAGATGAGGAGGAATTTCTTTAGTCAGAGGGTGGTGAATCTGTAGAATTTGTTGCCACAAAGGCTGCGGAGGACGTCATTGGGTATTTTTAATGCGGAGATTGACAGATTCTTGATTAGTAAAAGTGTCAAGGGTTAAGGGGAGAGAGCATGAGAATGGGAAAGATAGATCGGCCATGATGGAATAGTGGAGTAGACTCCATGGATCAAATGGTCCAAAACTGGTCCGATGATTTATGACCATAAGAAGCAGGTTAAATTCACCTTCATTACAACATTTCCTTTTGAAACTAACATATCTGTGTGTTTTAACCATAATGAAACGATAAAGGAAACATTTTTCAGGAAGTATTTATATGGAAGTCTCTATGAAATAAATCATCCCGTAACATTTGGTTAAGCAGTGATTGGCTGATATCAATTTCACAGTTGAGTTTTGTTTATTGTCAGATTCAGATTCAAACTTTATTGTCATCGTGCAGTGTACAAGTACAGAGACGACGTGTACATTTCACGTGTACAGTGAAAGGATGAGGGGGGGGATCTTATAGAAACATATAAAATTATAAAAGGACTGGACAGGCCAGATGCAGGAAAAATTTTCCCAATGTTGGGCGAGTCCAGAACCGGGGGCCACAGTCTTAGGTAAGCCATTTAGGACTGAGGTGAGAAAAAACCTTTTCACCCAGAGAGTTGTGAATTTGTGGAATTCCCTGCCACAGACGGCAGTGGAGGCCAAATCACTTGATGGATTTAAGAGAGATAGAGCTCTAGGGTCTAGTGGAATCAAGGGATATGGGGAGAAGGCAGGCACGGGTTATTGATTGGAGACGATCAGCCATGATCACAATGAATGGCAGTGCTGGCTCGAAGGGCCGAATGACCTCCTCCTGCACCTATTTTCTATGTTTCTATGTTTCTAAAAGCTTTAAGCTGCATGCTAACCAGTCAGTGGAAAGAATGTACATGATTACAATCAAGCCATCCACCGTACAGCTACACGATAAAGGGAATAGAGTGAATAATGTTTAGTGCAAGATAAAATCCAGTAAAGTCCAATTAAAGGTAGTCCAAGGGTCTCCAATGAGGTAGATAGTAGTTCAGGATCGCTCTCTCATTGGTGGTAGGATGATTCAGTTGCCTGATTACAGCTGGGATGAAACTGTGCCTGAATCTGGAGGTGTGCGTTTTCACGCCTGATGGGAGAGGGGGAAAAGAGGGAGGGACCAGGAGGCGACTGGTCCTTGATTATGCTGCTCGCCTTGCCAAGGCAGCGTGAGGTGTAGAGAACTCCAGGAGTCCACGGAAGGGAGGTTGATTTGTGTGATGGTCTGGGCTGCGTCCACAATTTTGTTCTGGGCTGTGTCCAAGTTTGGAACCTTGTCGAAGGAGATGCGATCAGAACCTTTTACCAAGGGTGTAAATGTCTAAGATCAAAGGGCGAAAGGGAGGCAAAGGGGAGAGATGTGCAGGGCCAAGTTTTTTTAAATGCAGACAGTGGTGGGTGCCTGGAACACACTGCCAGGGGTGGGGGTGGGGGTGGATGCCGATACCAGAGCGGTGTTTAAGTTCTTAGATCGGCAGGGAATGGAGGATTATGGATCATGTACAGGCAGATGGAATTAGTTTATCTTGGCATTATGTTTGGCACAGACATTGTGGGCAGAAGGGCCTGTTCCTGTGCTGTTCTACAGTTTGCTCCATGTTTTATGAAGGCCAACACACCATTTGCCCCCTTAACTGCTATGAAAGGAATAACTCTCAATGTGTTTATGAAAACAATTGTCATAGGAAGACATCTATGATGATCGACCTGCTGGTTCCACTGTTCCCTTCTCTGTATCCCTTCGATATCACCTCTTCCCCAGCCAACAATGGGCCATTATGGGCTCCGCACTTCCTTGGTCATCTGTCGCTGGTCCCGATTTGATCTGGCCTTTACCTACCTCCAGTTCCCACCTCCCACCCCCCCCCCCCCCCCCCCCCCCCCCCCCCCACACCTCCACACCTCCACACCTCAGTCTGAAGAAGGATCCCAACCCGAAACATCACCCATCATTTTTCTCCAGAGACACTGCCTGACTCATAAAGTTACTCCAGAACCTTGTGTCCATCTTCGATATAAACCAGCACTTGCAGGTCCCTCCTACACATATAAGATGATCGGTAGCTGAGGCCCTGACGGCAGGTACCTGGTCTTTTAAGGACGTGATCTAGTGAAGTAATGAGGGAGTTGATTAGAGTCGGTATCATGGGTTATGGGGAGAAGGCAGGAGAATGGGGTTCGGAGGGAGAGATAGATCAGCCACTATTGAATGGCGGAGTAGACTTGATGGGCTGAATGGCCTAATTCTGTTCCTATCTCTTATGAACTTACGAACTTATGAGTGTTTCCCTGTCTATGGAGTCATTTCCCAGAGATGCTACTGAATTGGACATCAGATGATCGTAGGGTTTTAATCAAAACACCATTTGAATGGGGCTGGGGGCAACGTTTGCTGGACATCTTTCGACTGACCTCATTCATTCGGCTAATGGCCATCAGAGCGGATTATGATTAGATTGACTATTTCTGCCACTTGCAAAATAGTTAGCTTCAGCATAGTATCCTCTTCTGGGTCGATGCCATCAAATTGCGTTCTCCTTGACTTCAGCTTTTACGATTCAAAGTCCAATCCCCGCCATACTCCAGCCATAACAACATTGATCGAGCACCATTAAAATCAATTGACATTAATTTTAAAAGTGTTATTTATTTTGCTAATGTTTGGGTTAATGGAGGTGTTAAATAATTAATATAGAATCATCAACAATCTAGTTAGTCGCTGATGGATTTTCTTTATTTTTTCAGCGATTTTTATAAGTGCACTCTGGCATAATTTCACTGAAGGAGGCAATAAATATCTTGCAATGGAAAAATATTTCCAATAAAAATCAAATCCAGTTTAACCCTTAGAAAGCACAAACACTCGCTAACACATTCCATGACGTAACCAAATTGTAGATTTCTGAATCTGTTTCCTGTTAAAATAGATAATAGACAATAGGTGCAGGAGTAGGCCATTTGGCCCTTCGAGCCTGCACCGCCATTCAATGTGATCATGGCTGATCATCCACAATCAGTACCCCGTTCCTGCCTTCTCCCCATATCCCCTGACTCCGCTATCTTTAGCTCAATATTCTTATTTTAGACGTTAAGTTTATAAGTCGTAGGAGCAGAATTAGGCCATTCGGCCCATCAAATGTACTCCATCGTTCAATCATGGATGATCCAGCCTTCCTTTACAACCCCATTCTCCTGCATTTAGACTTTGGACTTTAGAGATACATCGCGGAAACAGGCCACTGAGCCCAGGCCAACGAGCGACCATCCCGTACACTAAATTACATACAGTAGGGACCATTTTATTTTTACATTTTACTGGAGCCAATTAACCTGCAAACCTGCTCGTCTTTGGAGTGTGGGAGGAAACCGGAGCACCCGGAGAAAACCCACATGGGGAGAACGTACAAACTCCGTGCAGACAGCACCAGTAGTCAGGATCGAACCTGGGTCTCTGGTGCTATAAGGCAGCAATTGTACCGCTGCACCACCGGGCCGTCCATTGTCACTTATTATCACTCGTTGGGTGGCACAGTGGTTCGATTCTGACTACGGGTGCTGTCTGTACGGAGTTTGTAACCACGACCACGTACGCAGTTTGTAACCACGACCACGACCACGAGTTTGTAACCACGACCACGACCACGAGTTTGTAACCCTGTGACCACGTGGGTTTTCTCCGGGTGCTCTGGATTCCTCCCACACGCCAAAGACGTGCAAATTTGCAGGTTAATTGGCTTCTGTAAAATTGTAAATTGTCCCAGGATAGCATTGGTGTATGGGGCCGAAGGGCCTGTTACCACACTATATCTCTCACGTCTAAAGTCAAAATCACAGTTGAATTATTTCTTGGCTTTGAAACAGTGCATATAATGTGTTCTAAATTTTTGCTTCCTTTACAAGCAGTTGTCTTGGCACTGACCAAATGCTTGTCTCTGATGACTGCCTTCAGATTCGGCCGTCCCTGTGTTTGCCCACCCAGGGATGTTAAACAGCCCACCTCCTCTATAAATGTGGTACCCAGCCAATATTCCACTCCAGGTGCCTCCGGCTCCCATTTCATCTCACAGCTGCAGGAACTTGCTCCCACTGGGATCCGATGACAGTCCTTCACCCTCTGTTAAAGAGCAGAATCGAGTTTAGTTTATTGTCACATGCACCGAGGTACAGTAAAAAGCTTTTACTGCGTGCTAACCAGTCAGCGGAAAGACAATACATGATTACGATCGAGCCATCCACAATGTACAAATATATTATAAAGAGAACAATGTGATTAACATTTAGTGCAAGATAAAGCCAGTAAAGTCCGATCAAAGATAGTCTGAGGGTTAGCAATGAGGTAGATAGTAGTTCAGGACCGCTCTCTAGTTGTTGGTAGGATGGTTCAGTTGCCTGATAACAGCTGGGAAGAAACTGTCCCTGAATCTGGAGGTGTGCGTTTTCACACTTCTGTGCCTTTTGCCCGATGGGAGAGGGGGGAAGAAGGAGTGGCCAGGGTGCGACTTGTCCTTGATTATGTTGCTGGCCTTGCCGAGGCAGAGTGAGGTGTAAATGGAGTCAATGGAAGGGAGGTTGCTTTGTGTGATGATCAGGGCTGCGTCCAAATTTCTCTGCAATTTCTTTCAAAATAAACATAAAACCACCCTTGCTTAATGATTAAGGGTGTCAGGGGTTATGGGGAGAAGGGGTTGAGAGGGAAAGATAGATCAGCCATGACTGAATGGTGGAGTAGACGTGATGGGCTGAATGGCTTAATTAATTCTGCTCCAATAACTTATGAACATGAAGAGTTTAGACCCAGCCTCACAGGGCATGTGATTATGAGAGTTTCTTCATGAGGATGATGAGGAAAAATTGTTTCCATTGGCAGAGACTTAGTAACCAAAGAATGTAGCTCCAAGATATTCCGGAAAAGAGGGAAGGTTTAAATTAGGATCATTTATGTTTAAAAGTAAATGATTACAATCTGGTGTTGCACTAACTGGAAGAATGGTAGATAGTGACACAGATAGAGGATGGGGTGGCACTGTGGTGCAGCTGGTGGAGGGTAGTTTATGTTTAGAGAAACAGTGCGGAAACAGGCACTTCAGCCCACTGAGTCTGTGTCAGCCACCGATCACCCTGTACACTGCCACTCTCCTACACACTAGCGGGCAATTTACAATTTACAGAAACCATTTTAACCTGCAAACCTGCACGGCTTTGGAGTATTGGAGGAAAACAGAGCACCAGGAGACAACCCACAGGAGAAGGTACATTCTCCGCACAGGTAGCACCCGCAGGCAGGATTGAACCCGGGTCTCTGGCACTGTAAGGCAGCAACTCTGTTACCTTAATACAAGGGAAGCTGTAAATGCATTGGACCTATATGGACGAATTGCATTCAGAAGTTTATTGGACCTATATCTAGAATTGGTGGGTTCCCTTGTAAGGAATGGCTGGACTGTCTAGACTGGCATTTGCCAAAGTTTAGAAGAGTGACCACGGACTTCAATCTCAATTTTAAAAATGCCCAATGACTTGGCCTCCACCGTTATCTGCGGCTCCATTCATTTCAAGGAGACAAATGGCTGCAAAAATGATCGAATAACCTTCAGATAATTTACATATTTTGAATTAATTGAGTTAATTTAAAAGTAATTAATCGAGAACCTAAAATAATTCAAATTTTTAAAAGCTTTCCTAACATTTTATAATATTTTAATATTCCTAAAATAATAACATAAAAAATGTTTAATAAAGTTTTTAATTTTTTAATAGCATTTTTAATGGCATGATTAATTTTTAATAGGTTTTGAAGATTTTTCAGTGTTTGTTAATGTCAGGGACAGGCGTAATCTTTCGGCAGTTTCGACAGCAGATGAGTGTGGGGACATGGCTTAACCAGCTGTCTGGTTAACACCTTCCTGGTGACCAAGCTTTCTATTTATGATGGAAAGACCGCTCACCGATCAGGAGAGTGGGTGCAAGGAGACGGTGACGGTGGCAGACGCTGGACAAAGGGCCCGGTGAGAGGAACCAGGGGGGGTCTTACCTTCCATGCTGTCGAGGTCGGCTGCGGGAGGAACCCCCCAAGGAACAAAGGCTGAAGAGGTGCGTGGGAAGGAACTGCAGATGCTGTTTTAATCCGAAGATAGACACAAAAAGCTGGAGTAACTCAGCGGGACAGGCAGCATCTCTGGAGAGAAGGAATGGGTGACGTTGCGGGTCGAGACCTTTCTTCAGACTAGTTAGGGATAAGGGAATCGAGAGATATAGATGATGATGTAGAGAGATAAAGGACAATGAATGAAAGTTATGCAAAAAGGTAATGATGATAAAGGAAACAGGCCATTGTTAGCTGTTTGTTATGAGAAAACGGGAAGCTAGTGTGACTTGGGTGGGGGAGGGATGGAGAGAGAGAGAATGATGGGGCTATCTGAAGTTAGAGAAATCAATATTCATATCACTGTGCTGTAAGTTGCTCATGCAAAATATAAGATGCTGTTTCTCCAATTTGCGTTTGCAGAATTTACAGAAGGCTGAAGAGGGCGAGGTGTGAAGAGGGATGATGGTTTACGAGATGACCAAAATGGAGGAGACGGCTGCAACGGGCCTTTGTGGACAGCTGTTGCAAATGCCGCCAAAATGGTGCCTCTTGCATATGGACTCAGTAGGCTGCACTGTGCATTCTGCACTAACGGTTCATGTACGGGGATAGTATTGCTGAGCTGGATGCAACAAAAGATTCACTGCACCCAGTACAGGTGACAATAAAGAAACCGTTGACCATTGGCCATGGACCGAGTCGTCAGTGCATCAGACGGGAGCAGCGTGGATCTCCACTCAAGGGTCTGATCGTATGAACACACGGCACTGAACCTACATGGGTAAGAAGGAACTGCAGACGCTGGTTTACACCGAAGGTAGATACAGAATGCTGGAGTAACTCAGCAGGCAGGCAGCGTCTCTGGAGAAAAAGAGGAGGTGATGATTCGGGTCGAGACCGTTCTTGAGACTGAAGCCTGATGAAGGAAGTCTGATGAAGGGTCTTGACTCAAAACGCCACCTATTCCTTTTCTCCAGAGATGCTGCCTGACCCCTGAGTTACTCCAGTTTTTGGTGTATTTCTTTACTGACCCTATATGTTTAGTTTAGTTTAATTTAGTTTATTGTCACGTGCAGCAAGGTACAGTGAAAAGCTTTTTGTTTGGTGCTATCCAGTCAGCAGAAAGACTATACATGATTACAATCAAGCCATCCACAGTGTACAGATACACAGGATGGAGGGAATGACGTTTAGTGCAAGGTAAAGTCCAGTGAAGTCTGATTAAAGATAGTCCAAAGTTATTGTACTTATTTATGACAATAATCTTACTGACCTGTATGCAGAAAAATAATTTTGCTGTACCTTGGTACACATGAAAATGAAGATATAATTGAACCATTGAATGAGGCCATTTGGCCATTGAGTCTGCTCCGTCTTACGATCATCTTCCCATCTGAACCCCATACTCCTGCCGTCTCCCCATAACCTTTGACACCCTCACTAATCAAGAAACTATCAATCTCAGCTTTAAAAAGGCCCAACTACTTGGCCTCCACAGCCGCCTGTGGCAATTAATTCCACAGATTCACCACCCACTGGCTAAAGAAATTCCTCCTCATCTCCTTTCTCAAGGGCCTGTCTCACTTTCACGAGGTAATTCACGAATTCTCCCGAGTTTTCCCCTGGATTCAAACTCGCAGAATGTCCGTAACGAGTCCGTAGGATGCCGTAGGACTTTGTAGATATATGGTAGCGGCTCGTTATGCCAGCCGTGGGTACTCGTGGCATCGGGTAGGTCAGGATGTTTTTTCCAGCCCGATAAAAAATGTCCACGATTAAAAAAATGGTTGGGATGAAAGAAATTGCAACTTTTTACTCATAAGGAGGACATCGATATAGTTGTGGGAATTCATAGACATACTCGTAGGAGTTCGTGAACATAGTCGTGGAAGATCGTAGGAGTCCGTAGATTACCACGATCTTGATTTTTTTTTTTTTAGGTCCTTTAAACTCGGCAGTGGTTTTGAATTAAGTTGTGAAAGTGGGACAGGCCCTTAAAGGTACCTCCTTTTATTCTGAGGCCGTGGTCCCTGGTCCTAGACTCACCCACTGGTGGAAACATCCTCTTGACATGCAGTCGACCCAGGCAATAATGTTACCTATTGGCTCAAAGTTGACTCCAAGTAATCACACCATCTTGTTCATGGAGAGGCTACGTTGTACCTACACACTCCTCACCTGTTATTCCATTTAATCTCTAACACAATTTGACTAATATGTGGAATTTGGCATTCTAGAAATACACCAAAGAATTTGGAAATAATGCATGAATCAATAAAAGGCTTCCAGTCTAAGAAGCCATCCCTTTCTATCGGTCAGTGAAAATCATAAATAGATTCACAGAGCGGTAAAGCGTATGATGAAGGCACAAGATGAAGACACAAGATTCATGCAGATGCTGGAATCTTGTGTAGAACGTGAAGTGCTGGAGTAACTCAACTTGTTGGGCAGTATTTGGTTTAGTTTAGTTTAGTTTAGTTTAGAGATACAGCTCAGAAACAGGCCCTTAGGCCCACCGATTCCGTGCCGACCAGCAATCCCTATACACTAGCACTATCCCACACACTAATTTACAATCTTTTACCAAAGGCTATTAACCTACAAACTTTGTAGTGCGGGAGAAATCCGGAGCATCCGAGGGAAATCCACACGTTCACAGGGAGAACGTACAAACTCCATACAGACAGCACCCGTAGCAAGGATCGAACCTGGGTCTCCGGCGCTGCGCCACCGTGTGACGGAGGACGTTTCAGATCAGGACCCTTCTTGAGGCCATTCGGCCCATCTTGACTGTACCAGCTCTTTGTACGAGTCATCCCATGAAACTATTTCCCACCCTTTACCGACAAATGCTTTCCCTATGGGTTTTTTATGGCAGGCTGATCAAAGGGAGTCGATGAGAGAAATTTTCCCGCAATTATCTCCCGGTGCACATGCCTGTATCTGGGAAAAATCCCAAGTGGATACAGTTGTGTAGAACTTCCCTCAGCTGAATACTCTTGGGGATCACCTCATCAAGTCTAAGGGACAGCAAGACTCTGTTTGGGAGAGAGGGATAGCGGGCAGTAAGATATTTTACTTCATTTAATTTAGTTTAAATGCTCTCAATTGCATGTGTGTTTGCCTGTGTTTTTATTTCTCTACCTTTTATCTGTGTTGTCCTCCTGATTCAATATTACTGATTGGATGCCTCGTTGTCACCTTCTCCTCAGCTAACAGTGAGACCATTCTACATTTCCTTGATCATCGTCCACTTTGATCTGTGTTTTCACACCTTACCCATCCATTCTCTGTGTCTCCCTCCCCCCTCACTCTCAGTCTGAAGAAGGGTTTCGACCTGAAATGTCACCCATTCTTTCTCTCCAGAGATGCTGCCTGTCCCACTGAGTTATTCCAGCATTTTGTGTCTGTCTTCAGTGTAAACCAACATCTGCAGTTCCTTCCTACACATTTTATATGTTTTAGTTTAGTTTAGTTTAGTTTAGTTTAGAGATACAGCGCGAAAACAGGCCCTTTAGTCCACCGAGTCCGTGCCGACCAGCCATCTCCGCACACTAACACTATTCTACACACTAGGGACAATTTACAATTTTACCAAGCCAATTAATCAACAAAACCTGTACGTCTTTGGACTGTGAGAGGAAACCGAGCATCTGGTGAAAACCTACGTGAACATGGGGAGAAAGTACAAACTCTGTACAGACAAGCACTTGTAGACAGGATCAAACCCTCTGGTGCTGTGAGGCAGCATCTCTACTGCTGCATCTCTACCGTTTTAATCATTTTTTATTTGTTTTTTTACAGCAGATCACCAATAAATGAAGCAAGAATTTCATTGTTCTGGTCCCGATGCCTACTACACTCGATACGCTAATCTGAATGTCAAAAACCCATGGAGTCCAGGGGCAGGGCCATATAGTGTCGGAGGGTCATACAGCATGGAAACTGGCCGTTCGGCCCAACTCCTCCATGCCGACCAAGATGCCAAACTAAGCTGCTCCTACCTGCCCGCCTTTGGCCTAAATCCTTCTAAATCTTTCCTACTGATTTACCCATCCAAATGTCTGTTAAATGTTGTTAGAGTACTTGCCTCAACTACCTCCTTTACTTTAGACTTTAGGCTTTAGAGACTCATCGTGAAAACAGGCCTTTTGGCCCACAGAGTCAGTGCGGACCAGCGATCACCCCTTACACTAACACTATCCAACACAATAGGTACAATTTTAATGAAGCCAATTAATCTACAAACCTGTACGTCTTTGGAATGTGGGAGGAAATCGGAGCATGCAGAGAAAACCCACGTGGCCAATACAATACAATACAATACAATACAATACAATACAATACAATACAATACAATACAATACAATACAATACCATTTATTTGTCATTTGAACCTCACATGAAGTTCAAACGAAATTTGGTTTCTGCAGCCATACAAGAAAAGAACCAAGACACACACCAACACAATTTACACAAACATCCATCACAGTGCGTCTCCTCCTCACTGTGATGGAAGGCAAAGTCTTGTCTCTCCCCTGCTCTCCATTCCTCTCCCGAAGTCAAAGTCAAAGCCTCCAGCGGGCGCTAGCAAGTCCGCAGCCATTTAAAGCCGCGCCGGGCGATGTAAGGCCCCGCTCCAGGTCACTCTCAACCCCGCAATTCGAGCGGGAGAAGTCGCCGTTGCCGGTGCCCCGCAAAGCAGTCTCCCACCGGGGACCCGCGAGCTCCCGGTGTCACCATCCACCGGAGTCGGGTCGCAGCAGCGCGCCACCACAACTCTCCACGCTCCGAAGCTGACGATGGTAGGTCCGCAGATCCGCAGGCTCCGTGACTTGAGCTGTCGTTCCGGTTGGAGGCCGCTTCACGGTGCGTAGGCCCCAACGGCAACGGAGACCCGACAGGGAAAAGGTCGGGTCCCCGTACAGGGAAAAGATTTAAAAGTTTCCCCCACCCACCCCCCGCCCCCCACACATACACAGTCAAAAACCACCACAAACTTTACACTCTACAGGACAATAAAATAAAAAAAGACAGACGGACTGCAGAGGCCGCTGCGACGTCAGTCGCGCCACCAATCCAACCCAGGGAGGTCACAGGGAGAACGTACAAGCTCCATACAGTCAGCATCTGTAGTCAGGATTGAACCTGGATCACTGGCGCTGTAAGGCAGGGACTCTACCACTGCACCACTGTATTACTCCTCTGGCACATTGTTTCCTATACCCACTATCCTCTGTGTGAAATTGTTGCCCCTAAAGTTCCAATTCTATCTTTCCCCTCTCATCTTAAAACTCCGTCTGCTAGTTCTTAACATCACCCCTGGAGGGGAGCTTCGACCGCCGGCCCTGCAGACTGCGGTGCTTCCGGCTGCGGCACGGCAGGTACTTTAAAACTTTGACCGCCGGCCTGCGGCCTACACCAGCCTGAAGCCGCGGTCTCTGGTTGGGAAGAGCCGATCCTGGGCTCACCTTGACTTTGACTTTGTCCCTTATCATCTGGACGCCCGCAGCAACGGCTGTGGAGGGTGGAGGTCCCGACCACGGGGGAAAATGGAGGAGGACTGGCCAAGCTCTGTGCCTTCCACCACAGTGATGAATGCTGTGGTGGATGTTTGTGTAGATTTTTTATTGTGGTTGTGTCCTTTATTACTGTACCGCTGCTGGCAACCCAAATACCACCGACCTTGGTTGTGTGGCAATTAAATTATATCATTATATCTTGATCACCTACCCTGAAGAAATGCATTCACACTATCGATCCCCCTCATGATTTTAAACACCTTAACCAGATTTCCCCTTAAGGGCCTGTCCCACTTGGACGTCATTTGCACGTAATTTACGCAACATCATTTACGCGTCACGACGCACGACGTGTGCACGGTGCACATTACGCGCCCATGGTGCGTGGTGACGTAGGCAGTGACGCACAGTCACGCACGGTGCCCCAGGATTTTGGGATGTACAAAATCTTCACGCGCCATCTGCATGACGCGCAAATGACACCCAGGTGGGACAGGCCCTTTAGTCTCCTGCACTACGAGGAATAAAGTTCTAGTCTGCCCATCCTCTCCCAATAGCTCAAGCCCTCGTGTCCTGGCAACTTTCTCGTAAATTTCCACTGCACGTTCAATGTCGTCCCTCATAGCAGAGTGCCCAAAACGGAACACAATATTCCATTTATACACCTCTATAAGATCACCGCTCAGCTTCCTGTGCTCCAAGGCATAAAGCCCAAGCCTGCCCAACCTCGCCCTACAGCTCAGGCACTCGGGTTCTGAATGTTACTCGTGAGGCCAATTCTACATTATTCAAGCATGAAAAGGACATAAAATATCTGATACATTCACCTTCACAAGTTATAGGAGTAGAATTAGGCCATTCGGCCCATCGAGTCTACTTCGCCATTCAATCAAGGATGATTTCTGCTACCTAATCCCATTTTCCTGCTTTCTCCCCATAACCTCTGACACCCATACTAATCAAGAATCTATCTATCTGTGCCTTAAAATTATCCACTGACTTGGCCTCCACAGCCTTCTGCGGCAAATAATTCCACAGATTCACCACCCTCTGACTAAAGAAATTCCTCCCCATCTCTTTCCTACAAGAACATCCTTTAATTCTGACGTTATGACCTCTAGTCCTAGACCCTCCCACTAGTGGAAATATCTCCAGCTCCACTCTATCCAAGCCTTTCACTCTACTGTATGTTTCAATGAAGTACCCCCTCATCCTTCTAAACTCCAGCAAGTAGGCCCAGTGCCGTCAAACGCTCATCATATGTCAATCTTCTGCCTCGTTGAAGATCCTTGAGTTACTGGGCCACTCAGAAAGGCTGGTTTGCCGGTAGTAAGGACCACATGAGTGGCTGTGGATAGAGAGGGTGTTCTGTTTGTCCAGGATAAAATGGTGCACGGAAGATTCATGAGAATGTTGGCAGGACTGGAGGGCCTGAGCTACAGGGAGAGGGTGAGCAGGCTAGGACTTTACACCTTGGAGTGCAGGAGGATGAGGGGTGGCCTTGGGGAGCTGTAACACACCATGAGAGGAATAGATAGGGTAAATGCACGGTCTTTTATCCAAGATAGGGGAATCATGAACCACAGGACAGGTTTAAGGTGAGAGGGGCTAGATTTAATAGGCACCCAAAGGGTACCTTCTTCAGAGTGGTGGTACTATGGAATTGGGTATAGAGAGTGGAGGTTATTGGGTATGGAGGTTGGGACATTATATTAATAGTAGTACAAGGCATTAGTGAGGCTGCATTTGGAATATTGTGTTCAGTTTTGGACAACCTGCTACAAGAGGCAGGGGCCGGGGAACATTTTTGTAAGTCGGGGGGCTGAGCGATCACTGATCACTGGCCTCGGGGATACCTGGTGAGGGAGCGGGGGGAGGGTGTGGGAGGGTGGCACAATTATTATTTTTTGTTGTTGCACGACCTCCAAAAACTGGGGGATAATACAGGCCACCCCCCAACTCAAACAGTGGGGGGAGATATCCCCCACCGCCCACCTCCCCCTCTCTCTCTCTCTCTCGGGGGGGACTATCTCTGGCCCCACCCTCCCTCCCTTCCACCCGGCGGCTAATCACAGAGCTTCGTTCACTGCCCCATATCTCGACTGTGAACCGCGCTGTGATTGGCCGTTGAGCAGAGGGGGGGGGGGGAGGGTTTTGGGGGGCAGTGGGTTTCCGCCACGGCTGGTCGTGGTTTTGCCACGCTCACTGTGCGCTTGTTCTGAGATTCTGGATGTCGTAAGCCCTCACAAGAAGAGAAAAAAATACGTCTGCGGGCCGGATAATTTCGGGTTATGAAGCATGTCCCGCCAAAAAAGTGGAGGGGCTGCAGCCCCCCCCCCCCCCCGGCCCCCCAGGTTCCGCGGCCCATGAGAGGGATGATATTGAGCGAATGACCTTGTAGAGGTGTATAACATCATGAGAGGAATAGATAGGGTGAATGCACAGAGTCTTCTACCCAGAGTAGGGGAATCGAGAACTGGAGGACGTATGTTTAAGGTGAGGGGAAACGATTTAATAGGAACCTGGGGGTAACATGTTTACACAAAGGGTGGTAGGTGAATGAAACAAGCTGCCAGAGGAGGTAGTTGAGGCAGGTATTATAACAAATTTAAGAAACATTTAGGCAGGTATATGGATTGGACAGGTTTAGATGATTATGGGCCCAATGGTGGGACTAGTGTAGGTGGGGCATGTTGGTTGGTGTGGGCAAGTTGGGCCGAAGGGCCTGGTTCCACACAGTGTCAGTCTATGACGGGGTTACAGTACACTCTTTGCTGGGTAGTTCATTTAAAAAAGGACTTTGGTGCCACTTGATGAAAGCCTCAAAGAATGTAAAGCATAGACAGCTTTTGTTGTAATAACTAGCCCACAGAGCTGCAACCTTACAGTGCCAGGGATCCGGGTTTCTCCTGACCTTGGGTGCTGTCTGTGTGGAGTTTGCGCGTTCTCCCTGTGACCACGTGGGTTTGCTCGGGTTTCCACCCGCACCCCAAAGGCGTGCGAGTTTGCAGGTTAATTGGCCTCAGTCAGTAAGGATTGGATGAGAAAGTGTGTGAGAAATATTAGAACTAGTGTAAACGGGTGATCAATGGTCGTCGTGGACTCAGTGGGCCGAAGCCAAATCCCAAACCAAACACCACACGTTTAACAAATAAACATAAACTAAACAAACACTGCACAGTGCAGTCACGGTGGTGCAGCGGTAGAGTTGCTGCCTTACAGCGAATGCAGTGCCGGAGACCCGGGTTCGATCCTGACTACAGGTGCTGTCAGTATGGAGTTTGCACGTTCTCCCCGTGATCTGCGTCTGTTTTCTCCGAGATCTTCGGTTTCCTCCCACACTCCAAAGACGTCCAGGTTTGTATGTTAATTGGCCTGGTAAATGTAAAAATTGTCCCTAGTGGGTGTAGGATAGGGTTGATATGCGGGGATCGCTGGTCGACGCTGTTCCCGCCCTGTATCTGTAAACTAAACTAAACTAAACTACACTGCACAAACATTACTCACTCGGTCTGTTCTACATTATTCTGGCTTGAGAAGGATATAAATGCCTGATAAATTCAGTCAGTTGCAAGACCACTCATGCATATAACAACTGATCTCTGGTGGCATTGCAGAGCGGAGGAATGAAGGCCAAGTGTAGCCTCCATATCAGGTAGGGGATAATTGCTCCTGGGTGTGTAGATGTAATTCAGTCACTCTACCAGCCCGAGGGCTCGATGCATACGGACAACGACACACAAGTAGTCTCCACTGCAGATGTAAACAGTTATTATGTGGGAAGGTGACAGGGAATGCATGCAAACCTTAGATTTATTAAATACTATTTATGGATTGAAACTGTAAAGGTAGGAAGCAGAATATCAGAAACTCTCATATTTTTGAGAACGGCATGGTTGCGCAGTGGTAGACTTGCTGTCTTACAGCGCTAGAGACCCGGGTTCGATCCTGACTAAGGGTGCTGTCTGTATGGAGTTTGTACGTTCTCCCTGTGTCCGCGTGGGTTTTCTCCGGGCGCTCTGGTTACCTCCCACACTCCAAAGATGTGCAGGATTGTAGGTTAATTCAATTGACTTTGAATTGTCCCGAGTGTGTAGGATAGTGTTAGTGTACGGGGTGATCGCTGGTCAGCCTGGACTCGGTGGGCCGAAGGGCCTTTTTCAACACTGTATCTCTAAAGTAAAGTCTAAAGTCATGGTCTGAAGAAGGGTCTCGACTCGAAACGTCACCCATTCCTCTCCAGAGATGCTGCCTGACCCGCTGAGTCACTCCAGCTTTTTGTGTCTAGCTTCGGTGTAAACCAGCATCTGCAGTTCCTCCCTACACTCTAAAGCAAAGGTGACGTCTCAACATAGGATTACAGAGATAGCTATTGAACATTATACCACAGGAGAACAAGAACTCTCACTTGTACACGAGTTAGAATCATTCCAACACAGGAGGCCATTCGGCCCATTGAGACGACACCAGCATTTACCTTCCTTCAGAAGGGAGTCAGGAGATAATCACATTGAAGTGGGTCTGACTGACATAAAGGCCAAGGACGATAGTAACAACGGCGGATTTACATCTCTGAAGGACATTGATGAATCAAATAGTTTCACGACCACTGTCACTAATATTGACTTCTTAATTCCAGATTTATTTAATTGAATGAACTTAAATTCCCAACTGGCTGCTGAGATTTAAACTCACGTCTCAGAATCAATCATTCTAACAATGGATACTAGTTTAGCAATCAAACCACTGTGATAATCTACTTGCTCAATATTGTCATTAAAGGGTGATTAGAGCAGGAATACACCAGTGGGCTTCAACCCAGAGCCTATATCCTGTCACTGTCTTCGCTCAATAAGGCCATACCACCATAAGACATCAGAACAGAATGAAGCCATTGTATCTACTCCGCCATTCAGCCATGGATGATTTATCATTCCCTATAAACCCCATTCACCTGCAGGAAAAATGTTCCCCATGTTGGGGGAGTCCAGAACCAGGGGTCACAGTTCAAGTGTAAGGGGTCGGCCATTTAGGACTAAAATGAGAAAAGACATTTTCACCCAGAGTTGTGAATCTGTGGTATTCTCTGCCACACAGAAAGCAGTGGAGGCCAATTCACTGGATGTATGCAAGAGAGAGATTTAGCTCTTAGGGCTAATGGAATCAAGGGATATGGGGAGAAAACAGGAACAGGGTACTGATTCTGGATGATCAGCCATGATCATATTGAATGGCGGTGTTGGCTCGAAGGGCCGAATGGCCTACTACTGCACCTATTTTCTATGTTTCTTTGTTTCCTGCCGTCTCCCCATAATCTTTGATGCCCTGACTGTTGTGTAATGAGGCCCATACACAAGAGCCATAACCCATAGTCTTTAATGTAACACAAGCGGAGGAAACATCACATGCTGTCGTCTCCGTGGTCAGCATCTAGTCTGACCGTGAGATGGTGAAGTACTGTATTAATAGTCCAGGGTATGGATGAAGATCCGGACTGGACTACATATGGAATGTGCAGCATGCATAATATGTGTGGTGATATGTATAGTAAAGGCAGGCTAATATGGTTAATCTACACTGACTAATCCAGAACCTATCAACCACCACTTTAAAATTACCCAATGACGGCCTCCACAACCACCTCTGACAATGAATACCACAGATTCACCACCCTAAAGAAATTCCTCGTCATCTCCATTAGAAAGGTACGTCCTTTTATTCTGAGGCTGCGCCCTCTGGTTCTAGGCTCTCCCGTTACTGGAGACATCCTTTCCACGTCCACTCTATCTAGCCCTTCCATTATAAACCTTACAAAAATAAATGTGATACAATAGCTTGTCTACAATACATTTCTACTTCCCAAACAGGCAAACTCAGCTAAATCTCCAACAGCTCCCTCCCCTCCCACTTACCCAACACTCCTTGCACCCCCTTTCTCCACTAAAAGACCATTAACCAGTTCCACAATTCGCAAGGACATATCCCTCTTGGGATCACACTGGTTTACAGCCAACAATCAGCCTCTCGGGGAACCTCCCCGTTTGAGTTCATCGGATTTGTCCTGGTTTTGTCTCTCTCTGTTTCCCCGCAAATAGTCTGAAGAAGGGTCCCGACCCGAAATGTCAACAGCCCATTTTCTCCAGAGATGCTGCCTGACCCATTGAATTGGTCATCCTTCCACACTCCAGCGAATACAGACCCAGACCCTTCAAACACTCCTCAATGATCTGATTCTCATCTTAGAGACTAAAACACATTGTCTGGGATAACAAAGAATGGCACAAAAAGGTGGAGTAGTTCAGCGGGTCAGGCAGCATCTCTATAGAAATCGGTGGCGTTTTAGGTCAAAACCCTTCCGGGATAACAATTTGTCATAGAACTAAATTAGAACTCTACTTGTTCCTCAAATTTTGCGTGGGCAGCTTACAACCCAATGGCATGAATATCGTGTAAGAAGGAACTGCAGATGCTGGTTTAAACCGAATATAGACACAAAAAGCTGGAATAACTCAGCGGGACAGGCAGCATCTCTGGAGAGAAGGAATGGGTGACGTTTCAAGTCAAGACCCTTCTTCAAAGTACACTTCTTCCCACCCTGCTTCCTGCATAAAATCTATCCCCTACTCACAATTCCTCCGTCTATGCCGCATCTGAGCCCAAGATGAGGTGTTCCATACCAAAACATCCGAGGTGTCCTCATTCTTTATGGAACAGGGGTTCCCCGCTTCCATCATAGATGAGGCCCTCACTCGTGTCTCCTCGGTACCTCGCAGCTCCACCCTTGCTCCCCCTCCCCTTAGTTGCTACAGAGACAGAGTCCCCCTGGTCCTTACCTTCCACCCCATCAGCCATCGCATACAACACATAATCTTCCAAAATGTTTGCCACCTCCAACTGGATCCCACCACTAGCCACATTTTCCCATCTCCACCCCTTTCCATCTACCGCGGAGACTGTTCCCTCCACAACTCCCTGGTTAACTCATCCCTTCCCACCCAAACCACCCCCTCGCCAGGTACCGTTCCCTGCAACCGCAGAAGATGCAACACCTGTCGCTATACCTCCTCCCTCTACGCTGTCCAGGGACCCCGACAGTCCTTTCAGGTTAGGCAGACGTTCACTTGCACCTCCTCCAACCTCATCTACTGTATCCGTTGTTCAAGATGTGGACTCTGATACATCGGCACGACCAAACGCAGACTGGGCGATCGTTTCGCGGAACACCTTCACTCAGCCCGCCTGAACCAACCTGATCTCCCGGTTACCGGACACTTTAATTCTCCTTCCCATTCCTACACAGATCTTTCTGTCCAAGCTCTCCTCCATTGTCAGAGTGAGGCTAAATGCAAATTGTATGAACAGCATCTCATATTTCGCTTGGGCAGCTTACAGCCCAGTGGTATGAATATTGATTTCTCTCACCAGGTAGCCCCGGCATTCCCTATCTCTCTATCCCTCCCCCACCCAAGTCACACCAGCTTCTCATTTTCACCCCACAAACAGCAAACAATGGCCTATTTCCTTTATCATCGTTTACTTTTTTGCTTATCTTCCATTCATTGTTCTTTATCTCTCCACATCACCGTCTATATCTCTCGTTTCCCTTTTCACTAACTTCACTAAGTCTGAAGAAGGGTCTCGACCCGAAACGTCACCCATTTCTTCTCTCCAGAGATGCTGCCAGTCCCGCTGAGTTACTCCAGCTTTTTGTTCCTATCTTTGGTGTGAATATCATCTTCTCTAGCTGTAACCTTTGCTTTCCCTCTCTCATCACCCCTCACTCTTCCTAATTCTCTGACTAGTTTTACTGTCCTCCATGATTACATTTTACTCATTGTGACCTTAGGCTCCCTTCGGTCATGGCTGACCATGGGTGTCTCCAGGACGCCTGTGCGTGACTTTGTTTAACGTGGGGAGACTGGTGCACAGACAGCCACCACATGGTCCTTGACAGATCTGGGTCAGGATCCAATGGCATGGAGTCCAAGACGACCGGAACAGCCTTCATCCGCCTTCCCAGCCGTTGTGACGCTCCACTAAAGTCAGCCATCATCCTCCGCCTGTTCCACCGTTGAGGTCTTGGTTGGATTGCTCTTTGTCAGAGTCCTCCCCCTTGACCTTACCGCCATGGGTGGCCCTACCAGGAGCATAGCTCCAGACGGCATCGCTCTCAGGATCTCAGGACCACACAAGCTTCTCCATCACGACAAGGTGACAATCATCGGAGAAGTATTCCAGGGAGAGGCATACTCATTGTATGCCTCGTTTATACCTTCCCGTCAGCTAACAATGATCCATTCTACTTTTTCCTTAATCCTCATCCCCTTTGATGTCTCGTTTTCACACCTTACCCTTCCTTATCTCTATGCCTCCCTCTCTCCTGACTCTCAGTCTGAAGGAGGGTCACGACCCGAAACATTACCCATTCCTTCTCTCCAGAGATGCCGCCTGTCCCACTGAGTAACTCCAGCATTTTGTGTCTATATTCCAGAGGTTGCATTGATTGCTTGAGTCATTAAACTATATCCCGTCTGACTCCTTCGGCATTTACCCGATGGAGAGCAGGGAATGTTTGCATGAATCACGACCAATTCTTGTACTCCTCAGCTAACATGATCACCGAAACAGACCAGGGACCTTCCCAGAGGAAATAATATAAGCATGAGGGAGAATGCCTTTCAATGTTCAAAGGTTCAAAGGTTCAAAGGTTGATTTATTGTCACATACACCTAGATGTAGTGAAATTACTTTTGCCAATGCAGCACATAAAAAAGAATACAAACATAACAATAATAAATAGCTTTAACATAAAAACATCCCCCCACAATGGTTCCCATTATGGGGGAAGGCACAAAGTCCAGTCCCATCCCCAATGTCCACCCATAGTCGGGCCTATTGAGGCCTCCACAGTTGCCTCTACGGAGGCCCGATGTTCCAGGCCGTCCTCGCCGGGTGATGATGTTCCGGCGTCGGGAGAGTCCTCTCAGCGGCATGGGAACCCTGGAACGGCCGCCTCCCTACTCGAGACCGTGGCTTCCGGAGCCGACAAGGCCGCGCCGAATGGAGCTCAACTGGCGATCTCGTCGCGAGATCCCAGGCTCCCGATGTAAAGTTCAGCGCCGCCCCCCGCAGCTCCGCGATGTTTTTAACGCCGGTCCCAGCTCACCGGAGTTCCAGCGCGGCGACCCAGGCAAGGCAACGCCCGCCCCGCAATGGCGCTCCAGCGCTGCACCGCCGTCCTCACACCCGCAGCTCCGCCGCCGCTGATGCCGGTGCCGCCGCCGATGCCGCCGATGCCGGTGCCGCCGATGCCGATGTCGAGGCTCCGGGCGGTCCCCTCGCTCCTCGGACCCGCAGCTCCGCAGCCGCCGCCGCCGATGCTCCGGGCGGTCCCCTCAGGAAATACCGCTCCAGGCCCGCTGGTAGGCCGCGAGGACGGGTCGAAAGTGCAGCCCAGAGAAAAGCTGCATCTCCGACCAGGTAGGGACCCTGAAAATTAGTTTCCCCCTTCCCCCCCCTCCCCACACATAAAAAAGCTAGAACTCCTTAAAAACAAAACACTAAACTAACTAAAAATAAGAAAAAATAAATGAAAAACAGACAGCTGCAGGCTAGGCAGCCATACCCCCTACAGGTCGGCGCCAGTATGTTGAGGTGTGGACTTCCATGTATCGGTGAGACCAAGTGCAGGATGTTTCGCTGAACACCTTGCTCAGTCTGCCTGGGCCTGCGTGATCACCCAGTTGTGAAACATTTTAACTCCCCTTCTCATTCCCACACTGACCATTCTGTCCTAGGCCTCCTCTGTTGCCAGTGAGGCCACATATAAATTGGAGGAACAGCAACTCATATTTTGCTTGGGCTGCTTACAACCCAGGGGTAAGAATGTTGAATTCCCCAAGTAAAACTTGCATCCTCTCTCTCTCCGTCCCTGCCCCACCCTAGTCAACGTTCTGGTTTTACTGTCAACATGTTGAATTCCACTGTTTGTATAAAGGGCCTGTCACACTTTCACAAACTAACTCACGACCTCTGCCGAGTTTGCCCTTGACTCATACTCACAGCATGGTCATCACGAGGTCGTAGGAGGTCGTAGCAGGCCGTGATGCTAGTCGTAGGTACTCGTGGCATCAAGTAGGTCGGGGCGTTTTTTCTAGCATGATGAAAAATGTCCACGAGTAAAAAAGGTTGTGAATTAGGTCATGAAATTGTGACAGGCCCTTAACTCATTATCATCTATCCCTCAGCTAACAATGGACCATTGTGGGCTCCACAATTCCTTGATTATCCTTGTTTTCTGCATATCCTCCATTTATTTTTCCCAAGTGCCGTCTATATCTCATGTTCCCCTTTCCCCTGACTCTCAGTCTGAAGATGGGTCTCGACCCGAAACGTCACCTATTCCTTTTCTCCAGAGATGCTGCCTGATCCGTTGAGATGCTCCAGCATTTTGTCTGTCTTCTCATCAACTGCATCTCCTCCAATAGACCAACAGACGGATTCTCATCAAAGGGACTTAAGCACATGAAACGATAGGTGAGACTTTACCCAAAATTGGGCACAGTGATCTTAAAACAAGTGCAAAACAACTTTTATGAGCATTTAAATGTGCAAAATTATTTAATTTCCAGGCAAATCCATTTTTTGATTTCGCTGAAGATGGACACAAAATGCTGGATTAACTCAGCGGGACAGGCAGCTTCTCTGGAGAAAATGGATGGGGACTTTTCGGGTCAGGACCCTTCTTCGGACATTTGGGAGGGAAGGGTAACAAGAAGCCGGAAAAAAATAGGATCAGGAGTAAATTTAGAAAGGAGTCGGATGGATATTCTGGGACTTGTAAAAGAAGCTGTTTCACCCTGCGGCAGCTCGTTCCATACATCTTACATGCTTTGTGTATAAAAGTTACCGCTCAGGTTCTATTGAGTTACCCCTCACTTTAAACCCATGTCCTCTCGTTCTTGGATTTGCTACTCTGGGTAAAAGACTCTGTGCATTTACCCGATCTATTCATCTCATAATAGAAACATGAAAATACAGAAAATAGGTGCAGGAGGAGGCCATATGGCCCTTCGAGCCAGCACCGTCATTCATTGTGATCATGTCTGATCAACCACAATCAGTAACCCGTGCCTGCCTTCTCCCCAAATCCCATGATTCCGCTAGCCCCTAGAGCTCTATCTAACTCTCTCTTAAATTCATCCAGTGAATTGGCCTCTACCTCCTTCTGTGGCAGAGAATTCCACAAATTCACAATTCTCTGGGTGAAAATGTTTTTTCACATCTCAGTTTTAAATGGCCTCCCCTTTATTCTTAGACTTTGGCCCCTGGTTCTGGAATCGCCCAACATTAAGAACATTTTCCCTGCATCTAGCTTGTCCAGTCCTTTTATAATTGTATACGTTTCTATAAGATCTCCTCTGATCCTTCTAAATTTTAGTGAATGCAAGCCCAGTCTTTCCATTCTTTCCTCATATGACAGTCCCGCCATCCCGGGAATTAACCTCGTGAACCTACGCTGCACTGCCTCAATATCAAGGATGTGCTTCCTCAAGCTGGGAGAACAAAACTACACAAAATACTCCAGATGTGGTCTCACCAGGGCCCTGTACAACTGCAGAAGGACCTCTTTACTCCTATACTCAAATCCTCTCGTCATGAAGGCCAACAGGCCATTAGCTTTCTTCAGTGCCTGCTGTACCTGCATGTTTACTTTCAGTGACTGGTGTACAAGGACCACCCAGATCTCGTTGCACTTCCCTTTTTCCTAATCTGACACCATTGAGATAATAATCTGCCTCCTTGTTCTTGCTGACAAAGTGGATAGCCTCACATTTATCTACATTATACTGCATCTGCCATGCATCTGCCCACTCACTCAACCTGTCCAATCGTTCCACCTCTCACTCAATCTTATACACCTCTCTAAGATCCTCCCGTGCTCCAAGGAATAAAATGAGGTGCCATTAAACTAAAGATAGACACAAAAAGCTAGCGTAACACAGCGTGTCAGACAGCATCTCTGGAGAAAAGGAATGGGTGACTTTTTGGGTCGAGACCCTTCTTCGACCTGTGTGAAGCCTGAAGTCTGAAGAAGGGTCTCGACCTGAAACATCACCTATTTCTTTTCTCCGGAGATGCTGCCTGACCCGTTGAGTTACTCCAGTTTTTTGTGTCTATCTTCGGTTTAAACCAGCATCAGTACTTTCCTAAACATTAAACTAGCGAGTTTCATTGACTCCACGAGTGCTTTGCAGAACTTGTCAACATATTGTAGCGATCAAAGACGACTTCCAGAAACTGGTAACATGCCCAGCTGTATTGGCGAGTTCTCTTTACACCACCCCAGTTAGTCTTGGCTCCAAACAACATGAAAAAGATTTGAAATTACTCTGAACTTTTCAGGACGTTTACAAGTGCATCCTAACCAAGTTCTGCTGAAGTATTGTCACTAATGTACAGCCCAGTGGCGCAGCAGTAGAGTTATTGCCCCACAGCACCAGAGACCTGGGTTTGAATCTGACCGCGGCTGCTGTCTGTACGGAGTTCTCCCCTTGACCGCGTGGGTTTTCTCCGGGTGCTCCGATTTCCACCCACAGTCCAAAGGCGTGCAGATTTGTAGGTTAATTGGCTTCAGTAAATTGCCACTAGTTTGTTGGTCACAGGCCCATCAGCCCATTGAGCCCACGCCGCTCAGCAATCCCAGTACACCAGCACTATCCTGCACACTAGGGATAATTTACCATTTTTACCGAAGCCAAATCAAACTACAAACAGCACATCTTTTTTTTCTCCCGTTATATACGATGTTTACATATTCTGTTGTGCTGCAGCAAGTAAGAATTTCATTGTCCTTTCTCGGACATATGACAATAAAACACTCTTGACTCTTGTCTTTGGACTGTGGGAGACAATAGACAATAGACAATAGACAATAGGTGCAGGAGTAGGCCATTCGGCCCTTCGAGCCAGCACCGCCATTCAATGTGATTATGGCTGATCATCCCCAATCAGTACCCCATTCCTGCCTTCTCCCCATATCCCCTGACTCCGCTATTTTTAAGAGCCCTATCGAGCTCTCTCTTGAAAGCATCCAGAGAACCTGCCTCCATCGCTCTCTGAGGCAGAGAATTCCACAGACTCACAACTCTCTGTGAGAAAAAGTGTTTCCTCGTCTCTGTTCTAAATGGCTTACTCCTTATTCTTAAACTGTGGCCCCTGGTTCTGGACATGTTCCCCCAACATCGGGACCATGTTTCCTGCCTCTAGCGTGTCCAAGCCTTTAACACCCTTATATGGCACACTCGGGGAAATGGCACACTCGGGGAAAACCTAAGCGGTCAGAGGGAGAACGTATGAACTCCGTACAGACAGCGCCCTTGGTCAGGATTGAACCCGTGTCTCTGGCGCTGTAAAGCAGCACCTCTACCACTGCGCCACTGTGACGCCTTTGTACTTAATCTAAGATTATGTTTATGTACAGTAATACTTTGACCTAGCTGTATGCAAAAAAAAGTAACTTCACTGCAACTCGGTACATGTGACAATAAAGTTGAACCATTGAGTTGAGCTCCATTTTTTAGCTCAAATCCCTCAAGTGGGAATTAGATCCTAAATTTTCTTTTAATTGTTTTCTGATCCTACGCCCCTTGTAGTCTCTGGAACGACATTCCTCAAATTTAGGGTTGATTTTTTTAGCAACAGTTTATTCAACTGTGAAGCATTAATCATTTTGCCGTACATCTCTGTTCAGTCAGACAAGGAGAAGCAGATGCTATCAACATGGGCTTGTTGAAACCGAACCCTTAGGGTAATGAAACACCCAGCAATATTCCACACTGTCCCAGCCATTACTGAGAGGTTAAGGGATAATCCCTGTTATTACATAACGCTGCACCCTGCGTTTAAAATAACAACATTACAAAGGAAGATTGATAATTTCAAACAAAAATAAGCTGCCAAATCATATTTTGACACCTTTAGTGGTGCGATTGGAATGTGTAATTGCAATTCCCTGCTGTTGTTTCAACTAATGTCACCTCATGAAGTCTGTTACGATCTGAACAGTAGGGTTCCAAATCACACTCTGTTTAAAATATATTTTTTTGTGTGTGACCATTGTGGAGAGGAGAGCTGCCTACTTCTGGGGGAACTCAACTGTGGCATCAGTGAGCGGGGATCACTGGTTAGCGTGGACACGGTCGGCTGAAGGGCCTGTTTCTGCGCTGAGTCTCTAAACTAAACAAGAATTCTTATGGAAGTCCCTGACTGGAGCAGGTACTGATGATCCCATTTATCTCATAAGTTTGTTTTAGTTTAGAGATAAGCGCAGAAAAAGGCCCTTCGGCCCACCGAATCCGCATTGACCGGCGATCCCCGCTCACTAACACTATCCTACACACACTAGGGACAATTTTACATATATACCAACCTAATTAACCTACAAACCTGTACGTCTTTGGAGTGAGGGAGGAAATCGAAGATCTCAGAGAAAACCCACGCAGGTCACGGGGAGAACGTACAACCTCCATACAGACAGCACCTGTAGTTGGAATCGAACCCGGGTCTCTGCTGCTGAAGGCGCTGTAAAGCCCCTGTCCCACTTAGGAGACCTAAACTGCAACCTCTGGTGACCTTGCCCGCCACACAAGTTTTCCACGATGTCATCTGAGGTTTTGGTCACTCTCCCTAATGGTCGAAAGTGGTTTCCGCGTGGTCGAGGCTTCATGTAGGTTGCTCCTATTTATTCATCATAAAACCAGCCTCGACTAAAATTAGGTTGCCGTTTTAAAAATCGATAATTTTTTAGTCGCAGGTCCAGTCGAAGCCGGTTTTCTTCATAGTCGAGGAAGGTTTTCAGCATATGCGTGGGAGGTGGTAGGAGGTTGCAGGACACCTCGACCTTGATTTTATTTTGGGTGGCGGGCAAGGTCACCAGAGGTTGCTGTTTAGGTCTCCTAAGTGGGACAGGGGCTTAAGGCCGCAACTCCTCCACTGTGCCACCGTGCCACCCTTAAGTTATAGGAGGTGAGTTAGGCCATTTGGCCCACAAAGCCTTACAACGCCAGAGTCCCGGTTTCGATCCTGACAACGGGCGCTGTCTGTACAGCGTTTGTAGCTTCATCCTGTGACTGCGTGGGTTTTCTCCGGGTGCTCCGGTTTCCTCCCACACTCTGCGGAACTCCCTCAGGGTGCCCGTAGACAGGGCGTATTCCCTTTCCATCCGCACCCGGGCACGGACGTATCCCCGGAAAAGGGGCAGGCAGCCGGCTCGGGTAGAGCCCTCCACCGTCTGCCGCCTTGACTGGCCCAGGAGCAACCCAACCAGGACATCTTCAGCCCTACCCTCTCCCCTACGCACAGGATGTCCAAAGATGAGGATGGTGGGTGAAAAATGCAGCCAGAAGGCAAGGAGTAGCCCCTTTAGGTATTGAAACAGTAGCTGCAGCCTCACACACTCCATGTACACGTGGTACACAGACTCTTCCAGCCCGCAAAAGTGGCAGGAGGCGTTCTCCAGTTGTTGGTAGGATGGTTCAGTTGCCTGATAACAGCTGGGACGAAACTGTCCCTGAATCTGGAGTTTGTGTTTTCAGACTTCTATTGTTTTGCCCGATGGGAGAGGGGAGAAGAGGGAGTGGCCGGGGGGGCTATTCAGCCTTGATCACACTGCTGGCCTTGCCGTGGCAGCATGAGGTGTAAATAGAGTCAATGGAAGAGAGGTCGGTTTGCGTGATGGCCTGGGCAGCGTCCACAATTCTCTGCAATTTCTTGGATGGAGCTGTTCCCAAACCATGCTGTGACGCGTCCCGATAAATGCTTTCGACGGCGCATCTGTGGAAGTTGGTGAGAGTTGTTTGGGACGTGCCGAACTTCCTAAGCCTCCGAAGGATGTAGAGGCATTGGTGCGCTCCGGGTCTCTGGCGCTGTGAGGCAGCAGCTCTACCTGCTGTGCCACTGTGCTGCACAACAATATTGCTGAGACGATGAAGACCATTTTAAGTCTGATGAGCGGCTTACAAGTCGGGAAATTTCCAGATCAAACACAGTAAGTGAAGGATAAAGAGGGACAGAGATTTTAGTTCCTAATATATATAGTTGGGAGTTGATGATGCTGTAATAACTTAATGTCAGCTGAATTGAGGTGGCAATTTAATTTCCTCCAAAGTCAGACGTTATTTCCAGCTTAATTTCTTTCCGAAGCCAAACATCTGATAAGGAGAGGATCGCGAATCCAAATCTCCTTTGCTGTCAACTAATACCATAAATCACCTCATTACAGTCAAGTCTTGTTAAAACATATAAGCAGCATATTTTCACCTCTTGACCTGGGCCTGTAACCGCAGCCTGTTGTAATGCAGCTAATCTGAGACGCTGCTTAATGTCAGACCCAGTGACATCCCCTACTTAACCTGAACTTAATACAATAATACATCGAAATCCTTTCACCCACTCAAATTGTAAATCAGATCATCAATTATCTCTATGGACCATCAACTCATGAACCATTTTAACCTGCAATTACATTTTTACACCCTATCTTTCTGAAATTGAAATTCTTTTATCCGTTCCTGTGTTTGCTGTCTTTTTGGACTACAGCAGGCCAAGAGGATGTTTATTTGTGTAGGAAGGAACTGCAGATGCTGGTTTGCACTGAAGACGGACGCAAAATGCCGGAGTAACTCAACTGGTCAGGCAGCATCTCGGGAGAGGAGGAATGGGTGCCGTTTCGGGTCGAGACCACGACTTCATACTGAGAGTCAGGGGCAAGGGGAACAAGTGATATAGACGGTACTTAGGACAAATAAATGGAAAGCAACAATAATCAAGAAAATGTGGAGCCCACAATGGTCCATTGTGGGCTAAGGGGTAGGTGATAACGAGTTAAACAGACAGTGAAAATCAACAGGGTGAGAGTGAAACGAGTATGGGTTTTGGGTTGAGGGCCTTCTTTCTTATTGTTTTTTTTCTTTTGTTGATTCATGGAGGAAACCGGAGCACAGGTGGCAACCCACACGATCACAGGGAGAACGTGCAAACTCCACACTGACAGCACCCAAGGTCAGGATTGAAGATCAATTTACAAATCACCATGCAAGTTGCTATCCCAACTCTTTGAGTTTGAGTTTAGTTCATTGTCACGTGTACCGAGGTACAGTAAAAAGCTTTTGTTGCGTGCTAACCAGACATCGGAAAGACTGTACATGATTACAATAATTCGCTTTGCTGTGTGATGGAGCCACATGTAGTCTAACCAAGTCAACAGAAGATTCTTCCGCCTAAACAATAAAAGTGAATCATGTGTTTTTTCAGACACCTTCATAGTTTCAAGGCACCAATTGCAGATACTTCCACACCCCACATCAAACCCATGGTGGGGGCTTGGAATTTTAGTTTCGTTTAGTTTAGTGGGTTTTCCCAAGGTGCTCCGGTTTCATCCTACACTCCAAAGAGTCAAGAAGAGTCAAGAGGGTTTTATTGTCATGTGTCCCAGATAGGACAATGAAATACTTGCTTTCTGCAGCACAACAGAATATGTAAACATAGTACATAATGGGAGATAAAGTTCAGTATTCCTATAGACCATAGACCACATATATACACAATAAATAAACAGGTAAAGTGCAATAGCAATAATAGACTCTTATTGTTCAGAGCTTATTTGAAGTTGTGTTTAATAGCCTGATGGCTGTTGGGAAGAAGCTGTTCCTGAACCTGGATGTTACAGCCATGTCATGAAGCTCGTCAGTTTTTCAACCTTTTTTTATTTTTTTAGTATGTTTTAAAGTCTGTATTTAATGTTTCTTTGTGTGTTTTATGTGGGGGGTGGTGAGGGGGAAACCGCTTCGGTCGCCTCCTCCACGGAGAGGCGAGTTTTTCCAGGTCGCCTCCCCCGTGGCCTAACATCAAGGATCGACGCGGCCTTTCCCGGAGACGCGCCCGGGGCTTCAGCGGCGGGCGCAGCGTGGACTCTTGGCATGGAGCGGGTGAGCCCTCGCTGGGGCTCGCTAGAGGGGAGCGCTCCGTTTCGCTGACCCGGGGCAGCCGGCAGCCTGAAGTCACAGCCTGAAGCCGCGGTCTGCAGAGCTCCAGCTGGTGCGGCGTCTACAGCCCGGGATCTCACATTGGGGACCCGGGGGAAGAAGAAGCCATCACTGCCGGCCCGCGGCCGACTTCTACCGCGGGTCCGGCATGGACTTACCATCACCCCTGGAGGGGAGCTTCGACCGCCGGCCCTGCAGTCTACGGTGCTTCTGGCTGCGGCGGGGACTTTAAATCTTGACCGCCGGCCTGCGGCCTACAACAACTTAAAGCCGCGGTCTCCGGTGAGGAAGAGCCGATCCTGGACTGACTCTGGACTCTGGTCCTGACCACGGGGGGGAAATGGAGGAGGACTGGCCAAATTTTGTGCCTTCCACCACAGTGATGAATGCTGTGGTGGATGTTTGTGTTACAGTTTTATTGTGGTTGTGTGTTCTTTATTATTGTATCGCTGCAGCCAACCCAAATTTCCACCAGCCTGGCTGTGTGGCAATAAATTATATCTAATCTAATCTAATTATATCTAATCTAATCTAATTTCAGGCTCCTGTACCTTCTTCCCAATGGCAATGGAGAGATGAGTGTGTGGCCAGGATGATGTGGGTCTTTGATGATGTTGGCTACCTTATTGAGGCAACAACTGCGATAGATCCCTTTGTTGGTGGGGAGGTCAGAGCCGGTGATGGACTGGGCAGTGGTCACAACTTTCTGCAGTCTTTTCCGCTCCTGGACGTTCAAGTTGCCGAACCAGGCCATGATGCAGCCAGTCAGTCTGAAGCCATACAGGTTTGTAGGTTAATTCGCCGGTAAAAAAATGTCCCTAGTGTGTAGAATAGTCCTAGTCTATGAGGTCATGAGATCGTGAGGTCATGTGATAGGAGCAGAATTAGACTATTCGACCCATCAAGTCTACTCCGCCATTCAATCATGGCTGATCTATCTCTTCCTCCTAAACCCATTCTCCTGTCTTCTCCCCATTACCCCTGACACCCATGCTAATCAAGAATCAATCTATCTCTGCCTTAAAAATATCCATTGACTTGGCCTCCACAGCCTTCTGCGGCAAAATTCCACAGATTCACCACCCTCCAACTAAAGAAATCCCTCCTCATCTGCATCCTAAAGGAACATCCTTTAATACTTTAATATGACCTCTAGTCCTAGACTAGTTGAAACATCCTCTCCACATCCACTCAATCCAAGCCTTTCAACATTCGGTAAGTTTCAATGAGGTCCCCTCTCATGGGGATCGCTGGTCAGCACAGACTCGGTGGGCCGAAGGGCCTGTTTCTGCGCCATATCTCTAAACTAAACTAAACTCGTTTAATTGAGTTTATTGTCACTTGTACCGAGATTTGTACGCTTTTTTGTTGCGTGCTAACCAGTCAGCAGAAATACTGTACAATTACACATGATTATTCAATTGAAGCTCAAATAGTTAAGACTAAAACTTTCAAGATAGCAATTATTTTATGTTTTTATTTCACTTATTTTTTCATAGATTATTTTTTGTTCATAGGAGTTAGACATCGCTGGCAATACCAGCATTTATTGTCCATCCCTCAATGTACCTCAATGTAGAGACAGTTAAGGTTCCCACATTGTGGGTACCATATGCAGGACAGACCTGTTGTGGCACATTTTGTCTCCAGAAGGATATTAAAAGACATTAGGACAGGTACAAAGATAGGAAAGGTTGAGAAGGATACGGGCCAAATACAGACAAATAGGTGTAGTACAGTAATGGAGTAACTCAGTTGGTCGCCTATGTACAGCGGCATCATCGATAACACAGTTTAGTTTATTGCCACCTTTCACCGAGGTACAGTGAAAAGGCTTTTGTTGTATTCTAACCAGTCAGCAGAAAGACTGTACATTATTACAATCGTGCCATCCACGGTGTACAGATACATGATAAAGGGAATAACGTCTAGTGCAAAATGAGATCCAGTAAAGTCTGATTAAGGATAGTCCGAGGGTTTCCAATGAGGTAGATGGTAGCTCAGGACCGCTCTCTAGTTGTTGATAAGATGGTTCAGTCGGGAGACGGTTTTCCCCTTCACCAGGTCACCAAAGCTAATTTTACTTCGGAGTCACGTGAGTGACTACGTGAAGAACCCGCTCAGCGCGCAGGCGCGGCATTTACGCCAGCAGTGCAACAGCGGCAGCAGCGGGAGTTAGGCGCTCCCGCTACGGAATGAAACGGACCGTCAGGTGAGTACCCTGAGGTCGGGTTTCTTTTACAGGGGAGCCTTTTTTCTGCTTGTGTTTTACAGGCAGAGAAAAAGGCTCTGGAACAAAACTGTCCCCCGTTCGAAGAGGAACGTTTTCCGTCGGGGAGGGGGGCAGCAACAGGCGGTAGGAGCGTTTACCCGGTGTTCCTCTATTCCCTGACACCGTGCCGAGCCCAGCCCGCTAGCACCTGAGCAGCGGGCTGGATGCATAGCCACCCGAAGAGGCATCCGGCAGGTGTTCCCGATTTCGGACGGGACGTCTCTCCACCCGCACGGGGGGAGAGAGAGCCGCCTGAGCCGCTGGAGCGGCTCACGGAGCAGGTGCCTGCGAGACGCGCTGCTTGAGGGGCGCTCTCGCTACTACAAGGCACAAAAGCTCTAGAAGAAGGCGGTAGGAACAATTACCGGGCGCTCCGCTATCCCCATCACCGCGCCGAGCCCAGTCCCGCTAGTGCCTGAACTGCGGGCTGGATGTCGAGCCATCCGAACAGGCATCCGGCCGGTGGCGTCCGATTCGTCGAACGGGGACATGTCTCCACCTAAATGGAGGAGAGACAGCCGCCTGAGCTGCATCCAACAGCTATTGGAGCAGCTCCAGCGAGATGCGCAGAAAGAGCGCTCTCGCGGAGGGAGGTCAGGCACCCCCTCCACAGTGTTCTGTACACTGCCCTCTGCTCCCTCATTACTGGAGGCTAGCATTGGTGACCAGGGCTGGGCTGGTCTGGAACAGGGGCAGGCGGACGAATTCGGGAGTATGCCAGGGGTGCAGGAACAGGAAGAGCTGTTGGGTGTGGTGGACCGCTTTGTAGCAACCTCACGGGCGGGAGCACCGCTGGAACCAAGAATGGCGGCCAGCATCAACCATCTATCCAATAAACCATTACTGGAAAAGGTGCTCGCTGAGGTGCTGAAACAACACACAGCACCAGAAAACTGTGAGGCCCTCAAAGTAAAAAGTGTCAACAGCCAAATCTGGGGGCATGTGGGGTCACACATCCGGCCCCAAGAACTCAAGCTACAGCGGATCCTAAGGCTCCTGACGTCGGCCATCACAGCCTTTGCTCGTTCCGTGGAGACCACGGAGATGGATGCCTGCCAGCAGGATGTGCTGGCATTAATGTGTACCACACAATTTGAGATCAACAATCTCCGGAGGGAAACATAAGACCTGCCCTCAATCCCAAATTTGCTGGCTTGTGTAAAGCCCCAGCTGCAGAGACGGACGCGCTGCTATTTGGGAAAGATCTCAATAAAAAACTGAAGGAGATGGAGGAGGCATCAAAAACCTTCGGCCTAATGAGGGCAGGCCCCGGGACGAGCAAACCAAGACCTCCGATACCCAAGCGGCAGCACCCCACGGCATCCACCAGTCGACGTCCGCAATATGGGACTGGTGAACGCTTGGGGTCCGCACATTATCCCCAAAGATCTTTTTAGATCAGGGCCCGCAGCGGACCCTCTGGAAAATGCGCCTCCCCCCAACATCGCCAGCACGTCAGAACAGAACCTTCAGGAAAATGAAGAAACAGAATCGCCAATAACCATGGAGGTAGGTGGGTCTGGTCCCTACCAGCATATAGAGAATAAGGGTGCTTTATTAACAGGGGGGAGATTACACTTGTTTAAAGAAGCATGGGGTATGGTCATGAGTGACAAGTATATACTCAACAGCATTAGTGGATATAAAATACAATTCATGTCAGAAAAAACGCCGCCAGTTCAACATTGGCCCCAAAGGGTATTTCTCCATCCGTCAAAGAGAAACGTGAGGGACAAGCTGAACTGGTGAGACTTATCACAAAGGGGGTCATCGAAAAGACCAAACATGAACCTTTGAAATTTGTATCGAGTATATTCACTAAAACCAAAAAAGATGGTGGCTGTCGCATCATCATTGACTTAACATCACTAAACAAATTTGTTAAGTATATACATTTAAAAATGGAGACATTTGTTACTGCCAAACAACTGAATTCCAAAGGACACTTCATGGCAAGCATTTATCTTAAAGATGCTTACTATCTAGTACCCATATACAAGGATCATCGCAGATACCTAAAATTTATCTGGATGGTACAAAGCATTGCCCTATGGGCTAACTTCAGCCCCAAGATTATTCACCAAAATATTGAACCCAGCCATGGCAATACTAAGAAAACAAAAACATATTGTCATGGCATATCTGGATGATATTCTGATAGTAGGGAAAACGATGGAATTGGCTGTGGCAGCAGTATCAGCTACAAAACAGCTCCTCGATACTCTGGGGTTCGTCCTACATCCAGATAAATCTAAGTTGAAGCCATCCACTATCATGGACTACCTGGGCTTCACAATTAACTCAGTCCATATGACTGTTACCTTGCCAAAGGCAAAAATGGTTGAATTAGCACAATCATGCAACAATTTAATGGTCAACGAGCGACCAACTATTCGACAAGTAGCAAGAGTAATTGGGGAAATGGTAGCAGCATTTCCGGCTACACAATTCGGACCTTTGCACTATCAAAAATTTACAGAGAGCAAAGGTACAGGCAATTAAACGACATACAGGTCACTATGATCATGTCATGAAATTACCCACTGAAGCAATATCAGAGCTACAGTGGTGGGCAGAAAACGTTTGGCATTGTTTCAGCCCTATCTTTATCACTAACCCTACTTTAGTTATTCAAACAGATGCCAGTGCTCAAGGCTGGGGAGCGACTAACTCCATATCCAGCACAGGTGGTAGATGGACTAACCTAGAGTCATCATTACTACTTACACTGGGCATTAACTATCTAGAGATGTTGGGCGCCTTTTATGGTTTAAAAGCATATGTATCTAATATGCAGCACTTGCATGTTCGGTTACAAATTGATAAATACTACAGTGATGGCTTATATTAACCATATGGGTGGCATAAAATCATTATCATGCGACAAATTGGTCAACATGATTTGGCAATGGTGTGTCGAAAGACATATTTGGCTATCAGCAACTTACCTACCAGGTAAGCTAAACACCCATGCCATGAGAAAATTAAACGCCTGGGTTGCAAATTTGAACAGACCTTACCTGGAACTGGGATTGTCCAAACAAACCATCACCACCATGTCGGCATCCCTTCGAACATCCACCAAGTGGCAGTACTTAACCAGCATCAAAAAAGGGAGAAGTACTGCCAGGAAACAGGGACAACATACGCAACAGCCACCAACATACTGGAGTTCCTGGCCTATCTACACCACGATGTAGGGATCAGCTACAATGCCATCAACACAGCGCAGAGTGCTCTTTCTGCTTATCTCAAACCAGCGCCAGGACAACAGGCAATGGGATCCCATCCACTGGTGGTAAAATTGATGAAGGGCATTTACAATATCAAGCCCTAAGCCCAGGTATACCCATATTTGGGATATCAGTGTGGTCCTGACATATCTCAGGGAATGGCCACCAGCCAGATTCCTCGGCCTTGAGCAAGCTACACTAAAGACGCTCATGTTGATGGCACTTGTATCCGCTCAGAGGGTCCAGTCACTACACCTATTGCGACTGGACAACATGATCACAGCTCCAGACCAGATCTGTCGTTATCCAGCGACTGATCAAACAGAGCAGACCAGGAACACCTAATCCAGTCGTGGCTTACCCACCAGAACCACGGTTATGTGCCATGACCCACCTACTATCCTACATAGACACAACCAAAATATTCGAGGGAGATGAAAAGCCTTGTGGGTCAGTCACAAAAACCTTATGGTCGGGTGACGAGCCAAACCATTGCGAGATGGCTCAAGCAGGTGCTAGAAACTGCTGGGATAAACACTAACATGTACAAATTCTATTTCACCAGGGCAGCATCCATGTCGACGGCTAAAGAATGGACATGCCTATAGACCACATCCTGGCTACAGCAGGATGGTGGGGGGGGGGGGAAAAGACCGTTCAGAAATTTTATAATAAGCCGTTGGCAAAACCTGGTTTATTTGCAGTAAAGATTTACGAACTGCAAATATTTAATTTAAGCCCAGGGGAGCAACTTAATTCTTTGTTGTTATTGTTTAAAAAATACCATTGTGTTTTTCTACAAATAGACTCATTGGTTGATTACGATAACACTTCCTCCCTCAAGAACTTCGGCAGTGAGTGAAATGAAACTGTTACACGGTTTGAAATCACAGAGCTTTGAAATCTTCACGTAGTCACTCACGTGACTCCGAAGTAAAATAGTAAGATTAAACGAGAACTTACCAGTTTGAAGTTTGATCTGTATTTTATGAGGAGTTACGATGAGGGATTACGTGCCCTCCGCTCCCACCCTCATTATATGGATCAAACTAATAAATTGATGTCTCCTTATCTTTACTATGTTTACTTCAAATAACTGTGTCTATCTGTGATTCCACACCGCTGCTTGGAAGTATGCCGCGCCTGCGCGCTGAGCGGGTTCTTCACGTAATCCCTCATCGTAACTCCTCATAAAATACAGATCAAACTTCAAACTGGTAAGTTCTCGTTTAATCTTACTATTATAGTGCTTTGGTGTCAGTTCACACTGAGACCCACTAACATGATGGGCGTCATGGTGGCACTGTGGTAGAGATGCTGCCTTACAGACCCGCGCCAGTGACCCGGGTTCGATCTCGATCTCTACGGAGCTTGTACGTTTTCCCCGTGACTGCGTGGGTTTTCTCCGAGAGCTTTGGTTTTCTCCCACACTCCAAAGACGCACAGGTTTGTAGGTTAATTGGATTGGTATAAGTGTAAATTGTCCCTAGTGTGTGTATTAGGGTTAATGAGCAGGGATCGCTGGTCGGTGCATACTTGTTGGGCCGAAGGGCATGTTTCCCTGCTGTATCTCTAAACTAAACTAAACTTAACACACCACAGATCCGACATAAACCCCTGTCCCACGGTGCGAGTTCATTCCAAGAGCTCTCCCGAGTTTGCCCTGATTCGAACTTGGAGATTTACGGCAATGGCCACTCGTCGGTACACGGGGCTCTCGTGGACAATTTTCAACATGTTGAAAAATCTTCCCGTGCTTACCTACCGTTAGCGAGTCTTCCCAAGTACCTGCTGTTAGCGTTATGAGCCGGTAAGAGACGTCCCCGAGCTCCGACGTACCCGCTACGTTCGTTCTCCGTGCTTACCACAAATTTGATTTGTTTTAAACTCAGGAGAGCTCTTGGAATGAACTCGTACCGTGGGACAGGGCTATTACCAGTTGGACTTCTCAACATCGGTGCATTTCGAGCATGTGCTGGATTTCCGCCATCTCGAGGGCCAGTGGGAATCTAAAAGTAATTCACCTTAAAACATTGAACGTTTCACAGCAGATGTGGGTAAGTGCTAATACACGAGGGACATTTACTGACCTCACTTGACAATGTTTGCAAGCTTCACGTGTTCCATTAGGCCTCCTCTTCTCAAAGCCTGCTTTGCATCATCCACAGGGCTGGTAGATTGGGGGTGATGGCCATCACTTAGTGCTGATAACTGAGCTGCTTGTTTTCTCAGGACATGTTTGATGACCACTACAACCCATTAGAATTACAATAAGCATGACGGCACAAAGGTGAGATTAATCTTTTAACCAAAAGGTTGCAATAAAAGAACAAGTATAAAGCAAAGTGAGGATTTCTGGGGTTTTGCAAATATGTGATTATGCATACACTAGGAATATAGTTGAAAATATCCCAAATAGTATCAGACACGCAATTTCTCTAATTAGATAATGAATTAAGTACTAAGGTGCCCATGCCTATCCGCTACTCTCTCAATATACTCAATATTACTCTCTCAGTATTACCCAGTATTACTCTCTCAATATACTCAGTATTACTCTCTCAGTATTACTCAGTATTACTCAATATTATTCTCTCAGTATTACTCTCTCAGTATTACTCAGTATTACTCAATATTATTCTCTCAGTATTACTCTCTCAGTATTACCCAGTATTACTCTCTCAGTATTACTCAGTATTACTCTCTCAGTATTACTCAGTATTACTCAATATTACTCTCTCAGTATTACTCTCTCAGTATTACCCAGTATTACTCTCTCAGTATTACTCAGTATTACTCTCTCAGTATTACTCAGTATTACTCTCTCAGTATTACTCAGTATTAGTCTCTCAGTATTACTCAGCACACAGCACCTTTTACTCGGGTTAAAGCCTAAATATCCGGGTGGCACAGTGGCACTGCGTTAGAGTTGTTGCCACAGAGCGCCGGACACCCGGGTTCAATCCTGATTCTGGGTGCTGTCTGTACGGTGTTAGCACGTTCTACACGTGACAGCGTGGGTTTTCTTGGGGTGCTCCGGTTTCCTCCCACATCCCAAAGATGTGCAGGTTTGCAGCTTAATTGGCTCCGGTAAATTTGTTAATTGCCACTAGGGTGTAGATATCGTACGGGGTGATCGCTGGTCGGTACGGACTCGATGGGCCGAAGGGCCTGTTTCTGCATACCTCTAAATTAAATAAAACTAAACTAAATTTGTAGGGAGTGGATGAGAAAATGTGATAACATAGAATAGTAAGATTAAACGAGAACTTACCAGTTTGAAGTTTGATCTGTATTTTATGAGGAGTTACGATGAGGGATTACGTGAAGAACCCGCTCAGCGCGCAGGCGCAGCATACTTCCAAGCAGCGGTGTGGAATCACAGATAGACACAGTTATTTGAAGTAAACATAGTAAAGATAAGGAGACATCAATTTATTAGTTTGATCCATATAATGAGGGTGGGAGCGGAGGGCACGTAATCCCTCATCGTAACTCCTCATAAAATACAGATCAAACTTCAAACTGGTAAGTTCTCGTTTAATCTTACTATTTTACTTCGGAGTCACGTGAGTGACTACGTGAAGATTTCAAAGCTCTGTGATTTCAAACCGTGTAACAGTTTCATTTCACTCACTGCCGAAGTTCTTGAGGGAGGAAGTGTTATCGTAATCAACCAATGAGTCTATTTGTAGAAAAACACAATGGTATTTTTTAAATAATAACAACAAAGAATTAAGTTGCTCCCCTGGGCTTAAATTAAATATTTGCAGTTCGTAAATCTTTACTGCAAATAAACCAGGTTTTGCCAACGGCTTATTATAAAATTTCTGAACGGTCTTTTCCCCCCCCCCCCCCACCATCCTGCTGTAGCCAGGATGTGGTCTATAGGCATGTCGATTCTTTAGCCGTCGACATGGATGCTGCCCTGGTGGAATAAAATTTGTACATGTTAGTGTTTATCCCAGCAGTTTCTAGCACCTGCTTGAGCCATCTCGCAATGGTTTGGCTCGTCACCCGACCATAAGGTTTTTGTGACTGACCCACAAGGCTTTTCATCTCCCTCGAATATTTTGGTTGTGTCTATGTAGGATAGTAGGTGGGTCATGGCACATAACCGTGGTTCTGGTGGGTAAGCCACGACTGGATTAGGTGTTCCTGGTCTGCTCTGTTTGATCAGTCGCTGGATAACGACAGATCTGGTCTGGAGCTGTGATCATGTTGTCCAGTCGCAATAGGTGTAGTGACTGGACCCTCTGAGCGGATACAAGTGCCATCAACATGAGCGTCTTTAGTGTAGCTTGCTCGAGGCCGAGGGATCTGGCTGGTGGCCATTCCCTGAGATATGTCAGGACCACACTGATATCCCAAATATGGGTATACCTGGGCTTAGGTCTTGATATTGTAAATGCCCTTCATCAGTTTTACCACCAGTGGATGGGATCCCATCGCCTGTTGTCCTGGCGCTGGTTTGAGATAAGCAGAAAGAGCACTCTGCGCTGTGTTGATGGCACTGTAGCTGATCCCTACATCGTGGTGTAGATAGGCCAGGAACTCCAGTATGTTGGTGGCTGTGGCTGTTGCGTATGTTGTCCCTGTTTCCTGGCAGTACTTCTCCCTTTTTTGATGCTGGTTAAGTACTGCCTCTTGGTGGATGTTCGAAGGGATGCCGACATATTGGTGATGGTTTGTTTGGACAATCCCAGTTCCAGGTAAGGTCTGTTCAAACTTGCAACCCAGGCGTTTAATTTTCTCATGGCATGGGTGTTTAGCTTACCTGGTAGGTAAGTAGCTGATAGCCAAATATGTCTTTCAACACACCATTGCCAAATCATGTTGACCAATTTGTCGCATGATAATGATTTTATGCCACCCATATGGTTAATATAAGCCATCACCGTAGTATTTATCAATTTGTAACCGAACATGCAAGTGCTGCATATTAGATACATATGCTTTTAAACCATAAAAGGCGCCCAACATCTCTAGATAGTTAATGCCCAGTGTAAGTAGTAATGATGACTCTAGGTTAGTCCATCTACCACCTGTGCTGGATATGGAGTTAGTCGCTCCCCAGCCTTGAGCACTGGCATCTGTTTGAATAACTAAAGTAGGGTTAGTGATAAAGATAGGGCTGAAACTATGCCAAACGTTTTCTGCCCACCACTGTAGCTCTGATATTGCTTCAGTGGGTAATTTCATGACACGATCATAGTGACCTGTATGTCGTTTTATTGCCTGTACCTTTGCTCTCTGTAAATTTTTGATAGTGCAAAGGTCCGAATTGTGTAGCCGGAAATGCTGCTACCATTTCCCCAATTACTCTTGCTACTTGTCGAATAGTTGGTCGCTCATTGACCATTAAATTGTTGCATGATTGTGCTAATTCAACCATTTTTGCCTTTGGCAAGGTAACAGTCATATGGACTGAGTTAATTGTGAAGCCCAGGTAGTCCATGATAGTGGATGGCTTCAACTTAGATTTATCTGGATGTAGGACGAACCCCAGAGTTTTGAGGAGCTGTTTTGTAGCTGATACTGCTGCCACAGCCAATTCCATCGTTTTCCCTACTATCAGAATATCATCCAGATATGCCATGACAATATGTTTTTGTTTTCTTAGTATTGCCATGGCTGGGTTCAATATTTTGGTGAATAATCTTGGGGCTGAAGTTAGTCCATAGGGCAATGCTTTGTACCATCCAGATAAATTTTAGGTATCTGCGATGATCCTTGTATATGGGTACTAGATAGTAAGCATCTTTAAGATAAATGCTTGCCATGAAGTGTCCTTTGGAATTCAGTTGTTTGGCAGTAACAAATGTCTCCATTTTGAAATGTATATACTTAACAAATTTGTTTAGTGATGTTAAGTCAATGATGATGCGACAGCCACCATCTTTTTTGGTTTTAGTGAATATACTCGATACAAATTCCAAAGGTTCATGTTTGGTCTTTTCGATGACCCCCTTTGTGATAAGTCTCACCAGTTCAGCTTGTCCCTCACGTTTCTCTTTAACGGAGGGAGAAATACCCTTTGGGGCCAATGTTGAACTGGCGGCGTTTTTTCTGACATGAACTGTATTTTATATCCACTAATGCTGTTGAGTATATACTTGTCACTCGTGACCATACCCCATGCTTCTTTAAACAAGTGTAATCTCCCCCCTGTTAATAAAGCACCCTTATTCTCTATATGCTGGTAGGGACCAGACCCACCTACCTCCATGGTTATTGGGGATTCTGTTTTTTCATTTTCCTGAAGGTTCTGTTCTGACGTGCTGGCGATGTTGGGGGGAGGCGCATTTACCAGAGGGTCCGCTGCGGGCCCTGATCTAAAAAGATCTTTGGGGATAATGTGCGGACCCCAAGCGTTCACCAGTCCCATATTACGGACGTCGACTGGTGGATGCCGTGGGGTGCTGCCGCTTGGGTATCGGAGGTCTTGGTTTGCTCGTCCCGGGGCCTGCCCTCATTAGGCCGAAGGTTTTTGATGCTTCCTCCATCTCCTTCAGTTTTTTATTGAGATCTTTCCCAAATAGCAGCGCGTCCGTCTCCGCAGCTGGGGCTTTACACAAGCCAGCAAATTTGGGATTGGGGGCAGGTCTTATGTTTCCCTCCGGAGATTGTTGATCTCAAATTGTGTGGTACACATTAATGCCAGCACATCCTGCTGGCAGGTATCCATCTCCGTGGTCTCCACGGAACGAGCAAAGGCTGTGATGGCCGACGTCAGGAGCCTTAGGATCCGCTGTAGCTTGAGTTCTTGGGGCCGGATGTGTGACCCCACATGCCCCCAGATTTGGCTGTTGACACTTTTTACTTTGAGGGCCTCACAGTTTTCTGGTGCTGTGTGTTGTTTCAGCACCTCAGCGAGCACCTTTTCCAGTAATGGTTTATTGGATAGATGGTTGATGCTGGCCGCCATTCTTGGTTCCAGCGGTGCTCCAGCCCGTGAGGTTGCTACAATGCGGTCCACCACACCCAACAGCTCTTCCTGTTCCTGCACCCCTGGCATACTCCCGAATTCGTCCGTCTGCCCCTGTTCCAGACCAGCCCAGCCCTGGTCACCAATGCTAGCCTCCAGTAATGAGGGAGCAGAGGGCAGTGTACAGAACACTGTGGAGGGGGTGCCTGACCTTCCTCCGTGAGAGCGCTCTTTCTGCGCATCTCGCTGGAGCTGCTCCAATAGCTGTTGGATGCAGCTCAGGCGGCTGTCTCTCCTCCTTTTAGGTGGAGACATGTCCCCGTCCGACGAATTGGACGCCACTGGCCGGATGCCTGTACGGATGGCTAGACATCCAGCCCGCAGTTCAGGCACTAGCGGGACTGGGCTCGGCGCGGCGATGGGGATAGCGGAGCGCCCGGTAATTGGTCCTACCGCCTTCTTCTAGAGCTTTTGTGCCTTGTAGTAGCGAGAGCGCCCCTCAAGCAGCGCGTCTCGCAGGCACCTGCTCCGAGAGCCGCTCCAGCGGCTCAGGCGGCTCTCTCTCCCCCCGTGCGGGTGGAGAGACGTCCCGTCCGAAATCGGGAACACCTGCCGGATGCCTCTTCGGGTGGCTATGCATCCAGCCCGCTGCTCAGGTGCTAGCGGGCTGGGCTCGGCACGGTGTCGGGGAATAGCGGAACACCGGGTAAACGCTCCTACCGCCTGTTGCTGCCCCCCTCCCCGACAGAAAACGTTCCTCTTCGAACGGGGGACAGTTTTGTTCCAGAGCCTTTTTCTCTGCCTGTAAAACACAAGCAGAAAAAAGGCTCCCCTGTAAAAGAAACCCGACCTCAGGATACTCACCTGACGGTCCGTTTCATTCTGTAGCGGGAGCGCCTAACTCCCGCTGCTGCCGCTGTTGCACTGCTGGCGTAATGCCGCACCTGCGCGCTGAGCGGGTTCTTCACGTAGTCACTCACGTGACTCCGAAGTAAAATTAGTATGAACGGATGATGGATGGTCGGTGCAGACCTGGTGGGTCGAAGGGCCTGTTTCCATGCTGTATCTTTCAATCAATCAATGTGTTGTATAACTGTAACATAACATCCTGACCTTGATACTCAATATGTGTAGGAAGGAACTGCAGATGCTGGCTTATGCCGAAGACCACCAGGGGCGCTGGGGAGATGGCAGCCCTGCCGGCAGTCTGTTTGTCTTTTCACTCTTTTTGGTATTTTTTAGTTTGTTAAAAGTTTTGTTTTAATGTTCTTCGGTTTGTTTTATGTGGGGGGAGAGGGGAGGGAATTGGGGGAAACTTTTTTTCAGGTTCTTACCTTCCCAGAGATGTGATCAATTTTTCGGATCATATTCTCCGGGCTCTGCAACCTACCATCAATGGAGCTTGAGGCCACTTCGGACTGTGATCCCCACCGCGGGGCGCGGACTTAACATCGGAGCTGATCCCTTGCCTGGGATCGCTCCCACCGCGACCACCGCAGAATCAAAATCAAGGGCTCGCAGTCTCGGGTGAGTCCGAGTCGGGAGCTCCAACGTTGTGGAAGGTTCGTCCAGCCCCGATGCAAGGTTCGATTGTCCAGCACGGTTGAGCTGACAATCCCCCGATGCAGGAGCTGATCGCCTTGACGCGGAGGGTCCGAACGCCGCCGGCTATGGGAGTCAAGACCATCCCGTCAATGGGGGCTCGAGGCCCACGACCGAGGAAGAAGAAAATGAAGGACTTGAACTTTATTTCACCTTCCATCACAGTGGGGAATGTGTAGGAGTCACTGTGATGGATGTTCATGTTAAAATGTGTTTTTGAAGATATCTGTTGCTTTTAATTGTATGACTGACCTGGCCAATGAAATTCCTCGTATGTTGCAAAACATACTTGGCGAATAAAGTGTGATTCTGATTCTGATTCCGATTCTGAGATAGACACAAAAGAGGCAAGAAAGGCCAGGACAAATAAGAGGGCCGTCAACATGTGACCTCAGGATGTGCAGAGATCATAATACCGACTGATGAAGCCTTAGACAATATGAAAACAGATGGACACCCACAATGCAGATTACCCTGCCATGTCCTGCTCCACCAGTTTAGTTTGGAGATACAGTGCGGAGATACAGGCCCTTCGGCCCACCGAGTCCGCACCGACCAGCAATCCCCGCACATTAACACTACCCTGCACACATTAGGGACAATTTTTATTTTTACATTTATACATTTATACCAAGCCAGTCACAAACTTGTACGTCTTTGGATTGTGGGAGGAAACCGAAGATCTCAGAGAAAACCCACGCAGGGCCACGGGGAGAACGTACAAACTCCGCACAGAAAAGCACCCGTAGTCAGGATCGAACCCGGGTCTCTGGCGCTGTAAGGCAGTAGCTCTCCTCCTATGCCATCGAGACGCCCACGTATTTAGTGAAAGAGCCAAGAAAAGAATAAATCGAGTTCATCATCTCGATTCTGCCTTTGCATCGTCTCCATCTCCACCTCGTGCATTCTCGACTCAACAATTTGGACGGTCTCTGGTCTGATCCCTCACAGTCACAACTGCCGGCTGCAGCATTACTGACAGAGCCGACCTCACCTGACAAAGGGAACGGAGAAAAAACTGAGTGCATTAACAAAGAGCTCAGATGGAAAAGTTATACCAATCTAAACTAACACCAGCGAGCTCAGAGGGAAAATACAATTATCATGTTGACGACTCCTGCTGTGAATCAGCTACTTATTCCAGAAAGAACATTTGTGAGCAGATACTGTGACCAGGACTGAAAATGTTTGTGACTCTAATATTATCCTTGCACAGTAGGTTATCGGGCAAAGCTTTACAAAGCAGTTGATTTTTTTTTGTTTCGATTTGCCCTTCACTCCAGGTGCCTGCCACGTACCTTCCCGAAGTATAATGAAGCGATTATATGACAGAAACGGGTCGCTTGGCCCAACAGATCTGTGCCATGAGTTAGGCTCTGTCGGAATAATCCACACGAGACGTGAGTTACTATCAAACTGTAGCTACCTTATTCCCAATAACTTGTCAGACAAGGAGAACAGTCAAACAAGAGACTGTTCTGCAGATTCAAGGCATGCACCATTTTATACCATTTCTGATAGTATTTAGCAAGATTAGTCACGTACACTTGTTTACAGGGTTATCTATTTAGTGTAGAGGTACAGTGTGGAAACAGGCCCTTCGGCCCACCGAGCCCACGCCGACCAGCGATCCCTGTGCACTCTCACTATCCTACACACACTAGGGACAATTTACAATTTCTACCGAAGCCAATTCACCTACAAACCTGTGCATCTTTGGAGTGTGGGAAGAACCGGAGCAACACGAGGAAAACTCACGCAGGTCACGGGGAGAACGTACAGACTCCATACAGACAGCACCTGTGGTCAGGATCAAAGCGAAGCCTCTGGCGCTGTAAGGTAGCAACTCTACCGCTGCACCGCCGTGCCGTCCTATTGTGGCCCAGCATTCAGTAACTTTCCCCTTAAAAAGCAGGCTCCTTTATCTACAAGGTAGATTAGGGTGTCCAGCTGTAGCCTTGAGTTTACAAGCTCTTGTGTTTAGTAGATGTGTTTTTGACTCTATGGGCCATTGGTACAAGGCATGTTTAACCTAGCTCTGAGGGGGATCCTTCACTGGAGTGAAGTTCAATTACCACAGAAGTAAGTGTGGCCCATGTTCAAAGAAAAAATGCAACAGCTCATTTCTTCCCACAATTCTCACAGCTCCCCGTCCCGTGTTTAATCCCTCTCAAAGAGTATATCACTTCTCCCGTACAACATCTGTGTAAATGTGTCCGTCCCATTTCCATCAACTACTTCTGGTAAGGAAGAGCTGGCGGAGGAATGTAGAATTATGAGGGGCATAGATAGGGTAGACAACAAGAACCTTTTCCCCAGTGTGCAAATGTCAAGGGGTGGAGGGCAAAGTGACTGAAGCAGGGTCTCGACCCGAAACGTCGCCCATTCCTTCTCTCCAGAGATGTTGCCTCACCCGCTGAGTTACTCCAGCATTTTGTTTCTACCTTCTATTTAAACCAGCATCTGCAGTTCTTTCTTACACAGCTTTCTGTATAAGGAGAGGTTGGATATACTTGGATTGTTTTCTCTGGGTCGCTGGAGATTGAGGGGGAGATCTGATACAAGTATATAAAGTTATGAGAGTTCAGATAGGGATGCCAGTCAGAACCTTTTTCCAAAGATGGATATGTCTAAGACTAGAGGGCAAAACCTTAAAGGGCCTGTCCCACTTTCACTAGTTATTCAGGAATTCTCCCGAGTTTTCCCCTTGATTCAAACTCGCAGAATGTCCGTAACGAGTCCGTAGGAGGTCGTAGAAGTTCGTAGATATATCGTAGCGGCTCGTTATGCCAGTCGTGGGTACTCGTGGCACCAGATAAGTCGGGACGTTTTTTCCAGCCCAATAAAAAATGTCCACGAGTAAAAAAATGGTCTGGATGAAATAAATCAGCCATGATCATATTGAATGCCGGTGCAGGCTCGAAGGGCCGAATGGCCTACTCCTGCACCTATTTTCTATGTTTCTATGTTTCTAAATTGCAACTTTTTACTCGTAAGGGCATCAATATAGTAGTGAGAACTCGTAGACATACTCGTAGGAGTGCGTAGGAGTTTGTGAACATAGTCGTGGAAGGTAGCAGTTCGTAGATTACCACGATCTTGATTTTTTTTTTAGGTCCTTTAAACTCAGCAGAGGTTTTGAATTGTCTTGAAAGTGGGACAGGCCCTTAAGTGAGAGGGGCAAGTAAGAGGTGAGTCTCTGGAGCGCATTGCTAGGGATAATTGTAGAGGCAGAGACAAGGGTGGCATTTAAAGGCTTTTGGATAGACAAATGGATCTGCAGGGAGTGGAGGGGAATGGATCACATGCAGGTAGAGGAGATTCAATTAATGGCATCATGTTCTGCACAGGCATTGGGGGTCAAAGTGCCTGTTCCTGCACTACACTCTTCCAGGACAGTAAAACATTCTATGTCAGAAATCACCAGCCTGCTCAGTGTGTCCTCACTGAGGCACAGAGTCATACAGCGTGGAAACATGACTTTTATCTCAACTTGCCCACTCCGACAATATTTGATCGGCCGGCATGCATGACAATGTTGGTAGACACAAAATGCTGGAGTAACTCAGCGGGGCAGGCAGCATCTCAGGAGAGAAGAACGGGTGACGTCTCTGATTTTTGAAGCAGGGTCTCGACCTGAAACGTCATTCCTTCTCTCCAGAGATGCTGCCTGCCCCGCTGAGTTATTCCAGCATTTTGTGTCTACCTTTGATTTAAACCAGCATCTGCCAGTTCTTTCCTGCACACAATATAATGTTTGTGTGGTTCAGATGTCAAACATTAAAGGGCCTGTCTCACAAGCACGCGACTGCATGCGGCAAGCACGACCAAACCGGAAGCGGAGGCCGCGCGGGTGTCGCGCGGATGTCGAGTGATCCCCGTACAGAGCCGGTCCCACGAGCATGCGACTGCATGCATCAAACCAGAAGCGGTGGAAGCGCGGAGGTCGAGTGAGTGACGTGAAGTTCGAGCGAAGTCCGTGGGAAGTTCACGCGTGACGTACGGAGTCAAGGCGCTGCGTACGGCAGGCCGTTGCCGCGCGGAATTTTTGAACACTGTCAGTTTTCCGGAGCCCCGCTCGATGTCGGGACCAGCTCCGCACAACTCCATACAGCTCCGGCGATTGAAGTGGGACCGGCCCCAGCGAGGCTGTACGGCTCAAGCAACCACGTTAGGTCGCGCTTGCCGCATGGAGGCGCATGCTCATGGGACAGTCCCTTTACTCTATCATCAACGCCATTGCCTTGGAAGATGGAACTAAGTACTATCGAGGATTGAAGATGAAATGGCCAGTCACAGAGAATGAACTCAACTCAAGAATACACTGTGTCTTAGAGTCAGACAGACATGGACACAGGCCCTTCAGCCCATAGTTCCCAACCAACATGCCCCATCTACACTAGTCCCACCAGTCTGTGTGTTTTGTCATATCATTCTTAACCTGTTCTATCCATGTACCTGTCCAAATATCTCTTAAACATTGTGATAGTACTTGTCTCAACTACCTCCTCCGGCAGCTCATTCCATATACCCACCACTTCCTATTAAATCTTTCACCCCTCACTTTAAACCTGTCTTCGGGTTCATGACTCCCCTACACTGGGTAAGAGACTGTGCATTTACCTTCTCTAATCCTCTCCTGATCTTATACACCTCTATAAGATCACCTCGCATCCTGCACTCCAAGGAATAAAGTACTAACCTGCTTAACCTCTCCCTTAACATCTCTTAAACTCAGGCCCTTGAGTCCTGGCAATGTCCTCCTAAATCTTCTCTACCATGGTGCAGCGGTAGAGTTGCTGCCTTACAGTGCTTTCAGCGCCAGATATCCAGGTTCGATCCAGACTACGTGTGCTGTCTGTATGGAGTTTGTACGTTCTCCCCGTGACCTGCGTGGGTTTCCTCCGAGATCTTCGGTTTCCTCCCACACTCCAAAGATGTGCAGGTTTGCAGGTTAATCGGCTTGGCTTAAAAATGTAAGATTGTCCATAGTGTGTGTTGGGTAGTGTTAATGTGCGAGGAATGCTGGTCGGCGCGGAATCAATGGGCCGTAGGACCTGTTTCCGCGCTCTACAACTAAACTAAACTAAACTAAACACGGTCACCAAAACTGAACACAATACTCCAATTGTTGGCCTGACCAACAAACAAAACTTTGCAGCACTGGTCTCATTTTGATAAAATTAAATGTTGCACTTCCCTTCAAAGACTTTTATAGTGCAGAAATCAGAATTCTTCATAATACTCCAATTAAGATCTAACCCAGGTGCTTTACGTCATAACTTCTTTGCTTTTAATTCTATCATTCCCTCGCTAGGGTTTTGTTTGCTTATGTTATAAGCTCATTAACCTGTATCCCCAGAAACTCGCACCCCAGGGCCCCTCTGTTCCACTAACACAAAAATAGATGTTTATTTCCCACGGAGTTTGCAGATTCTTTATTCTTCCGACTGAAGTGGATCATTTCCACATTAATCTACCTTGGATGCATTTGCCGATTGCTCACTGATTTAATTTCCAACGGGAGAAAGCATCTGATCGTTGCATTCAGATCAAAAACCCTGAGCCAGCTACAATATCAAGCAAGTCACTGCGGAAACAAAGAACTGCAGTTGCTGGTCAAGGCACAAAGTTCTGGAGTAACTCAGCAGGTCAGGCAGCGTCTCGGGGGGGACATGGATAGGTGACGTTTTGGGTCGAGACCTTCTTCAGACTTATTGTAGGGAGGAAGAGAGAAGAAAGCTGGAACAAGAGAGAGGCAGGACAGAGCGTGACAGGTGGACACATGTGAGGGGGGTTTAACAAGCAGACGTTTAGTTGAGTTTAGTGATAAAACACAGAAACAGGCCCTTCGGCCCACCGACTCCGCGCCGACCAGCGACCACCTCGTACACTCGCACCACCCCACACGCATTAGTGTTAATTTGCAATTTTTACCGAAGCCAAGTAACCTACAAACCTGTACGTCTTTGGAATATTGGAGGGAACCGGTGCGCCCGGGGAAAATGCATGCGGTCACGGGGAGAACGTACAAACTCCGTACAGACAGCACCCGTAGTCAGGATCGAACCCGGGTCGCTGGCGCTGTGAGGCAGCAGCTCTTCCCCTCAGCCATCAGGTTATTAAACCTGGCTCGGACAAAACTCTGATTATTAGCAACCACTTTCTGTTATTTGCACTACCAGTTTATTTATTCATGTGTGTATATATTTATATCATGGTATATGGACACATTTATCTGTTTTGTAGTAAATGCCTACTATTTTCTGTGTGCTTAAGCAAAGCAAGAATTTCATTGTCCTATACAGGGACACATGACAATAAACTCACTTGAACTTGAACTTGAACTTGAACTCTACCGCTGCGCCACCATGCCGTCTCATAAGATGGTTGGAACAAAGGACTTGTGCACAGTTTTGAAGAGTTGCTGATTGTAAAGCCAAGGGGAGGAAAGTAGCAAGGACGGGGAGAGTGACTGTGGTGAATTGTGCGGACAAAGTAAATCTCACCTTCCCCAAGCGTTATATTTCATGAAATGGAATAAGACAACAAGACTAGGGCAACACACTGGTGCAGCGGAGTTGCTGCCTTACGCCGTTGGAGACCCAGGCTCGATACTAACTACAGGTTCTGTCCGCACGGAGTTAGTACATTCTCCCGGTGACCGCGTGGGTTTTAGTTTCAGTTTCGTTTAGAGATACAGCGCGAAAACGGGCCCCTCGGCCCACTGAGTCCGCACCGACCTAGCAATCCCCGCACACTAACACTATCCTACACACTAGGGACTATTTACAATTTTACCAATGCCAATCAACCTACAACCTGAATGTCTTTGGAGTGAGGGAGGAAACCAAAGCATCTGGAGAAAACCAACGCAATCACGGGGAGAACTTGCTAACTCTGTAAAGTCAGGATCAAACCAGGGTTGCTGGCAGTGTAAGGCAACAACTCTAATGCTGTGCCAACATGCCGCCCTAATTTTCACCAAGTGCTCCCATTTCCTCCCACATTCCAAGAACATACAGGTTTGTAGATTAATTGGCTTCCGTAATTTTCCCATAGTATGTAGTGTCGGTACCTGCACCAGATGAACACTTGTTATTTGCTCAGGGGCTATGTTCCCCCTTGCACTTTTACAATAGAGGGAATAAAATTGTGCAATCAACTTTCAGTCCCATTTCACTGGCTCTACGACAATTGTGAGCTTGACGCCACACACGAAAAGCAATCGAATATTAGTAGCGTCGCTGGACTACTGTTTGTTTGTTCAACTAAAAGAAATCCCTTTGTGCTGCTCAGATTAATATCCACTATTGAGCTTTGAACGTCCTGGATAGATTTATAGGATGAGAGACTTCGGTAAGATTGAATCACTAAGCTACGTCAGAAAGGAAAATAAAAGTTTGATATAAAACTATACCGTATTCTCCGATTGCCTTCTGGCAATCCACAAACAAAGGATTATGTTCAAAGTGGAATTATTTGTAATTTAGTTTAGTTTGGTTTAGTTTAGTTTGGAGATACAGTGCTGAAACAGGCCCTTTGTACTGACCAGTGATTCCCACACACTAATGGGCCTGTCCCACTTAGGCAATTTTTCAGGCGACTGCCGGCCGACTGTCAAGACACACACCGCGATGAAGGTTGGCGCTGTAATTAAGACGGTGAAAGCACAGTTTACAGGAAGGGTCAAATACGTGACCTTTAAAAGAGGGGGGGAGGGATGGAGAAGGAGGAGTAGGGGGTAGGGGGGAGAAGGAGTTGAGAAAACTTTTAAGAAGCCAGAGATACACGGCTGTGAAGCTTGGCGGTCGGTTATCCTTGGTTCTGAAAACGACTGCTTGCGTTTTTTCTTCCCAATGAGCCAATGAATTTCACCGGTCAGCACCGACTACAACCTATGAGAACCTACGAGAACCTACCACCTCCCGGCAACCCACTAGGACCTCCTGGCGACCCGCCTACGGCACGAGAATTCTCGCTACTCTCCATGGCGGCTTCATTCTGGTCACCGCTAATTTTTCAACATGTCGAAAAATTTGCGGGGACCATAATGAAGCCGCGACTAGTTCCCAGAATGCGGGAACTCCTCGTGACCATGAAGGCAACTCCCCGGCAACCACCCGCGAACATGAGGCGATCATGCGGCGACCGCATAGTCTCCTGCAGTCGCCTAAAATGTCGCCTAAGTGGGACAGGCCCATAACACTATCCTACACACACTTGCAACAATTTACAATTTTACCGAAGCCAATTAGCCTACAAACCTGTACGTCTTTGGAGTGTGGGAGGAAACCGGAGCTGGTCACGGGAAGAACATACAAACTCCGTACAGTCAAGCACTCGTAGTCAGGATCGAACCCGGGTCTCGAAGGCATGTGTTGCACACTGCAGTCTGCAGCATAGAACCAAGGACATTCACACACAGAAGATAGCCATGTGGTCCAGCCTTGTCCACCAATCCCTTAGGGCTGCACAGTGGTGCAGCGGTAGATCTGCTGCCTTACAACGCAAGAGACCTGCATTTGATCCTGACTATGGGTGCTGTCGGTGTGGAGTTTGTACGTTCTCCCTGTGGCCACGTGGGTTTTCTCTGGGTGCTCCCACATCTCAGAGACCCCTGGGTTTGTAGGTTAATTAGTCTCTGTAAATTGCCCCTAGTGTGTAGGGAGTGAATACAAAAGTGGGATGACATTGAACTAGTGTACAGGTGACAACGGTTGGCGTGGACTCCGTGCGCTTAAGGCCCTGTTTCCATGCTGTATCTTGAAACTAAACTAATCTCATCTGCCCCATTCACCCAACTTTTGCTGGTTGCCCCGCGAAGTGATATCCTCTCAACTGCATATCTCATTCCCAGTCGGAAATCTATTCCTCTGCTCCCAACACATTTGACCAATATTTTGGTGCAGGAATGACTTTTGGCCAAGAATAGTCTCCTGGTAGTTTAGTAACCTCTCCGTGGATTGTCACCTTGTCGTGGTGGAGAAGCTTGTGTGGTCCTGAGATTCTGAGAGCGATGCCGTCTGGAGCTATGCTCCTGGTAGGGTCACCCATGGCAGTAAGGTCGAGGGGGAGGTCTCTTACAAAGAGTAATCCAACCAAGACCTCAATGGTGGAACAGGCGGAGGGTGATGGCTGACCTTAGTGGAGTGTCACAACGGCTGGGAAGGTGGATGAAGGCTGCAGCAGAAAAGGGTCTCCGGTCGGCTTGGACTCCATGTCACTGGATCCTGACCCAGATCTGTCAAGGACCGTGGGGTGGCTGTCTGTGCACCAGTCTCCCCACGTTAAACAAAGTCACGCACAGGAGTTATCTTTCAGGGGACAATCATACTCGTTTCGATTTACCACCGATGATGATGAATAAACCTAAAGTCAAACATAAACCATTGCCCTTTGGTCCATCGAGTCCACTCCGACCTGTGATCATCCCAGACACTCAACATCCAAACAAAGTCACGCACAGGCGCCCTCCATATAGGGAATAGCACCCTGGAGACATCCATGGTCAGCCATGACCGAAGGGGGCCTAAGAAGAAGTGTAGTAAACAGGCTGACTAGTTAATGTATCAAATGAAAATATGGCATTATCAATAATGGAGTCGTCATCAGATCATCGTTGTAGAACTAATCTAGAATGTGTGTGGGATCAGGGCTAACAAAAGTACATTCTTTCCATGATTTATGAATCAGCGTTGCTCACGTTCACAATTCTGCTGTGACTAACAAGAGGTAGGAAATAATAGGTCATGTGTGGTGCCCAAACAATGTTTTTGAACAGCTAATTAGACAAGTGGACGATGGTACATTTAAAGATACTGGCGCTCTCTGGAACGGGCGACAGCCTTGCTCCCATCCCCTCCCCCCGATGGACAAGGCATCTTGTTGGGGTCATGGCGATTCCAACCTCCACTTGGATTTTTCAGAAGACATTTTTTCAACGCCGCCTCATCGGAGAGACTTGAGGGGATGGCGGAACAGGCTATTGATTACCCTGGTGGACTGAAAATTGATTTCATTGCAAGATCAGAGGAGTGGAAAGAAGTGGGAAATGATTTATCTCAGAGTCGGCGGTTGCTCCAGGGGGATCGGCCTTGGGGCCGGCCATTTGTGAGGTGTACGCCTGAGAGGCGATGTTAAATAACTGGCTGAACACACAAAGCCAAGCAAGAAGATAAAACATAGCAGAAAGGCAAGTGCTACACAGATGGATTTGAACCAATTAAGCAAATATGCTGAGAGGTGAACTACAGACTTAGGCAATATATATATACATATAAACACACAAGCACAAATGTGTGTGTAGATATGTACGTGAAGTGTATATGTATATATATATTGAGGAAGTAAGGGGGTGTGTGGAGGACTTTGAATGTGGCAGCTATTATACTATTACACATCTACCATGTAGGGTGGCACAGTGGCGCTGTGGTAGAGTTGCTGCCTTACAGCACCAGAGACCCGTGTTCGATCCTGACTATGGGTGCTGTCTGTACGGAGTTTGTACGTTCTCCCCGTGACCTGAGTGGGTTTTCCCCGGGTGCTTCGGTTTCCTCCCACACTCCAAAGGGCTAATTGGTTTGATAAATTGTAAAGTGTCCCTTGTGTGTGTAGGATAGTTTAAATGTGCTGGGATCGCTGGTCAGCACGTCCTAGGTGGGCCGAAGGGCCTGTTTTTGGGCTGTATCTCAGAACTAAATTAAACAAAAGGTGAACTACAGTCTTGGGCAATACAGATATGTGAATATATACACAACATGTGTAGGAAGGGACTACAGAGGCTGGTTTAAACCGAAAAGTAGAACTTGTGTGAATTGGTGATCATTGGTCAGTAGAGTTTAGGTGGGTGTAAGGGGCTGTTACCATGATGTGCCTCTAACCTAAACTAGACTAATATGAGGAATGGCTTCTCGGTAACATGGTCACACTACAGAGCACAAGAGTAGAAACAAGGAACTGCAGATGCTGGTTTACAAAGAGCGACACAAACTGCTGGAGTAACTAAGCTAAACTCACGGGTTTGATGGCTGGCGTGGACTAGGCAGGTGGAAAGCCCTGCTTCTATGCAGCATCTCTAAACTAAACTAAAATAAAACTAAATATAGACACGAAATCCTGGAGTAACTTAGTGGGTCAGGCAGCATCTCTGGAGAAAAGGCAAAGGTGACGTTTCGGGTGGAGGCCCTTCTTCAGACTGAGAGTCGGGGAGAGGGAAACTAGAGATATGAAAAGGTACAAAGAACAAATAAATGAAAGGTATGAAAATTTGGGAGCGGCACACAATGGCAGCGGTAGAGTTGCTGCCTTACTGCGCCAGAGACCCGGGTTCGATCCTGACTACAGGTGCTTGTCTGTACAGTTTGTACGTTTACACCGTGCCCTGCGTGGGTTTTTCTCCGAGATCTTTGGTTTCCTCCAATGCTCCAAACACATACAGGTTTGTAGGTTAATTGGCTTTGGTAAAAATGTAAATTATCATTAGTATGTAGGATAGTGCTAGTGTACAGGGCTGTTTCCGCATTGCATCTCTTAACGAAACTGAACTAAACTAAACTAAAGAACAAATCACAGCAGCCAGATGATCAAGGAATGGTGGAGCCCACAATGGTCCATTGTTGGCTGTGGAGAAGGTGATAACGAGTGGATACAAACAGTGAAACTGAGCAGGAGGACAGTGAAACTATTGTGTAGAAAGTAAGTACAGATGCTGGGTTACACCGAGGATAGACACAAAATGCTGCAAGGGTCTCGACCCGAAACGTCACCCATTCCTTCCCTCCAGAGATGCTGCATGTCCCGCTGAGTTACTCCAGCATCTATCGAAACTAGTAGGATGACTAGAACTAAACTGAAGCTCCCATCTCTCTCCATCCGACAACACTGCCGCCATCACCTTATACACGCTCCAGGGAAGCAAGGAATTCATGTGTGACAAAGGAATAGCTGATCAGGTCACCGGGGAGACAGGTTGCGATGCAAGGCATGCAGTTTTGGCTGCACTAACTCCAATAATATATAGATGTATTGAGATGAGGTTTTACACTGTGGAGAAGTCATGGGAAATAATATAGTTTGCAGAATAATGAAAAACATAGATAAGTCAGTGGGCAATTAAATTCAAAAAGTGAACACACAGAGGAACGATAAAAAAGATGCAGTACAAGTACCTAAGCACAAGATAATGAAAAAATACCAAACGCACTGTGCAACTTGGCATTCAAATACACCTTTAAAAGGGAGGTGGATTACATTTGGATGAAGCAGATTAATCGATATTATTCATTCATATTTACATAATAAAGCAGCCCCTTTTAAATGTTAGACACTTTAGAAAAAGGCACTGCAAATTTAGCCCTCAGATCAAAACCTGTGGAGATTGAGCACGGGGTATCCAACTGCTTAGATAGGCACTCGTCAATTTTACATCTCAAAAAGACTCGGCACTGTGGTGTAGCGGTAGAGCTGCTGCCTTACAACATGAGAGACCCGGGTTCGATCCTGACCACGGGTACCGTCTGCATGGAGTTTGTAGATTCTCCCTGTGACCTGCATGGGTTCTCCCCGAGATCTTCGGTCAGTGCGGACTCAGTGGGCCGGAGGGCCTGTTTCCGTGCTGTACCTCTAAACTAAACTAAACTAAAAATACATGTGCACCATTCATTAATTTTGATTCACGATATCAAGTTCAGATCAAAAATGAATCCCTGTGATACATCCTGCATTATATTTACAATGTCCATTTTTAATTTAGGTGGTTTTAGTGTTCACCCAAAACATTTCAGTTAGTAAATCAAATAACTTGGTTAGACATTAGGGCGACACGGGTGGTGCAGCGGTAGAGTTGCTGCCTCACAGCGCCAGAGACCCAGGTTTGATCCTGACTTTGAGTGCTGTTTGTACAGAGTTTGTACATTCTCCCTGTGACCGTGTGGGTTTTCTCTGGGTGGTCTGGTTTTCTCCTACATCCCATAGATGTACAGGTTTGTAGATTAATTGACTTCTATAAAGATTGTAGGTTAATTGACTCCCTAGTGTGTAAAGGGGCTGTCCCACTGTGGCGGCCTAATTGGCGAGTTTAGAAGAGTTTAGGAGAGTTTGAAAAAGTGTCATGTTGAAGACCTCCTTCGACTATGTTGAAGACTAGCTTTGACTACCTTCGGGAAAATTGGACACCGAATAGTGGAGAGTGAAGACGACCTCCTTCGATCTCCTTCAATTTCCTTTGACCTCCCTTCGACTATGATGAAAACTATCTACGACTACCTTTGACTACCCTCGATTACCTACGACTAACATGCCGACCTACCACGACCTACTTCGACTAAACCTAGGAGTAAAAAAAGTATCGATTTTTTCCACGGCAACCTTTTTTTACTCGCGGGCATTTTTCAACATGTTGAAAAATACGCCGCGATCTAGCTGAGGCCTCGAGTACGCGGGGACTACTCTCGAGCATGAAGGAGAGTTACAAAGACCTCCTTGGGCCTGTGTCGACCATGCTGCGAGTATGAGTCGAAGGCAAACTCGTCAGAACTTGTGGATTAGGTCGCCGCAGTGGAACAGCCCCTTAAGATGCCAAAGTGGGATAACATAGAACTCGTGTAAAGGTGATCAAAGGTCGGCCTGGACTGAATGGACCGAATGGACTATTTCCACAGAATCGCTAAACTAAACTACGATAAGCATTCTCCATTATATTTACAATATAAATGTTTAATTTAATGATATTAATGTTGACCCAACACCTTTCTGGAGAAATTACCATGGTAAGTCAGGTGTCTTGGATAGAAATTAGGCATCTAAGATTCAAATGGATAAGGTTTGATTATCTTCAGTCCGATGACTTCAATATGCTAGTTTATAATCAATATTACAGTGTTAATGTGCAGGGACTCGGTGGGCGAAGGGCCGGTTTTCACACTGTATCTTCGTATCTCTAGATACAGCGTGAAAACCGGCCCTTCGCCCACCAAGTCCCTGCACATTAACACTATCCTACACACACAAGGGACAATTTACATTTACATCAAGTCAATTAACCTTCAAACCAAAGATCCTATAGCGAGCAAGATAATCCACTCCTGCTAAATGCAATGGGTTGACGTGTAGCACGCAATGGAGCGGAACGTGGGCCATTTCTTCGTCCATTTCAGTAACCCGACCCGACTTTGTATATCCCTCTCACAGTGTATCAGCGTTGCGGGGGAACAGTTTGCGTGTGTGATATAGGGTTAGATTCATAATTCTGTTCAATCATAATTCTGTTAAATTTTGTTAAAGGTTAATATGTTAACAAATTATGATTCTGTTAATTATCTGTTTTAATGTTTTTTTTAAACTTTTCTTTTAAAATGGCTCATGTGCTGTGTTTGAGTTGGTGTTGATTTTGGTATTACACTTGCACTCTGTAATTCATCTAATCACACTGTTCACAACTGCGGTATTTGGAAAAATAATAGCAATATGAAGATTCCAGTTGCTCTGCTCTTGGAATCTTGGAATCTTGGAATGTTCCTTTATGTTTTTTTTGTAGCTATGGAATTGTTTTTCAACAATAAAATGGGTCTGGTCTTCCCAATAGCCAGAGAGTGGAATGAGATCTCTGTAATGGTGGGGTTATCTAAATGGGGTAAGGGGGAAACCGCTTCGGTCGCCTCCTCCATGGAGAGGCGACTTTTTCCAGGTCGCCTCCCCCGTGGCCTAACATCAAGGATCGGCGCGGCCTTTCCCGGAGACGCGCTCGGGACTTCAGCGGCGGGCGCAGCGTGCTCTCTCGTTGTGGAGCGGGTGAGCCCTTGCTGGGGCTCGCTGGAGGGGAGCGCTCCGTTTCGCTGGCCCGGGGCAGCCGGCAGCCTGAAGTCGCGGTCTGCGGTGCTTCTGGCTGCGGCAGAGACTTTAAATCTCGACCGCCGGCCTGCGGCCTACAACAACTTAAAGCCGCGGTCTCCGGTGAGGAAGGGCCGATCCTGGACTGACTCTGGACTCTGGTCCTGTCCACGGGGGGGAAATGGAGGAGGACTGGCCAAATTTTGTGCCTTCCACCACAGTGATGAATGCTGTGGTGGATGTTTGTGTTACATTTTTATTGTGGTTGTGTGTTCTTTATTATTGTATCGCTGCAGACAACCCAAATTCCACCGACCCTGGTTGTGTGGCAAATAAATTCTATCTAATCTAATTCTATCTAAGGATGGTTTTATTCAGCGACCATACAACTGATTAGATTGTGTAGGAAATAACTCATATACACACATATATGAATGAGATATAGATGTATATAATCATATAACACACACATATATATTTCTCCAGATTTTTATATATATAATGATAAACTTTATTTCGGACACAAGGCCCAGGCAAGGGACAACATTACATAAAAACACATTGCAAACCTCCCCGCAACTTTACCCTGGCAGCCCAGCCGTGCTGATCCGGACCAGACTTCCCATACCCTGTGGAAGGAACATAGGCGTCTTTTGGCTTTTTATTGTGAGGCAGAGAGGCAGAAAGAAAATTAGGAGAAGATTTTTACCAAAGATGTTTGATTTTCACGAGGATGTTTCCGTAACCGGTTTCCGTCTCCGCACTAGTATCTTTGCTCCGCTATGGCGGATGAAGATGGCGGAGACGGAAGCCGGTTACGGAAATGGGGCCGAAATTTACCCATGAATCTGCCCATGACCATACTACGTCTTTTTCGTCGAGTGGATTATCTTGCTCGCTATAGGATCTTTGATACAAACCATTACATCTCTGCAGTGTGGGAGGAAACCGAAGATCTCGGAGAAAACCCATGTGGTCACGGGAGGAGAACGTGCAAACTCCGTACAGACAGCGCCTGTAGTCAGGATCGAACCTGGGTCTCTGGCGCTGTAAGCACTGTAAAACAGCAACTCTACCACAGCGCCACTGTGCCGCTCCTGATTCTACATTGAATATTAAACAAAGTAGAGGCCAAATAGAAATTCTTATGTTGATGATTCAATGGGCAAAAATCAGAGAGTTTGTACATTGTTACATTACAGGACTTCACACTGCGCAAGTTAATTATGATATTTACTAAATTACAAAACTCTTCAACCTCTCATTACTGTGGTTCAATGGTTCGATGGTTCTTTGTCATTTATGCACTGCAGAAATTATTTTTGCATTGCTTACACATGCATCAGTTGCCATATTTTGGCACCATTTACACAAAGAAAAAGTCCTAAGTCCACAAGCTGGATGTACTGGAGTCCCCCCCCCCCCCCCCCCCCCCCAGATCCAGGTAAGCCCAGGTAAGCCCCAGGCTGCTGCAAGGCCCCTTCCCTCACCCTCGGCCAGCTCAGCCCACGAACTCACCCGACCTCCTCTGTGACCCGGGGGCTCCTCCTGCAGCCGACCTTGATGGCGCTGGAGGCAATACCCCGGTCTGAGATTCATACATGCTTTAAAACTGCGTAAATAATACTTGTGCTCAAGAAGAGTAACGTCCATTGTCCAGGCAGCGGGCAGTCGACGGCCGTTCAGCGGTCGGCTGCCTGCCCCTTTTCCGGGGTTACGTCTGTGCCCGCGTGTCCCTGGAGAGGGAACACGCGGTGTCCAAGGGGACTCTGGAGGCCTTCTGTGAACGCTGGTCACCGCGGGGGGTCGAATGTATTGTTGATAAAAATGTTAATATTTTAATTTGATAACTTTGTTTGTAAACTGCCAATATAGACGTTCTTTGTTCATGTTACTACTTTGTATTTTTGTTTGTTCTGAATAAAAGCAATTTGTAGGGAGAAAAAAAAGAGGTGTAACGTGACAACCTTCTGGCTATAAACACTAAAATCCCCAAATAAGCTCTGAACTATATAGACCTGGGGCATTGTTTTTGTCTTTGCCCTATTAATGTTTCATTATTTTTCTATATATTTATATATATATACTGATTTTTGATGTTGTTTATCATGGTGTTTACAGGGGTGGAAGATTGCAACCTTCACGTGGTCCGCCCTGTTTCGACTAATGCAATCAACTCGATGTGCACAAACGGAAGATCAAATAGAACAAGTTGTCCAACAACTTTAGGCTGTGCACTACCTACACATGTTCACATACCTGCTATGTTGCTGCAAGTACGAATTTCATTGTTCCATTTTGGGACATATGGCAATGAAACTCTCTTGAACCTTGTCTCATGAATCTGACTTTACATTAAAAGCTGATGAGGGTGACATCCTGCAGGTTCTCAGGATAATAACCTCTCGTTAGATGTCATTTCCTGACCAAAGACCTGCTCCCAGTGTAGACCACTATCAAGCATCATCATCATCATCATTGTTGAAAACATCAACGGGCACGGTGCCTTACAATGCCGTGTACAGCAGTGATCGCAACTTCTACTGAAGTGTGGATGGCCGTTGCCTCGCTAGGAGCTCATCCGCCCTTTGACGGGTCTTGTTTTTGGTCCTGTTGGGGGTCCACAGCCCCCTCCTCACCTGGCAAACCAGGTAGGGGAGACGGTTTAGTCGTCGATTATCCGACCATGGAGCAGGTAGCACGGGATTACATGGAACTCCCCCCCCCCACCCCCCCCGACCTGACCATTAAGAAAAGTTATGTTATTGTCCTAACACTTCTTTGCAATGTTTCTTGTCACAATCCCTCACTTCAGCTCCAAATGCTGTGTAGGAAGGAACTGTTGACGTTGGTTGACACCGAAGACAGGTACAAAATATCGGAGGAACTCAGCGGGACAGGCAGCATCTCTGGAGAGAAGGAATGGGTGACATTTCGGGACAAGTCTGTTCTTCAGACAGAGAGTCAGGGGAGAGGAAAACTAAAGATATGGAAGGACAAGGTGTGAAAACGACAGATCAAAGCAGACGATAATCGAGGAAATGTAGAATGGTTCATTGTTGGGTGAAGGGAAGGTGACAACGAGGCGTACAAACAGTAAAATTAATCAGGAGGACAGTGAAACTAGTCGGAGAACTAGGATGGGGAGGGACAGAGAGAGAGGGAAAGCAAGGATTACTTGAAGTTAGAGAAATCAGTATGCATAATACTGGGTTGTAAGCTGCCCAAGCGACATATGAGGTGCTGTTCCTCCAATTCCGCCACTCAAATATTCTGCTGGAGTGGTTCTAAACTACCGTGACACCCCCATTGAGAACCACGGCCACCTCGTCCTCAATAGTCCTGCTTGCAACACATGATTCAGACAAGGGGACATGACTTGAGAATTAAGGGACAGAAGTTTAGGGGTAACATGAGGGGGAACTTCTTTACTCAGAGAGTGGTAGCTGTGTGGAATGAGCTTCCAGGGAAGGTGGTGGAGGCAGGTTCGTTTTTATCATTTAAAAATAAATTGGATAGTTATATGGACGGGAAAGGAATGGAGGGTTATGGTCTGAGCGCAGGTATATGGACTAGGGGAGAATACGTGTTCGGCACGGACTAGAAGGGTCGAGATGGCCTGTTTCCGTGCTGTAATTGTTATATGGTTATATGGTTATATGTATTCTGAGGTCACGGTCCAGGATTTTGTCCATTCATTAATTTATTAATGGCGCTGTGGCATGGGCCCTACATTCAACAATGATGTTGTGAAGCTGAAAACGGTACAGAAAAGATTCACGGGCATGTTGCCAGGACCCGAGGGCCTTAACTATAGCCAGAGGTTGAGCAGGCTAGGACTTTATTCCTCTGGGCGCAGGAGGATGGGGGGTGATCTTATAGAAGCATTTAAGATCATGAGAAGATTAGATCGGGTAAATGCGCAGTCTTTTACCCAGAGTAGGGGAATTAAGAAACAGAGGGCAGAGGTTTAAATGAGGGGGTAAAGTTTGAATAGAAGCCTGAGGGGCAACTTTTGTTAACAAAGGATGGTAGGTATATAGACAATAGACTTCTTCTTCTTCTTGCGTACGGCTTGCACAGCCTAACGTTGTAGGACAACTTGTTCTATTTGATCTTATTTGATTGTGCACAACAGGTTGATTGCATTTGTCGAAACAAGGTGGACCACGTGAAGGTTGCAATCTCCCACCCCGACAATAGACAATAGGTGCAGGAGTAGGCCATTCGGCCCTTCGAGCCGAGGTTAGTACTATCACGACGTTTGAGGAACATTTGGACAGGTACATGGGTGGTACATTCTCCCCGCAACCTTTGATGCACGTACTAATCAAAAACGTATCAATCTCCGATTTTAAAATGCCCAATGACTAGTTCGGCACGGATATTGTGGGCCGAAGGGCCAGTTAGTGCGCTGTACAGTTTTATGTTCTATGTTAAAACAATGAGATGAGCGTTTCATGGCACTGGGCCTGTACTTGCCGGAGCTTAGAAAGATGAGGGGGAACCTCATTGAAACTTACCGAAAAGTGAAAGGCCTGGATAGAGTGGATGTGGAGACAATGTTTCCACTAGTGGGAGAGCCTAGGACCAGAGGGTACAGCCTCAGAATAAAAGGACATACCTTTTGAAAGGAGATGAGGAGGAATTTCTTTCGTCTGAGGGTGGTGAATTCACTGCCACAGATGACTGTGGAGGCCAAGTCAATGGATATTTTAAAGGCGGAGATTGACAGATTCTTGATTAGTACGGCTGTCAGGAGTAATGAGGAGAAGGCAGGAGAAGGCATGAGAATGGGGTTGAGAGGGAAAGATAGATCAGCCATGATCAAATGGCGGAATAGACTTGGAGGGCCGAATGGCCTAATTCTGCTCCTATAACTTCTGAACATGAATTAGCTATGTGACAGAGGCATGCTCTGAAGCTGTGAAACACTTTATATGAAGGCAAATCCTTTTGATTTATTTTTAGTTTGTACAAAGTCTGGAACGTGGAATTCTTATTCAGCTTACACAAGTAGCTGGCAACTAAGTACAGCAATCAAAAGAAAATCTTACATTGACACAAAACTTGTAACTTTGGGTTTTTTGTTCTTAGAAATAAGGTGGTTAATTATTTCCAGCGGAGACCAGCACTCAACGTTCACCGCACTCTGAAAGTTTTTATTAGTATCTTCTCCAGTTTAGTTCAATATTTGCGTAACCTAAACAGATTTTTAATAAGAGATGGGGGACTCTATGGAGAATAACTTGAGGGTGATTACAAGGCAGAAATACAATTACAATGTTCCAATGAAGTCATAAACCGGGAGATCAAAATTTGAGCACTTTGTCACTGTCATCTGATCCTCAAGATTAGATTTCAACCTTGCTGTTATTCCCTTGTACCTTAATTATAACATTCACTGCTTTAAGTTGATGCGAGGTTTTTATTTGAAATTCTGTTCCAGAGGGTCTCAGTGTTAGGAATGGCTCTTTAAGCAGATACAAATTCACCGTGTACTGCCTGACAGGGCATGGTGACATTCATGGATTGAGACTTCATTTGTGCAAGTGTTTTGCTCTCCAGTTTGTAGTCATTGATCATCACTTCATACCCGTCAGATGTGGCTCGTCCTCTTCTGCATACAGCCCCTGCTAATGCATCACTGCAGCATGGAGGGTCGGCTGGACTGTCGGAAGTGTCACCTTTCGGGTGACCCTCGCGGTTGCCCCTTTCCGCGGGCGGGTGGGAAATTATTCCATGCAGCCGGCCTGGAATAATTGCATGCCCTTCAAAGAAGGGCAGGGGAGTGTGGTACGGCTTCATAGCCATGGAGACACTAGAGACTGCAGATGCTGGAACCTTGAGCACAATTGGGTGACACCGTGGCGCGGCGGTAGAGTTCCAGAGTGTCTTCCAGCGCCAGAGGCCCGGGTTCGATCCTGACTACAGCTGCTGTCAGTACCCAGTTTGTGCGTTCGCCTCCTGACCATGTGGGTATTTCCCGGCTGCTCAGGTTTCCAACCACTATCCAAAGACGTGGAGGTTTGTAGGTTAATTGGCTTTGGTAAAGCTTGCAAATTGTCCCTAGTGTGTAGGATCGCACTAGTGTATGGGGATCGCTGGTGAGTGCAGACTCGGCGGGCCAAATGTTCCTGTTTCCACGTTGTATCACTAAACTAAACTAAAATAAAGTGCTGCATGAATTCAGCGGGTCGGCCGTAAGCAGCCTGGGGCTCAACTCGATCGAGCACCGCTCCATGAAACCGAGCGCGTGGACTAGTCACGGCCTGCAGCGGCACGGAGCGGTGGAACGGCGCTGGAGAACGCCTACAACTTCACTTAGACCAACCCTGCAATGTTGCCGGGACAATGGGCCTTTACAGCCAGCTGCACTTAAAGCAACTTTGACTTTGAAAATGGCCCATTGAATCCGCACCTACCAGCAATCCCTGCACACTAACACCATCCTACACACACTAGGGACAATTTACAATTACACCAAACCAATTAACCTACAAACCTGTACGTCTTTGGAGTGTGGGAGGAAACTGGGGCACCCGGAGAAAACCCACACGGTCACAGGGTGAACATACAAACTACATAAAGACAGCACCCATAGTCAGGATCGAACCCGGGTCTCTGGCGCTGTGAGGCAGCAACTCTACTGCTGCGCCACCGTGCTGCCCCAATTACTGATTTAATTGTCTAAAGCCCCTGTCCCACTTACGTGTCCTTGGCACGCAAATTACGCAACCTCGTGGTCGCGTTGAGGCGCGACGATCCCGCGAAGGTCGCGCGCGATTTCATGCGTCCGCACAGCCGCCTGGAGTGCGTGACGTCAATTGAAGATGGACACAAAATGCAGGAGTAACTCAGCGGGACCGGCAGCATCTCTGGAGAGAAGCAATGGGCGATGTTTCGTGTCAAAACTCTTCTTCAGTTTGAAAGAAGGGTCTTGATACCGAAACATCACCCATTGCTTTTCTCCAGAGATGCTGCCGGTCCCACTGAGTTACTCCTGCATTTTGTGTCTATCTTAAATTTTCCTGGTCCCGTTCTGGAAGTAGAAGTGGGGGCAGATCCGGACCGCAATGGCAGTGAGCCCCAGGTCGTTTGCCTGCTTCTGCTGCTGTTGGAGGTGATCTCCATTGGAGTGACCCTGACCATAAGAACCATGCACATCTGCTGCATGCCCAGAACATCCTCACACATGCAAGCACCAATGCAGTCAAACCCGTGCACACACATGTACGTGCTTGAATGCACACACACATACACACACACACTTAAATGCACAGACACATATAGGACATACGATATGATACGATACAATATAACTTTATTATCCAGGAGCGAAATGGATCTGTCAACAGTCATAAAACACAAGATACAGGAAACATGAAATTAATGTGACAAGTGGAAAGGATTGGGGATGTGCAAAAATTGAGGAGGGGGGGGGGGGGGGGGGGGGGGGGGGGGGGGTGGGGTGGTGAGAGGGGACTCAGTCTCGGTCTACCCCATGATAGAAGGGAAAGGAGTTGCACAGTTTGATAGCCTCAAGGAAGAAAGATCTCCTGTGGCATTCTGTCCTGCATCTTGGTAGAACCAGTCTGTTGCTGAAGGTGCTCCTCAGGTTGACCAGTATGTCATGGAGGAGGTGAGCTGTATTTTCCAAGATGCTCTGCAGTTTGAGGAGCAATCTCCCCTCCAAGACCACCTCCCATGAATCCAACTCCACCCCCAGGATGGAGCCAGCCTTCCTGATGAGTTTGTTGATCCTTTATACGTCCGCAGCCTTCGCCCCAACACACGGCAGTGAAGAAGATGGCACTGGCTACCACCGATTCGTAGAACATCTGTAGCATCTTACTTCAGAAGTTGAAGGAGCTGAATTAGGCCACTCAGCCCATCGTATCATCTCTGCAATTCAATCTGGGCCGAACTATTTTTCCCTCTCAACCTCATTCTCCTGCCTTCCCCCATAATCTTTGATGACCTAACTAATCAAAAAACTGTCAATCTCCAATTTAACATTACTCAATACTTGGCCTCCACTGGACTCTGTTGCAATGAATTCCACAGATTCACCACCCTCTGACTAAAGAGATTCCTCCTCATCTCCATTCTAAAGGTACCGCCTCTTATTCTGAGGCTGTGCCCTCTGTTCCAAGGCCAGTTGAGGCTAGTTTATTGTCACGTCTACCGAGATACAATGAAAAGCTATTGTTGCGTGCTAACCAGTCAGCAGAAAGACAATACATGATTACAGTCGAGCCATCCACAGTATACAAATACATGATAAGGGAATAATGTTTAGTGCAAGGGTAACGTTCATGAGGATCAGTTCACGAGGTAAATTCCCGGGATGGCGGGACTGTCATATGTTGATAGAATGGAGCGGCTGGGCTTGTATACTCTGGAATTTAGAAGGATGAGAGGGCATCTCATTGAAACATATAAGATTATTAAGGGATTGGACACGCTAGAGGAAGGAAACATGTTTTCGATGTTGGGGGAGTCCAGAACCAGGGGCCACAGTTTAAGAATAAGGGTAGGTCCTTTAGAACGGAGATGAGGAAAATCTTTTTCTCCCAGAGCATTGTGAACCTGTGGAATTCTCTGCCTCAGAAGGCAGTGGAGGCCAATTCTCTGGATGCTTTCAAGAGAGAGTTAGCAGAGTCAGGGGATATGGTGAGTGGGCAGGAACGGGCTACTGAATGTGGATGAGCAGCCACGATCACAGTGAATGGCGATGCTGGCTCGAAGGGCCCAATGCCCTACTCCTGCACCTATTGCTGTTATCTATTAAAGCCAGTGGATAGTCCGAGGGTCCGCTTGATCAAGGATAGTCCGAGGGTCACCAATGAGGTAGATCCCACCACTGGAAACATTCCAGCATAGCCACACATGTGCATGTACACACACGTATCCACTCTCGCGTGCTTAAACACACACTTGCATGCTCACACAAACTCTACAGATGCACACACATGTTGCCGCACGCACACATGCATGTGCAAACGCACATCACGCATCCACACATGCACATTCTCACATTCCTTTTCAAATAACACCCTGGATATGTCCGCCTACCTAGAAGCCTTGTGTAAGAAGGAACTGCAGCTGCTGGTTTATGCAATAGATAGACACAAAATGGTGGAGTAACTCAGCCGGTCAGGCAGCATCTCTGGAGAAAAGCAATAGGTGGCATTTCGGGTCGGAACCCTTCTTCAAACTGAAAGTAGAGGTGGGGGGGGGAGGGATAAAAACAAAATGGTGGTGAGCAACCAACAATGGGGCCATTGTGACCAGAAAAGAACTGCAGATGCTGGTTTACAACGAAGATAGACAAAAATTGCTGGCGTAAAAGCTCAGTGGATCAAGCGGCATCTCTGGTGAAAAAGTACAGGTGACGTTTCGGATCGGGACCCTTCTTCAGGCGAACTATCGTGGGCTCTACAATGAGGTTATCTGTTGCCGGCCCTGACTTGTTCTGACCTTTACTTGCCTCCAGTTTATTTCCCCCCCCCTCCCCCATCACCTTTACTCTCCGTCTGAAGAAAGGTTCGGACTCAAAACGTCACCCATCCATTGTCTCCAGAGATGCTGCCAGGCCGACTGAGTTACTCCAGCACTTTGTGTCTGTCTGTCTGTCTGTCTAGAAGCTTTGCCAGACTGTGTCCACCTTGGGCACATAACATCTCATCCCACGGACTACTCCCCATCATTTATATGTCTATTGTTACACTGCATAATAAGACAGAGTGGGGAGAAGCACAGTTCATAACATAGATAAATCATCACAGCCACTGTTCCATTGCGTAGTCTGAACTCACACAGGAATGCCTCTAATGAGTTCCCAAGGCTCACTGTACTATTTTACTTAGGAGCGGATGAAAAAGAAAACTGCTGTAGATTTGATGGCAGGGTGAGTGTGCTTCCTCTTTATACACAGCCATTCCCAAGGGAATAACAACAATCAATTTTGAGCTTTGGAGGCTGATGTGTTTGGCTCAATATGATGCTGAGTACAATTGGACCAGCAAATTTGTACATTTTTCAGTGTTTAAAGCCAAGACACTGCCTGACATAACCTCCTTGATTTTCATCCATCAATTTGAGTGGCTTCAAATGGAAAATTTACCGCACTGCTTAGAAAATGCACGATGTGTCATGTTTGACACAAGGCGCTTCATTATTACAAGCGGGCTGCATGGAGGAAGGCGCAGGGGTAATGTCTTCCATGGCATAACTTAACTAATGTCCCTCTTAAATGATCGGCTCTGCAGTTTCTGGAGATGGGATGAGGACAAGAGCGGAAAGGAAGATGACATGAAATTGATGATCCGTAGAGTTTTGACATTGTAATTAAGTGTTTGCATGAGTCTTAGCATGAGATTCCTTACATTTGGAGTCCTGGCAAATGTTCTTGTACGTTATTTCTATTTGGTGTGTGTGTGTGCGCTTGTGTGTGTGTGAGTGTGTACGTGTGTGCGCTTGTGTGTGAGTGTGTGTGTGTGCGTGAGTGTGTGTGTGTGTGGGTGTGTGTGTGTGCGCTTGTGTGTGAGTGTGTGTGTGTGTGTGTGTGTGTACGTGTGTGTGTGTGTGTGTGTACGTGTGTGTGTGTGTGTGTGTGTGTGTGTGTGTGTGTGTGTGTGTGTGTGTGTGTACGTGTGTGTGTGTGTGTGTGTGTGTACGTGTGTGTGTGTGTGTGTGTGTGTGTGTGTGTGTGTGTGTGTGTGTGTGTGTGTGTGTGTGTGTGTGTGTGTGTGTGTGTGTGTGTGTGCGCTTGTGTGTGTGTGTGTGTCAGTGTGAGTGTGTACATGTGTGTGTGGGTGTGTGCATGCGAGTGTGTGTGCGTGAGTGTGTATGTATGTGTGTGTGTGTGTGTATGTGTTGTGTATTATCTGTGTGTGTGTATTGTGTGTGTGTGAATGTCTGTGTGTAAGTGCTTGTGGTATGCGTGTGTGTGTGTTGTGCTTTGTGTGTGTTTAACTGTCCTTGTGTAAGTATTTGTGGTGTGTGTATGTGTGTATGTCGTGCATTGTGGGTGGCGTGTGTGCTGTGTGTGTGTGTGTGTGTGTGTGTGTGTGTGTGTGTGTGTGTGTGTGTGTGTGTGTGTGTGTGTGTGTGTGTGTATGTGTGTCTGTCGTGCATTGTGGGTGGCGTGTGTGCTGTGTGTGTGTGTGTGTGTGTGTGTGTGTGTGTGTGTGTGTGCGTGTGTGTGTGTGTGTGTGTGTGTGTGTGTGTGTGCGTGTGCGCGTGTGTGTGTGTGTGTGTGTGTGTGTATTGTGCATTGTGTATGTGTGTTGTGTTTATGTGTGTATGTATGCTGTGCGTATGTGTACTCGGGGCTCTCGTGGGCATTTTTCAACATGTTGAAAAAACTTCACGAGCTTACTGTGTTTCCCGAGTACCTGCCGTTAGTGTTACGAGCCGGTAAGAGACGTCCCGAGCTCCGACGTACCCGCTACGTACATTCTACGTACTTACCACGAGTTTGATTTTTTTTTAAACTCGGGAGAGCTCTTGGGTAAACTCGTATAGTGGGACCGGCCCTCAGTAGGAAAATGTAAAGGTAGTTGAACTAGGAAGTTGGCAAGGAGCAATGCTAGGGGTAGAGCTGATAATCGTTGCTAGAAATCTACTGTGTAGTGCTTTGTAAAATGTTTACAAAGTTCGGTTTTGGCAAAGGTTTTTCACAGTGTTAATTTTAACATTTATGCTTTTTTTTTTTTATCACTACAGTATTTAACAATAACATTTTATGTCCTTTAGAGAAGGAATTGCGAATTGTGGAATTTTAAACACCCGTCATCATCCTTGACTTTACTCAAATTATTTAAAACACTCTTCCATCTTCCTCTAGTCGTGGGGATGGGGGATTGGGAGGGGCCTCACAAGTGGAATAGCCTAGGGCCTCTCTTCATCTAAATCCGGCCCTGATGATTGGGTGTTATAGAGTCATTGAAAGCAGGCCCTTCGGCCCAACTTGCCCACACTGGCAAACATGTCCCAGCTACACTAGTCCTACCTGCCTGCGCTTGGCCCATATCCCTCTAAACCCATCTGATCCATGTACTTGTCTAACTGCTTCTTAAATGTTGGGATATTCCCTGCCTCAACTACCTCCTCTGGCAACTTGTTCCATACACCCACCACCACTTGTGTGAAAATGTTACCCCTCAGATTCCTCCTAAATCTTTTCCCCTTCACCTGTTCCTAGAGGCCAAAGTAAAGGGATAGAGTCATCGAGTCATAGAGTGATACAGTTTAGAAACAGGCCCTTCAGCCCAGCTTGCCCACACTGGCCAACATGTCCGAGCTACACTAATCCCACCAGCCAGCATTTGGTCCATATTCCTCAAAACATGTCCTGTCTAACTGTTTCTTAAATGTTGGGATGATGGGCCAACATCTGTAGCCCTCTGTAGCTTGTGTGGTGGTCTTGTTCTAAGTTTTCATGGGGCAAATGTGACCCTGGGTATTAATGTAAAGTTTGTGATTTTGAACTAACTCAATTTTATGTCACCTCAACCAAATAACATCAATGTCAGAAATCCCCTCTTATTCTATTACATTGGAATTAATTTAATTTTTGATCATTCACAAAATCTATAAAAATGTATATAAATGTGGAGTTCTGAACTTGGACGCTAAGGCCCGTTGCCATGGTGACGTAGCAGGGTCGGCCTAGCCAAGTGAAGTCGTCGATATCCTCCACCACTGCTCTGTCAGAATCGATACTTTGTTGGTGGAGCCAGAGGCAGTAGCTCCACTAGCGGCACGACCGCGTTCAATACTTTAGACGTTAGACTTCAGAGATACAGCACAAAAACAGGCCCTTCGACCCACTGAGTCCACACCGACCAACGATCATCCTGTACACTGTCCTACACATTAGGGACAATCTTACAACTTATCGAAGCCTACAAACCTCCTTTACACTTTAGACGTTAGAGATACGGTGCGTAAACAGGCCCTTCGACCCACCGAGTCTGCGCTGACCAGCGATCACCCTGTACACTGGCCTACACACTGGGGACAATCTTACAATTTTACAACTTATTGAAGCCTTCAAACCTCGACCCACCGAATCCACGCCACACGCTAGAGACAGTTTACAATTTTACCGAAGCCAATTAACCGACAAACCTGTATGTCTTCGGGATGTGGGAGGAAACCGAAGCAACTGGAGAGAAGCCACGCGGTCACGGGGAGAATGTAAAAACTCCAAACAGGCAGCACCCGTAGTCAGGATTGAACCCAGGTGTCTGGTGCCGTAAGGTAGCAACTCTACCGCTGCACCACCGTGCCGCCCTCTATTACATTAAGACCTTCTGAAAGCTGTAATGCATGAGACATTTTACAGTCATGGTGAAGTGAGCCATCTGTCATTCCAGGCTGCAGTTAATTATCAATTATTACTATTATATGTTCAGATGCACTTATAGACCAAACATGTAAGGATGACAGATTTCCTTCCCTGACTCGCTTACTGAAATAGTGTTTTTTTACGACAATCCAGTTGTTTCATGGACACTAGTACTGAAGTAAGTCATTTTATCCAAATTTATTAAACTGCTTGAATTTAAATCCCTCAGCTGTTCTGACAGGATTTACACTCATGTCTCCTCATATGTAACATAAACTGCTTTTCTGTTACATTTTTTAAAGTTTAGAGCTACAGCGCGGAAACAGGCTTTTCGGCCCACTGAGTCCATGCCGACCAGCGATCCCTGGGCACTAACACTATGCTACACACACTAGGGACAATTTACAATTTTACAGAAGCCAATTAACTTATAAACCTGTATGTCTTTGGCGAGTGAGAGGAAACCGGAGTACTTGAGTAAGGGTGTGAGGCGTTATGGAGACCAGGCAGGAGAATGGGGTTGAGAGGGAGAGATAGATCAGCCATGATTAAATGGCGGAGTAGATGGGCCGAATGGCCCAATTCTGCTGCTAGAATGAATGAATAAGTTTATTGGCCAAGTATTCACATACAAGGAATTTGCCTTGTAGCAGAACTTAAGAACACCCAGAGCAAAACCACCCGGTCACAGGGGGAATGTACAAACACCGTACCGACAGCACCCGTAGTCAGGATCGAATCTGGGTCTCTAGCGCTGTAATGGGGCTGTCCCACTTGGGCGACATAATCCGCGAGTCCAGAAGAGTGTCTTTGACCTTCAGGCTCGAGGGCACTCGCCTGGATAGCCTCGAGCTGGATCGACCGTCCGCGTTGAAACCTCGAGCTGGATCGACCGACCGCACACACACACACACACACACACACACACACACACACACACACACACACACACACACACACACACACACACACACACACACACACACACACACACACACACCGCAAAGGCGGGGGCCAGGGAAAGCGGGGGAGCGCTGTCTGAAATTCACACCTGTGATGAAGAAGAAGGTAAAACGGCTGCACAGTGTAAGGTCAGTCCTTTAGAGAGCGCGGGGGGGTGGGGGGGGGGGAGGGGGAAAAGGAGAGTGAAGGTGAGAGAGGGGGAGAGCAGGGGAGAGAAGGGGGAGAGAAGGGGGGAGAAGGGGACAGATGGGGAGAGAAGGGGGGGAGAAGGGGGGGAGAAGGGGGGTAGAAGGAGTGGAGACACTTTTAATAAGTTTAATAACCTTTAGCGGGCATTTTACCTAGCGGTAGGTTTTCCATGGTCCAGAAAACTCCAATTAGCCAATCAAAATGCCCGGTCAGTGAAGGAGATTGCCTACGGCTGCCCTCGACTGCCTGTAACTAAATAGCGACCCCACTCCACTGCACTACGAGTTAAAAAGAACCATGCTGCCAAAGTTTTACTCGCGGAAAATACTCGCGAACCATGCTGCCAGTTTGAAGGTGGAAGGCACTCTTCTAAACTCACAGATTAGGTCGCCCAAGTGGGACGGCCCCTTCAGGCAGCAACTCTACCGCTGCGCCACCATGCCGCCTTCTACCCCTCACTTTAAGTCCCTTCCTAACTGATGTGACGTTGCATTTTGCCCCATCTCCTGAGCATTTCTTTCAGCCCTTGCATTGTTTCTTCTCCAGTTGTTTCATTGTGATTTGTTAACCAGTTGAATTCCCGAAGGGCCCATATCCCAGATAATCTGGTTTTCCTTAATGCGACAACTTCATGTGAAAAAGGGGCAAGTGAGACTCATGCTAAATGGTGACCCATCCTATTTTAATGCACAATATGACCCCTTGCAGGAAGCATGCATTCACTGACATTTATTGAGAAGGGAAGTGAATGGCAAACACCAGATATTCATGCACAGAGTGTTTGCATAAGGACAAAAAATAAACGTTCTGCAGGCAGTCTGGAAAGATCATCTGCAAATCCACAGGAAACGCTGGTGTTTGTCACAGGAGAGTCCTAAAATAGCCTTGGTAGCAGGTTTTCACATCTGTTGGGTCTCGTGACTTGGGGAGGAAGAGAGGAGGGAGGGCAGCCGTGACAGGGATCTGTTGCATGAAAGATATTCATGGATGAAAGATGCTTTAGCCTGGACAATAAAGAGGATTATGTTTGATCATCCTTAGCAAGGGCCTCACAGTTAAGGTTGCCAACTTTCTCACTACCAAATAAGGGACAAAAGGTCAAAATACGGGACAAATTCCCCACGGCAATTCGTTGACCGACTCGGCCGTGGCTGGGTGAATGATGAGTTGGCCCGGGTGCTGGACTGCACACGAAGCCCAGCCGGCCAGCTGAGGAGTTTTGGCCCAGGCCGCGCGACTTCGCCCGCAAAGTCCGGCACCCCATCCAACTCATGAACCGATGATCAGCCGTGAGAAGGCGGGGGTGGTGGTGTCGGCGGTAAGCGAAGGTCCAAAGACCAGACAGCTGGCCGGGCTGCTGACCGACGGGGCCACGGGTGAGGCGCTGCTGCTGCTGCACTCCATGGGCTGCACTACGTCGGGACGGGTGAGGCGGGGCCGGATGCAGCGCTCCGACCCGACAGTCCCCTCGACACGAGTAGTAGCAGTCAAATACGGGACAAGAGCGGTCCCGCATGGGACAAACCAATTTAGCCCAAAATACGGGATGTCCCTGTTAAAATGGGACAGTTGGCAACCCTAGTCACAGCATAAACAATGCAATGTAGACGTGGCAGCCAGCAAGATAGGTGGTGGCACGGCTGGTACAGCTGTTGTCTCACAGCGCCGGAGACACGGGTTCAATTCTGACCTTGGGTTCTCTGTGATGTGGTATTGCACATTGCACGTGGGTTTCCCTTGGGAGCTCTGGTTTCTGCCCACATTGATGCACAGAGTCTCGTGCCCAGTATGGGGGAATCGAGGACCAGAGGACATTGGTTCAAGATGAAGGGGAAAAGATTTAATTGGAATCCGAGGGGTAACATTTTCACACAAATAGTGGTGGGTGTATGGAACAAGCTGCCGCAGGGGGTAGTTGAGGCTGGGACTATCCCATCGTTTAAGGGTTAGACAGGCACATGGATACGACAGGTTTGGTGGGATATGGACCAAACGCAGGCATATGGGACTAGTGTAGCTGGGACATGTTGGCCGGTGTGGGCAAGTTGGGCCTGTTTCCACACTGTATCACTCTATGACTACGGCTATTCCAAAGATGTTCAGGTTTGTAGGTTAATTGGCCGGTAAAAATTGTAAATTGCCCTTGTGTGTAGGATACCGCTAGTGTGCGCGGATCGCTGGTCGGCACGGACTCGGTGGGCCGTAGGGCCTGTTTCCGCGCAGTATCTCTAAAAACTAGAAACGAATACTAAAAAACAATTGAAGAGTGTTTTCCGACATTCTCCTGACCTGCGTCTGGTAGACAGTGTAAATATCTTTGGGAAGTCAAAGAGTACCCAGCCTCTGAACTGTTGCCATAGTAACAGCACAACTGTGGCTGGCCCTGTTATGTTCTTGACTACTGAAAAACACAAGAAAAGTACAGATGCCAGTAATCTAAATAAAAAAATAGAGATTGCTCAGTAGGTCAGGCAGCGTCTGATAAAAGTTCACTAACCTGCAGTTTTACTTGACTTTCTCAAATATTGAAATAAAGAACAGTAGATTTAACTTTGCACAAAGTGCTGGGTTAACTCAGCGGGTCAGGCAGCACCTCACCTTCTGAGGAACGTTCCGGACCCGAAACGTCACCTATCTATGTTCTCCAGAGATGCTGCCTGTCCCACTGAGTTACTCCAGCACTTTTGTCCTTTTCTCTCAGATGTTGAACGGCTTATCGAGTATATCCAGCACTTTCAGTTTATTTAATTTAATTCCTTTGGTGATGCTCTTTTAAATATTCTTTCCATCATTTGTTTTTGTTGAGAGCCACGATTCTTCACGCTGCCTCGGCAAGGCCAGCAACACAAACACGGATGAGTCTCACTTCCTCTTCTCCACCTCTCCCCTCAGGCAAGAGCTGCAGAAGTGTGAGATTCTATCTCAGGGGTTTGTGCAGTCGATAGCAGGAGATGTCGCGGGAGAGTACATTTGTCAGGTTTAATAAGAATTGAAAATTCCCTACATAAAACAGACGGCATACACTGGCGGCATTCACGGAAAACAGGGAATCTGGAAGGTCAAAGAGTCTGGGAATCTCAGTGTTCTTGTTGGAACTGCTGCCTCGTAGCGCCAGAGGCCCCGGGTTCAACCTTGATCTAAGGGGTGCTGTCGGCATTGCGTTTGTACGTTCTCCCTGTGACCGCGTGGGTTTTCTCTGGGTGTTACGGCTTCTTCCCGCATCCCAAAGACGTACAGGTTTGTAGGTTAATTTGCCTCTGTAAAAATTGCCCCTAGAGTGAAGTAGTGGTTGAGAAGATTTGATGGCATTAAACTTGCGTGAATGGGTAATCGATGGTCGGTGCGGATTTGGTGAGTTGAAGGGCCTATTTTCATGCTGTATCTCTAAACTTTATAAGGTCTTGGAGCTGCTTTGCTGTGTAGATGGTGCCTGCTTGCATCCTCTATTGGTGGTCCAGAACTAGGCTCAGAAGAAGGGATCACCAATTTAAGATGGAGATAAGGAGGAATTCTTCCTCCGAGAGGATTACAATTCTTCGGAAATTTCTATTCTGGAGAGAGCAGCGATGACGGAGTCATTGACTGGAAGTTCAAGTTCAAGTGAGTTTATTGTCATGTGTCCCTGTATAGGACAATGAAATTCTTGCTTTGCTTCAGCACACAGAACATAGTAGGCATTTACTACAAAACAGATAAGTGTGTCCATATACCATAATATAAATATATACACACATGAATAAATAAACTGATAAAGTGCAAATAACAGATAATGGGTTATTAATAATCAGAGTTTTGTCCGAGCCAGGTTTAATAGCCTGATGGCTGTGGGGAAGTAGCTAATCCTGAACCTGGTTGTTGCAGTCTTCAGGCTCCTGTACCTTCTACCTGAAGGTAGCAGGGAGATGAGTGTGTGGCCAGGATGGTGTGGGTCTTTGATGATACTGCCAGCCTTTTTGAGGCAGCGACTGCGATAAATCCCCTCGATGGAAGGAAAGTCAGAGCCGATGATGGACTGGGCAGTGTTTACTACTTTTTGTAGTCTTTTCCTTTCCAGGGCGCTCAAATTGCCGAACCAAGCCACGATGCAAGCTGAAAGAGGGAGGTTCTTGAGCAGAGATTTTACTTCAGGCTTGAGTGATACAGCACGGAAACCAACCCTTCGGCCCACCGAGTCCGAACCGACCAGCGATCACACCTTACACTTGCACTATCCTACAGGCTAGGAACAACCTACAATTTTGCAGAAGCCAATTAATCTACAAACCTGCACATCTTTGGAGCGTGGGGGAAAACCAGAGCGCCTGGAGCAAACCCAGCGCAGGGAGAACATACAAACTCCGTACAGACGGCACCCATAGTCAGGATCGAACCGGGCCCTCTGCTGCTATAAGGCAGTAGCTCTACCTCTGCGCCACCGTGCCGTACTGTAGGAACGATAGGGGAGTCGTCATCGAGAACAAGCAGGAAATTGGAGTTGAGGCCAAGATCGGTTTAATTGAAGTTTGGAGCGGACGCAAGGGACTTTTGATCCTATTTCTTATATTTAATGTTCAAGAAAGCTGAATCTTGGAACAATTGACCCTGGGTGTGTGCTCCCGACTTCACTGTGGTTCTGAGGTTCAATTCTTCCACATGGGAATTACACATTAAATTTTATCGCAAAGATATACAGTAGTCTATTTGGCCTAAAGGCTCTATCCTAATATTAGTATTCTGTATAGTTATCTTTGTTCATCTTCCTTTTAACATTTCCTCCTACAGACTCGAGACTTTAGAGCTATAGCATGGAAGCTGGCCCTTCGGCCCACCGAGTCCATGCCGACCAGCGATCACCCGATACACTAACACGATCCAATCCTACACACTAGGGACAATTTACAATTTCACCTAAGCCAATGAACCTGTACAATTGTATGTCTAAGGAGTGTGGGAGGAAACCGGAGCACCCGGAGAGAACGCATGCACTCTCAGGGAGAACGTACAAACTCTGCACCAACAACATCCATAGTTGGGATCGAACCTGGGTCTCTGACACTGTGAGGCAGCAACTCTACCGTTGCGCCACCAGGCCGCTCTGTGACAACCATAGGGGAGTCTTCATTGAGAACAAGCAGGACATTGGAGTGAAGGTCATAAGTCATAACGTCATAAGGAATAGGAGTAGAATTAGGCCATTCAGCCCATCAAGTCTACTTTGCCATTCAATCATGGCTGATCTATCTCTCCTTCCTAACTCCATTCTCCTGCCCTCCCCATAACCTCTGACACTTGTACTAATCAATAATCTATCTATCTCTGCCTTAAAAATATCCACTGACTTATGCGGAAAAGAATTCCACAGATTCATCACCTTCAGACTAAAGACATTTCTCCTCATCTCCTTCCTAAAATAATGTCATTTAATTCTGAGGCTATGACCTCTAGTCCTAGACTCTCCCACTAGTGGAAACATCCTCTACACATCCACTCTATCCAAGTTGAGGCCAACATCGGATCAGCCACGGTTTAATTGGAGTTTGGAGCTGACTCAAGAGACCTCTGATCTTTATTTCTTATATTTTATGTTCAGGAATGTTGAATCTTGGAACAATTGACCCTGGATCTACGTTCCTGACACCACTGCGGTCCTGAGGCCCGATTCTTCCCCACATTAGACATTACATTGAATTTTATAGCATAGATATAGACTACTTGGCCTAAGGGCTACATACTAATATTAGTGTCTGCATAGTTATCTTTCCACTTCATCGTCCTTTTAACATTTTCTCCTCTTTATCCATCCTCCCTTGAAGCATGCGTGCTCTTTAACTCAACCGTTTAATGAACTCCCAATAAAAAGGAAGGGGGAAAATAGTCTATTGGGCCAAATAAATATTTCTTCAGGCTTTTGTAATTACTTCTGCCAAATTGAGAGTAATAACTTAGTAATCAGATCTCCTTCCCTCACTGCAGAGCAAGAAAACGAAGGCAAACTTACGGAGGCACCCCTCGCGCCTCAGCGGTCAAACAAAGTAGACACAAGGAACTGCAGATGCTGGTTGACCAAAAAAGACACAATGTGCTGGAATACTTCAGCCGGTTAGGCTGCATCTCTGGAGAACGTGGTGACGTTTCGGGTTGGGACCCTTCTTCAGGTGAAAATGTAGGTAGTTTACTGGGGCAACAGGTGAGATGAAGGAAGTCACCATTGACTTGAAGTCACTTTATTGCAATACCTGTCATACAGAACAGAAATGTCATCTTACATAGCACATTTGGCACTGCAAATACAAGGCAACATTTTATTTGCTTGATTTAGTTTTGTTTAGTTCATTGTTATTGTCACATGTACCAAGGTGGGCGGCACAGTGGCGCAGTGGTAGAGTTGCTGCCTGACAGCGCCAGAGACCCAGGTTCGATCCTGACTACGGGAGTTTGTACGTTCTCCCTGTGACCTGCGTGGGTTTTCTCTTGAAGCTCCGGTTTCCTCCCACACTCCAAAGACGTAGAGGTTTGTAGGTTAGTTGGCTTGGTATAATTATATATTATCCTCAGTGTGTGTAGGATAGTGTTAGTGTGCGGGGATCGCTGGTCGGCGCGAACCCGGTGGACTGAAAGGCCTGTTTCTGCGCTGTATCTCTAAACAAAACTAAACTAAAAAAAAGGCATAGTGAAAAGCTTTTTTATTGCGTGCTATCCAGTCAGTGTAAAGACTACACATGATTACAATCAAACCATCCACAGTGTACGGATACAGGATAAAGGGTGTAATGTTGAGTGCAAGGTAAAGTCCGATAAAAGATAGTCCAAAGGTCACCAATGAGGTAGATGGGAGGTCGATGAGATTTGTTTTTACAGTGTTTTCATTCTCTCTTGCTCGAAGTGTGCTATCCAGTCAGTAAAATTACAATCAAGACATCAACAGTGTGCACGTAGATAAAGATTTAAAAGAATGGAGTGTTGTAATGATCAATAGCAGAATCCCTTCTGGCCTGGCTTCAGCGCCATCTTGTTTGCGTGAAAAAAAATGAGCCGATTCCTATTTTAGGCCAGATAACCAACAGTTGGCTCAAAAAAACATTGCCAGAAGCATCTTCAAAGAATTAGATGAAATCGAGTGGGTGAGGAGACAACCCCAGAGCTCAGTGTCTTGATAGCCGAAGACCAGGTTGCCAGTGGTTTTAGTTTTAGAGATACAGCGCAGTAACGGGCCATTCTGCCCACCGAATCCATGCCGACCAGCGATTACCCCGTACACTAGCACTATCCTGCACACAAGGTTATTTTTTGCCAAAGCCAATTAACCTATAAATCTGTATGACTTTGTAGTGTTGAAGAAAGCAGAGCACCCTAAGAAAACCTGCGCGGTGACATGAAGAAGGTACAAACTCTGTATAGACAGCGCTCGTAGTTAGGATCAAACCCAGGTCCCTGGAGCTGTGAAGCAGCAACTCTACCGCGGCACCACTAAGCCGCCCTTGCGGAGTTTCAGGGTAGTCACGAGAACAGAGCTGATGGAGAGAGCAGATCTCAAAGGGTTATGGGGCTGAAGGAGGGGCAAGAAAAGCAAGGGATTTGGATGATGAGAACATGAAAAAGCAGGATTGTATTTGGGCATTAGACACCAAGAGAGGCATGGTGACACAGCGGTAGAGTCGCTGCCTTACAGTGCCAGACACCTGAGTTCTATCCCGATTACGGGTGCTGCCTGTAAAGAGCCTGTACGTTCTCCCCGTGACTGTGTGGGTTTCCTCCGGGTGCTCTGGTTTCCTCCCACACTCCAAAGACGTGCAGGTTCGAGGGTTAATCGGCTTCTGCAAATTGTCCCTAGTCTGGAGGATAGAACCAGTGGTGGTCGCTGGTCGGCAGGGACTGGGTGGGCCGAAGGGCCTGTTTCTACACTATGTCTCTAAACTTAACTGAACTTGAAGGTGCCAATGACAGTCTAAACCCCTCGCCTTTTGTTGCATTCCTGATGCAAATCGTTTCCTCTGAGTTCACCAAGTAGCACATTTCCACTATGTGCCAATTTTTTATTTACCATATTCCTCTCAATTTTATTTTACTTTTCTGCCTCAAACTGAAGGTGTACGTATATCACATTTGTACGTCACCAGCAGGCGATGAATTTAACTTTCGAAACAGTTAATGTTAAATGTGCACAGCACATATGTTAAATCTCTCAAACGCATATGTTTTGAGGAATGGAACCAATTATTTTAATTGAAAATGCATGTCTTTCACAGTTTATGCACACAGGACAGCTCATTATTTACTGTTAAGATCAAAATCAATTATGTATAAAACATTACACCCACAAAGGGAAGGTTGGTATAAATATATGCCAATGGGTTGAGTTATAACCTTCTGTCTTTCAGGTTAGACAAACATGCCAAGGGATACTAATATTTGCATACCTTCACTGATGCAAATACTCAGCCAGCCTGCAATATGCAACACACGTGAAAAGTTGACTACTTTTGGTTGAGAAGTCAAACAGAAAATAAAAAACCCGAAGCCCGTCTCTCCCGGCAGATCTGAAGATCAAATGTCATTCTGTGACAGACCTGCACAAACTCATTCTGTGCCGAGACTGTTTATCTCAGCTGTGGCAGCAACAGAGTGCAACGCTTGACTCAAGAGTCAAGAGTCAGGAGTGTTTTATTGTCATGTGTCCCAGACAGAACACGGAGGGTCTCGCCCCGAAACGTCACCTATTGCTTTTCTCCAGAGACGCTGCCTGACCCGCTCAATGAAATTCTTACTTGCGGCAGCACAGCATGAATACCAAACAATATGACATAGTACTCTGTAAATAATATAACACACAAAAAAGTATACACATATACATGAAGGAACTGCAGACGCTGGTTTAAAAAAACCAAAGATAGACACAAAATGCTGGAGTAACCCAGCGGGACAGGCAGCATCACAGGAGAGAAGGAATGGGTGACGTTTTGGGTCGGGTCTGAAGAAGGGTCTGGACCCGAAACGTCATCCATTCCTTCTCCCCAGAGATGCTGCCTGTCCCATTGAGTTACTCCAGCATCTTGTGTCTCTCTTATATATATAGACTTGTGCGTGTGTGTGCGTGTATATACACACATTTATACATTCACATATAAACAAACAAACAAACACTAATAGTACAAAAGGGCAAAACCAATATCCCCAAATGTAGCGAGCGATTCAGCATAGGGGCCGCTGAGAAGGCACTGGGCCTGTACTCGCTGGAGTTTAGAAGGATGAGTGGGGGGTCCTCATTGAAACTTCCCGAATAGTGAAAGGCCTGGATAGAGCGGATGTGGAGAAGGTGTTTCCACTGGTGGGAGAGTCTAGGACCAGAGGTCATAGCCTCAGAATTAAAGGACGTTCCTTTAGGAAGCAGATGAGGATGAGTTTCTTTAGTCAGAGGGCGATTAAATTGTGGAATTCATTGCCACAGACGCCTGTGGGGGCCATCAATGGATATGTTTAAAGCAGAGATAGATAGATTCTTGATTAGTACGGATTTCAGAGGTTATGAGGAGAAACCAGGAAAATGGGGTTAGGAGGGAGAGACAGATCAGCCATGATTGAATGGAGGAGTAGACTTGATGGGCCAAATGGCTTAATTCTGCGCCTATCACTTATATTGAGGGATCAGTGGGACTACGTTGAGAACTTTGTAACCTTGTCGGCACTCTATATGTTGCCGCTATTTGCATACTTTGTGTGTTGTACACAAAACAAAGAATTTATCTGTGACATGTCACATGTGATAATAAAGTATCACTCACTCATTCATTCATGCAGTTCAGATCTTATTTGAGGTTGTCGTGTTTAATAGCCTAGTGGCTTTAGGGAAGAAGCTGTTCCTGTACCTGGACGTTACAGTTTTCAGGCTCCTATAGCTTCTTCCCGTTGACAGGAGTTAAATGAGTGTGTGGCCAGGGTGGTGCGTGTCTCCGATGATTCTGGCTGCCTTTTTGAGGCAGCAACTCCGATAAACCCCATCGATGATGGGGAGGTCAGTACCTGTGATGGACTGGGCAGTGGTCACCACTTTTCACTATCTACTTCGCTCCTGGGTGTTCAAGTTGCTGAAACTAGGCCGTGTTGAAACCAGTCAATATGTCTGAAGTAGGGTCTCGACCCGAAACACCACCTATTCCTTGTCTCCAGAGATGCTGCCTGACCTGCTGAGTTGCTCCAGAATTTTGTGTCTATCTTCAGTGTAAACCAGTTCCATCCTACACTCTCTCCACTCTCTGTAGAAGTTTAAAGGGGCTGTCCCACTTGGACGACCTAATACACAAGTTTAGAAGACCCTAGACCCTCCTGCGACCTCCTACGACTATGTCTATGACCTCCTACTTTTTCTTCTTGCATATGGCATGCACAGCCTAAAGTTGTAGGACAACTTGTTCTATTTGATCTTGATTGTGCACGCGTGGTTGATTGCATTCGTCGAAAGGGGGCGGACCACGTGAAGGTTGCAATCTCCCACCCCTATGACCTCCTACGACCCCCCTCGACCTCAATCTTCCACACCTAAGGCCAACTACGACTAGCTACGAGTGGAAATGATCACATGATAAAATGATGTCATGTTTGCATTTTTTTTCTCGGGCGCAGTTACTAACTTACGACTACCATCACGACCTACTACAACCTACCTATGAGTAAAAAGTATCGATTTTTTCCATGACGACCTTTTTTTTAGTCGTGGACATTTTTTATCAGGCTGGAAAAAAAGCCGTGACCTACAGTGATATATGGGTGGGTTATAGGTCACTGCAGCCCAAATTTACACTCATGGAAAAGTATCAGAAAGTGGTGTCTACCTTAAAAAGAGGAACCGTTCCAGATTAAAATGTGTAGGAAGGAACTGCAGAGGCTGGTTCATTCTGAAGATAAACACAAGATGCTGGAGTAACTCAACAGGTCAGGCAGCATCTCTGGAGAAAAGGAATAAGTGACGTTTCGGGTCATAGAAACATAGAAAATAGGTGCAGGAGTAGGCCATTCGGTCCTTTGAGCCTGCACCGCCACTCAATATGATCATGGCTGATTATCCAACTCAGTATCCTGTACCTGCCTTCTCTTCATACCCCCTGATCCCTTTAGCCACAAGGGCCACATCTAACTCCCTCTTAAATATAGCCTATGAACTGGCTCCAACTACCTTCTGTGGCAGAGAATTCCACAGATTCACCACTCTCTGTGTGAAAAAACTTTTTCTCATCTCGGTCCTAAAAGATATCCCCCTTATCCTTAAACTGTGACCCCTTGTTCTGGACTTCCCCAACATCGGGAACAATCCTCCTGCATCTAGCCTGTCCAACCCCTTAAGAATTTTGTACGTTTCTATAAGATCCCCCCTCAACCTTCTAAATTCTAGCGTGTACAAGCCGAGTCTATCCAGTCTTTCTTCATATGAAAGTCCTGACATCCCAGGAATCAGTCTGGTGAACCTTCTCTGTACTCCGTCTATGGCAAGAATGTCTTTCCTCAGATTAGGAGACCAAAACTGTACGCAATAATCCAGGTGTGGTCTCACCAAGACCCTGTACAACTGCAGTAGAACCTCCCTGCTCTTATACTCAAATCCTTTTGCTATGAATGCTAACATACCATTCGCTTTCTTCACTGCCTGCTGCACCTGCATGCCTACTTTCAATGACTGGTGTACCATGACACCCAGGTCTCATTGCATCTCCCCTTTTCCTAATCGGCCACCATTCAGATAATAGTCTACTTTCCTGTTTTTGCCACCAAAGTGGATAACCTCACATTTATCCACATTATACTGCATCTGCCATGCATTTGCCCACTCACCCAGCCTATCCAAGTCACCTTGCAGCCTCCTAGCATCCTCCTTACAGTTCACACTGCCCCCCAGCTTCGTGTCATCCGCAAACTTGGAGATGTTGCATTCAATTCCCTCGTCCAAATCATTAATATATATTGTAAATAGCTGGGGTCCCAGCACTGAGTCTTGCGGTACCCCACTAGTCACTGCCTGCCATTCTGAAAAGGACCCGTTTACTCCTACTCTTTGCCTTCTTCAGACTGAAGAGGATCTGAAGAAGGGTTCCAACCTGAAACGCCACCTATTCCTTTTCTCCAGAGATGCTGCCTGACCTGCTGCGTTACTCCAGCATTGTGTCTATCTTCAGAAAAAAAACAGCATTTTGAGTCTACCTCCAGATTTTACTTCGGAGTCACGTGAGTGACTACGTGAAGAACCCGCTCAGTGCGCAGGCGCGGCATTAACGCCAGCAGTGCAACAGCGGCAGCAGCGGGATTAGGCGCTCCCGCTACAGAATGAAACGGACCATCAGGTGAGTACCCTGAGGTCGGGTTTCTTTTACAGGGGAGCCTTTTTTCTGCTTGTGTTTTACAGGCAGAGAAAATGGCTCTGGAACAAAACTGTCCCCCGTTCGAAGAGGAACGTTTTCCGTCGGGGAGGGGGGCAGCAACAGGCGGTAGGAGCGACCCGGTGTACCGCAATTCCCCGACACCGTGCCGAACCCAGCCCGCTAGTACCTGAGCAGCGGGCTGGATGCATAGCCACCCGAAGAGGCATCCGGCAGGTGTTCCCGATTTCGGACGGGACGTCTCTCCACCCGCACGGGGGGAGAGAGAGCCGCCTGAGCCGCTGGAGCGGCTCTCGGTGCAGGTGCCTGCGAGATGCGCTGCTTGAGGGGCGCTCTCGCTTCTACAAGGCAAAAAAGCTCCAGAAGAAGGCGGTAGGAACAATTACCGGGCGCTCCGCTATCCCCATCACCGCGCCGAGCCCAGTCCCGCTAGTGCCTGAACTGTGGGCTGGATGTCTAGCCATCCGAACAGGCATCCGGCCGGTGGCGTCCGATTCGTCGGACGGGGACATGTCTCCACCTAAATGGAGGAGAGACAGCCGCCTGAGCTGCATCCAACAGCTATTGGAGTAGCTCCAGCGAGATGCGCAGAAAGAGCGCTCTCGCGGAGGGAGGTCAGGCACCCCCTCCACAGTGTTCTGTACACTGCCCTCTGCTCCCTCATTACTGGAGGCTAGCATTGGTGACCAGGGCTGGGCTGGTCTGGAACAGGGGCAGGCGGACGAATTCGGGAGTATGCCAGGGGTGCAGGAACAGGAAGAGCGTTTGGGTGTGATGGACCGCTTTGTAGGAACCTCACGGGCTGGAGCACCACTGGAACCAAGAATGGCGGCCAGCATCAACCATCTATCCAATAAACCATTACTGGAAAAGGTGCTCGCTGAGGTGCTGAAACAACACACAGCACCAGAAAACTGTGAGGCCCTCAAAGTAAAAAGTGTCAACAGTCAAATCTGGGGGCATGTGGGGTCACACATCCGGCCCCAAGAACTCAAGCTACAGCGGATCCTAAGGCTCCTGACATCGGCCATCACAGCCTTTGCTCGTTCCGTGGAGACCATGGAGATGGATACCTGCCAGCAGGGTGAGCTGGCATTAATGTGTACCACACAATTTGAGATCAACAATCTCCGGAGGGAAACATAAGACCTGCCCTCAATCCCAAATTTGCTGGCTTGTGTAAAGCCCCAGCTGCGGAGACGGACGCGCTGCTATTTGGGAAAGATCTCAATAAAAAACTGAAGGAGATGGAGGAAGCATCAAAAACCTTCGGCATAATGAGGGCAGGCCCCGGGACGAGCAAACCAAGACCTCCGATACCCAAGCGGCAGCACCCCACGGCATCCACCAGTCGACGTCCACAATATGGGACTGGTGAACGCTTGGGGTCCGCACATTATTCCCAAAGATCTTTTTAGATCAGGGCCCGCAGCGGACCCTCTGGAAAATGCGCCTCCCCCCAACATCGCCAGCACGTCAGAACAGAACCTTCAGGAAAATGAAGAAACAGAATCGCCAATAACCATGGAGGTAGGTGGGTTTGGTCCCTACCAGCATATAGAGAATAAGGGTGCTTTATTAACAGGGGGGAGATTACACTTGTTTAAAGAAGCATGGGGTATGGTCACGAGTGACAAGTATATACTCAACAGCATTAGTGGATATAAAATACAATTCATGTCAGAAAAAACGCCGCTAGTTCAACATTGGCCCCAAAGGGTATTTCTCCCTCCGTCAAAGAGAAACGTGAGGGACAAGCTGAACTGGTGAGACTTATCACAAAGGGGGTCATCGAAAAGACCAAACATGAACCTTTGGAATTTGTATCGAATATATTCACTAAAACCAAAAAGATGGTGGCTGTCACATCATCATTGACTTAACATCACTAAACAAATTTGTTAAGTATATACATTTCAAAATGGAGACATTTGTTACTGCCAAACAACTGAATTCCAAAGGACACTTCATGTCAAGCATTTATCTTAAAGATGCTTACTATCTAGTACCCATATACAAGGATCATCGCAGATACCTAAAATTTATCTGGATGGTACAAAGCATTGCCCTATAAACTAACTTCAGCCCCAAGATTATTCACCAAAATATTGAACCCAGCCATGGCAATACTAAGAAATCAAAAACATATTGTCATGGCATATCTGGAGGATATTCTGATAGTAGGGAAAACGATGGAATTGGCTGTGGCAGCAGTATCAGCTACAAAACAGCTCCTCGAAACTCTGGGGTTCGTCCTACATCCAGATAAATCTAAGTTGAAGCCATCCACTATCATGGACTACCTGGGCTTCACAATTAACTCAGTCCATATGACTGTTACCTTGCCAAAGGCAAAAATGGTTGAATTAGCACAATCATGCAACAATTTAATGGTCAACGAGCGACCAACTATTTGACAAGTAGCAAGAGTAATTGGGGAAATGGTATCAGCATTTCCGGCTACACAATTTGGACCTTTGCACTATCAAAAATTTACAGAGAGCAAAGGTACAGGCAATAAAACGACATACAGGTCACTATGATCGTGTCATGAACTTACCCACTGAAGCAATATCAGAGCTACAGTGGAGGGCAGAAAACGTTTGGTATAGTTTCAGCCCTATCTTTATCACTAACCCTACTTTAGTTATTCAAACAGATGCCAGTGCTCAAGGCTGGGGAGCGACTAACTCCATATCTAGCACATGTGGTAGATAGACTAACCTAGAGTCATCATTACTACTTACACTGGGCATTAACTATCTAGAGATGTTGGGCGCCTTTTATGGTTTAAAAGCATATGTATCTAATATGCAGCACTTGCATGTTCGGTTACAAATTGATAAATACTACGGTGATGGCTTATATTAACCATATGGGTGGCATAAAATCATTATCATGCGACAAATTGGTCAACATGATTTGGCAATGGTATGTCGAAAGACATATTTGGCTCTCATCTACTTACCTACCAGGTAAGCTAAACACCCATGCCATGAGAAAATTAAACGCCTGGGTTGCAAGTTTGAACAGACCTTACCTGGAACTGGGATTGTCCAAACAAACCATCACCACCATGTCGGCATCCCTTTGAACATCCACCAAGAGGCAGTACTTAACCAGCATCAAAAAAGGGAGAAGTACTGCCAGGAGACAGGGACAACATACGCAACAGCCACAGCCACCAACATACTGGAGTTCCTGGCCTATCTACACCATGATGTAGGGATCAGCTACAGTGCCATCAACACAGCGCAGAGTGCTCTTTCTGCTTATCTCAAACCAGCGCCAGGACAACAGGCGATGGGATCCCATCCACTGGTGGTAAAACTGATGAAGGGCATTTACAATATCAAGCCCTAAGCCCAGGTATACCCATATTTGGGATATCAGTGTGGTCCTGACATATCTCAGGGAATGGCCACCAGCCAGATCCCTCGGCCTCGAGCAAGCTACACTAAAGACGCTCATGTTGATGGCACTTGTATCCGCTCAGAGGGTCCAGTCACTACACCTATTGCGACTGGACAACATGATCACAGCTCCAGGCCAGACCTGTCATTATCCAGCGACTGATCAAACAGAGCAGCCCAGGAACACCTAATCCAGTCGTGGCTTACCCACCAGAACCACGGTTATGTGCCATGACCCACCTACTATCCTACATAGACACAACCAAAATATTCGAGGGAGATGAAAAGCCTTGTGGGTCAGTCACAAAAACCTTATGGTCGGGTGACGAGCCAAACCATTGCGAGATGGCTCAAGCAGGTGCTAGAAACTGCTGGGATAAACACTAACATGTACAAATTTTATTCCACCAGGGCAGCATCCATGTCGACGGCTAAAGAATGGACATGCCTGTAGACCACATCCTGGCTGCAGCAGGATGGTGGGGGTGGGGGGGGGGAAAGACCGTTCAGAAATTTTATAATAAGCCGTTGGCAAAACCTGGTTTATTTGCAGTAAAGATTTACGAACTGCAAATATTTAATTTAAGCCCAGGGGAGCAATTTAATTCTTTGTTGTTATTGTTTAAAAAATACCATTGTGTTTTTCTACAAATAGACTCATTGGTTGATTACGATAACACTTCCTCCCTCAAGAACTTCGGCAGTGAGTGAAATGAAACTGTTACACGGTTTGAAATCACAGAGCTTTGAAATCTTCACGTAGTCACTCACGTGACTCCGAAGTAAAATAGTAAGATTAAACGAGAACTTACCAGTTTGAAGTTTGATCTGTATTTTATGAGGAGTTACGATGAGGGATTACGTGCCCTCCACTCCCACCCTCATTATATGGATCAAACTAATAAATTGATGTCTCCTTATTATTACTATGTTTACTTCAAATAACTGTGTCTATCTGTGATTCCACACCGCTGCTTGGAAGTATGCCGCGCCTGCGCACTGAGCGGATTCTTCACGTAATCCCTCATCGTAACTCCTCATAAAATACAGATCAAACTTCAAACTGGTAAGTTCTCGTTTAATCTTACTATTAGAATGTCTTCATTCTGTTTAATTTCATAAATTAGCATGTGTGATATGCAATACCACTCATTTGAGGAACCTATTCAATTGTGTTTAATGATTGCATAATGTGAAAACCCTGACCATGACATTGGAATAATTAGTGGGGATGGCACACCACATTCAAAGATAATTATACGCACAAGGAACTGCAGATGCAGGTTTACAAAAAAAGACACAAAGTGCTGGAGTAACAGCAGGTCATGCAGCATCTCTGGACAATACGGACAGGTGACATTCCGAGTCGGGACCCTTCTTCAGTGCATTATAAATATCAAAGATATGAATAATACACTCTGAAATTTAAATTATAAATGAGGATCAAATATGAATCGGAACATGGAATCCAAACCTTCAAGAAATGGACAATTCCAGGTTTACTTCTTCCAATCTATTTTGATTAATTTGTTGATCAATCCATTTGATTTTTGAATGTTTTTACACGGTTGCCAGGAGCAATAAGATGATTTATGGCCTTTGTTATGAAGATGCAATTATTTTGGTCCAATTGGCATTAACCTTTTTGAGGGGAATAATCTATGAATCCATGTGTAACAGGACATGTGCAATTTTCAAGGCAATCTTATACAAAAGTTTAGTTTATTGGTTTAGTATCATTTAGTTTAGTTTAGTTTAGTTTAATTTAAAGATACAGCAAGGAAACAGGCCCTTCCATTCACTCAAGCCCGCACTGACCAGCAATCACCCATACATTAGTTCTACCCTGCAAACTAGGGACAATTTACAGGGGTGGGAGATTGCAACCTTCACGTGGTCCACTCTGTTTCGATGAATGCAATCAACCTGGCGTGCACAAACAGAAGATCAAACAGAACAAGTGTTCAAGAAGGAACTGCAGATGCTGGAAGATCGAAGGTACACAAAAATGCTGGAGAAACTCAGCGGGTGCAGCAGCATCCATAGTGCGAAGGAAATAGGCGACGTTTCGGGCCGAAACCCTTCTTCAGACTGATGGGGGGTGGGGGGGAGAAGGAAGGAAAAAGGGAGGAGGAGGAGCCCGAGGGCGGGGGGATGGGAGGAGACAGCTCGAGGGTTAAGGAAGGGGAGGAGACAGCAAGGGCTAACAAAACTGGGAGAATTCAACGTTCATGCCATCCGGACGCAAGCAACCCAGGCGGAATATGAGGTGCTGTTCCTCCAATTTCCGGTGTTGCTCACTCTGGCAATGGAGGAGACCCAGGACAGAGAGGTCGGATTGGGAATGGGAGGGGGAGTTGAAGTGCTGAGCCACCGGGAGTTCAGGTAGGTTATTGCGGACTGAGCGGAGGTGTTCGGCGAAATGATCGCCCAACCTCCGGTTAGTCTCCCCGATGTAAATCAGCTGACATCTAGAGCAGCGGATGCAGTAGATGAGGTTGGAGGAGATACAGGTGAACCTTTGTCGCACCTGGAACGACTGCTTGGGTCCTTGAATGGAGTCGAGGGGGGAGGTGAAGGGACAGGTGTTGCATTTCTTGCGGTTGCAACGGAAAGTGCCCGGGGAGGGGGTGGTACGGGAGGGAAGGGAAGAATTGACAAGGGAGTTGCGGAGGGAGCAGTCTTTGCGGAAGGCAGACATAGGGGGAGATGGGAAGATGTGGCGAGTGGTGGGGTCACGTTGGAGGTGGCGGAAATGGCGGAGGATTATTTGTTGTATTTGCCGGCTGGTGGGGTGAAAGGTGAGGACTAGGGGGACTCTGCCCTTGTTGCGAGTGCGGGGATGGGGAGAGAGAGCAGTGTTGCGGGGTATGGATGAGACCCTGGTGCGAGCCTCATCTATGGTGGCGGAGGGGAATCCCCGTTCCCTGAAGAACGAGGACATTTCCGATGCCCTGGTGTGGAACGTCTCATCCTGGGAGCAGATGCGGCGTAGGCGGAGGAATTGGGAGTAGGGGATGGAGTCTTTACAGGGGGCAGGGTGGGAAGACGTGTAGTCCAGATTCAAACAGAACAAGTTGTCTTATAACTTTAGGCTGTGCACGCCATACGCAAGAGGAAGTTGGGACAATTTACAGATGCCAATTAACTTACAAACCTGCACGTTCTTGGAATGTGGGAAGAGTAAATTCTCTAGAGCTCCCGGAAAAAATACCCACGCGGTCATGGGGAGAATGTGCAAACTCTGTACACCCGTAGTCAGGATCTAACCCAGGTCCCTGGCGCTGTTCGGCAGCAGCACCACCGCTGTTACCACTGTGCCACCCAAAAGTTGTATCAGGCAAGCCTCCTGTATCCTAACCTCACTTGAACCTCACTCCCATCAGCTGCCAGTTCATCGGTCTATTTACACTGCGGACGGCTCGATGGTAATCATGTCCAGTATTGTCTTTCCACTGGTACACAAAAATGCTGGAGAAACTCAGCGGGTGCAGCTATGGAGCGAAGGAAATAGGCAACGTTTCAGGCCAAAACCCTTCTTCAGACTGACTGGCTAGCAGGCAACAAAAGCTTTTCACTGCACCTCGGTACACATGGCAATAAACTCAATTCAACTGAATCTGCTGTTAAACAAGGAAATTCGTATAAACCAGACGGTGGATGTGAAGCTTCAAGCTGGTGATATTTTTCAGTCAGGTAGCCAGCTTTTGTTTCTCTCACTGTGACCCTTGCCTGAAAAGGGCACATTGCTTATTCACTCCTCCGCACGGCATCCTGTGCTTTGAGGGAGAACTACAATACCTCAACCGTGCACATGCAGAAGGGAGCGCACCGCCCTGCCCTTACGCACCTCATCACTTGGCTTTGTGCGATCTTCTGCTGAATTTTCATCTCAGAGATGACAGCTGAAATGCAGGGTTAAGCTGTCGCAGGAGAAAAGGTGCTAATAACAGCGTATCCAGAAAGAAACGTCTTTTTAAGAAAAAGATTGGAAGGAATTAAATGTGAAGTACGTCATCATATTTATCTTGTCACCTGCACACAATACTGAGAATCATTTATTGTCCATCTGAATCCACTAATTCCTACCTGCCAAAACATTATGCCGCTGGTAAATAAGAACTTTTTTTTAAATAAAATTTCTATGCTTCTAAAATACCAACCTACACTCTTGAATTATAAGGTTATGGTTTCTCTCCCAATTAATTTTAGAAAACCGCATCGTACATGGAACAGATTTCTCTGCCTCCAATGTCAACAAGAAAGTGCTGAGACGGTGGTGGGTAAAACTGCATGCAGACTGCTTCAATTAGTTATAATAGAATGGGCGGCATGGTGGTGCAGCAGTAGAGTTGCTGCCTCACAGCGCCAGAGACCCGGGTTCGATCCTAACCTCAGGTGCTGTCTGTACGGAGTTTGTACCCTCTCCCCATGACCGCGTGGGTTTTCCCCGGGTGCTATTTCCCCGAGTTTGTACCCACTGGAGTTTAGAAGGATGAGGGGGCATCTTATAGAAATATATAAAATTATAAAAGGACTGAACAAGCTAGATGTAGGAAACATGTTCCCGATGTTGGGCGAGTCCAGAACCAGGGGCCACAGTCTTAGAATAAAGGGGAGGTCATTTAAGACTGAGGTGAGAAAATACTTTTTCACCCAGAGAGTTTTGAATTTATGGAATTCCGTGCCACAGAGGGCAGTGGATGGATTTAAGAGAGTTAGATAGAGCTCTATGGGCTAGCGGAGTCAAGGGATATGGGGAGAAGGCAGGCACGGGTTATTGATAGGGGACGATTGATAGGGGACGATCAGCCATGATCACAATGAATGGCGGTGCTGGCTCGAAGGGACGAATGGCCTCCTCCTGCACCTATTTTCTATGTTACTATGTTTCTATGCTCCAGTTTCCTCCCACACTCCAAAGACGTGCAGGGTTTTTTAGGTTAACTGGCTCGGTAAAATATTGTACAGTGTCCCTGGTGCGTGAGGTTAATGTATGGGGATCGCTGGTCGGTGGGCCGAAGGTTCTGTTTCCGTGCTGTATCACTAAACTAAACTTAACTAAGATCTTTCAACTGCACCATAGTGCCGCCCAGTATGCTAAATCCCTCATGAAGTTAAATCAGGAGGACTTGAAAAAATTCAGGGCTTCACAAGCAAACTTGGGGAACTGCACCTCATATTCCGCTTGGGTATCTTACAACCCAATGGTTTGAACATTGAATTCACCAATTTTAGGTCACTTCTAACAACGCCGCCCTCCACCCCTGTCTCCACATACCTCCCTTTCCCACCCCTCCCCTCATCTCCCCTATGCCCCACCTAGACTACGACCTAATTTTCCCCTCTCCTCCTACATTCCTTCCTCCGGCTTCACAATTTGCGACTCTTCAGTCCTGTCTACCATCTTCTGCTTTTATCTCTGGTCTTCGTTCCGACCATCTGCCTATCAAACCTCTCCTTGCCTGTGTCACGCTTTGTCCTGCCTCTCCTGTATCCTAATTTCTTCCCCACACCCTCCCCTGCAATGTCTGAAGATGGCCCTGACACAAAACATCACCTATCCAGGTATGAAAAGGCACAGAATAAATGAGAGCCACCACGGATGCTCAAAGTAATTTCAAGTAACTCTTGCATTTGCTCTCTCTCCATCCCACACCCACAATAGTTGTCCTGCTGGTTTTACTGTTCGTTACCCCTCGTTATCACCTCTTCAGCAGCCAACAATGGACCATAGTGGGCTCTTTGGTCATCGGTGCCGGCTCTGTACCTTTTCATGCCTCTAGTTTCCTTCTCCCCTGACTCTCAGTCTGAAGAAGTATCTCGACCTGAAACGTCACCTATTCCTTTTCTCCAGAGATGCTGCCTGACCCGCTGAGTTACTCCAGCATTTTGTGTCTATCATGTATAGTCTTCTCGCTGACTCCACAACACACGTCTAAAAAAGCTTCTCACTGGACCTCGTCATGTGACAATAATCTTCTTCTTGCGAATGAAACATAAACCAAAGGAATAGTTAGATCTCAAGCCGGGTGTTGAGCAGCCAGATTGTTGTCTCTGCATTAAACGTCTGCCAGGCCCTGAGCTCCATTTGGTGGGTGGTACAGCGGGCACCCAGAGATGACATGGTTGGCTGCCTGGTGTACAATAACAAATAAACTAAACTAAAATGTCTACCAAGCGTTTCACAGAGGCATTGGGGCAGATCCATGATAGATCCAAAAATCCAATTGAAACATATAAGATTATTAAGGGTTTGGACACACGAGAGACAGGAAACATGTTCCTGATGTTGGAGGAGTCCAGAACCAGGGGCCACAGTTTAAGGATAAGGGGTAAGCCATTTAAAATGGAGATGAGGAAAAACTTTTTCACACAGAGAGTTGTGAATCTGTGGAATTCTCTGCCTCAGAAGGCAGTGGAGGCCAATTCTCTGGATGCTTTCAAGAGAGAGTTGGATGGAGCTCTTAAAGAAAGCGGAGTCAATGGATATGGGGAGAAGGCAGGAACAGGGTACTGATTGTGGATGATCAGCCATGATCACAGTGAATGGTGGTACAGACTCGAAGGGCCGAATGGCCTCCTCCTGCACCTATTGTCTATTGTCTGTTGTCAAACATGGTAAATAACTTACACTTGAACCAAGCTGTTTTTTCCAGCATGGGCTTTTCAGAATGGTGACTGTCTTTGACACTTGGTGAGGCCCTTCCCCTGGGCTGCCAAAGATATCACTGAAAGTCAGGTTTGAAAATCCCTGGGGAATATTAAAAATGGAAAAAAATACAATAGAACAACAGGGAGATTTGCCAATGTTGCTCGGGAGGGTTTAAACTGGAGCGTTAGCGAAGTGGGTGCCAGATCAGCAGATTGCAAGTGGAACAATTGACGGGCAGGTAGAGGTTATGTTGAGTCAGTCTACAGGTGTACGGTAGAGAGCATCTTGACTGGTAGTATCACGGCCTGGTTCGGCAGCACCAACACCCAAAAACAAAGGAGATGAAAAACAGTGGTGAGCACTGTCCAGTCCATCATGGGTACTGATCTTACCGCCATTGAAGGGATCTATAACAGGTGCTTTCTCAAAAAGGCTGCCAGCATCATCAAGGATCATCAAGGACCCACACCATCCTGACCACTCTCTCATTTCACTCTTGCCATCGAGAAGAAGGTATAAGAGTCAGAAGACTGTGATGTGTTGGAAGGAACTGTAGATGCTGGTTTAAACCAAATATAGACACAAAAAGCTGGAGTAACTCAACAGGTTATAAAATGGGATGGGTGACGTTTCGGGTCGAGACACTGCTTCAGACTGCGAGTCAGAGGAAAGAGAAACATGAAATAAAGACGGTGATGTAGAGAGATACAGAACAAATGAATAAAAGTTATGCAAAAAGTAAGGATGATAAAGGAAACAGGCCATTGTTAGCTGTTTGTTAGGTGAGAACGAGTACAGACAATGACGACTTTGAAGCTGGTACGACTTGGGTGGGGGAGGGATGGAGAGAGAGGGAATGCAGGGTTTGTATTGACTGTCGATGCCTGTAATCGGGGTGATGGTCTGTAACATAGAACAGTACACCACACAAACAGGCCCTTCGGCCCACAATGTCAGTGCTGAACATGATTTAGTAGGGATGTTACAAAACCTACTTTCAGATCTGTCACTTGTTGTGCGTGCGACTCTGGCGCCTTTGAGGGGGAGGGGGGGGGATTAAAATGCAAGTTTATATCGCTTGTCGGAGAAGGATTTCCTTGGGCTGCTAGCTGATGAAGAAAAATCGATCAGACTTCCGTTCCCGTTATTTTTTTTAAATCGCTGGACAATTTAATCGCTGGATTAAAGTAAAAAGCGATATCGAACAATGCCTACAACATGACGGATTGCAAAAACAGGACAAAACAAGGGGTAAGTCGTCTATTTTACATATAATCTTGCTTCTTGGGGTGGCTTTAGTCTAATTTTGCATTGCAAAAATATTATTTGGGCCCATACGCATCGGCAGTGTCTTGCCTGCCGATATGGAGTTAAAATTCACTGCAACGGTAACGTTCCAATCGATCGAATTCCAGATACACCCATTCGCAAGATGATTTAAATCCTCTTTTTTTTTTGGACATTCATAACATAAGTCGTCTATATTTTGTGTTATTCTCTCTCCATGATCATTATTTTTAAACTAAATATTCACAACAGTTTGAGTCGCATGTATTGTGCAAAAAATAATCAGTTTGATTATATTTTGAGTGGATGTTTCTGGATTAATTTATGGGAATTAAACATTAAATTCCTTCCATTTGGCCTATAAGATCATGACAGTGAGATTTAAAAGTCATGTTATATTGTGAATTCTTGTGTGAATGTTATTTGGACATAGGCTATCAAGAAATGGATAGATGTTTAGATCTAGTAATTGAATTTAGATGAATTTAATTGATTAAATTGATTTGATGAAACTGATGAATATGATTTTTTTGTTGGGTATTTACTATTTGTTTTAGCTTTTAACTTTATCATTTCTACCTTTTTTTCTAAAACTGCAAATAATAAATTGTTTCTGTTAATGCTGTTCAGTGTTTTTTTTCCTTTACATTTTAAACAGATGTCTCCGAAGAAGAAACGCAAAATTGTCAATCCGAATGCCCAGCAAAAGAGACTGATTTAGACAGCATTCGCAGAGATTATCCGAATATGGACTACTCCAAATGTGATGTTATATCTGGAATTTAAGAAGGCTTTCGACAACGTCCCACATAAGAGATTAGTATACAAACTTAAAGCACACGGTATTGGGGGTTCAGTGTTGATGTTGATAGAGAACTGGCTGGCAGACAGGAAGCAAAGAGTAGGAGTAAACAGGTCCTTTTCACAATGGCAGGCAGTGACTAGTGGGGTACCGCCAGGCTCAGTGCTGGGACCCCAGCTATTTACGATATATATTAATGATTTGGACGAGGGAATTGAATGCAACATCTCCAAGTTTGCTGATGACACGAAGCTGGGGGGCAGTGTTAGCTGTGTGGCGGATGCTAGGAGGCTGCAAGGTGACTTGGATAGGCTGGGTGAGTGGGCAAATGCATGGCAGATGCAGTATAATGTGGATAAATGTGAGGTTATCCACTTTGGTGGCAAAAACAGGAAAGTAGACTATTATCTGAATGGTGGCCGATTAGGAAAGGGGGAGATGCAACGAGACCTGGGTGTCATGGTAAACCAGTCATTAAAAGTAGGCATGCAGGTGCAGCAGGCAGTGAAGAAGGCGAATGGTATGTTAGCATTCATAGCAAAAGGATTTGAGTATAGGAGCAGGTAGGTTCTACTGCAGTTGTACAGGGTCTTGGTGAGACCACACCTGGAGTATTGCGTACAGTTTTGGTGTCCTAATCTGAGGAAAGACATTCTTGCCATAGAGGGAGTACAGAGAAGGTTCACCAGACTGATTCCTGGGATGTCAGGACTTTCATATGAAGAAAGACTGGATAGGCTCGGTTTGTACTCGCTAGAATTTAGAAGATTGAGGGGGGATCTTATAGAAACTTACAAAATTCTTAAGGGGTTGGACAGGCTAGATGCAGGAAGATTGTTCCCGATGTTGGGGAAGTCCTGAACAAGTGGTCATAGTTTAAGGATAAGGGGGAAATCTTTTAGGACCGAGATGAGGAAAGAAATTTTCACACAGAGAGTGGTGAATCTCTGGAATTCTCTGCCACAGAAGGTAGTTGAGGCCAGTTCATTGGCTATATTTAAGAGGGAGTTAGATGTGCCCTTGTGGCTAAAGGGATCAGGGGGTATGGAGAGAAGGCAGGTACAGGATACTGAGTTGGATGATCAGCCATGATCATAGTGAATGGCGGTGCAGGCTCGAAGGGCCGAATGGCCTACTCCTGCACCTATTTTCTATGTTTCTATGTTTCTATGTTTTACTTCGGAGTAACGTGAGTGACTACGTGAAGAGCCCGCAAGCCCGCATGCGCGTCATATCGTCTATCGCATTGCGCAACGACTGGCTGGAGGCGCGCTGCTCCACCAGCGGTAAGTTTTAAACCTGAAGGTAAGTTTTCAACTTATTTCCAGGTCTGTTTTTCCTTGCAGGAAGCTCTTTACAGAGTTCCTGCTGGGGACGTTCCGGGGTCGAAATCCCGGCTCCGCAGGGAAACCCAGCTCGGGGAAACCCGGCTACGGACATCGCAGGGAATCCCGTCTACAGGGACCACGGGGGAATCCCGGCTGCGGAAACCCGGCTCGAGGAAACCCGACTACGGACATCGCGGGGAATCCCGTCTACAGGGACCGCGGGGGAACCCTGACTGCAGAAACCGCGGGGAAACTCGGCTCGGGGAAGCCCGGCTGCGGGGACCATGGGAAGACCAGGGGGAACCCGGCTCGGGGAATCCCTGGCTACGGGGACCGTGGGAAGACACGGCTACGGACCACGGAAGTGCGGGTAGCCGGCGGCGACTTCAGACTCCGGCTGCCCACAGAGGGTACAGCAAAACGGAGTCTGAGAGGCCTAGATTGGGACGAGTCAGGCCAGGAGGGTTCCCCTCCGACATGGGTACGTCCTCGGACATTTTTACCCAGATGGAGCATGGATAGCGTCCGCAGGGCGTTGATCCCACTAAGGTGATGCTCCATCCTGATACGACCCATGGAGGAGCCATATCAGCACAGGTCTCCTCGAGGGCCTGCGGCAGCACCTCTTTCAGGGCTGCTTACAAATCTCCCTCTCTGTGAAGGTGAGTGCGAGGGGTCAGTTGGTAACTGACTCCAAACTCGGAAGTGTGTCCGGGGAACAGACTGGAGTACATGCGTGAGGTTCCAGAAATTTCTGTCATGGCATCAAGTGTTGCGATATCCTTGCAAACGAAGGAGCTCCTGCTGGAAGAGTTGGCTTCCAGCCATTGACAGAAAACCCGGAGGGGCCAGAGTTCCCCTCGCGAAACAGCAGATACCTCACGTTACATCATTAAATTGTTCCTGAAAGTGCCGGCAGTGGACAGCGCTATCTGGGGTGATATTGGAGGCGGCATGAAAACCCAGGAAATGAAACTCCAACAAATTTTAAAGATTACTGGCCTGGTGTTGATGTGCAAAGCACACTTCAAAATGACATCCAGCCGCCGAATCTTCTCTTCACGGAACACCTGTCCAAACAGGTAAGACCGGGATGAGGAAACAAAAGCTGTCGGACTAATCAAGGTACCAACGACGAGCAAAGCTTCATTATGATGGCGACAACACACCCCACGCCTCCATCGGCAGTAAGCGGTTCACTGAAGCTGGGCACAGGTATTTCAGGCCAAGGCCCAAACCGGTCCTCAGCGAAAATATGGGACCCCAGCAGTCCTACTCTCCAAATCAAGGACGGAAATAGAACCCGCATCAGGGGCCTTTGGGCTTACCCTAAGACCACCGGTAACCATGGAGGTAGGTGGGTCTGGTTCTTTCCGAAAACATGGGGTATGTGGACCATTTACAAGTTGGTAATATTTACACTTGTTTTTGTACAAATGACAATGATAACATGAGATTCAGATCTGTTTAATGATAACATGAGATTAGTTTATACTGCACAGTATACAAGCAAGACAGGTGCGGAAATTGGCCAGAGTTCTCGGAAATATGGCCGGAGTTGCCTTTCAAGGCAGGCTTGTGGCAGACGTGGCCTGTTCATTGTCAACAGGTTCAACTCGCATGTCCAGTATAGACATTTCTGAATAGGAAACTTTGTGACTGTCTAACTTACATGGGATCATTTTCCATTCACAGGGATCACCGGAGATATTGAAATTTAGCTGGATGGGGCTATGATAACAGTTAAAAGCGTTGCAAAATGCACTAACTTCAACTCCCAGGTTATTTACCAAATTACTAAAACCAGTGCTTCGGCTGCTCAGAGCAAAAAAACAATTGTTATGACCTATCTGGATGATATTCTAAATGCTGTATTTTGCTAAATTAGCTGTATCAGCCACAAAACTATATTTGAGAAATTGGATTTCTCATCCAACCAGTTGATACCAACTGAAATTATTGATGATTGGGATTTACCTTTAACTCTATTAATTTGTCTGTGACTCCGCCCTGAGGCAAGAGATTGGAATTAATAGAAGCTTGTAACAACCTTGTTGTTATCAAGCAGCCTTCTATTCATCAAGTGTAATTGGCAATAGATTGGCTTTTCAGCTGTGCTATTTGGGCCTTTGCATTATCAGAACTTATAGCGTGCAAAGGAGTAAGCTCTCAAGTACCGTGTAGGTCATCGCTAACAGACCTATGCTATTACCAGCTGAAACTATTAAAGTCACTATGGTGGACGAACAGTATTCAGCATTGCTCCACTAACTTTTCGTCAGTAAACCTTCAGTTATAATTACAAACTGATGCTATTGCTCAAAGATGGAAAATTACTAATACCATCTCTAGTTATGGAGGCGGATGGGATTTGCATGTTACCAATTCTTCAGTTATATGGTATCAACTACCTATAGACTAGGTGCATTCTGTGCGTTAAAGGTTTTGTGCGAATATGCATAATCTGCATGCTCAAGTCCAAGTTGATACACGTTGGTGGTGGAAATGTTAAATCACATGGGTGCAATCAAGTCAAAGTATCCGGTGATAGTTTACCTAACCTCATTTGGCGCTGGTGTATCATCACGTAAAATCAATGACAACACAGAACGGATGTTGGATCACAAAGTATTTAATGACATTGTGGCTCGATGGAACACTAAAGTTCAAGATGTTTGCATCCAGGCTCAATCACCAGTTGCAAAAAATATGTGGCATAGCAGTGGCGATGGATGCAATCTCGCTACACTGGGGAGGAATGTTCTTTTATGTTTTCCTCCATTTTACCTCATCAGACGGGTCTTGCAAAAAATTCAGCAAGTTCCCGCTTCAGGCTTTTTCGTAGTACCTGATTGGCCTAAACAGCCATGGTTCCCGCTGATGTTGGGAATGATAATAGAACATTATATGGTTATTTCTAGACACAAAAATTTGCTGGTTTAGCCGTGACACGGGAAACCATCCTCTGCATGATAAAATCAATTCATTGACTTGCAGACTCTGAGAAGACCGTTCCTGCGGCTCGGGTTGTTAAACCAAACCATGGACGTGCTCACTGCAGATTGCAGGGATAGCACCAAATAAGCAGTACATTTCCTCATAAGGAGATAGGAAGTATTTTGTTTAAATGCTAATATTACATATAAACCGGCATGGATGACTGACGTTTTGAAGTTCAGTTTTATGTGGGTCTTTGACAATCATTAAGTTATAGTGCCATTAACTGTGCCAAACGTGCCTTCTCATCATATTGGCTGCTGTGAGCAGAATCCACTCTGTTGGGTCTCACCCTCTGATATCTAGATTATGAAGGGTATCTTCAACTCGAAACCTCCCAGGCCCAGGGACGCAGAGATATGGGATGTTAACATTGTGCTTTGCCGCTTGGCCGCTTCGCCGGTGGGCTCCAGCTACATCCCTGTCCTTGGTCAAACTCACTTACAAAGTGGTTATGCTAATGGCGCTGAGTTCAGCACAACGGGTCCAGTCATTGCATAAGCTGTGACTGGACAGGATGATAACATCTGCAGGCAAAATAACATTTTATGTTTATGACTTAGTCAAGCAGAGTAGACCAGGGGCATCAGGTCTCAAACTAGATTTGTTGGCATATCCCATGGACCTTCGGTTGTGTGTGGTCACACACCTACACCAGTATGTTAAGGTCACTAAGAGCCTTAGAGACTCTGAACTAGCAATGTTTGTTAGTTACATAAAGCCTCATAAGAAGGTATCAGTACAGACCATCTCCAGGTGGTTAAAACAGGTTCTGGCTTATACAGGAGTGAACACTGACATTTTCAAGTCTCACTCCACCAGGGCTGCAACAACATCAGCAGCAGGGTTATGGACGTTTCGCGGGACCACATCCTAGCGGCTGCAGGATGATCAAACGAACGATCTTTCCAAACATTTTAGAACCACCCATTGCCAGACCGGGGGTATTTGCCAACTCTATTTTAGGTTCTGTTTTGTAGTTTCCTCCCGGTTGAGGGGGGTTACTATTATCATTTTTGTTCATTAAAAAGCGTCAACATATCTATTTCATGTCAGAATGCATTATTAATGTTCACTCATCCTTGGTCAACTGATGCAGTGTGTGACACATGGACTCGTTTCCACGGCATGAAATCACAGAGCTTTGAAATCTTCACGTAGTCACTCACGTGACTCCGAAGTAAAATAGTAAGATTAAACGAGAACTTACCAGTTTGAAGTTTGATCTTTATTTTTTGAGGAGTTACGTTGAGGGATTACGTGCCCTCCACTCCCAACCCTCTATCATAAAGGTCAGCTGGTATTCTAGTTTCTCTAATCTTACTATATTCAGTTCAACAACTGTTATCTGTGATTTCACACCGCTGCTTTGAAGATTGACGCGCATACGGGCTGGCGGGCTCTTCACGTAATCCCTCAACGTAACTCCTCATAAAATAAAGATCAAACTTCAAACTGGTAAATTCTCGTTTAATATCACTAATCTACAGGACATTCTTAATGGGAAAGTAGTGGGCAGAAAGGCATGTCATGCATGGTTTGAAGAGCAAAAACCTGTAGTTTACAATGCCAAAATTGAAAAGTTGAGAAAAAACAAGGTGTACAGAGTTGCTTATTGGTTACAATCTGAGGAGTATGATGATGCATCTGATTATGATATGCCAATGTACCAGTTATCAACTGTTCTTTTCCATAAAGACTTGGTCTATTGCTAGAAATTGTAATTTATTTACCTATCTGTTATGGACTTACAGTATATAATACAATAATATTAAAGTTCTCATCTTGAGAATATCACATTATTAAATTTTCAAGGCAGTCTGGGTGTTTATTACTATTTCCGTCACAATGGTCAATTTTGTAATTAGCTACAATTAGGTAACTAGCTAATTATATGTTTTGATTTCAGGTCATCCAAGTAAGATGTTTTATATTTGTTTCAGAATGCTTCAATCTATAATAACTGAAAATGTCATTTAGTTCTCTTAATTTTTAAGAAAGTTATGGGCTTTTGACTGTCCTCGATCACATGGAAAAGCAATAGGGAATAAAATGTCAATTTCCTAGTATGAAAATGGCCATAACTTTTTTAATACTGAAGATATGAAAGTGAATTAGGCGTCAAATTAAACTTCTTTTTATGCTTCTTTTTATGCCATCTGATGGGATAAATTGCAGACTTGATTTTTAAAATCTCAAAATATTATAACATTGCTAGATTTAGTTTAGTTTAAAGATACAGCGTGGAACCACTGGGTCCACGCCGACCAGCGGTCCACGCACCTTAACACGATTCTACACCCACTAGTGACAATCTTTACATTCACCAAGCCAATTAACCTACTAACCTGTACGTCTTTGGAGTCTCGGAGGAAACCGAAGATCTCAGAGAAAACCCACGCAGGTCACGGGGACAACATACAACCTCCACACAGACTGCACCCATAGTCGGGATCGAACCTGGGTCTCCGGCGTTGCATTCGCTGTAAGGCAGCAACTCTACCGCTGTGCCACCATGGCCGCCAAGCCAAATACTCTCATCTGCCTGCATATAATCCATGTCCCGCCATTCCCTGCATATCCATGCGGCAATCTAAAAGCTTCTTAAATTCCACTGTCGTATCTGCCTCCACCACCATCCCTGGCAGCGTGTTCCAGGCACTCACCACCCTCTGTGTAAAAAACCTGCCCTGCACATCTCCTTTACATTTTGCCCCTTGCAGCTGAAAGCCATGCCCTCTAGTATTTGATTTTTCCACCCTGGCGAAAAAAGATCTGACTGTCTACCCTATTTAGGGCGCCTCATAATTGTGTACGCTTCTATCAGTTCTCCCCGCAGACTTCGGCATTCCAGAGAAAGCAATCTAAGTCTGCCCAACCTCTCCCTGTAGCTAATATCCCGTAATCCAGGCAATATTCTGGTAAACCTCCCTTGTACCCTTTCTAAAGCCTCCCACATCCTTCCTGTAATGGGGTGATCAGAACTGCAGGCAGTATTTCAAAAATGTGGCCTAACCAAAGCCCTACAAAGCTGCATCACGACATTCTGAGTCTTTAACTCAGTGCCCAGGCTATGAAAGCAAGCACACCATGTTCCTTCTTTCACAGTCGACTTGGGTTGGCACTTTCAAGAAGCGATGAGATCCCTCTGTACATCAAAGCTGTTGAGAGTCATGCCCTTACATGGATATTTCCGGCTAATTTTTGGTAACTTCTCATGAAACATGTGGAAAGTTACAAGTTATGGCCCTTGTGCACGAGCAAGAACTCTCCCATCACCAAACTACCCACTCCGAAGAAGGGTCTCGACCCGAAACGTCACCCATTCTGTTGAACACTTCAGAGTGCATAGAAAGGATGATAAAAATATCTAGTAATTACACGCTTTCAACAGGGAATTGCTCTCATGGTAATTGCTGTGGGAATGGAGGTGTGGTCAAGCAAATCTTTCTTTTCAGCTTTTTAAATGTAATGTTTTTGACTCTTTGTCCAGAAACATTGGTCATCATGAGATGATCAAAGAACAGCAAACCTTCAGAATTTTACACAAATCCACGGGAAAATGTGGTGCAGCCTTGGAAATGCTTACCGTGCGAACACAATAGCTGTTCTGAAATACCATCCATCCATCTGAGATTTCAAATTGCCACCTCAATCCTCTCCAATTCTCTGTCCTCGTTTAGCCATCTGCTCGTAGCGTGTAGGATGGAACTGCCAATGCTAGTTTATACTGAAGATAGACACAAAATGCTGGAGTAACTGGAGAAAAGGAATAGGTGATGTTTTGGGTCTGAAGAAAGTTTCTCCAGAGATGCTGCCTGACCCATTGAGTTACTCCAGAATTTTGTTTCTATCCTCAGAGCTATATCTTTAACTAATCATTTGGTCATCTTCCTTAGTGTCTCCCGAGGGGGCTTGGTGGCAAATGGATTCACTTGAAACATTATTTTTTAGTTTTTATTGTTATTGTCACGTGTACCAAGCTTTTTGTTGAGTGCTATCCTGTCAGTGAAAAGACTATACATGATTACAATCAAGCTGTCCACACGGTACTGATACAGGATAAAGGGAATAATGTTTAGTGCAAGATAAAGTCCTGCAAAGTCCGATTAAAGTTAGTCAAAGGTCTCCAATTAAGTAGATGGGAGGTCAGAGCTGCTCACTAGTTGTTGAGAGGATGGATCAGCTGCATGATAACAGCTGGGTAGAATTTGGTGGTATGTGTTTTCAAACTTCTGTACCCCTTCACAATTCTCTGCAATTTCTTATGGTCTTGGGTGGAGCAGTTCCCAAACCATGTTGTGATGCATCTTGATATAATTTCCATAAATGGGATTTAGAGTACAATATAAATGGGGTTTAAAGTAGTATGTGTACCTCATTTACTGCACTCGATGCTCTGATGTGGTCTCCTTTACATCGGCGAGACCATGCGTAGTTTAGGCAACCGTTTGGTCGAACACTTGTACTCGGTCCAACAAGGCCTGCTGGATCTTCCATTTTAACTCCCCTTCCCATTCCCGTACTGACCTTTGTACCCTGGGCCTCCGCCATTGCCAGAGTGTGGCCACAGGCAAACTGGAGGAACGGGAGCCTCATATTCTGCTCAACAGTAAGAACATTGAATTCTCCAGTTTAAGTAATATTCCCTTGTTCCTATGTTCAGTTCAGTTTAGTTCATTGTCACGTGTACCAAGGAACAGTGAAAGGCTTTCTTCTAGTGAAAAGTGTCCTCTACCACCCATTTCTCCCACTAACCCTCTTCTCTTTCCCCTCCCCCTCTGCCCCATTAGGGTTGCTCCCAAATAAGGGACAAAAGGCCACGGGCGAGGCGCTGCTGCTGCTGCTGCTGCACTCCATGGGCTGCACTACATCGGGACGGGTGAGGCGGGGCTGAACGCGGCGCTCCGACCCGACAGTTCCCTCAACCTGAGTCACATACGGGACAAGGGCGGCCCTGTATGGGACAAACCAACTTAGCCCAATATATGGATGTCCCAGCTAATTCGGGACAGTTGGCAACACTATCCCCCATCCAACTATATTGCACCCTTCTGCTTCACATTGCACTAAACTTCTTGTCTTGTGCCCTTTTCATAAGATCATAAGTGATGGGAGTAGAATGAGGCCATTGAGCCCATCAAGTCTACTACACCATTCAATCATGGCTGATCTACAGTATCTCTCCCTCCTAACCCCATTCTCCTGCCTTCTCCCGTATAATGGCAGACCCTGCTGGTGTAAATATGCAAAACGTATTTCACGGTGCGGTGGAATATGTGACAAATAAGGTATCATTGAATAAAGCACTATTACGTGACGTTTCGGGTCTTCAGACCATTTGCTTTCCACGCAAGGTGCCAGCTTCTGCAGTTCCTTGGGTCCGCACTGTACTGGATGAATCCACACTGGATTAAACCCACACGTTACCAAACGCCAGCCGGGATCCCTCCACTTATTTCCATGGAATTTGAATTATTGAAGCAATAAACAATAACATCAGTTTTGATCCCAAAATCTATAAAACAGAAACAATATAGAATAATGGGCCTCGGAGGGACTCCTTTGTTCAGGCTGTGTATTTTGATATAAAACGTTGTACGACTTGAATTTATACACATTTCTAGCAGTTGTCACAATTCTAGATTTGAGCCTAATTAACAAAATAAATCGCAGACCTACACATGACTTTGCACGCTGAAATTTCACATCTGATTGACAAGAACATACGAAAACGTTAACCCCCTCAGAATCAACATGTAAGAAGATTAGCCCTGTTTTAGAAGGGTTTCTTACAGCCCAACTAAGGCAAATGTTGATTGCTTAATATATTTCATTGTGAAGGTCAATAATGGATATTCTATTCCCCACTCTCCACTGGTGACTGATGACATGCCCAGTAGCCCCCCGGCTACTCCTTCACCTGAGGCAAAGACATTCATTAAACAGCTAAAATGCAGCAAATTAGCAAGTTGGGACCCTGAAAGATTGTGGAGGTTTTATTAAGCTATACATCAGAGATGCCAGCACTTAGTGGAGGCACCGCAGTACCAAGCAAAAGCCCGATGCCTTGGTCTCCTGCCAGGGACGGTGATCTTCCATCTAATGGTGAGTGGAAGTGGGAACCATTTCACGTGGATCGCCACGGTATATTTGCAGCGGAGTTCTTTTGCAATGAATAACACCTTCTGTTGACCCTCAACCAAAGCAGGACTCTAGTGCGGGCACGTTGAGCCGAAGGGCCTGTTTCCACGCTGTACGACTCAGTGACTACTGAGCAGTCCTGGCCCACCATCTACCTCACTGGAGACCCTCGGACTATCTTTAATCGGACTTTACTGGACTTTATCTTGCACTAAACCTTATGAAATTCCCCTTCAAATGTAGCGTCTATGGATGTTTTAAGCAACAAGTCACAGCGAATCCAAGAGAATTTCCTCAATTTATTTGAAAGAAGATTTGATGGAGACAATCTTCATAACCTTGTAATTGAAGTGTATAACGCTGGATGGGGAGATCATTGCAAAAGTCAACAACTTATGGATTCCAGCCATTAGCTGAAAATATTCCGGAGGTCTAGAAATCTCCAGCTTAGAATCAAGAGCTTCTGGAGTTTAAGCTTCATTCAAGCTGATCTGAAAGTTATTTAGATACAAAAGCTTTCTGCCAGACAATTTTATGCATCGAACTCACAGCTTTGTTCTCACGCACAGACTCACAACCTGGTTAGACGACCACATCACCAGCTATTATCAGATTACGATTCAGACCAGAAGGTTGACTCACATCACTAGCAAGAACGCCTGTAATTGTCAGAAGTCGTACGCCTGACCTTATCTTTCAGCACCAGATCCTCTGGGCCAGGCACATCCTCACGAAACCGAATGATCAGGCAATCAAAGGAAAGGAAGGTTTAAACAGTAAAAGCCCCGAGGAACATTGCTGGAGTGATTAGTGATGTCGATAACATCGAGGTTAACGTTTGAAGTGCCACCCAGGGCAGAGGCAGGGGCAAACTGTGCCTGTGTGTGGTTGACCGATAATGTATCATAGTCATAGTCTTTATATCACTTTACTTTAGAGATACAGCGCGGAAACAGAGCCTTTGGCCCACCGGGTCTGCGCCAACCAGTGATCACCCCATACACTAGCACTAACCTATACACACTAGGTACAATAAAGGACTATAAAACCCCGGATGCCTGAATATGACTCAGTCACTCTGCAAGATCGCGAGAGAGAGGCCATGACTCTCATTCTAGGCTGTGAATCAACTGAACCGTGAGTCTTCAATGTACTTGCAATAAATGATTTGTTAGCCCTTAATGAAAATGAAATGAGTTGATTGGCCTGCCCTGTGCTTGAAACTGCAATGGCAATGGAAGTGAAGTGCAATCAGCTGTTTGGCTTGGAGTGCCCTGTGCTTGAAACTGCAATGGCAATGGCAGTGAAGTGAAAATGCAATCAGCTGTTTGGCTTGGCCTGCCTGTGCTTCAAACTGCAATGGCAATGGAAGTGAAGTGAAAATGCAATCAGCTGTTTGGCTTGGCCTGGCCTGTGCTTGAAACTGCAATGGCAATGGAAGTGAAGTGCAATCAATTGTTTGGCTTGCCCTGTGCTTGAAACTGCAATGGCAATGGAAGTGAAATGAAAATGCAATCAGCTGTTTGGCCTGCCCTGTGTTTGAAATGGCAATGGCAATGGAAGTGAAATGAAAATGCAATGTTCGGCCTGCCCTGTGTTGGAAATGAAATGGTAATGAAATGAAATGAGTTGTTGGCCTGCCTGAAACCATTAATTTCGGCCCACAAGGCCCCTATTAGCCGAGAAACCAGTCCCTTTTGCCCAAAATGCCCGTATTAGCCTTGGAGGAGCATTTTGGCCCAAAAGGCCCGTGACAGGCCAGGAAAAGTCCAGAAAAAGTGCTTTTCACTAAGATTTCACAGATTTTTTTTAAAGAGTCCCTTTGGCCCATCAGTAAGTATTCCCCTGCAAGTATTAAACCTCACCCCATTATTTTTCTCCCTCCCTTCATTTGCTCCCTGTGGGATCCAGTCCAGGATAGACTTTCCTCCTTCATTGCTGTGATCTGCAGAAAAAGATGTCTAAAATGTCTAAAATTGATTCTCTATCCTCTCCCTCTTTTCTCTCACTGAGTCTCTCACCTGTTTTGGGTTGAATTTCTGGCAGTTTCTGAGCTTCCAGCCCACCAGGCCTGAGTGACTGAGCTGCCAGCCCACCAGGCCTGAGTGACTGGGCTGCCAGCCCACCAGGCCTGAGTGACTGAGCTGCCAGCCCAAGAATCCATTCGGCTCACAATGTCCATACTAGCCCTCTGGAAACCAGTCCCTTTGGCACACAACACCCCTACTAGCGCTCCAGAAAGCCCCCCCCCCCCCCCCCCCCCCCATTGGCCAGCAATATTGAAATTGGTGGAGAGGTGGAATATTGTGTTGGAGGACCATCCCTCACATGTGAACATTAGTCTAGTGTTGGGCTAAATTAGTCTAGTATTGGGCTAAATTCGGACCTTTGCTTACCTCCGACACCACCATCCCTTCTTTTCATGGCTGATCATTGATTCATGAGTTGGATGGGGTGCCGGACTTTGCGCGTGACGTCGCCCGGGCCAAATCTCCTCAGCTGGCCCGCCGGCTGGGCTTTGTGTGCAGTCCAGCACCCGGGCCAACTCATCGTTCACCCAGTCACATCCGAGTCGGTCAACGAAGTGCCATCGGGAATTTGTCCCTTATTTTGACCTTTTATCCCTTATTTGGGAGTGAGAAATTTGGCAGCCTTATGTGGCGGCCAAGCCAATGGGTGTTTTTAAAGCAGAGATTGACAGGTTCATGATTCGTAAGGTGATAAAGGTTATGCATGGAAGGCAAGAAGATTAGGGTTGAATGGGAAAACATAGATCAGCCATGATCGAATGGTGGGGCAAACTCGATGGGTCGAATTCCATTTAGTAACCACTTATCCTGAAGTTGTATCTAATTCCATCTGGATCTTTATTCCCAACTACTTCCTCTCCATCCCCTTTGAAACACATTAGAACTTTGAAAGTCCAAATACATTTGCTTCTTGTGATAATTTTCAAAACTAAGTCCTGAATATTTAGATAATCTGTTACCACCATAACCTCATCCAATCTTAAGGTCCACAATTGCTGACCCAGGCATTCTTCATTTTCCCTGCATCCGTATTGCAGATAAAACAAACCACTGTGCAAGTTGCTATCCCAACTCTTTGAGTATGTTTAGTTTGATTTAGTTTACTGCCATGTGTACCGAGGTATGGTGAAAAGCTTTACAGTGAAAAGTAACCAGTCAGCGGAAAGACAATACATGATTACACTTTGAGCCATCCACCGCATACAGATACATGATAAAGAGGATAACACGAATAGTGTTTAGTGCAAGATAAAGTCCAGTAAAGTCCGATAAAAGATAGTCCGAGGGTCACCAATCGGGTAGATAGTAGTTCTCTAGTTGTTGGTAGGACGGTCCAGTTGCCTGATAACAGCTGGGAAGAAACTGTCCTTGAATCTGGAGGTGGACAAAAATGCTGGAGAAACTCAGAGGGTGAGGCAACATCTATGGAGCGAAGGAATAGGTGATGTTTTGGGTCGGGACCCGAACCTAAACATCACCTATTCCTTCGCTCCATAGATGCTGCCTCACCCGCTGAATTTCTCCAGCATTTCTGTCTACCTTCGATTTTTGCAGCATCTGCAGTTCTGAACAACTGAATCTGGATGTGTGCGTTCTCACACTTCTGTGCCTTTTGCCCGATGGGAGAGCGGTGAAGAGGGAGTGGCCGGGGTGCAACTCATGCTGGTGGCCTTGCTGAGGCAGCGTGAGGTGTTTGTTGCCAAAGCCTCAAAAGTATTGGATTCTTCAACTCCCTTCATCCCCCTTTCTTTTTGCAAAAGATGTTGCTGCCAATTTTTTGGCAATGACATCAACTAATCACCACTTATTGTTCAATCACACAGCCACAAAGGCAGATTGATTAGTTTACCCGAGTGAAAATCGAAAGAATCCCGCACTTCAAAAATGTATAGGTTTGTTGGTTAATTGGCTTCAGTAAAAAAATTGTAAATTGTCCCGAGTGAGTAGGATAGTGCTAGTGTGCGGGGATCGCAGTTTGACACGGGCTCGGTCGGCCGAAGGGTCTGTTTCCACGCTGTATCTCTAAACTATAGTAAACTAAACTATCTATGTTCTCCACAGATACTGCCTAACCCACCGAATACCTCCAGCACCTTGTGTTTTGCTCAATACACTACACAATTGTGTCTTCATCTAGCCAATTATGAGTGGGAGCACCCTGCTTGAAGGTATCTTTCCATTGCCAGCGTTTGAATTGTGACTTGCTTTCAAAGAAAAATGTGAAGGTGAAAGATTGGGTGCACGCACAGAGTCTCTTGCCCAGAGTGGGGGGATCAAGGACCAAAGGGCATAGGTTTAAGGTGAAGGGGTAAAAAGATTTTATCGGAACCTGAGGGGTAACTATTCCACGCAAAGGGTGGTGGGTGTTTGGAACGAGGAGGTAGTTGGGGCAGGAACTATCACAATGTTTAAGAAGCATGGTGCATGGATAGGACAGGTTTCGAGGGATATGGGCCAAATGCAGGTAAGTGGGACTAGTGTGATAGGACATGTTGGTCATTGTGGACAAGTTGGGCCGAAGGGCCTGTTTCCACACTATATGACCCTATGACTATTAAAACAGATTTACAATTACCTATATTTACTAAACATTTTCCATTGCCAATTGGGATAATACTGCAAATTAGACAGAATGAAATAAATTGTGAGTTGGACATTGAGAAATATAATTAGTTCACAGTCAATTGGTTTCTTGACATCAGGTAAATGGATTATTGACATATGCAAATATATGTTACATTGCCTTTATTCAATTTGTTAACACGTATTAAAAATTACAAGTCAATAAACCTATCACGGATCTGTGAGTTTTGATAAACTCTGAACATTAATTATATTAATAGTGTTATATTAACAGCTTAGACTTGGGAGCTCATTGGAAACCAGTTCAAAAATGTGGAGCTAATTGTAGAATCCTTCTAGACTCTCAAACTCGATTGTTGAATTAATTTATTCATCCAACTGCATTTTGTAATCCTTCTGTTGAAGTTTGTACTTGGAAAAAAAAGATGGAATGCTTCGACTGATACTATCAGGGAATCATGGAAAACTGGTGGATAACGGGATAACCAACTCTCAACCAGGTGATTTCAGAAAGCGCACAGATTTCAGACACACACACGCTAAGATGCATACACATACACGCACACGCACACGCTAAGATGCATACACATACACATACACACACACGCTAAGATGCATACACATACACATACCCACACACGCTAAGATGCATACACATACACACACACACGTGCTCACATGCACACACATATTCACACACATGCACACACACATGCACACACATATACAAACACACACACGCGGACACACACACCACATAGATGCACGCACATAAACACACATATACAAACACACACATATGCGAATACACACACAAACATTCAGACACATACACACACAAACACATAGATGCACGCACATAAACACACACACACACACACTCGCACAAACAGACACACATAACCAAACACGCAGACACACACATACATGCACACACACACACGCAGATGCACACACACACACACACACACACACACACACACACACACCAAAATACATGTACAGTGGAGTAGATGGTAGAGCTATTGCTTCAACGCACCAGAGAACCGGGTTCGATCCTGACTTGGGGTATTGTCTGTGTGGAGGCGGGTGGCACCGCTGTGGCTGCCTTGCGAACAGTCTGTCTCACCCTTTTCCTTCTTTGTTATTTTTTAGTATGTGTTAAATTTATGTTTTAGTGTTCTTTAGCTTGTGTTATGTGGGGGTGGGGTTTGAGGGAAACTTTTTTTTAATCTCTAACCTCGACAGAGATGCGATTTCTTTCCGTATCGTATCTCCGTCCGCACTGCGGCCTAATATCGTGGAGCTGGCGGCCTCTGTTGGAGACCGACCTTGGAAGCAGCAGCAGCGGGAGCCTGCGATCTTTAACATTGTGGAGCTCGCGGTCCCTTGATTAGGGACTGACTTCGGGAGCTCCAAGCTGCAGGAGCTTCGACCGCCTCGACACGAGAGCTTTGATCGCCCCGACGCGGGAGCTTTGATCGCCGGCTGCGGGAGCTTTGATCGCCGGCTGCGGATGGTTCGACTTCCCCGTCTGCGGGAGAATAAAGGGGAAAGAAGATTGCCATCCATCACAGTGAGGAATGTGGGGAATCCACTGTGATGGATGTTTATGTTAACTTTTATGTTGTGTGGCTTGTTGCTTTTGTTAGTACGGCAGTAAGGTAAATTGAGTATTGTAGCGTCACCATACGTGGTGAATAAAGGTGAGACGTCAGGCCGGTTCAAAGATTCATTTATTCAGTGGTGACACGTTAGGTGGTGCGCTAACTATAATACAATATTGCTGTAGCTGAGCGAGGTTGTTATCTCGGGCTCAGCTACCTGTCGACTTCTCAAGGTCTCGCGGTGAGAGACCTTTAGTACCTGGACACTCCCTCTAGCCCATGACGTCACGTGCCCGCCCTCGTATCTCCTGACGAGGGTTCGAGCATGAGTGGCCCGTGTATAGGCTGACGCCACAGTATCACTGTACCTTAATTGGTGTACGTGACAATAAAATACCTTTGCACCCCTTTGGAGTTTGAACGTTCTCCCTGTGACTGTGCAGGCTACCTCCCGGTTCTCCGGTTTCCTCCCACATCGCAAAGATGTGCAGGCCTGTCCCGAAACGGAACAATGAATTTCTCACTTTCAGCAGAACAACGGATACTGTATGTTAACATAATAATCTGTAAACACCATAACAAACAATAACAAAAGGTCAATATATGATATACATTGTAAAAAATATATACATCTTCTAGATGCGCTAGGACGCATCCTCAGTGATGTGACCTGGGGTCATCGGGTGTTTGGGGTCTCACAACATCAGACACCCTCGCCCAGGCGACCCAGCCGGGGTTGATCAGGCCCCGACTTGCGTCCCAGCAGCAACCGCCCATGGATCAGCCATCTTAATAACTACTCTGCAGGGGTTGGGAGATTCTAGTGCGTGGAGGGACTGGGCTCTGTTGGGTGAGTCCTGGCCGGGCTCCTCCTGCGTCTCACCAGGTTCAAGGCCTGTGCGTTGCACCTCTTTCTCCATCTCCGAGCATTATATATATATATTAATGTAATTCTGAACGTATTTGGAGGTTGTAGTGTTTAATGGTCTGATGGTTGTTGGGAAGAAGCTCTTCCTGAACCTGGACATGACAGTTTTCAGGCTCCAATACCTGCTTCTCGATGGCAGGAGCGAAATGAGTGTGTGTCCAGGGTGGTGTGGGTTTCTGATGATGCTGGCTGCCTTTTCCTGAGGCGCCGTATCTGAGTAAGGATATGATGTTGATGGAGAGGGCCCAGAGGAGGCTTACGAGAAAGATCCCAGGAATAACTGGCTTAACAGATGATGAGCGTTTGATGACACTGGGCCTGTACTCGCTGGAGATTAGAAGGATGAAGGGTCTCCTCATTGAAACATACCGAACAGTGAAAGGCCTGGATAGAGTGAATGTGGAGAGGATGTTTCCACTGGTGGGATAGTCTAGGGCCAGGTGTCATAGCTTCAGAATTAAAGAATGTTCCCTTAGGAAGGAGATGAGGAGGAATTTCTTCAGTCAGTGGTGAATCTGTGGGATTCGTTTGTGGTCAAGTCAATGGATATTTTTAAGGCAGAGATAGATAGAATCTTGCTTAGTAATGGGAGGCACAGCACGGTGGCACAGCGGTAGTGTTGCTGCCTTACAGCGCTTACAACTCCGGAGACCCGGATTCGATCCCGACTACAAGTGCTTTCTGTACACAGTTTGTACGTTCTCCCCGTGACCGCATAAGTTTTCTCCGGGTGCTCCAGTTTCTTCCCACTTTCTAAAAGACGTACAGGTTTGTAAGTTAATTGGCTTGGTCTAATTGTAGACCAAGTGTGTGTGTGTGTATAGGATAGTGCTAGTGTACTGATGGGCCGAAGGGCCTGTTTTCTGCGCCGTTTCTCTAAACTCAACTAAACTAACCCGAAAGCAAAACTTTTTCTTTTATAAAAATTGCAAATATTGCTTTTTTTTTAAACTACCTGATGACTAATCATTAAACACTTGTTTGGTGTGTGCGGAACACCGCGCGGTTCAGAAATTGCATTCGTTGAAGGAACATAAAAGTAATATTGTCAAGTTATAGCATGTAAAGGTTCACAGCCAGCAATTAAATAGCACAAGCTCCCTTTTACAGGCCCGGGTTGGGTTGTTACATTTTAGTGATGCAAATTACAGAGAGTGAGACTGAGAGTCTCAAATGCCCACACACAAATTAAGGAAAACCTTATGTTAGGTTAGAACATTCCGCATTTTATTTTAGCTGGAGTAATGCCGTCTTCGAACACACTTAACTTCTCACACCTCTTTCAAGCCACGGAGCATAGCAATTTAGACTCTTATTGGGACCCTTGCACAGGTTTACTCCAGCCAGCAGGCATTGTGTACTTGATTTACACACACATATACAGAGGCTTTATGGCCGCAAAGAGTTTTCACACACTCTTCAATTTTCTTTCAGTCTCCACGAGGTTATAAATATTCATGGCGGGGTTGTTTTCCCTTCCCACTCTGCGGCTCATTGTGTTTCTCCTGGTGGCTTGAAGGAAAGATTTCACACTGCCGTAGGTGAATGTTTCTGTACACCAGATGTGTGCAGAATTAAAATCTGCAGGTACTCAATTTATGCATCAACTGAATCCCCCCCCCCCCCAGCACACCCCCTTGGCAATCCTTCCATGAAAATGTTTAAAGCATTTGAACTCGAAGCTATAAAGTATATTGAAAATGCTGTCTATAAATAGGTTCCCGCCCATAAAATTATCAACCCTTAAATCTTCCACTGTGGTTTCCCTTTGCTAATTGCTGTGTAACCAATTCCTTGTGCAAAATCCCAACGGCAAGGATGTCAGAAGGTACACAAAATTGCTGGGGAAACTCAGCGGGTGCAGCAGCATCTATGGAGCGAAGGAAATAGGCGACGTTTCGGGCCGAAACCCTCTCCCTGCCTGGCAAGGATGTCAGGCAGGGAGTCTATTCCTTGGAGCGCAGGAGGATGAGGGTGATCTTGTCGAGGTGTACAAAATCATGAGAGGAAGAGGTTGGGTAGACGCACAGAGTCTCTTGCCCAGAGTAGGGGAATCGAGAACCAGATGACATAGGTTTAACATGAGGGGGGGAAAGATTAGATAGGAACCTGAGGGATGGTGGGTGTATAGAACGAGCTGCCAGAGGACATCATCGTTATTATTTTTGCCAACCTTCCATTCATTGTTCTTTATCTCTCTACATCATCATCTATATCTCTCATTTCCCTAATCCCTAACCAGTCTGAAGAAGGGTCTCAGCCTGAAACGCCACCCATTCCTTCTCTCCAGAGATGCTGCCTGTCCCGGCTGAGTTACTCCAGCTTTTTTGTGTCTATCTTCGGAGGAGTAATTGAGTAGTTGGGGGATATGGGGAGAAGGCATTGATTGGGGATGATCAGCCATGATCACATTGAATGGTGGTGCTGGCTCGAAGGGCCGAATGGCCAACTCCTGCACCTATTGTCTATTGTCTATTGAGGCAGGGACTATCGCAAAGTTTAAGAAACATTTGAACAGGTATATGGATAGACAGGTTTAGAAGGATATGGGCCAAATACAGGCAGGTGGGATTAGTGTGGATGGGACATGTTGGTCGGTGTGGGTAAGTTGGGCTGATGGGCCTGTTTCCACGCTGTATCACTCTGTGACTCTATGACTCAATGGCAACACTAAGGTTCAATATGCACAAACTACCGATTCACAAGTGCCCTCTCACAAGGAGCCTGCACCAGGAGACACTCAGCAGCCCAAGCAGCGTCTCTGGAGGCAAAGGGTTTGTTGACGACTCGGGACGGGATTCGGGACCCTGCATCAACTCATGCCCCTTGTATCATAACATACCCTGCAAATTTACAACAAGGAAGGTGCCTATTATGTCCATGCTACCCAATGTCCATGCTAGTCCAAACTAGCTGCAGAGTTGCTGCCTCACAGCGCCAGAGACCCAGGTTCGATCCTGACTACGGGTGCTGTCTGTATGGAATTTGTATGCTCTCTCTGTTACCGTGTGAGTTTTCTCTGGAAGCTCCGGTTTCCTCTCACATCCCAAAGACGTACAGGTTTTGGTAAAATTGTAAATTGTCTCTTGTGTGTGGGATGGTTTGAGTGTCGGCACAGATTTGTTGGGCCGAAGGGCCAGTTTCCACGCTGTATCTCTGGTCTAAAGAATGAACATAGAATATAGAGCAGTACAGCACAGGAACAGGCCCTTCGGCTCACAACATCCCTGTGGGACATGATGCCAGGTTGAACTATTGTCCTCTGCCGGCACAGGATCCATATCCCTCCATTCCCTGCGTATCCACGTTTACATCTACAGGCCCACAAGTTTATGATAATGCCACTTCTCAGTTCTCGGTCAATGGTCTTGGTGATAAAGGATCTTTAGACTTTACAAAGTTCCCCCCTCCACACTACCCTCAGGTTTATCAACCACCAGGGGGTGCCGCACGATGGCAGTCTCGCTAACAGTCTGTCTGTCTTTTCATCTCTTTTTTGTTATTTTTAGTGTGTTTTAAAAGTTTGTGTTAATGTTCTCTGGTTTGTTTTATGTGAGGGATGGGCGAGGTGGTCGGGGGAAACATTTTTTCAATCTCTTACCTTGCCAGAGATGCGATTGTTTCCCGGGTCGTATCTCCGGTCGCTCTGCGGCCTAACATCATGGAGCTGGAGGCCTTGCTCAGGACTGACTTTGAGCCCCATCGCAGGGCTGTGAACTTACCATCAGATCCGATCCCTTGCCTGTGATCGACGCTCCAACCGCGGCCTGCGGATTTCAACAACACGGAGCTCGCAGTCTCGCGTAGAGACCGTAGATGTCGGGAAGCTCCAACGACGCAGAAGGTTTCGACCAGCCCGACCCGGGGTCAGATCGCCCGGCGCGGAGAAGCTGAGATTCCTCCCCGATGCGGGAGCTTGATCGCCCAGAATGCCGCCGGCTACGGGAGCCAAGATCGTCCCGTCAACGGAGGGCTCGAGGCCCCCGACCCCAGACAAAGAAGGGAAGAGATTGAACTTTTTGTTCGCCTTCCATCACAGTGAGGAATGTGGAGGAGTCACTGTGGTGGATGTTTATGTTAAAATGTATTTTGTGTGTTCTGTTGCTTTTTGTTTGTATGACTGTATGGCAAATCAAATTCCTCGTATGTTGCAAAACATACTTGGCTAATAAAGTATTATTGTGATTGTGATCCACCTTGAGGACCCCCTCTCTTTTCAATCAGTAGGATGACCATGCCAAAACTGGGATGACCACGCCAACACTGGGATGACCATGACATCGCTGGGATGACCATGCCAACACTGGGATGACCATGCCAACACTGGGATGACCATGCCAACACTGGGATGACCATGCCAACACTGGGATGACCATGCCAACACTGGGATGACCACGCCAACACTGGGATGACCATGCCAACACTGGGATGACCATGCCAACACTGGGATGACCATGAAAACGCTGGGATGACCATGACATCGCTGGGATGACCATGCCAACACTGGGATGACAATGCCAACACTGGGATGGCCATGCCAACACTGGGATGACCATGCCAACACTGAGATGACCATGCCAACACTGGGATGACAATGCCAACACTGGGATGGCCATGCCAACACTGGGATGACCATGCCAACACTGAGATGACCATGACAACACTGGGATGACCATGCCAACACTGGGATGACCATGCCAACACTGGGATGACCATGCCAACACTGGGATGACCATGACAACACTGGGATGACCATGCCAACACTGGGATGACCATGCCAACACTGGGATGACCATGCCAACACTGGGATGACCACACCAACACTGGGATGACCATGCCAACACTGGGATGACCATGCCAACACTGGGATGACCATGCCAACACTGGGATGACCATGACATCGCTGGGATGACCATGACATCGCTGGGATGACCATGCCAACACTGAGATGACCATGCCAACACTGGGATGACCACACACTAGGAGCTCCTTCAGTCTCCCTCTCGATAAACATCAGCATCCTGACGGCAGTTAAACCAGTTCTAACTCTGTCTGTTTGCCTCGGGCTAGGTTTCTGTTGCAACGGAAGGCGTCAGGAAATCTCCAGGCCTCTCCAGGGCCTCCCTAGGCCGTAAAAAGTCAGCTGCTGATAAAAGCACCATTTTAAAATAGACATTTTAGTTTAGTTTAGTTTAGTTTAGCGATACAGTGCGGAAACAGGCTCTTCAGGCAGAGTCCGCACCGACCAGCGATCACCCCGTACACCAGCACTGTCCAACACACTAGGGACAATTTACAATCTTTACCAAAAGCCAAATTAGCCGGCAAACCTGGGCGTCTTTGGAGTGTGGGAGGAAACCGGAGAACCCTAGGGAAAACCCACGCGGGTCACGGGTAGAACGTACAAACTCCGTACAGACAGCACCCGTCGCCAGGATTGAACCCGGATCTCTGGCGCTGTAAGGCAGCAACTCTACCGCTGCGCCACCGTGCTCACCTGAAATAAGGCCCTGGGAAACTGAAGCAACTCTTTGAATGATTGAACAGATTGAAACAGGCCCTCCGGCCCATCGAGTCCATGCTGAACATCGACCACCTATTTATACTAGTTCTCTGTTATCCCACGTTTCCGTCCACTCCTTACATAGTCCGAATGATTTTACGGACGCAACTTAATCTGCAAACCCGTACGTCTTTGGGATGTGAGAGAACCCGGAGCACCCGGAAGAAACCCACATGGTCATAGGGAAAGCATGCAAACTCCACACAGACAGAGTCCGAGGTCAGGATTGAACCCGGATCTCTGATGCTGTTAGGCAGCAGCTTTACCAGCTGGCACTGTGAGGCAGCGACTCAAACACTGAAGCAGAAATGGGAAGGGTCTGGTGGAATGTTGAGATCAGGGAGGGATTGGAATGGAAGCAATGAATCAAAGATGGATCTGAAGACGGGCAAAGACAGTCTGGCCTCTAATCCAAGAAATGTGTTTCCAGTCAAAGAGTCATACAGCGAGGAAACAGACCCTTCAGCCCAACTTGCCCACGCCGACCAACATGTCTCATCCACACTAGTCCCACCTGCCTGCATCTGGCCCATATCCCACTAAACCTGTCCTATCCATGTCCCTGTACAAATAGTTGGAGAGTCTAGGATCAGAGGCCATAGCCTCAGAATAAAAGAAAGTATCTTTAGATAGGAGTCGAGGAGGAATTGATTTAATCAGAGGGTGGTGAATCTGTGGAATTCATTGCCTCAGACTGATGTGGAGGTTGTCAATGAATATTTTGAAGGCAGAGATTGATAGATTCTTAATCAGTACGGGTGTCAGGGATTATGGGGAGCAGGCAGGAGAATGGGGTTGAGATAATAGACAATAGACAATAGGTGCAGGAGTAGGCCATTCGGCCCTTTGAGCCAGCACCGCCATTCCATGTGATCATGGCTGATCATCCCCAATCAGTACCCCGTTCCTGCCTTCTCCCCATATCCCATGACTCCGCTATCTTTAAGAGCCCTATCTAGCTCTCTCTTGAAAGTATCCAGAGAACCGGCCTCCACCGCCCTCTGAGGCAGAGAATTCCACAGACTCACAACTCTCTGTGAGAAAAAGTGTTTCCTCGTCTCCGTTCTAAATGGCTTACCCTTATTCTTAAACTGTGGCCCCTGGTTCTGGACTCCCCCAACATCGGGAACATGTTTCCTGCCTCTAGCGTGTCCAAACCCTTAATAATCTTATATGTTTCAATAAGATACCCTCTCATCCTCCTAAACTCCAGAGTATACAAGCCCAGCCGCTCCATTCTCTCAGCAGATGATAGGCCCGCAATCCCAGGAATTAACCTTGTAAACCTACGCTGCACTCTCTCAATAGCAAGAATGTCCATCCTCAAATTAGGGGACTAAAACTGCACACAATACTCCAGGTGTGGTCTCACTAGGGCCCTGTACACCTGCAGAAGGACCTCTTTGCTCCTATACTCAACTCCTCTTGTTATAAAGACCAACATGTCATTAGCTTTCTTCATTCCCTACTCTACCTGCATGCTTACTTTCAGTGACTGATGAACAAGGACCCCCCAGATCCCGTTGTACTTCCCCTTTTCCCAACTTGACACCATTTAGGTAGGGAAAGATGGATCAACAATGATTGAATGGAGGACGAAATTTGATGGGCCAAATGGCCGAATTCTGCTCCAATAACATGAATTTATGAAGTTAAATGTTGTGATAGTACCTGCCTCAACTACCTCCTCCGGCAACTTGTTCCATACACCCACCACCCTTTGTGTATAAAAGGTTGCCCATCAATGTATCTGCCAATGGACCTTCGTTGTGCTGAGGTCGGCTGAGGGAAGCTGCCCGGGTCATGAGTGCAGTGCAGTGGCTGCGTGGGCTGATGGGACCATGCGTTCATGGGTCAAAGGGTCTGGACTGCTGCGATGATGGGCCGAAGGGCCTGTTTCCACACTGTTTAGCGAAACTAAACATGAAGGGGGACATAATGCAGCGACACCTGTGTATTACCTCAGTGTAATCTACTCTTCATACACAATTGTACTTGAGTATGACTGCTATGCGTTGTAAGATTTTTACTGAACTGTAAGCGAAAAAGGATTTAATTTATCTCGGCACATGAAAATAAAGTACCATTCAACTATTGCTAGCTATGCCAACATATTGCTAGGGGGGTAGCTGAAAGCAGCACATGACTTCAACGGCCTTCTACTGTTTAATAGGTTTTGACAATTTTTATTTTTCTCTCCCGTTATGCACTATGTTTCCATATTCTGTTGTGCTGCAGCAATTAAGAATGTCATTGTTCTATCTGGGACATATGACAATAACACATTCTTAACTCTTGAATCTTGAATAATCTACTCAACTACTCAAACAAATAAAGCCGCAAAAAATTGGATCTTAAGATTGAATTTCATGGAGTCTTGAAAGTTGACTCTCAAAATCCGTTTATTCAATACTAAAATCAGGCAATGGGATTTTATGAATGCAGTTAAAATCCTCGCGATGTTCTAATTTCCTGTGACATCTGTTTATCGCGGAATGAGGTGACATCAAAAACTAAAACTGTTTGTGCAGGAAAGCAAAATAAATATGCAGATACTGCAAATCTGAGTTAGGATGGAGAAGACTGGGTCACGCAGCAGGTCAGGCAGCATCCACGCATGGAGAAAAAAGAGAAATAGAGTTAATATTTCAGGCCAGTGGCATTGTATCAGACCTTACAAAGGCTGACCCAATGCATTCACCTGACCTGCAACCACTGGACATGGACTCGATCATCGATGGGGCATTTCTCTTTAAGTTTAGTCTCCTGCGTATTGGCGAGACCAAGCGCTGGCTCGGTATGAAAATGGACTTCTCTAACTTCAAGTAGCCCTTGCTTTCCCTCTCTCTCCAGCCCCTCGCCCTTCCCAGTTCCCCTACCAGTATTACTGTCTCAGACTACATCTTATCTCTGTCCCGCTCACTCCCTTGACCTCGACCCGAAACGTCACCCATTCCTTCGCTCCAGAGATGCTGCCTGTCCCGCTGAGTTACTCCAGCATTTTGTGTCTATCTTCTCTTTTAGTTTAGCTTGGCTTGGCTTGGCTTGGCTTGGTTTAGTTTGGTTTAGTTTAGCTTGGCTTGACTAGGCTTGGCTTTGCTTAGTTTGTCACAGGCACGGAAATCGCTATCAAAATATGGAGGGGACACAATTTCTTGGTGGCCGCGCGCGCATGCGCACACTCACACACATATGCACGAGGCTTCGGAGGCTCAATCCAGTGCTAAATGCAGCTCAACTCTGCCTGTCTCACCGGGTTAACCTACAGCCCTGCCTGGACTGACGGGACACCAGCACTGCTTCTCCGCGCTGGCTGTAAACCTGGGCCATATTTCCTGCAAGTCCAGGCAGGGCTGTAGGTTAACCTGGCAGGACAGGCAGAGTTGAGCTGGGTTTAGCGCTGCTTCTCTGCCCTGGCTGTGGGCCTGGGAGTACAGCTCCCGTCTGACTCCCGATGTCTCTGGCCCTGGGGGGCACTCGGGTGGGGACGGGACAGCACCAGAGAGCCAAGATCGATCCTGGCTGCGGATGAGGCGCAGGTCTGTGCCAAGAGTGTTTTGGCATGTCTCCCTCCTCCAATCACCATGCTGAATTATCATGTCCCGCCCTCATTGCCTGCTGACCGACATCTCTCTCATCCAATTGGTGCCCTCGATCAGCAGTCCCACCCCCACTGTCTCGCGGAAAGCGGAGATTTCATCGGGTTTTAAAATCCGGATTACAAAAACTTGGGGGGGGATCGTCCCCCACCTCTCAAAACAGAGGGAGCGACGTGTCCCCCCTGCCCCCCCCCCCCGGGATTTCCACCCCTGGTTTGTCACGTGTACCGAGGTACCGCAAAAAAGCACCCTTGGGCTATCCTTGATCGGACTTTGCTGGCTTAACCTTGCAATAAACGCTATTCCCTTATTATGCATCTATACACTGTAATGGCTCTATTGCAATTGTGTATTGCCTTTCTGCCAACTGGATAGCATGCAACAAAAGCTTTTCACTGTACCTCGGTACATGTGACAATAAACTAAACTGAAACTGAGCTTTTTAGTTACGTGCTAAGTCAGTGGAAAGACAATGCATAATTACAATCAAGCCATCCTTAGTGTACTAATACTGGATAAAGGGAATAATGTTTGGTCGAATCCAGTAAAGTCTGAGTAAAGATAGCCCAAGGGTCTCCAGCGAGGTAGAAGGTAGGCCAGAACTGCTCTCCAGTTGGTGATAGGACGGATCAGAACCCTGATGAAAACTGGGAAGAAACGGTCCCTGAATCTGGAGGTGTACGTTTTCAAACTTCTGTACCTCTTGCCTAATGGGAGAGAGGAGAAGAAGGTGAGACTGATCCTTGATTATGCTGGTGGCCTTGCCGGAGAAAACGTGAGGTGTAAATGGAGTCAATGGAAGGATGTTTCGTGCTCTCCACATTGAACAAAGAAATATATGCAAAGCCAGGCTGTAGTAGTGTTAATCCTGGCCAGATTGGAGAGGCTAGGACTCTAAAATTGAGTAAAGGCTTCAGGGCTGCTGGGCCATTTGGTCAATTTGAAAGTGCTCTCTGTGGAACTGGGACAAGCGGCAGAGTGGTGCCAGTTTGTCTAGGGCCCAGATCTGAGCTGCAGGAAGAGAATGAGAACACCTGCAGACCCTGGTAATTAGGTGCAAAATGCATAGAATGGATTGGATGACAGCAAACCAGACATGCACTTTGTAAATAATTGTAAATAATGTTGCAAAGCTTTATGTTACTGAATGTTGATTGGATGAGATATTGAGCCTTGTCTACTTTTCTTGCATATCAGGGTAAATGTTGCGATGTTCGCTTCCTCAGAGAAACACTGTTTGAATACAATGTATTAGCCACTGTACTATTGGGTTTGGGAAATGTCTGTTATGTATGGGGTTAATCGATATCTGTAATTGGATCATAAAGAGACCACCCCCATGTGGTTTGGCCCCTCGAGATCCGGGGACCTATAAAAGTCCGCTGCCACAAGGTCCTGCGTCGATCTTCTGGGAGAACGCTTAGGACAGCGTGACCTTCTGTAGTGTCTCTGTTTGAGCGAGGCCTAGAGGGCTTGATCAGGCAGATACGAGGATTGAACCCGCGGTGGTTAGGTACAGTAGTGGGAACTGTAATTGTGTTTTGTCAAAATAAAGATTAGTTGCGGCAAGTGCTTGATTCAGTGGTGTTTGACTGAAATTAGACTGGGGGGAAGCTTAGAACGAGCAATTTACATTGGGGGCTCATCCAGGATCTCAACAGACCCCCAAACACAAGTTTGCGATCAAGGGTGTTGAGCTGTTTCGATCGCGAGTGCAGAAATCGGGTCCACTGTGCTGTTTTCGCATTGATTTTTGGCACTTTGTCAGTCGGAGCAGATCGATCATTCGCGGGTTTGGGAAAGGGTCTAATCGAGATCATTAGAATAGAGTCTAGCAAGCACGGGGGGGGGGGGGGGATGGGGGTTGGTGGGTGGTTAGCACTACTTTGGGTTGTGGGCCCATAAAACAGGGCGTGGAGTGGAACAAAACCTGGTCATAGTTGGCAGACTGCAGCTGCTTTAACGAGAGCCTGACGTGCTTCATTGGGCGAGGAGTGGTCCATGGTTAGATTTGGTATCCAATTGGTGACATATTGAAGCACAGGTCTGACCTACGTATTGATCTATCCTTGTCGGGAGCGTTGATTGGAAAGGTGCGCTCTGAAAATCGGCATCGACTGCCAGCGCGAAAAGGCTAGGTGCTGAACCCCCGGTGCCCAGCAGAGATGAGTGTCAGCGTACAGATATCTGAGTCCCTTCCTGGAGTGGCGGATTAGGAATCTCGTAAAGGTACTGGGCTCGGTATAATTTGGCTGGGAATACGCTAGTCCATTCAAGAATTTAATTGGGCAATTTTAGTTTGATTCGAGTGCCCGTTTATGCGGAGGGATATGCACCAAAATTAGGAGTTTGAGAACGAGTCTAGATTTGCAGAGTCAAATGTCCAAATACAGAATTTCACATTGAAGTTCTGCCTGTAAGGTAGAATTCGAATTCTTGTAGATAGAACTTCGAAGTTGGTGCATGCCCGCTTGGTGCATGCCCGTGATCGATTCCAAATAGCGGCTGATCAACAGTGAATAGTAACCCTCTGGTCGATTGTTGATCAGTACCTGATAGCGAAGAGTACCTGAGAGACAGGAACCTGTTTACTTGGCGAAAAGTAATCCAAATAATTAGGGTACCCCTAATTCTGTCGAACATAGAGAGGAGGGATAGAGGTCCTCCTATAGAAGTCCAGTCTTAGCAGAGGGATAGTAACATTCGGGAGGAAAAGTAGTCGTTTAAGGAGTAGTACCCCTCAGCAAAGAGTAACCTAGGAAGGGGAAAATCATCGGTATCAGAGGGAGAGGTTCACTGAGTGATAACAGCGTGACGGGGCATCGAGATCGAGTGTTCGTAAACTGTGCGCTAGTGCTTTAAATCATTTTTGTAAATTGTAAAAATCTAGCTTTCTGTATTGTTATTGGATCTGAACTGTGTAAATATTCTGTGTATGTAAATAAAGTTAGAGTGTATTAAGATTTAGAAGTAAGATTTATAGCCCTGTCCCATTGTACGAGTTCATTCCAAGAGCTCTCCCAAGTTTGCCCAGATTCGAACTCGGAGATTTACGGTAATGGCCACTCGTCGGTACTCGGGGCTCTCGTGGACATTTTTCATCATGTTGAAAACTCTTCACGAGTCTTCCCGTGCTTACCTGCCGTTAGCAAGTCTTCCCGAGTACCTACCGTTAGCATTAAGAGCCGCAAAAAGACCTCCCCGAGCTCCGACGTACCCGCTACGTTCATTCTCCGTGCTTACCACGAGTTTGATTTTGTTTTAACTCGGGAGAGCTCTTGGAATGAACTCGTACCATGGGACAGGGCTTTAAGAGTGTGTTAAGTTCGCGGACCACTGTTTGCATTGCCGCTTGTGTGAGTGTTTAGATACTTGAAGTGGGGGTGTGTTTGAGTTAAATATTTATAATTGTTTAGATGGTACTCTTTGAGAATCTGAGTCGTGGTTCGATCAGGGACTGTACTCTTTCAATCGCTGTGTCGGGGGAGGAGTCTTTCCGCTGACCGATTGCGCCACGAGGAAGATTTATTAAAGTGCATGATTTATAATAAACGAATGTTTGTGGTTTATGTAGGAGTGTGGTTGTGCCCGATACTAATAGGTAGCGTGATATCCTGCTTGTTTACTATGTTACTTGCGTGTCTGAAGATCATTTTCAGGTGTTTCGATTGAGGATTAAATGAGCGCGAGAATGTGTTTGATTGTACTTGGATGTGTTTGATTGTTCCCTGGAGTACTCTGATCCTTGAATGACTGGGGATTGAGAAAGTTGTAAGGTTGAAAGGATATGGATTTGTGGGAGATAGGAGGAGAATTTGAATAGGAGAGTAGAATTGGTGGAACAAAGGAGTAAGGAGTTGTGGGGCTGCGAACGCTTTGAACCATTAGCCATTGTTTAAGAGCGAGCTTGATAAATTTGGGAATCAAAAGGAAGGATTTAGGAATTCTGGGTTTTGGGTGTTCGGAAGCATGGGGAATAATGTGTATCGAGATGTGACAGAAGAGGAAAAGAGCCCATTGCAACTAATGTGTAATGAGTTCCCTCACAAGGCAGAGAATTAAGAAATTTATCAGGAGCGTTAAATAAGAAATTAGGAAACAAGCTATGGCTGCCGGGGAACAGGAAAAGGGATAAAATACATAGAACAGATTATTTGGCAGCATAGTAATAATGAAGGTGCAAAGAATTAATAGGGCTATGGAGAAAATATTATGAGGAATATTATGAGGAATAGCTAGTTGGGAAAAAACGATCGCTAAACTCGGAAAATAACTAAAAGAAGGTAAAGTAGATCAACCTCCAGGCAGTGGGAAGGACAGGTGTGAAGATGAAGGGAAACACGCAGAACAAGGGAAAGGCGGATCTCCTGGAAGGAAATTAGTTCCTGTAGAATTAACGATTAGGAATCCGATGGTTAGTGCTGACTTCGAGGGGGTAAAAGATGAATATTTGGAAGTGTGGACAAATGGTAATGTTGGTGGAAGTTGGCGGCTTCTTGCGTTTCCCAGGCTTCACTAGCACCGTGTTTGACTTGTGTCCGTAATAAATAATTTTGGTCTGCAGAATCTATAACAACTCCTGCAGATTCTACATTTGAACAGGTTCTACCAACAGCAGATACTGGGGTACCAGATTCTTCGATCCTATCCACGCTATCATTGATAGATCGTCCAATGGCTTATGGCACCAGCAGTAGAACGAAAAGGTTAGCTCCGGTGTTTAAAGAAAAGGAAGGTATGTTAGATATATTGCAACCGCCAAAGTATTTCTGTGAGCCACAACCTAGACAGATTACATGAGTAGTAAGAAAGAGGAAGGATTTATTTGGGCAGTATCGGGAAACCCCCAGCGAATGGGAAGATTCATCTGAGGGTGAGACAGTGATTGAAGATACTGAGATAGATTTTGATGTAACCGAAGGTTTACAAATTAAACAGATATCCCATAGGCAGTTCCCAGTAAGGGAAGGGCTGGATACAGTGGATTCAACCAGTGCAGTAAGTTTGAATAATCTCCGTGCCACAGACGTCCATACTCCTTGGAAGCCCCATGAAATAATGGCAGTACTAAACAGAATCCCCGATAGGAAGAAGTCACCTGCTGTCTTTATAGATTATTTAAGAACCACAATGCGTGTATATCATGCAGATTCCCGGGATTTGTGGGAGACCATACAACAGATAATTACTCCAGCTGAAAATACCAAATTTCTAGTAGTCCTAGGACAGCCAACTTATGAAGCCTTGGCAAACGTAGTAGTGGATGACAGTGCAAGAGAAGAGGCTGTTTTAACGGCCCTTGCAAAAACGTTTCAGAAACCAGGTGATTTAAAACGAGTTCTGGAAATAAAACCAGAGAAGGGCGAAGGAGCAGACAAATTTCTAGACCGTTTTACAAAATTATATATGGACCAATCAGGGGATTTAGACTATCAGAATGGAGCAAGTTCCCCTAAGTATTGTGCTATCCTATTGAATTGTCTCCCCACTAAAGTAGCGGATTTAATTAAAACTGACAACAGGAACTGGTCTGAGAACCGAGCCAGTCAAATGGCCAGAGCTGTGAGGCACTATTGGAAGGAGGGTAGGAACCAGGAAACTTACCCTGTAACTAAAATAGAAAGTGAACGCAGAACGCTAAGAAAGAATTGCCAAGATCTAACTCTGAACCATGGATTCCCAGGGTACCAGCAAATTATGATTTGGGAGAAATTAGGGTTCCAGATTATTCAGACTATTATCGCCACAACACTCCCAATTTAGAACCTATTCCAATGGAACCAAGAGGTAGAATAAGACCAACCATGTTGCCTAATCAATGCTATACTTGTGGAGGGATGGGAGTTGGGCCTGTCCAACAAAGGACCGAGGGAAGAGAGGGGTCAAAGAAGGGATTTCCAGGATTACGAAGAAATTAGAGATCCTCGGGAATATAGAAACATCCGAGATCCAAGGAATTATGGGAGGTCCTTCAATTCAGAGGGAGAGCAAGGAGGGAAGTCGGAAGAGACAATGACTTTGGGACTTTAAACTGTGTTGAGTGTTTGTTATTTATTCTATGTTATGACTGCAGGCTAAACCATTTTGTTGCACTGAAAAGTGCAATGACAATAAATTGAATATAAAAAATAAAACAAAATTTAAAAAAATGACCCCTACTTTAGAACCACCACAAGTAATTTACCAGAATGAACAAATTGGAGGTACTATTGTAGTAAAAACTGAAAATCACACAGAAGAAAATTGTAAACCATCTTATATGACTACCCCAGAAAAACCCCTTAGAGCAAAGAAGATTGTAAATCAAGGAGCTTGTTACAACTGTACACAATTAGGTAATTGGAGCAAGGAATGCCCAGTGAGAATACAAAATATAGCAGGACGGAAGGAAAACCAAGGGGCAATAAAGAAAGTAAGAAAAGGAACATAGTAGCTGATGAGAAGGAATGGGAACTAAGGAATGGAAATGGCACCAGAGAGAGGAGAGACAAACTTAATGTGCAGGAGGTATGGGAGTGGGGAAAGAAGTTATTATACTAACGTGTTACTGAGTTTATGCCTGCAGGACAGTACAATCGACAACATACTATCTGGGGAGTGAGGTAAAGACGACACAACCCCCTTGAGAACAGGCAGAAGACACCTACCCCAGTGCCCAACTTTAACATCATCTTGCTTTTGATGAGGGAAAAGGAAGGAAAATAAAGGACACTATCTAATCTTCCCTAAAGCCCCTGTCCCACGATGCGAGTTCACCCAAGAGCTCTCCAGAGTAAAAAATAAAAATCAAACTCGTGGTACTTTATCACGAGTATTTTTTTACTCTTGGAAATTTTTCACACTGTTGAAAAAACTTCACGAGTTTCCGCATTTCCCGAGTACCTGCCGTTAGCGTTACGAGCCGCTACGAGACATCCCCAAGCTCCGACGTACCTGCTATGTACATTCTACGTACTTACCACGAGTTTGATTTTTTTTTAAACTCGGGAGAGCTCTTGGGTAAACTCGCGTCATGGGACAGGGCCTTAAGGAAACAACACCGACAACTTGTAACGACTATTGGGACAAGCTCCGCTTTAAAGAACTGGATTTTAATAAAAATAAATTCCTCTGTGGTTCGGGACAAAATACTCACTTTGCACCTAAATTTAGTTATAAATAAATTGATTTGAAGAGGGCTTATGGGATACAGTCTTAAAAATTGTTAGAGAATTGACTGTTGGTTGAGAAAGTCTTACCGTTATCCCTCGCGGCCCGGATAAATCTGGTCAAGATGGTCGTCCTACCCAAATTCCTGTACCTTTTCCAGCATGTTCCTATATTTATCACTAAATCTTTTTTTGATAAATTAGAAAGGAGAATATCTAAATTTTTATGGGGTAGCAAACCGGCCAGAATTCGAAAGACGCTACTACAGTCTCCTAAGAGTGACGGCGGTTTGGCATTTCCTGACTTTAGGCGATACTACTGGGCTGCTAACTTGCAAAAAATCCTGTACTGGATGAATGATGATTGCGACCACCTACCGACCTGGGTACACATGGAAAAGGCGAGTTCACATCTCCCGTTGCGGTCTGTCCTATGCTCTCAACTCCCCCTTTCTATAACATCTGCGGGTGCAGGCCCAATTGCGTCCCTCTCGCTCAAGATATGGAGTCAATTTAGGAAAAACTTTGGTTTACAAGGCCCTTCCATCTTGACCCCACTGCTTAAAAATCACATCTTTAATCCTTCAAGTACAGACTCCGCATTCAAAACTGGCATAGTAATGGCATCAGTAGTATCAAAAACCTATACAAGGATGGTATTTTTTCGTCTTTTGCGGAGCTGTTGACTTGGCATTCTTCTCTTGTCTCACCCCAGGAGGATAGTCGAAGATGGGGCGGGACTATTTAGTTACTATCAAGAAAGGGACAGACCCTAGCAGATACCAGGAATTAAGACATAGCCTGGAAACGTAAGGTGGTAGTATAAAATGATGAGGTAGACTGAAAATTTATGAGTTCCCCTCGGAAAGACAATACTAACCATCCTTCTCGGGAAAATGGCGGCGGCGGGAATTTCAAATTAACAACGGTCCCTTACCGCGAATCGGCTTAATCTCCTTCAATTGCCGACTGCGGTATATTTTCATCCCGGACGAGGTCTTGATCTACCACCTGTCGTGGGACCACTGGAGGGTCACTCCAGTTGAGGTGGTCTGTGGTCTTTTTTGGCCGTTTTCGGCCGTTGAACGATCGTCCCCCTGCGGCCTATACAGCTAGCCGCCAGAACCGCTAGAATCCCTGCACGCTGCCCGGAGAGGACACTGGCGTTGACTGTTCGCCGCTTCTCCGCCCGCTGTCCCCCACCCCGACGTCTGTTACCTACCTGTTAACTGTTACCTACCTGTTACCTACCTGCCTGTACCTGTGCCTGTGCACCATCGACGCTGGACACCTCCTGTGCCTGTTCTCCATCGATGCTGGACGCTGGATGCTGGGCACCTCCTGTGCCTGTGCACCATCGACGCTGGACGCTGGACACCTCCCTGCACCAGCTGGATCATCTCTACACCCGCACTGCTGGACAACCTCTCTACACCTGCACTGCTGGACAACCTCTCTGCACCTGCACTGCTGGACAACCTCTCTGCACCTGCACTGCTGGATACTCTCTGCACCCTCATCACTGGACTACCTCTACACCTGCTCTGCTGGACAACCTATTTGCTCCCTCAATTGCTGGACACCTCGCTGCATCTGCATTGCTGGTCAACCTCTTTGCTCCCTCACTGCTCGACACCTCGCTGCACCCGCTCTGCTGGACAACCTCTCTGCTCCCTCACCGCTGGATACTCTCTCCACCTGCACCTGCACCGCTGAACACCTCTCTGCACCCTCACCATCATGCTCAAATACTCAACTCTGCAGATGGCTGGTTTCTGCAACAACCACATCCCATCCTGCATCCAGGTCGTTAAACAGCTTGGACTTCTGCGTCGACTCCGTTACATCCACAGAGGCTCTCGGCGCAGGCGTGTTTGCTTCAACCACGGACGTTCCATTCCATCCGTCTGCTCATTACCACGCTCTGCCCCCCCTCAACCGCGTCACCCCCCATCCCAGCTGACCGCACGCACTGTCAACCAGGACAACCTCAGATCTCTCCAGCCTGCCCCCATCCCTCCACCCTCTCACAATGCCAACTTTGCCCTCCTCAACACCAGGTCGCTCAACAACAAAGCCCTTGCCCTCCATGAACTAATCCTTGACAACACTCTGGACTTCCTTCTGCTCACTGAGACCTGGCAACAACCCAATGTCTTCTTCTCCCTCAATCAAACATCCCCACCTGGATTTAATTACATTTCCAAACCCCGCCCCTCCCGCCATGGAGGTGGCCTCGCTGTTATTTTTAACCAGAATTTTCGTATCACTGAACTCACCTTCCCCCCAGTAGCATCATTTGAATTCCTCGCCTTCAAAGCCCTTTCCTCCATGACAGTCATCCTCATTTACCAGCCACCTAAACCAAACCCCTCCTTCCTATCTGACTTCACTGAACTCCTCACACTTGCCTCATCCCTCTCCTCACGTCTGCTACTACTTGGTGACTTAAATATTCACATGGACTCCCCCACCTGCAAGCTCGCATCTGAATTCGCCTTTTTACTGGACAACTTCTCTCTCTCTCAGCACGTCACCTTTCCCACCCATGACAAAGGTCACATCCTTGATCTGGTCTGCTCCATAAATCAACCGGTACTCGACCTCCATCCTTGCCTCTTCCCCCTCTCTGATCATAAGCTTATACGGTTCACCATCCCTTCTCCGACACCTCGCCCCCGCTTCCTCCGAGAAATCACCTTCCGGAATCTAAAATCCATTGATCCCCTCCATCTCTCTGACCTGCTCTCCACCACTCTCCCACTGGACTCAACCCCCATCTCACCTGATGATCTCACAAACCATCTCAACTCCACCTTGTCTACCTCCCTCAACACTCTGGCCCCCCTCAAAACAAGAACCGTAACTTTCAACACATCCTCACCCTGGTACACACCTGCACTTCGTAAACTGAAACAGACTGGTCGCCAACTCGAACGACTAATAAAGAAATCACCTCTCACAGTCCACCTTGAAGCTTACAAACTCCACCTCACTGACTACAAAGATGCCCTCATTGCTGCAAAATCTGCCTACCTCTCCTCCATATTCACCGATCCCTGCCTAAACCACAGAACCCTCTTCTCCACAGTGGGCAACCTCCTCAAGCCTCGAGCCAACACTCTCCCTACCTCTACTCCGGATCTCTGCAACTCATTCCTCCACTTTTTCGCTGATAAAATCAGCACCATCTATCAATCTTTATCCCCTGTACCCGACTCCCCAGCATCTACTCCACCACCTACCACGGCCCCTCCTTTCAACATCTCCACTGACCTCCTTACCCCTCCTCCACACTGCTTCCTCTCCCAGTTTGACCTGGTCACCCCTATTGAAATCTCCAAACTCATCAGCTCTTCCAAACCCACTACCTGCTCCCTCGACCCTCTCCCCACTCCCCTGCTGAAGTCCTGCCTCCCCGTACTCTGCCCCTACCTCACTAATCTCTTCAACTCCTCATTGTCCCAAGGAATTGTCCCCTCCGCTTTCAAAACTGCTGCCGTTACACCAATCCTAAAGAAACCTGGTCTTGATCCCTCCTCTCTCATTAACTATCGCCCAATCTCAAACCTCCCCTTCCTTTCAAAAACCCTGGAGCGTATCGTTGCGTCGCAACTTCATTCCCACCTCCTTGCGTATAACCTACTTGAACCCCTCCAATCTGGCTTTCGCCCCCTCCATAGCACAGAAACTGCTCTCCTCAAAGTCCTCAACGACCTCCTCACCTCTGCTGACACTGGTTCCCTCAACATCCTCATCCTCCTCGACCTGAGCGCAGCCTTCGATACAGTGAACCATAACATCCTGCTCACCAGACTCAAGGACCTCGGCATTGAAGGCTCTGCACTCAGCTGGCTCCGTTCCTACCTTTCCAACAGATCCCACTTCATCTCTCTCCACAACCACACCTCTGCTACAGCCGCAGTCACTCAAGGCGTTCCCCAAGGCTCCGTACTCGGCCCCCTCCTCTTCATCATCTACATCCTCCCCCTTGGTCAGATACTCCGCCACTTCAATCTGGACTTCCACTGTTACGCTGATGACACCCAGATTTACCTTGGCACCAAATCCCCCCACAACCCCCCCCTCTCCCATATCAACTCCTGTTTGTCAGCTATAAAAACCTGGATGCAACATAATTTCCTCAAACTCAACAGCGATAAGACAGAATTCCTCCTCATAGGCTCCAAAGCCACACTCAGCAAAATCAATAACCCCACTCTCACCATCGACGGCACCACTGTCTCCCCATCTCCCCAGGCCCGCAACCTTGGCGTGATCTTTGATTCCACCCTCTCCCTTGAGCCTCACATCCGCCATGTCATTAAAACCTCCTTCTTTCATCTCCGCAACATCGCCAAACTCAGACCCTCTCTCACTCCGCCTGCTGCTGAAAGACTCATCCATGCCTTCATCTCCTCCCGACTGGACTATTGCAACTCACTTCTCCTTGGCATCAGCTCCACCTACATCAACCGACTCCAACTGGTCCAGAACGCAGCCGCCCGACTCATCACCCACACCAAATCCTGGCATCACATCACTCCAGTCCTCAAAAAACTTCACTGGCTCCCCATCTCCCACCGGATCACCTACAAAATCCTGGTCCTCACCTACAAAGCCCTCCACCATCTGGCCCCCACATATCTCATTGACCTCCTCTCCCCCTACCAACCCTCACGGTCCCTCAGATCCACATCAGCCGGTCTCCTCTCCATCCACAAGTCCAACCTCCGCAGTTTTGGGGACAGAGCCTTCTCCAGGGCAGCTCCCAGGCTCTGGAACTCCCTCCCCCAACTGATCCGCAATTCCGTGTCCCTCCCCATCTTCCAGTCCCGCCTCAAGACCCATCTCTTCACCTCTGCCTATCCTTAGCCCCACGTCCCCGTCCCTTTTCATCTGTGCATTAATTGCCTCATGCTGTGTTTTGTATTGAATTCTGTCTTTACTTTGTGTACTAGTCATGTCTCTACTATTTATTTCATTCCCCTTACATGTTTTTCCTATACATGCTCAATTTTTGTAAGGTGTCCTTGAGACTCTTGAAAGGCGCCCATAAATAAAATGTATTATTATTTATTATTAACCATCCGGCAGTGTGACTTAGAGATAAAAAGAACGAGTATAAGCAAGAATCCCTAGACTGAGAACGGAGCCAACATAGTAAGGACAAGTACTGGAGGAGAGACCTAGTGAACAAGAGGGAGACACTTGAATGGGTGAAGGAATAGCAGAGCCGATGCATATTTAACCGATGGATCTTAATTGTTTAACCCTTGATGGTAAAGCGGCTTCTATTACCAAGGTGGAGAGAAATTGTCCTTGGATTCGGCATTCTTATTTGGATTTATGATGAAATTGACAACATATGGAAATTGATTGATTAAATTGAACAGCTGGGAATTCCACAGGAATTGGAATGGAATTGTGTTAACGATCACAATGTTGTGGAATGAGAAGGATGAGATGGACACTGAAATTTAAAATAGTAAATTGAAGGCTCAGACTGAATTTGGTTGAATTGAAACATTGTTCATGGTTTGCTTTAAATTAGAGTCACGCCTGTAGGGAAATCTGGACTGAACCCAGCTGAAAATTATATGAGGACCCATCATCAGATATACATATTATAACATCGTGTGAATATGAAGAGAGCTGATTAGTGTTGATCCTATGATAGTAAAGAGTATTTTAGGGAATTTTATAGAGCAGAATATAATAGAGATAGTTATAGTGAAATGGAACAGGGATTGTTTTGCAAAATTAAAATGAATGTATGGGAGAGCATGGGTGCATGATGATAACTTGCTTTGTCCCAAGTTTTTCAGGAATTTTCAGCCCGATCCGCGATGGTAAGTCCACACTGCGCTTGCGGCTTGAAGCTCTGGGCCGGTCTCCAGGAAAGGCCGCACCAATCCAGTTGTTAGGCTTCAGGGAGGGACGGAGATTTGACACGGAGAAAAATCACATCTCCATCGAGGTAAGTGACTGAAAACGGTTTCCCCCTATTTCCCCCACCACCCCCCACCCCCCACATAAAACATACCGAGAAACATTAAAACATACATTTTAGACACACTAAAAATAGCACAAAAAGTCGAAATAACACACACACAGGCAGCTGGTGAGGTTGCCATCTTGGCGCCACCCAGTGGTGATTGTTGGAAAGAAGCTATTCTTGAACCTGGAGGTCAAGGTTTTCAGATTCCTATGCCTATTCCTATCCAATGGTAGGAGTGAAATGAGAGGGTGATCAGGGTGATGTGGGTGGTTGAGGATATTGGCTGCCTTTTTGAGGCAGCGCCTCCTGTAGATCCCTTCGAAGGTGGGGAGGTCAGTATCTGCGAACGGGTCGGGCTGTAGCTACCATTCTCTGTAACCTGTTTCATTCCTGGGCGTTCGAGTTGCTGAACCAGGCTGCGATGCAACCAGTCATCGCGCTCTCTACCCTACATCTGTAGAAGTTCAAGACATGCCGAATCTTCTCAATCTTTGATGGCACTAGAGAAGTGGATGGGCTTTCTTAGTGAGTGCATCAGTGTGTTGGGTCCAGGATAGATCTTCTGAACTATGCACACTCAGGAACTTGGATTATTGACGCTCTCCACTGCCAACCCATAAATGAAGATAGTTTTGTGGATCCTTGGCTTTCCCCTTCTGAAGTCAACATTCAGTTCTTCGGTCTTGCTTACATTGAGAACATAGGTGCTGTTTTGGTAGGGTTTAGGAAACATCCTTTAATCTTGGAAGGATACACATTGGTGGACATATGATGAGCGTTTGACGGCACTGGGCCTCTACTCGCTGGAGTTTAGAAGGATGAGGGGACACCTCATTGAAACTTACCGAATAGTGAAAGGCCTGGATAGAGTGAATGTGGAGAGGATGTTTCCACTAGTGGGAGAGTCTGGGACCAGAGGTCATAGCCTCAGAATTAATGGACGATCCTTTAGGAAGATGAGGAGGATTTTTAGTCAGAGGGTGGTGACTGTGGAATGCATTGCCACATAGGGTTGTGGAGGCCAAGTCAATGGATATTGTTTAGGTAGAGATAGATTGATTCTTAATTAGTACGTATGTCAGGGGTTATGGGTAGAAAGCAGGAAAATGGGGTTAAGAGGGAAAGATAGATCAGCCATAATTGAATGGTGGAGTAAACTTGATGGACCGAATGGCCCAATTCTGCTCCTATCACTTATGAACATGACACAGAGGAGACTCTGTTATAGCAGCTGTTAGAGTAATATGACATATTCAGTGCCACTACTCATTTTAAGCTGTTGTGCAGATTGTTCAATCACATTCACTCTAATCAATTTATATCAAATGGGAATCCCGAGGCTTAAAATGTCAACAAGCAATGAAATGATAATTGTTAAAAGTAGCAAGAAAATAAATCAGAAGGCTAAGCCAATTAAATATCCCAGAACATGTTTTAAATAATTCCTTTAGTCTGCAATGTACTTGTAGGATCTGGAAGGCTTTGCTGGAAATAAGAAGTAAGATTTGTAAGATTTGTGGGTGCCTAGAACGAGCTACCTACCAGTGGTGGTGGTGAAGCCAGATATAATGTTGGTGTTCAAGGGACTTTTACATAGGCACATGGATATAGACAATAGACAATAGGTACAGGAGTAGGCCATTCAACCCTTTGAGCCAGCACCGCCATTCAATGTGATCATGGCTAATCATCCCCAATCAGTACCCCGTTCATGCCTTCTCCCCATAACCCCTGACTCTGCTATCATTAAGAGCTCTATCTAGCTCTCTCTTGAAAGTATCCAGAGAACCGGCCTCCACCGCCCTCTGAGGCAAAGAATTCCACAGACTCACAACTCTCTGTGAGAAAAAGTGTTTCCTCGTCTCCTTTCTAAATGGCTTACCCCTTATTCTCAAACTGTGGCACCTGGTCCATGCCATTCACTTTCTTCACTGCCTGCTGTACCTGGATGCTTACTTTCATAGACTGGTGAACAAGGACCCCTAGATCCCATTCTACTTCCCCTTTTCCCAACGACGCCATTTAGATAGTAATCTGCCTTCCTGGTTTTTTATACCAAAGTGGATAACCTCACATTTATCCACATTAAACTTCATCTACCAGGCATCTGCCCATTCCCCCAACCTGTCCAAGTCACCGTGCATTCTCATAGAAACCTCCTCACAGTTCACACTGCCACCCAGCTTTTGTCATCTGCAAATTTGCTAATGTTACTTTGAATCCCTTCATCCAAATCGTTGATGTATATTGTAAACAGGCAAGGAATGGAGAGATATGGATCACGTGCAGGCTGAGGAGACTAGTGTAACTTGGAATCACGTTCACCACAGCCATTATGGGGGCTAAAGGCCAATTCCTGTACTCTAGTTTTCGATGTGTAGGAAGGAACTGCAGATGCTGGTTTACACTGAAGGTAGACACAAAATGCTGGAGTAATTCAGGCTGCATCTCTGGAGAAAGGGAATACAGTAGGTGTCTTGACCCGCTGAGTTACCCCATCATTTTGTGTCTGTCTACAGCAGCGATTCTCAACCGGGGTCCCCTGGAATGCTAGGGTTCCATGAGAGGTCGCTAGGGGTTCCGAGAGAAATAGTGATAAACTGGGTAATTATATGTAAATGCATTTTGGAGTCATTTTTGTGTTTAATTTCATATTTGTAATTTTATTAAACACATTCGGCATATTCTTGGAAAATTCTTGGGTATTATAATAAAGTCTTCAACCTGTTATATCATTAAAAAGTATAATAATCATAGGGAAAGTAGACAAAAATGCTGGAGAAACTCAGCGGGTGAGGCAGCATCCATAGATACCATAGCAACCAGTTATCAAAAAAAACACAGTTATCAGAAAAATACAGTCTCTTGAACAAGCAGTTTAATTTCAGTTTTTTTGTGTTGCATTGTCAATAACCTTGAGAAAAAAGTAAGTTATTTTTTGCTTAAACCCGTTATCAGAAAAATACATTATGTTTGCCTTAAGTAGACAAAAATGCTGGAGAAACTCAGCGGGAGAGGCAGCATCTATGGAGTGAAGGAAATAGGCGACGTCCTTCCTTGGTCTGACCTATTTGGTTGAAATGTTGACCGGGGTTGTGGCTTAACGGAGACGATTAAGGGCAGCACAGTGGCGCAGTGGTAGAGTTGCTGCCTTACAGCACCAGAGATCCGGGTTCGATCCTGACTACGGGCGCTGTCTGTATGGAGTTTGTATATTCTCCCTGCTACCTTCTGGAATGATTTACATCTTTGCAATTTTTTGGGGGTAATCGACCTAATGTTGATTTTTGGTTAAAATAGTCTCTAAATCTCAATGCTAACCTCCAATCTCAATATTTGCTGGGGCACATTTTTTCTGGATTGGCTATTGAGACAATAATGGGTGGCACAGTGGCTCAGCAGTAATAGAGTTGCTGCCTTACAGCGTCAGAGACCCTGGTTCAATCCTGACCACGGGTGCTTGTCTGTACGGAGTTTGTACGTTCTCTCCGTGACCGCGTGGGTTTTCTCCGGGTGCTCTGGTTTCCTCCCACACAACAAAGACGTACAGGTTTGTAGGTTAATTGGCTTCAGCAAAAAAAAATGTAAAATGTCCCTAGTGTATAGTGTGTGCTAGTGTAACTTGGATCACTGGTCGGCGCAGACACGGTGGGCGGAAGGGCCTGTTTCCACACTAGACTTTTAGTGAAACTTAAAACTAAAAAATAATTTGCAATTTTCTAATTTAATCTTTGAATTTATTGACATTGAATAACTGGAAACCAACCAGACCTTTGCAAGAAACTGCCTCCAAGTTTATGTCTGAGGTTCTCAAAACAAAAAGTAAACTGAGACTTGAGCATAATTTAGCTTTGCCTTGAGTTAATAATCATGCTAGACATGGTTAGGTGTCCCAGGCATGTTAATGGGCATTCTGATAATGAGAATGTTCATTTGAGGAGAGCATTTACTTAAGTACCAATTAATTCCCCATACATTTCGTAGTGTTAGTTTAATAAGAACAAATGTGTAAAGCGAATGTTTGTTCACCATGGGGGTGTTACTATTAATGAATTTCTGCTGAGCAATTCCATCCCTACACCAGGATAACAATGCTCTGATAGTTGGATAATGGCCTTCCTCACACATTCGGTCATCGCGGCATCTGTTTTCGGCAGAGGTAAAGAAAACGGTGACCTTGAGATCTTGCAAAAACCTCGCCCTATGCTTCCTCGGTTGTAATGTCAACCCGGGTCAACCTCCCTCTTTGCAACTCCTTGCCGAATGAAGAAATTGCATTGGGGACGGACGTGCAAATTGGCCAGGTTACACTTCCGCCAAATTCCCATTGCTGTAATCTGTACACTGGTGTATTTAGCTCCCTGTTCATTAAAGGCAGGAGCCTAATTAAACACATGTGAGAGACTAACAAGGAAAAGGATATTTGTTTGTTCCCTCGTCGTGAGATTGGGTTGTTGTTCATCCCAGTTGTTCTCGCACTCTGGGAATAGAGTCATAGGGTCATAGGGTCATAAAGTCATCGGGTGATACAGTGGGGAAACAGGTCCTTCGGCCCAACTTGCTCACACCGGCCAACATGTCACAGCTATACTAGTCCCACCTGCCCGCATTTGGTCCATATCCCTCCAAACCTGTCCTATCCATGTACCTGTCTAACTGTTTCTTAAATGTTGGGATAATCCCTGCCTCAACTACCTCCTCTGGCAGGTTGTTCCATACACCCACCACCCACCAATAACTGTAGATCTTATGGTACACAAAATTGCTGGGGAAACTCAGCGGGTGCAGCAGCATCTATGGAGCGAAGGAAATAGGCGACGTTTCGGGCCGAAACCCTTCTTCAGACTGTAGATCTTATGTTTAGTGCTGGATTAATGCGATGTCCAATTTTTTACTTTGATATTTCCGGTAAGGCTTCCTTTATTGATAAAGTGTCATTCTAACTTGGCGGTGGTAAGCTGCCCTCTCTAATAGTTGGCGACATCAGAATGATTTGAACGGGTATCCAGTCTCAGAAGTGTATCGTGGCCACTTGGCCTAAAAGTGCAAAATAGTACCATCTTTTTTTTAGAGATACTGCGCAGAAACAGGCCCTTCAGCCCACCGTGTCCGTGCCAACCAGCGATCCTCGTACACTAGCACTATCCCACATATTAGGGACAAATTACAATTTACATAAACCAAGTACCCTATCAACCTGTACGTCTTTGATGTGTGGGAGGAAACCGGAGCACCTGGAGAAAACCCACACGGTCATGGGGAGAACGTGCATGGAAGTGTATCTTGGCCACTTCGCCAAAAAGTGCAAAATAGTACCATCTGCACATTGTGCTCTGTAGTAGCACAGCGGGTAGAACTGCTGCCTCACAGCACCAGAGAAACCGGTTCGATCCTGACCCTCAGTGCTGTTCGTGTGGAGTTTGCAGATTCTCCCTGTGGCCGCGTAGGTTTCCTCAGGGTGCTCCGGTTTCCTCCCACATCTGAAAGACGTGCGGGTTTGTAGGTTAATTGGCCACTGTAAATCACTCCTAGGGTGCAGGCAGTTCACAATACACTTATACACTTGTAGAAGATCACCCCTCACTCTCCTGTGCTCCAAGGCATACAGTCCGAGCCTGCCCAACCTCTCCCTACAGCTCAGGCCCTCGAGTGCTGAATGTTACTCGTGAGGCCAATTCCACATTATTCAAGCATGAAAAGGAAATAAAATAGCTGATAAATTCACGTTCACAAGTTATAGGAGTAGAATTAGTCCATTCGGCCCATTGAGTACTCTGCCATTCAATCATGGCTGATTTCAGCTTTCTAATCCCATTTTCCTGCCATGTTCCCATAACCCTTGACACCCATTTTAATCAGGAATTTGTGAATCTCTACCTTAAGGGGCTGTCCCACTTGGACAACCTAATCCACGTGTTCTGGCAAGTCTGCCCTTGACTCATACTCGCAGCATGGTCGACACAAGGTCGTAGGAGGTCTTTGTAACTCTCCTTCATACTCGAGAGTGGGCCCCGTGTACTCGAGGCCTCAGCTAGGTCGCGGCGTATTTTTCAACATGTTGAAAAGTGCCCGCAAGTAAAAAAAGGTCGCCATGGAAAAAATCAATACTTTTTTACTCGTAGGTTTAGTCGTAGGTCGTAGTAGGTCGGCATGTTAGTCGTAGGTAATCGAGGGTAGTCAAAGGTAGTCGTAGATAGTCTTCATCATAGTCAAAGGCAGGTGGAAGGAGATCGAAGGAGGTTGTCTTCACTCTCCACTATTCGGCGTCCAATTTCCCCGAAGTTAGTCGTAGCTGGTCGAAGCTGGTCTTCAACATAGTCGAAGGAGGTCTTCAACATGACATTTTTTCAAACTCTCCTAAACTCTTCTAAACTTGCCAATTCGGTCACCCAAGTGGGACAGCCCCTTAAAACTATCCACTGATGGTCTCCACAGCCCTCTGTGGCAATGGATCTGGATCGCCTCGGCGCAGAGGGCAGGTTACAAGGAGGGAAGAGACAAAGACTTTAAGACTTTTGCCTTCCATCACAGTGAGGAGGTGCCTGGTGAACTCACTGTGGTGGATGTTAAATTTGTGTTTATTGTGTGTTTTTGTTATTTTTATTATATGTATGACTGCAAGGCAACGGAATTTCGTTCAGATCGAAAGGTCTGAATGACAATAAAGAATACTTTGGCTTTGACTTTGCCAATGAGTTCCACAGATTAACTACTCTCTGACGAAAGATGATCCTCCTCACCTCCTTTCTAAAAGAGTGCCCTTTAATTCTGATACCAGGACCTCTGGTCCTAGACTCTCCCACCAGTGGAAACATCCTTTCCACATCCACTCTTTCTATGCCTTTCATTGCTCTATAAACTGCAATGAGGTCCCCCTTCAACCTTCTAAACTCCAGCGAGTGGAAGCCCAGTGCTGCCAAACGCTAGGAGTGGATGCGAAAGTGGGATAACATAGAACTAGTGTGAACGGGAGATCGATGGTCTATATGAAAGTTGAATACAGGTGTATTTCACTCCCATTCATTAAAAGCAGGAGCCTAATTAAAGGTGTGTGCCATACGGAGGGTTCTTGTTTGTTCCCTTGTCGGGAGTCTGTGTAGTTGCTCATCCCAGAGGAACTCTTGCAAGCTTGGGAAAAGGCTCATTGTCATTTACAATGGAAATTCCCATTGCATCAATGGAATCAATGGAAAGGAAAAATTGCCCATCTCATCATGTTTCAAACCCCCAAGTGGAAAATTACCTCAAGCAGTTTAAAGTCGCAATTTAACGAAATAGAGTTATAGTGTCATACAGCACGGAAACAGGCCCTTCAGACCAACATGCCCACGCCGACCAAGATGCCCATCTACACTAGTCCCACCTGCCCGCCTTTGACCCATATCTAGGGTTGCCTACTTTTTCACTCCCAAATAAGGGACAAAAAGTCAAAATAAATTCGTTAACCGACTTGGCCGTGGCTGGGTGAATGATGAGTTGGCCCGGGTGCTGGACTGCACACAAATCCCAGCCAGCGGGCCAGCTGAGGAGTTTTGAACTGGGCCGTGCGACGCCGCGTGCAAAGTCCAGCACCCCATCCAACTCATGAACCGATGATCGACCATGAGAAGGAGGGGTGGTGGTGGTGTCGGTGGTAAGCGAAGGTCCGAAGGTCGGACAGCTGGCCGGGCTGCCGACCGACGGGGCCACGGGCGAGGCGCTGCTGCTGCTGCACTCCATGGGCTGCACTACGCCGGGACGGGTGAGGCGGGGCCGGACGCGGCGTTCTGACCCGACAATCCCCTCGACCCGAGTCGTAGCAGTCAAAAATGGGACAAGGGCGGTCCCGTATGGGACAAACCAATTTAGCCCAATATACGGGATGTCCCAGCTAATACGGGACAGTTGGCAACACTAGCCATATCCCTCACATATACAGTACTTGTCCAAATGTCTTTTAAATGTTGTTATCGTAACCACCTCAACTACCCCCTCTGGCAGCTCATTCCGTATATCTACTATCCTCTGGGTGTAAAAGTTGCCCTTCAGGTTCTTATTAAATCTTTCCGCTCTCACATTGAACCTATGTCCTCTGGTTCATGATTCCCCTACTCTGGGTAAAAGACTGTGCATCTACCCCATCTATTCCCCTCATGATCTTATACACCTCTATAAGATCACCCCTCATCCTCCTACGCTCCAAGGAATAAAGTCCTGGCCTGCTCAACCTCTCCCTGTAGCTCAGGCCCTCGAGTCCTGGCGACATCCTCATTAATCTTCTCTGCACTCTTTCCTGCTTAACAACATTGTTCCCTATAGCACGGTGACCAAAACTGAGCACAATACTCTAAATGTGGTCTCACCAACGTCTTGTACAACTGCAACATAGCCCCCCAACTATACTCAGTACCCAGACTGATGAAGGCCAATGTGGTGAAAGCCTTCTTGACCACCCTATCTACCTGTGACGCCACTTTCAAGGCACTACTAGGTCCCTCTGCTCGACAATACTCCCCAGAGCCCTGCCATTCACTGTGGACTTTTTTCATTCTTTTCAGATCTTAATATTCCATCTAATATTTAGTTTACTAATGTTTAAAAATGACTCCTTGTTTTGATTCTGCAAGCAACTCTTCAAACAAGCACTTAATAATTCATGTTGTGTCGCGGCAGTGTGTGTGATTAAAAAATATATTTTAAGATAGTAATTTTTTATTTTGTTTATTTTAATTTAGAGATGCAGCGCAGAAACAGGCCCTTTGGCCCATCGAGTCCAGGCTGACTAGCAATCACCCGTACACGAGCACTCTCCTACACACTAGGGACAATCTTTACCGAAGACAAATTAACCTACAAACCAGTACATATTTGGAGTGTGGGAGGAACCGGAGAAAACCCACGCAGTAACACGGAGTACACGCAAACTCCATAGAGACAGCACCCAAGGTCAGGATCGAACCCAGGACTCTGGCGCTGTCAGCACTGTAAGGCAGCAACTCTACCGCTGCGCCACTTTGTCACCTATTTATTTATTTTTTTAAACCAGAAGTAAGGGAAATCTCTATAAAAATCAAAGCAGCAGAAGCCTTGTATCAAAAATTATAAAGAAAATGACTGTGAAGTTACTTATACAAAACAAAGGAGATGGTCTTGTATGTCCACATGGTTTTTGGCAATAGGACATTTTTCTTATTACAGGTTGTGGCATCTCCAGTGAGAGCTGAACCAAAGGTGGCGCCCTTTGGCAAGTCATCATTATCTTACGGCAGGGTCGCATTTGCAAGCGTTCTAATCGCAGTAATGCATTTTTCCGCATGCCATGAATAGCAAGTGTGCATGGTACAGGGAACAGCAGGCACCACAGCCTGAATTTCGCCTGCCGACGATTTCACACAGCCCGCCCGCAAGGCTCTTTTGACAACGGCTGTGGAGCGCTGACTCCAGTCTCCGGCAGGGAAGCCAACAGCTAATCTGCTCCATGAGTTTCGCTCCCCATCAGGTGAGCAATGTCACCAGCGCACAACTTGTTTTCTGCATCGGTGCCTTGTGAATGAGTGCTGGCACCATCAGCACTTCTAGCCAGTGCACAGGCCATTGGCCATTGCTACCCCAAAGGGAGGGATCAGTCAGTGCATTATAACTACTTCATCTTCTCTCCAAGGAGCAGGAGAATTGGACGGGTGCCCAATGTCACCGCGGCGTTCAGTTTCCCAGAATAGAGTGTCCTTGCTGATAACGACCGTGAGATTTGTTTGACTGCGTTACTTGCACTTCACCTCTTCCTTGTGCCACTGATTCTAGGTCACCGACTGCATTGTCACCAGTTGTGAAGATGCAGTTTACGGTGTGAGATGCTCCCTTGTCCTCTTTGGCCCTTGGTACTTGCAGAATTCTTCTCTGTACCTGGCACGGTGGTGCAGCAGTAGAGTTGCTGCCTAACAGCGCCAGTGACCCCGGTTCGATCCTGACCACGGGTGCTGTAGTGCCTTTATCATGATACTTCGTTTATCATGTATCTGTATACTATGGATAACTCGATTGTAATAAAGTATAGTTACAGCATTAGGGCAGCACAGTGGTGCAGCGGTAGAGTTGCTACCTCGCAGCGCCAGAGACCCCGGTTCAATCCCCACTGTGGGTGCTATCTGTACGGAGTTTGCACGTTCTCCCCGTGACCGCGTGGGTTTTCTCTGGTGCTCCAGTTTCCTGCCACATTTCAAAGGTTTGTAGGTTAATTGGCTTCGGTAAAATGGAAAAGCTGACCCTAGTGTGTAGAATAGTGCTAGTGTACGTGGATCACTGGGCTGCGCGGACTCGATGGGCTGAAGAGCCTGTTATCACGCTGTATCTCTAAACAAAACTAACCTACCATGTCCGAAAGCAACGAATATTATGCTGCCCGTGTAGAAAGGAACTGAAGTTGCTGATTTAAATCGAAGATAGACACAAAGTGCTGCAGTAACTCAGCGTCTCTAGAGAAGAAGGATGGGTGACATTTCAGTTCGGGACCCTTCTTCAGAATCTGTTCAGCAAAGGTCCCAAACGTCCCACTAACTCTTAGTTGAACTCTGAAATAACTCAAGTCATGAGGCTAGTTGATTAGTACGGGTGTCGGGGGTTATGGGGAGAAAGGCAGGAGACTAGGATTAGGAGGGAGAGATAGATCAGCCATGATTGAATGGCGGAGTCGACTTGATGGGCCAAATGGCCCAATTCTGCTCCTATTACTAATGGCCTTATGAAACGTCAGCTTTCAGTCTGAAGAAGGGTCTCGATCCAAAACGTCACCCATCCATTTTCCCCAGAGATGCTGCCTGACCTGTTGAGTTACTACAGCACTTATGATGCCTATTCTACCCGAAAAGAAAGGATCATCAGGTTATAAAAGAAACATGAGGATAGTCGTCCAAAAACAGGCTAAAAGTGGGGATTTTAATGGGTCTTAACGGAGGGGAGAGAGATTCAGAGCAGGATTTCCACAAACTAATCAGCATGCCTGAAAGTGGGGACAAAATCGTTCAGCAATGGGGTGGATGCATTGAAGCGGTTAGAATTAGTAGAATGCAGCGTTCCTCGCGTAGGTTTATTGCCTACAGCGTGAAAACAGGCTCTTCGGCCCATTGAGTCTGAACCGAGCAACAACCACTACTATCCCACACGTTGGGGACAATTTACAAAAGCCAATTAACCTACAAACCTGCATGTCTTTGGTGTGGGAGGAAACCGGAGCAACTGGATAAAACCCACGCGGTCACAGGGAGAAAGTACAAACTCCGTACAGACAGCATCCGTAGTCAGGATTGAACCCGGGTCTCTGGCGCTGTGAGGCAGCAACTCTACCGCAGCGCCATCTACCTACGAGGGGAGGAACCTGAGGGACAACATCTTTCACACAAAAGGTGATGGGTGTATGGAATAAGCTGCCAGAGGAGGTAAGGGAGGCAGGTACTATCACAACGTTTGAGAAACATTTGGACAAGTACACGGATAGGATAGGTTTAGAGAGATATGGGCCGAAGGCAGGCAGGTGGCACTAGTGTATAATAGGGCTTGTTGGTCAGCATGGGCAAGTTGGGCCGAAGGGCCTGATTCCAAGCTGTATGACTCTATGAAGAGACTGTAGTCATAGGAATTCTGAAATCGGGAGGTTTGAGTAGACACAAGAAGTTCTACTTAATCATAGGGTAGACAAAAATGATGGAGAAACTCAAATCGGCCCGAAACGTTGCCTATTTCCTTCGCTCCATAGATGCTGCTGCACCCGCTGAGTTTCTCCATCATTTTTGTCTACCCTCGATTTTCCAGCATCTGCAGTTCCTTCTTAAACTACTTAATCATACCACAATTTTACCTATGTAATCAATTCATCCTCTAACAAATTACCTGGACAAAAGTAAAATTGCCAAGTTTAACAAAAGAAAATTAGAGAAAATTAGAGTTTACACTCTCTCTTTAGAACGGATTCATTGATATTCAGGCAACGTCAAGTTGGCAAGAGCGTTTACATTTTTCCGCATGCAAGTAGTCATTAAACTCATTCTTCTTTGTATCGTTTTCTTTAACATATGGTGCAAACACAACACATTATGATGAACGCTGAGGTATGATTTCTATTCTACAAGAGGCCGTGTCCATCTCGTGAGGATGGTGTTTCTCTTCCGCTGAGTCAGCCTGGACTGGTCCCCTGTCACTATAGCTCATTTACAGTATGTCAAGTGAATGTACGAACTGACTACCTCAGGGAGAGCAGCCTGAGGTTTTAATATAATTGATCTACATCGCAATCTGGGATTAAGAATAGGTTTTATGTTTAGTGTTGGATTAATGTGAACTGCCCTACTTTTTATTTTGATATTTTCAGTGATGCTTCCTTCATTGGTAAAGTGTCATTCTAACTTGGTGGTGGTTGGCTGCCCTCTTTAATAGTTGACGACATTAGGATGATTTGGAAGGGTATCCAGTCTCAGAAGTGTATCTTGGCCACTTAGCCTAAAAGTACGAAATTGTACCATCTTTTTTTTTTAAAGAAACTGCACGGAAATAGGCCCTTCGGCCCACCATGTCCGCGCCGACCAGCGGTCCCCGTACACTAGCACTCTCCCAAATATTAGGGGCAATTTACAATTTACAGAAGCCAATTTCCCTATAAACCTGTACGTCTTTGAAGTGCGGGAGGAAACCAGGGCGCCCGGAGAAAGCCCACACGGTCACGGGGAGTACAGTACCCGTTGTCAGGATCGAACATGGGTCTCTGGCACCGTAAAGCAGCAACTCTACCACTGTGCCCCGAATCTGCGCGTTCTGCTCCACAGTGGCCAAGCTGGTAGAGTTGCAGCCCCAGTGAACCCCGGTTGATCCTGACCCTGGGCAGTGGCGGATCTACATTTTTGGGGCCCTGGAGCTTGAACTGTTATGGTGGGGGCCCCTTCGCAACCAGCAACGAGGTCTGGGAAGCCACTGTTATCTTCCACAATGGGGTTGTTCCACAACAGATCACCACAAATTTTAATTTCTGTCATAGATGCTAATAGTGTTTTAAATTATTTATAATTATTTTATATTAAATATATTTAGAATGAAAACATCCTTAATTTGAATGTTTTTTCGTTTACGGCTAGCCTACATGATACTTTAATAACCTTTTAATTTTTATTTTAACTATGATTTTGTATTGAATTACACTATTATTAGTATTTTTATTTTTTTTAAACCCTTCTCATACAGTAGACCCAACTTGTTTAAGCAATGTGGACTAAGCATGATATTCACCTCCGGGAAAAAAGTAGGAAGTATTGGCCGGGGGTCCAGGAGGCTTGCTAGGCTCCCGGCAGGGTCCGGGGGTAGTTCCGCGGTGGGGGTTCAGGGGGCAATAAATTGAACGTGATTCTCATTCTTTCTGCTGGTAGTTTACTTAACAGAAGCTTAGAATTTTTCTAATAATTTTTCTAATAACGCAATAAAATAACCCCCAAAAGATATATTTCATGAAATAGACAATAGGTGCAGGAATAGGCCATTCGGCCCTTCGAGTCAGCACCGCCAATCACTATGATCATGGCTGATCATTGACAATCAATACTCCATTCCTGCCTTCACCCCATGTCCCTTGACTCTGCTATCTTTAAGAGCTCTATCTATTTATCTTTCTTGTTCGCCTCCACTGCCTTCTGAGGCAGAGAATACCACAGATTCACAACTCTCTGGGTGAAAACGTATTTCCTCATCCCTGTTTTAAATGGTCGACCCCTTATTCTTAAACTGTCGCCCCTGGTTCTGGACTCTCCCAGCATTGGAAACATGTTTCCTGCCTCTAGCGTGTCCAAACCTTTAATAATCTTATTTGTTTCAATAAATGGCCTCCTACAGCTAAAAAAAGCTTTGCAAAAAATATGTTAGTTGAAATGTCTCGTTGTCTAGCACTGAGATGAGAAAAAACTTTTTCACCCAGTTGTGAATTTGTGGAATTCTCTGCCACAGAAGGCAGTGGTCTCGTCTCCTTCAGCAGAATCTTGGTCTCCCTTCCTGAGCTCAGACAGCCACTTCTCCTCACCTCACCTACACTCATTTCCCCTCACACCTACACCTCGACTAATCCCCTCGCCTCACTAAACCCCTCGTCTTCACGATGCCTCACTACCGAACTTCTCCTCACACCTAAACCTAGCCTCAACTAAACCGTCCCTCACCTAAACCTCCCACCTCACGACTAAACCCCACCTCACACCTAATCTGCGCCTCGACTAATTGCCGTCTCTCTCTCGCTCCCGCTAATTACAGACCCCCCCCCCCGGCCGCTGGCGGCGCTTCATGTGAGTATTGCCCGAGAGAGCCGGTGGGAGGGGAGGGGCGCACGCACGCTGATGTTGACGTCGAACTCGAGCCCCAACTCGTGGTTGTGTACGAGATCCCAAGTGTATGATCAAGAGTTTAACCGAGTTCCCATGGGTATGACAAGTTTGCCGTTTACTTGTCATTTCTGCGATGTTCCAAGTTCATCTCCCAAGTTACTCTTGAGCCAATCCTGATTGAAGGTTTGTTTTAATATGCAACAGTGTTAAAGAAGACATCTCCATCCTGCGGCTTTGATTTAAAGATAGAATTCAGCGCGGCCGCATCTATTGATGTGACCTACAAAGGGAAAAAGCGCACCGTCCAGTGCCAGAGCAGTTATACTTATGATTTGTTTGAAACACACAGGTTTGATATATTTTAATTGAATTTACTGCCATGTCTATACACTGCGGGGAGACGGGAGATGAAAACTTTGAATGTGGACGTATGTGCACATCAGATTGTTGGGAGACGGCGCTAAGGGTTCGCCTCCTGAACTGCTTTGGTGCCCAGGCGTGAGTTGAGGTGGAGAGAGGTTGGGGTTGGGGGGGGGGGGGGGGGGGGGCGTCATTAATCTGTCTGGGGTGACATGGCTCATGACCCAAAACGTCAACTATTCACGTTCTCCAGAGATGCTGCCTGACCCGTTGAATGACTCCAGCACTCTGTGACTGTTTTTTCCTAAACCAGCATCTACAGTTCCTTACATCTCCCTGAAGGGCATTAATACATTTCACAACCTGATCTTGTTCAGTCATTTTCTTCCTGAATCTCCAAATGGTTTTGTGATAAATTTTGGCACAGTGAGTAAGTGGATCTTGTATGAAATTAATATAAAAAATAGTCTGCCGGGTGAAGTGGAGGCAGCAGAACATTAAGTCAATGTTTTCTCTCTCTAATTGAAAGCAGCGGGGCGCCATCTACAAAAATTATTTGTCAAAGCGCAATATTCTGTTCCCCACCCTCTTGTTCTCCTTTAACTGACATATTTATGGGACCAAACATCGCAATGTTTGCATATCCCCCTTTTCTGCCAGATTACATTCTGCATGGTCAGGACATTTGTCAGGATTAAACTGAAAATGGCCAGGCAAACATACATTTTCAATTCAGAGAACAAACAATTTAACTAGATAATTTCTTTTGGATGCACTCAGAAGCCCGCTATTCTCCGACAGGACCGAGAGGCTTGTCGAGAATGCGCAATTATAAATGATTGATTTTGTACCTACAACATGCATTCAACAATCCACTCACTGCTATTTTTGCCAAAGTACTCTGCCTTTATTGAACAATGTCATGATAGCCGAGGCCCGGGGTTTGATCCTGACCTCGGCTGCCTTCTGTGTACAGTTTACACATTCCCCCTGTGAACATGTGGGCTTCCTCCGGGTGCTCCGGTTTCTCCCCGCATCGCAATGATGTGCAGGTTTGCAGAGTCACGGAGTCATAGAATCTTACAACGTGGAAACAGGCCCTTTGGCCCAACCTGCCCACACGTCCCATCTGCACTAGTCCCACCTGCCTGCATTTGGTCCATATCCCTCTAAACCTGTCCTATCCATGTACCTGTCAAAATGTTAAACATTTGCATAGTACCTGCCACTTTGTAGGTTAATTGCCTTCTGTAAAATTGCCCCTAGTGTGTAGGGAGTGTGCAGAACTAGTGATCGATGGCTAGCGTGGATTCGGTGGGCCGAAGGGCCGGTTTCTGTGCTCTATCTCTAAACTAAACTAAAGCTCTATGAGAGGTCCTCGTCCTTTTGCTCTTTGTTTGACTTTGCTTTCTTCACAATCTTCACATCCCACACCATGGTGTTTAGTTTAGTTTAGTTTAGGGATACAACACGGAAGCAGGCCCTTCAGCCCACCGGGTCCGCGCCGACCAGCAATCCCCATACATTAACGCTATCCTACACACTAGGGACAATTTTTACATTTATACCAGGTCAATTAACCTACAAACCTGTACGTCTTTGGAGTGTGGGAGGAGACCGAAGATCTCGGAGAAAACCCACGCAGGTCACTGTGAGAATGTGCAAACTCTGTGCAGACAGCACCTGTGGTTGGGATCGAACCCGGGTCTCTGGTGCTGTAAGCTCTGTAAGGCAGCAACTCTACCGCTGCCCCACCGTGCCGGTTCTGGGAGTACTTCACTTCATTCTTGAACAGAGGTGCCAACCAGACCCAGCGCTCCACCACCCTCATTCACCTCATGTTGAACAACGTCACCCTTGGCTCCACTCACTTTCTCCATGTGCATCTGAAACAAAGCAGCTATGCCTGAGTGGCATCGTATCCACCAGACTACACATTTACTTCTGCCAACCTTGGATGGCCTCATCCTGTCTACAAGGTCTACCAAAGCAACTTGCCAATGTTCCTGTGACACTCACACATCATATTAGTGGAGATGTTTAAGAAGGAACTGCAGATGCTGGAAAATCGAAGGTAGACAAAAATGCTCAGCGGGTGAGGCAGCATCTATGGAGCGAAGGAAATAGGCAACGTTTTGTGTCGAAACCCTTCTTCAGACTGATGTGAGGTGGGGGGGGGGGGGCGGGAAGAAGAAGGGAAGAGGAGGAGCCAGTGTTAGAGGAGATATTTGATTACTGTTGCAAATAACAACGAATGAATGAATGAATGAATGAATGAATGAATGAATGAATGAATGAATGAATGAATACTTTATTGTCACATGTGACAAGTCACAGCGATATTCTTTGCTTTGCAAGCATGTTCCCGATGTCCAGAGCCAGGGGCCACAGTTTAAGAGTAAGGGGTAGAACGGAGATGAGGAAACACTTTTTCACACAGAGAGTTGTGAGTCTGTGGAATTCTCCACCTCAGAGGGCAGTGGAGGCGGATACTTTCAAGAGAGAGCTAGATAGGGCTCTTAAAGATAGCGGAGTCAGGGATATGGGGAGAAGGCAGGAATGGGGTACTGATTGTGGATGATCAGCCATGATCATATTGAATGGTGGTGCTGGCTTGAAGGGCTGAATGGCCTACTCCTGCACCTATTACCTATTGTCTATGGTCACACCCAAGGTATGCAAAGAGTCGCCACATAAAGGCCGCCGACATAGTTACAAAGTACAAAGTTACAAAGTATCCCACGCCGGGTGCTCCTTTGTTCTCCCTCCTTCCCCACCCACCCCACGGTGGTTCCCCCACGCTGGGTCCGCCATTGTACTCGACGGCACGTTCAGCCTCCGGCACCCACGTGGCTCATCCTCGACCATCGTAACTCCATGAAACTTACTTAGTACTTAGAGATACAGCATAGAAACAGGCCCTTCCGCCCACCGAGTCCATGCTAATCATTGATCGTCCGTTCACACGAGTGCTATCTTGTCCCACTTTCCCATCCATTCCCTGCACACCGTGGGCAATTTACAGAGGGCCAATTGATCTACAATCACCCACCTTTGCCTGTGTGTGAATGTGTGTGAGTGATTGGTGGTGGTCGGAGGGGCCGTAGGCGCAGATTGGCAGCCACGCTTCCGTCAGTCTGCCCCAGGTCAGCTGTGGCTACAGAAGTAGCTTACCACCACCAAGTGTGACTGAGGAGTGAATGAATAATGCGATGTAAAGCGCCTTGAGTATTAGAAAGGCGCTATATAAATCCCATCCATTATTATTATTGTTATTACAAACCCGCACGTGTTTGGGAGGTGGGAGAAATGCGGAGCATCCGGATCGCACATTCACACGAGTTCTATGCTATCCCACTTTCTCACCCACTCCCTCTACACCAGGGGGAATTTACAGAGGCCAATTAACCTATAAACCTGCATGCCTTTGGGATGTGGGAGAAAACCAGAGCACTGGAGAAAAGCCACGCAGTCCAAAGGAGAACGTGCAAACTCCACACAGTTGTTCAAGAGGGGAGCTCAAAGGTAATCAGGGACATACAGTAAATGGTGGTTTTAGTTTAGTTAAGTTTAGAGATGCAGAGTGGAACCAGGCCCTTCAGTCCACCGAAACCGCACCGTCCAGCGATCCCCACACGTTAACACTATCTTACACACACAAGGGACAATTTATATTTATACCAAGCCAATTAACCTACAAACCTGTACTTTTTTGGAGTGTATGAGGAGACCAAAGATCACGGAGAAAACCCACGCAGGTCACGGGGAGAACGTAAAACTCCCTAAAGGCAAGCACCCGTGGTCAGGATCGAACCCGGGTCTCTGGCGCTGTAAGGCAGCAACTCTGGCGCTGTAAGGCAGCAACTCTACCGCTGCTCCACCGTGCCGCTAACAATGTTCACATCCTCTTAGTGAATTAAAGAATATCAGCATGGTGCGTGATTGGAGCTGTTTGTTGGTTCAAACCAACTAAAAGTAGACATCGTAATGAGCTGGACTGGACGGATGAGCCAAACCGAACATAATAGTGCAGATTTTCTGCTTACAAGTTGGCAAGTTTGCAGGTCCACTTGGTTCTGGTGGATCTTTAAGCACTGAACAGTAGTTAAAAACAGTGGATGCACGGGACTCCTGAGTTCAAATATAACTCAATTTGCTCACTCCATTGACCAGCTGGCACTGGGGATACAGGCCCTACTCCCCATAGTCTCATGGTCTCCTCACGGCCCATAAGACCGTAGGACGTACAAGTAGAATTAGGCTATTCATTGGATCAATGGTTCTTTAATATCACGATTACAGTGAAATTCTTTTTTTGCATACAGAGATGAGTACAATCCTCAGTTAAGTACGTAATGCATAGAAACAGCTCACTCAGCCCGTATGCAAGAGCCGTCAGGTATTGGCACCATTTTCAAAGTCCTTAAAGGCCTGTTGCCGCCATCACCTCCTTACGGTTGTTGAGTTTAGTTTGGAGATTCAGCGCGGAAACAGGTCCTTCGGCCCAAACGAGTCCACGCCGATCGGCGATCCCCGCGCACTAACACACTAGGAACAATTTACAATTATACAAACCAAATTAAATTACAAACCTGTACGTCTTTGGAGTGTGGGAGGAAACCAGAGATCCCGGAGATCCTGGAGAAAGCCCACACAGGACACGGGGGGAACGTCCAAACTCCGTACAGACAGCAGCCATGGTCAGGATTGAACCCGGGTCTCTGGCGCTGTGAAGCAACTACTCTACCGCTGCGCCACCCTGAAATATGGATTACATTTTATAGTTAGATATTAGGATGACCAGTAACCTCCTGAATATAGAAAGCATAAGCTGTTTATATCGAAGACAGCAGCTAAATCTGTAGCAGCGCAACCAGGCATTTGGGATAAATATCTCTGCAGCTCTGGCCTTTGCTAATTGACAACTTTCCTGACTGATAGCTGAAACTCGAACATCGCCACAATTTTAATGACTGATCTGGGATCCTGGAGCTCTGGACCATGGGCTTAAAATACTTCAAAGTTTGCATTAAAACTAAAATTAATTTGAATTGGGTTGAAAGATAAGGGATGGCAACAGGCCCTTCAGCCCATCGAGTCCATGCCGAACAACATTCGCCCGTTCACACCAGTTCCATTCTATCCCAATTTTGCATCCACTCTCTACCCACAAGGGGCAATTTACAGAGGGGCAATTAATCTACAAACCCGCACCTCTTTTGGATGTAGGAGGAAAGCAGAGCACCCGGTGGAAACCAACACGGTCACAGGGGGAACGTGCAAACTCCACACGGACAGTACCCGAGGCCAGGATAGAATCTGGGATTCGGGTGCTGTGAGGTAGCAGCTCTACCAGCTGCGCCACTGTGCCACTCAGCACAGTGCTAACTCAGGGATATTTCAATGGGTGTTCTATAAAGTGTAGTAAAATCATGGTTGTTATTTGCAACTAATGCAAAAGTCTGGGCTGATAAGTTGGACGGAAGACAGCTGAACATTTTAAATTCAGATGCTGAAATGAATGTGGAATTTAAATGCTAACGTCAGTAGATTCACGAATATGTTACAAGCAAGGAAATCTGCCATCCTATTCTGATCCAGCCCATCTGTAAGTCTTGCAGGACCATGCTGACAGTTAACTGTCCTTTGAATCGAACTCACTGGATAGTCATTTCTAGTGCCTTTTTATGTGTCAGCACCGTGTACCGACACCTTGAAAACATTTAGTTTAGGAATAGAATCAGAATCAGAATCAGATTTTATTCTCCAAGTATGTTTTGCAACATACGAGGAATTTCACTGTTATACAATTCGAAGCAACAGACTCAAAAACACATTTTAACATGAACATCCACCACAGTGACTCCTACACATTCCTCACTGTGATGGGAGGCGAAATAATACAGCATGAATGCAGCGTGGAAACAGTCTCTTCGGCCCACCAAGTCGATGCCGACCATCGATTACCCTCTTCTCCCCTCTCCCACCAGGCAAGAGGTACAGAAGTGTGAAGACACACACCTCCAGATTCAAGGGCAGTTTCTTCTCAACTATTATCAGGCAACTGAATCATTCTGTCAACAACTAGAGAGCAGTCCTACATTATGAAGTGTTTAAGAAGGAACTGCAGATGCTGGAAAATCGAAGGTACACAAAAAAGCTGGAGAAACTCAGCGGGTGCAGCAGCATCTATGGAGCGAAGGAAAAAGGCAACGTTTCGGGCCGAAACGTTGCCTTTTTCCTTCGCTCCATAGATGCTGCTGCACCCGCTGAGTTTCTCCAGCTTTTTTGTGTACCTACATTATTATGTACCTCATTAGAGACCCTCAGGCTATCTTTCATCAGACTCTATTGGACATTATATTGTACTAAACATTATCCCATTTATCATCTATGGATGGCTCGATTGTAATCATGTCTAGTCTTTCCGCTGACTGGCTAGCACACAACGAGAGATTTTCACTGTACCTCGGTACACGTGACAATAAACTAAACTAAACTCACACTATTTCTACATTATCCCAGTTTCACATCCCCTACTCTTTAAGGTCAATTCGACAGAGGCCAATTAACCTACAAACACGCACGTCTTTGGAGTGCGGGAGGAAACCGGAGCATCCGGAGAAAACCCACACAGTCACTGGGAGAACGTAATAACTCCACACAGACAGCACCTGAGACAAGGATCGAACTTTGGTCTCTGATGCTGTGAGTCAGCGGCTCTACTGGCTGCACCACCCTGGCCATTAAACGCCATTATATCCGGTTATGTGACACCTAAGGTACTGGAAGAGAGAAGGTGGGAGACAGTGAGAACGGGAGGGAAGCATGGAATGCCAACGTCCCCGGGTGTTGTACCTCTTGTGAACAGGTTCACCCACTTAGAAGCTGTCGGGACAGAAGAGGTGTTTACACTGGGCGGCGGACTGGCTTGTGATGCGAATAGGGCTGTTGAGCCAAAACCAAAAAGGCCTAAGGCAGGCAACGCCATTGTAGTGGGAGACTCCATTGTGAGAGGTACGGACAGGGGTTTCTGCGGCAACAGACGGGATGCGAGGATAGTGTGCTGCTTTCCTGGTGCCAGGATCCAGGATGTCACGGACAGAGTGCAGAAAATCCTGAAGGGCGAAGGTGAACATCCGGAAGTGGTAGTGCATGTCGGCACAAATGGTCGGAAAGAAGGGGATGAATATTCTGCAGCGTGACTTTAAAGAGCTCGGAAAAATGCTGAAAAGCAGGACCTCCAGGGTTGTTATCTCCGGTTTGCTTCCAGGTCCTCGTGCTGGCGAGAGCAGGAACAGGGAGATACAGGACCTGAACGTGTGGCTGAGGAACTGGTGCACGGGGCAGGGATTTAGATTCTTAGATCACTGGGATCTGTTTTGGGGTAAGGGGGAACTGTACAAAAGGGATGGATTGCATTTTAACAGGTGTGGGACCAGCATTCTGGCAGGCAGGTTTGCCACTGCTACACGGGTGGTTTTAAACTGAATAAGGGGGGTGGGGTGTCGAATGGGATAGTGGAGGATGGAGTTAAAGGGAAAGGGTTTCTTAAATGTGTGAGCGTAGAGACAGAGGGGTGTAAAATGAGGGTAGAAGCAATAGGTAGCAAGGTGAAAAGCAAAAGTGGCAGGCAGACAAAACCAGGGCAAAAATCAAAAAGGGCCACTTTTCAACATAATTGTATAAGTGTTGTAAAAACAAGCCTGAAGGCTTTGTGTCTCAATGCAAGGAGCATTCGTAATAAGGTGGATGAGTTGAATGTGCAGATAGCTATTAATGACTATGATATAGTTGGGATCACGGAGACATGGCTCCAGGGTGACCAAGGCTGGGAGCTGAACATCCAGGGATATTCAATATTCAGGAGGGATAGAGAGAAAGGAAAAGGAGGTGGGGTAGCGTTGCTGGTTAGAGAGGAGATTAACGCAATGGAAAGGAAGGTCATTAGTTTGGAGGATGTGGAATCGGTATGGGTAGAGCTGCGAAACACTAAGGGGCAGAAAACGCAGGTGGGTGTTGTGTACAGGCCACCTAACAGTAGTAGTGAAGTTGGAGATGGTATCAAACAGGAAATTAGAAATGCGTGCGACAAAGGCAAAACCGTTATAATGGGTGACTTCAATCTACATATAGATTGGGTGAATCAAATTGGCAGGGGTGCTGAGGAAGAGGATTTCTTGGAATGTATGCGGGATAGTTATCTAAATCAACATGTAGAGGAACCAACGAGAGAGCAGGCTATTTTAGACTGGGTATTGAGTAATGAGGAAGGGTTAGTTAGCAGTCTTGTTGTACGTGCCCCCTTGGGCAAGAGTGACCATAATATGGTTGAGTTCTTCATTAGGATGGAGAGTGACATTGTTAATTCAGAAACAATGGTTCTGAACTTAAAGAAAGGTAACTTTGAGGGTATGAGACGTGAATTGGCCAAGATTGACTGGCAATTAATTCTAAAAGGATTGACGGTGGATATGCAATGGAAGGCATTTAAAGACTGCATAGATGAACTACAAGAAATGTTCATCCCAGTTTGGCAAAAGAATAAATCAGGGAAGGTAGTACATCCGTGGATAACAAGGGAAATCAGGGATAGTATCAAAGCGAAGGATGATGCGTACAAATTAGCCATAAAAAGCAGCATACCGGAGGACTGGGAGAAATTCAGAGACCAGCAGAGGAGGACAAAGGACTTAATTAGGAAAGGAAAAATAGATTATGAAAGAAACTGGCAGGGAACATAAAAACTGACTGCAAAAGTTTTTATAGATATGTGAAAAGAAAGAGATTAGTTAAAACAAATGTAGGTCCCTTGCAGTCAGAAACAGGTGAGTTGATCATGGGGAACAAGGATATGGCGGACCAATTGAATAACTACTTTGGTTCCGTCTTCACTAAGGAAGACATAAATAATCTGCCGGAAATAGCAGGGGACCGCGGGTCAAAGGAGTTGGAGGAATTGAGTGAAATCCAGGTTAGCCGGGAAGTGGTGTTGGGTAAATTGAATGGATTAAAGGCCGATAAATCCCCAGGGCCAGATAGGCTGCATCCCAGAGTACTTAAGGAAGTAGCTCCAGAAATAGTGGATGCATTAGTAATAATCTTTCAAAACTCTTTATATTCTGGAGTAGTTCCTGAGGATTGGCGGGTAGCAAACGTAACCCCACTTTTTAAGAAGGGAGGGAGAGAGAAAACGGGGAATTACAGACCAGTTAGTCTAACATCGGTAGTGGGGAAACTGCTAGAGTCAGTTATTAAAGATGGGATAGCAGCACATTTGGAAAGTGGTGAAATAATTGGACAAAGTCAGCATGGATTTACAAAAGGTAAATCATGTCTGATGAATCTTATAGAATTTTTCGAGGATGTAACTAGTAGCGTGGATAGGGGAGAACCAGTGGATGTGGTGTATCTGGACTTCCAGAAGGCTTTCGACAAAGTCCCACATAAGAGATTAGTATACAAACTTAAAGCACACGGCATTGGGGGTTCAGTATTGATGTGGATAGAGAACTGGCTGGCAAACAGGAAGCAAAGAGTAGGAGTAAACGGGTCCTTTTCACAATGGCAGGCAGTGACTAGTGGGGTACCGCAAGGCTCAGTGCTGGGACCCCAGCTATTTACAATATATATTAATGATCTGGATGAGGGAATTGAAGGCAATATCTCCAGGTTTACGGATGACACTAAGCTGGGGGGCAGTGTTAGCTGTGAGGAGGATGCTAGGAGACTGCAAGGTGACTTGGATAGGCTGGGTGAGTGGGCAAATGTTTGGCAGATGCAGTATAATGTGGATAAATGTGAGGTTATCCATTTTGGTGGCAAAAACAGGAAAGCAGACTATTATCTAAATGGTTGCCGACTAGGAAAAGGGGAGATGCAGCGAGACCTGGGTGTCATGGTACACCAGTCATTGAAAGTAGGCATGCAGGTGCAGCAGGCAGTGAAGAAAGCGAATGGTATGTTAGCTTTCATAGCAAAAGGATTTGAGTATAGGAGCAGGGAGGTTCTACTGCAGTTGTACAGGGTCTTGGTGAGACCACACCTGGAGTATTGCGTACAGTTTTGGTCTCCAAATCTGAGGAAGGACATTATTGCCATAGAGGGAGTGCAGAGAAGGTTCACCAGACTGATTCCTGGGATGTCAGGACTGTCTTATGAAGAAAGACTGGATAGACTTGGTTTATACTCTCTAGAATTTAGGAGATTGAGAGGGGATCTTATAGAAACTTATAAAATTCTTAAGGGGTTGGACAGGCAAGATGCAGGAAGATTGCTCCCAATGTTGGGGAAGTCCAGGACAAGGGGTCACAGCTTAAGGGTAAGGGGGAAATCCTTTAAAACCGAGATGAGAAGAACTTTTTTCACACAGAGAGTGGTGAATCTCTGGAACCCTCTGCCACAGAGGGTAGTCGAGGCCAGTTCATTGGCTATATTTAAGAGGGAGTTAGATGTGGCCCTTGTGGCTAAGGGGATCAGAGGGTATGGAGAGAAGGCAGGTACGGGATACTGAGTTGGATGATCAGCCATGATCATATTGAATGGCGGTGCAGGCTCGAAGGGCCGAATGGCCTACTCCTGCACCTAATTTATATGTTTCTATGTTTCTATGTTTCTTTATCGACCGTGCCTACTGCCACTTTTTGGTACACAAAGAAATCACTGCTCACTCAAGTGCAATCATAGATGGATAATATACGCCAGCCTTGGAAATGAAACCCACAGCCCATAACTAATACAACAGTAGCTGCAAGCAGTAGATCAATGGCTCTACAAACCTCACGGCACAGGACACCGGGTTCCATCCAGACCTCAGGTGCTGTCTATGTGGAGTTTGCACGTTATCCCTGTGACCTCGTGGGTTTCCTCCAGGCGTTGTTGTTTCCTCCCACATCCCAAAGACATGCGGTTATTTGGCCTCTGTTAATTGCCCAAGGCGTGCAGGGAGTGGATGAGAAAGTGGGATAAACATAGAACGGGTGATCAATGGCCGATGTGGACTCGATGGGCTGAAGGGCCTGTTTCCATGTTGTGTCTCTAAACTAAATAGAACAAAACGTTTTGGAGGTGCAGGTACACCGTACTGTCATGTAAACCGCAAACGCACACACGCTCGGTGTATTTACCATGAATCTTGGAGCCGTACCTGGTAATGTAAAGCGTTAACTAGTTGATTGGAGACTTCAGCAATGGGAGACTGCTGGTATTAATGAGAATGTGCATGAAAATACCATCAAAAGAGCAGTCGTTGAAACACTAACGTCTTGTCGCGCCATTAATGACTGCCATCTTCCATCTACTGACAGCCAGCCGGTTTTACACCAAGATCAACAGTGGGAACACAACATATTTTTAGCGGTGAAATTTAGGATTGTGTAAAATTGGTTGGGTTTGCTGTCATTTCCCATTAACTAATGTCGTGTGATATTCTGTGAGCTACATGCAGTGGGGTGGCTGGCTGCCAATACTCTCACGGTATACGTGATGGTTTCGTGGGAGGCCAAGCTAAGGCAGGATAATTTATCATTTTTGCACCTGACAGCTTGTCGCCAGTGGTTAGGCTCAGCTTTAAGTAACAGGTTTCTACCCCTCTCAGCGCACATTATTGCACACGTCTGTTCTGTGGCACCAGAGCCTGACTTAGAGAGGAGAATGGCTGTATTACAAGATCAAGGAAAATAGCAAGGTGCTAAGTAGTCCTCTAAATAATCACAAGGAGAATAGCCGGCAACTTGAGCCGTTTGACTCTTTTCAGTAGAATTAACTTCTCGCGGCACGATGGCGCAGCAGTAGAGTTGCTGCCTTACAGCGCTTACAGCACCAGAGACCCGGGTTCGATCCCAACCACGGGTGCTGTCTGTACGGAGTTTGCACGTTCTCCCCATGACCTGTGTGGGTTTTCTCCCATATCTTCGGTTTCCTCCCACACTCCAAAGACGTACAGGTTTGTAGGTTTTCTGCTCCATTTACTTATGATCTTATTATGTCCTGACATCCTCCGGTGCATCATTAAAGCTAATGCTTTCTTGCAGACAATGAGGTGCCGGCACATAAACTTACATGCCACATGCCCGGGAAATGAAATAATGTTGTTTAACATTTGAGAGAAGCTACCGTGGTGAAATAGCGTGCGCCTTCCGACAAAACAAACACTGTTTACTTTAGACACAAAATGCTGGAGTATCTCAGCGGGTCGGGCCGCATTTTCTTTAGGAAAGGAGTAGGGGCAGTTTCAGGTCGAGATCCTTTTCAGCAAAATCTGAACACTACCCAAAACATCACCGAGAGATGATGTTTCTCCAGAGATGGGCCTGACCCGCGGAGATACTCCAGCATTTCGTGCTTATCTTCAGTATAAAGCAGCATCTGCAGTTTCTTCCTGCACTGTTTAGTTTAGCTTTAGAGATGCAGCTTGGAACCAGGCCCTTCGGCCCACCGAGTCCGCACTGACCAACAATCACCCGTACACTGGTTCTGTGTTATCCCAGTTTTGCATCCTACACACTAGGGGCAATTTACATAAACCAGTTCACCTACAAAACCTGCACGTCTTTGGACAGTGGTTGGAAACTAGAGCACCTGTAGAAAACCCACACAGTAACAGGGAGAACGTACAAACCCCGTACAGACAGCACCTGAGGTCAGGATTGAACCCTAGGCCCCGGCACTGTAAGGCAGCAACTCTACTGTTGTGCCCCCTGCTTAAAGGAGAGTTGCCCTGTTGAGAATATTTCATTTGGTCACAACATAAAACAAACAGAGTCCGCTTTCTTAGCTGCGTGGATAGTTCCCACTAGTTCAGTTTAGTTTAGAGATACAGCGTGGAAACAGGCCCTTCGATCCACAGAGTCCGCGCCGACCAGCGATTCCCACACACTAACACTATCCCACACACACAACGGACAATTTACAATTTTACCGAAGCCAATTCACCTACAAACCTGTACGTCTTTGGAGTGTGGAAGGATACCGGAGCTCCCGGAGAAAACCCACGCAGGTCACTGGGAGAACGTACAAACTCCGTACAGCTGACAGCACCCGTAGTCAGGATTGAACCCGGGTCTCTGGCGCTGTAAGGCAGCAACTCTACCGCTGCACCATCATGCCGCCACTATTTGAAAAACAGCAGGGAAATTCGGCTTGGCAATATGAGACAATATTTAGCATCCTCCATCCACACACATTATTTGACCATCATGTTTAATGTTGATGGAGCTCCCTCTGTACAAATTGGCTGCTGAATTACCTACATTACAACAGTAAGTAATATTCAAAAGCACTTCACCGGCTGTAATACAGTGAAAGGCACAATATAAATATAAAAGGTAGACATAAATGCTGGGGGAACTCAGCGGGTGAGGCAGCATCTATGGAGAGAAGGAATAGGCGACGTTTCTGGTCGAAACCCTTCTTCAGACTGATGTCGGGGGGCGGGAAAAAGAAAGGAAGAGGCGGAGGCAGTAGGCTTGTGGGAGAGCTGGGAAGGGGAGGGGAAGGAGGGAGAAAGCAAGCACTATCTGAAATTGGAGGTGAATGTTCATATCGCTTGTGTGTAAACTACCCAAGCAAAATATGAGGTGCAGTTCCTCCAATTTGCGCTGGGCCTCACTCTGGCAATGGAGGAGGCCCAGGACAGAAAGGTCAGATTCAGAATGGGAGGGGGAGTTGAAGTGTTGAGCCACCGGGGGATCAGGTTGGTTATTGCGAACTGAGCGGAGGGGTTGGGCGAAGCGATCGCCAAGCCTGCGCTTGGTCTCGCCAATGTAGAGAGGTTAACACCTGGAATAGCAGATGCAGTAGATGAGGTTGGAGGAGTTGCAGGTGAGCCTCTGCCTCACTTGGAAAGACTGCTTGGGTCCTTGAATGGAGTCAAGGGGAGAGGTAAAGCGACAAGTGGAGCATTTCCTGTGGTTGCCAGGGAAAGTTGAGTAGGGGGCGCTGTCCTGTGCACGGCTGCCCAGCCAGCAGCTGTCTGTCTTTTCATCTTTTATTTTTTATTTTAGTTAGTTAAGTGTTTTGTTTGGAGGTCTAGACTTTTTTATGTGGGGGGGGGGGGGGGGGAAGGGGGAAACTACCTTTCAGGGTCCCTACCTGGTCGGAGAGGCAGCTTTTCTCTGGGCTGCAGCTTCGACCCGTCCTCGCGGCCTACCAGCGGGCCTGGAGCGGCGTTTCCTGTCGGGGACCGCCCAGAACCTCGGCTTCGGCGGCGGCACAGCGCTGGAGCGCTATTGCGGAGTGGGCAATGCCTTGCCCGGGTCGCCGCGCTGGAGCTCCGGTGAGCTGAAGATCGCTGGGGAAAACATCGCGGAGCTGCGGGACTGTGGAGCGACCAGCTGCGGGCGGCGGCGCTGAACTTTACACCGAGAGCCTGGGATCTCTAGATGAGATCGCCAGTTGTGGAGCTCCAACCGGCGCGGCCTTGGTGGCTTTGGAAGCCGCGGCCTCCAGTACGGAAGCGGCCGTTCCAGGGTTCCCAAGCCGCTGAGAGGACTCTCCCGACGCCGGAGCAACGTCACCCGGCGAGAACGGCCTGGAACATCGGGCCTCCGTAGAGGCAACTGTGGAGGCCTCAATAGGCCCGACTATGGGTGAACTGGGGTTGGGGACTGGACTTTGTGCCTTCCCTCATAATGGGAACCATTGTGGGGGGATGTTCTTTATGTTTAAAACTCTTATTAATGTTATGTCTGTATTCCTTCTTTATGTGCTGCATGGCAAGAAGCATTTCACTTCACTACACCTAGGTGTATGTGAATGTGACCAATAAAATACCCTTGATACCTTTGATTGTAGAGTAGAGTTTCCTTTATTGTCATTCAAACTTTTAGTTTGAACGAAATTGCGTACCTTGCAGTCATGACAGAGAATAAATTAACAGAACACACAATGAACACAGTTTAACATCCACCACAGTGAGTCTACCAGGCACCTACTCACTGTGATGGAAGGCAAAAGTCTTAAAGTCCTTGGCTCTTCCTTCCTTGTTCTCCCTCTGCATTGAGGCGATCCAGGCTTTTGATGTTGGGCCCCCCGCCGGGTGACAGTAAGTCCCGCGGCCGAATCCGAGCTCCGCGAACGGGCCAGTTCAAATTCCGCGGCCCAGGGTGGACGAGTACCCGGGGAGGGGGCGGTTTGGGTGGGAAGGGACGAATTGTCCAGGGAGTTATGGAGGGAACGGTTTCTGTGGAAAGCAGAAAGGGGAGGAGATGGGAAGATGTGGCCAGTAGTGGGATCCCGTTGGAGGTGGCAAAAATGTTGGAGGATTATATGTTGTATGCGACGGTTGATAGGGTGGAAGTATGAGTAGGGGGATGGGGAGTAAGAGCGGAGCTGCGGGATATAGTGGAGATCCTGGTGTTTTCTCAGCTGCCGCAGGAAGTACATCCTCTGTTGGGCCTTTATGACTGTGGAGCCGATGGTGGCCCCCCCCATTCAAGGTCCCTGGAGATGATGGTTCCAATGACTCCACAGATGTGACTGTGGTGTTGTTGATGGTGAGTGGGGGGAGGGGAGGGGAGCTCTCCTATAGTCTATAAACAATTCCACTGTTTTAAGAGCATTGAGCTCCAGGTTGTTGCGATGGCACCAGGACGCCAGCTGTGTCACTTCCTGTCTGTAAGCAGATTCCTCGCCATCCTGGTCAGTCCAATCAGGGTTGTGTCGTCCGCAAACTTGAGAAGCTTGACAGAGGAGTTTGTGGAGGTGCAGTCATTGGTGTAGAGAGAGTAAAGGAGAGGGGAGAGTACGCAGCCTTGCGGTGCTCCTATGCTGAGGGTCTGCGGGTCTGGGATGTGCTTTCCCAGCCTCACATGCTGCTTCCTGTCTGTCAGGAAGTTGGTGATCCACTGACAGAGGGGTTCAGGCACAGTCAACTGGGAGAGTTTGGAGTGTAGTAGCTCTGGCACAATGGTGTTGAATGCAGAGCTAAAATCCACAAACAAAATCCTTGCATAGGTCTAGGTGCTGGAGGATGAAGTGCCGGCCGAGGTTGACAGCATCATCCAATGATCTATTGGCCCGGTATGCAAGCTGGCCAGCAGGGAGTTTGTGATATATTTCAGGTGGGCCAGCATGTCTTTCAAAGGTCTTCATGATTACAGAAGTCAGTGTGACCGGCCTGTAGTCACTAAGACCAGTAATCCTTGGCTTTTGGATACAGGAACAATAGTTGAGACTTTGAAGCAGGCAGGGACAGTGCAGGTTTGCAGGGACTGGTTGAAAATGTCTGTGTAGACCGGTGCCAGTTGTTCGGCACGGAGCTTGAGGGCAGAGGGGGAAACATTGTCCGGTCCTGGAGAATTCCGGCTTTTCTGTCTCCTGAATAGTTTCTCCACCTCCTCTATTGCTATTGTTAGTGAAGGAGAAGTGGCCAGTGATCGAACCCGGGTCTGTGGTGCTGTAAGGCAGCAACTCTACCGCTGCGCCACCGTGCCGCCCTTGTATCTAAATGAGTATCTAAATGATCGTTACAATCTAAATAATAAACAATAAGGTCGCAGTGACAATCCTTGCATACACCTCTTGGTACAGGCTTCCAATCACAAAAGCAATCATCCACCATCACCCCAATCTGATGAAGTAATCTCGACTCCAAACATAACCCATTGTTTATCTCCAGAGATGTTGCCTGCCCCGCTGAGTTACTACAGCATATTGTGTCTATCTTCGGTGTAAACCAGCATCTGCAGTTCCTTCCTGCACATCACCCTCTGTCTTCAGCTGTACGACCAAACCACTATTGGACTCAATTGGCCATTTTGCCCTGGATTTCATGCACTCTAACATAGCATTTTGTATCTATTAGAACCCAAGTGAGCGGGAAACGGTGGCACCCGGGTTGGCGCAGCGGTAGAGTAGCTGCCTCACAGCGCCAGAGACCCGGGTTTGATCCTGACTACGGGTGCTGTCTGTACGAAGTTTGTACTTTCTCCCCGTGACCTGCGTGAGATTTCTCTGGGTTTCCTCCCACACTCCAAAGACATAGAAGTTTGGAGGTCAATTGGCTTCGGTAAAAAAGAATAAATGGTCCCTAGCGTGCAGGATAGCGTTAGTGTATGGGGGTCAGTGGCTGGCGTAGACTGGGTGGGCCGAAGGGCCTGTTTCCATGCTGTGTTTCTAAAAAGCTGAAGTGGGTGATCAGCCATTCCACACCTTCACCCCACGTTAAAATTATGCCCAATTATTTTTGTTTATTCATTGCTGTTTTCCGTCCTTTGCTGATTTGGTTCAGGAACTCCATGCCTGCGATGTGTTTACTCCAGAGGAAATTATTACATGTAAATGAGGCTTATGGAAATGCCCCCTGTGGAGAAAACTATTTTTGCTTTATTTACAATTGGGTAGTTTGACACTGAGCCTGAGAAATGAGCTGTCTTCCGGATATTGATTGGTGCTCTGCAAGCCTTCAACCACATTTCCGAGTAATAGTGAAATCAGTTGTGGCTCCTGCTTTTGTAAAAAAAAAAAAAATCCATCCTAATATCTTTAGCGTGAGCTGGGTTACTGACATTAGGGTACAAAAGGCTTATAGTGGGCCAGCCTGTTGGAAAACTGATGAAGAATTAACTTTGATGCAGTGTCAAGTCCATCACAAACAGGTTTATTAGGCACTGTTGCTCAGACAGCATCAGTAAGTTATCCTGGATGCGTGACAGAATTGTAAAGAGGACAACGTCAATACTTCCATCACTGCTTCCTGAAGCATCTTACCATGAACACTTTGCAAAATTGAAACCACCTCTTTCCCATTTCATTGCACCGTGCCCATGCAATATTAGAAGTCCCTTGTTAGCGGAGACCTCTGTTGAGTTGAATTTCTTGTCAGCCTTCACAAGTGACAAGTCTTCTGACTGTCTGATTGGAAAGCCGTGTAAAAATCTGCTGGAAACGTGATTTGTTTTTGCAACAAAAAAAAAATGTCCCGGTGTGACTCGGAGATCTGTCACGCTAACGTTCAGGTGCGGTGCGGCGCGGGTGGCGCAGCGGTAGAGCTGCCGCCTCTCAGTTCCGAAGACCCGGGTACCATCCTGACCACAGGTGCTGTCTGCACGGAGTTTGCACGTTTTGAGGCTCATTAAGGCACTGGTCAGGCCGCGTGTGGAGTATCGTGAGCAAATTTGGGCCCCATATCTGAGGAAGGAAGTGCTGGCTCTGGAGAGGGTCCAGAGGAGGTTTACGAGAATGATCCCAGGAATGAGTGGGGTAGCATATGATGAGCGTTTGGCAGCACTGGGCTTGTACTCGCTGGAGTTCAGAAGGTTGGTGGGACCTTATTGAAACTTACAGAATAATGAAAGGCACAGATAGAGTGGATGTGGAAAGGATGTTTCCACTGGTGGGAGAGTCTAGGACCAGAGGGCACAGCCTCAGAATTAAATGGCGCTCTTTAGAAAGAAGGTGAGGAGCAACTTCTTTAGTCAGAGGGTAATTAATCTATGGTACATTGCCACAGGGCAACCGGAAGGTAGCCGGTTCGAATCCCGCTTGGAGTGCATACTGTCGTTGTGTCCTTGGGCAAGCCACTTCACCCACCTTTGCCTGTGTGTGAATGTGTGTGAATGTGTGTGAGTGATTGGTGGTGGTCGGAGGGGCCGTAGGCGCAGATTGGCAGCCACGCTTCCGTCAGTCTGCCCCAGGGCAGCTGTGGCTACAGAAGTAGCTTACCACCACCACTGAGTGTGATTGAGGAGTGAATGAATAATGCGATGTAAAGCGCCTTGAGTATTAGAAAGGCGCTATATAAATCCCATCCATCATTATTATTATTATTATCAGTGGATATTTTTAAACCAGAGATAGACACATTCAGGATTAGAACGGGTCAAGGGTTATGGGGAGAAGGCAGGAAAATGGGATTAGGAGGCAGAGATCAGCCACGATTGAATGGCGAAGTAGACTCGATGGGCCGAATGGCCTAATTCTACTTCTATAACGTGAACTTGTGAACTTGTTCTCCCTGTGACCTGCGTGGGTTTTCTCCGGCTGCGAGGGATTTTTCCTCGCACATTGTATCTCTAAACTAAACCAAACTAAACTATAGTGATCGAGGATTTCAGTCAAAAGTCACCCATTCCTTCTCTCCAGAGATGCTGCCTGTCCAGCTGAGTTACTCTAGCATTTTGAGTCTATCTTCGGTGAAAACCAGCATCTGCAGTTCCTTCTTAAACTAAGGTGAACATTACTTACTGCTGGACGCTTGCCATTCAACCATAGGCTTCTTGTAAATTTAACAAGGAGTTATCACGCAGTCATGCATGCATCTGTATGTGAATTTCAGGAGTGTACAAGTAGATTGTGAGTCTGATGTATATTTGTGAAATTATGAACCTGTTTATTTTATGTTCATGTCAAATATGAACATAATATCCCGGTTCTCCCCATGATCTGCGTGGGTTTTCTCCAGGATCTCCGCTTTCCTCCCACACTTCAAAAGCGTGCAGGTTTGTATTGAGGACATTGAGATTTTGGGCAATATCATTGTGGTTATCAATTTATTGATTTTTTTTGTTAATTATACAGAAACATAGAAAATAGGTGCAGGAGTAGGCCATTCGGCCCTTTGAGCCTGCACCGCCATTCGATATGATCATGGCTGATCATCCAACTCAGTATCCCATCCCTGCCTTCTCTCCATACCCCCTGATCCATTTAGCCACAAGGGCCACATCTAACTCCCCCTTAAATATAGCCAATGAACTGGCCTCAACTACCTTCTGTGGCAGAGAATTCCACAGATTCACCACTCTCTGTGTAAAAAATGATTTTCTCATCTCAGTCCTAAAAGACTTCCCTCTTATCCTTAAACTGTGACCCCTAGATCTGGACTTCCCCAACATCGGGAATAATCTTCCTGCATCTAGCCTGTCCAACCCCTTAAGAAGTTTGTACGTTTCTATAAGATCCCCCCTCAATCTTCTGAATTCTAGCGTGTACAAGCCGAGTCTATCCAGTCTTTCTTCATATGAAAGTCCTGCCATCCCAGGAATCAGCCTGGTGAACCTTCTCTGTACTCCCTCTATGGCAAGAATGTCTTTCCTCAGATTAGGAGACCAAAACTGTACACAATACTCCAGGTGTGGTCTCACCAAGACCCTGTACAACTGCAGTAGAACCTCTCTGCTCTTATACTCAAATCCTTTTGCTATGAATGCTAACATACCATTTGCTTTCTTCACTGCCTGCTGCACCTGCATTCCTACTTTCAATGACTGGTGTACCATGACACACAGGTCTCGTTGCATCTCCCCTTTTCCTAATCAGCCACCATTCAGATAATAGTCTACTTTCCTGTTTTTGCCACCAAAGTGGATAACCTCACATTTATCCACATTATACTGCATCTGCCATGCATTTGCCCACTCACCCAACCTATCCAAGTCACCTTGCAGCCTCCTAGCATCCTCCTCACAGCTAACACTGCCCCCCAGCTTCGTGTCATCCGCAAACTTGGAGATGTTGCATTCAATTCCCTCATCCAGATCATTAATATATATTGTAAATAGCTGGGGTCCCAGCACTGAGCCTTGCAGTACCCCACTAGTCACTGCCTGCCATTGTGAAAAGGACCCGTTTATTCCTACTCTTTGCTTCCTGTCTGCCAGCCAATTCTCTATCCACATCAATACTGAACCCCCCAATACCGTGTGCTTTAAGTTTGTATACTAATCTCTTATGTGGAACCTTGTCGAAAGCCTTCTGAAAGTCCGGATATAACACATCCACTGGTTCTCCCTTATCCACTCTACTAGTTACATCCTCAAAAAATTCTATAAGATTCGTCAGACATGATTTACCTTTCATAAATCCATGCTGACTTTGTCCAATGAATTCACCGCTTTCCAAATGTGCTGCTATCCCATCTTTAATAACTGACTCCAGAATTTTCTCCACCACCGATGTTAGACTAACTAGTCTATAATTCCCCGTTTTCTCTCTCCCTCCCTTTTTAAAAAGTGGGGTTACATTAGCTACCCTCCAGTCCTCAGGAATTACTCCAGAATCTAAAGAGTTTTGAAAAATTATCACTAATGCATCCACTATTTCTGCGGCTACTTCCTTAAGCACTCTGGGATGCAACTTATCTGGCCCTGGGGATTTATCGGCCTTTAATCCATTCAATTTACCTAACACCACTTCCCGGCTAACCTGGATTTCACTCAGTTCCTCCAACTCATTTAACCCCCGGTCCCTTGCTATTTCCGGCAGATTATTTATGTCTTCCTTAGTGAAGACAGAACCAAAGTAGTTATTCAATTGGTCTGCCATGTCCTTGTTCCCCATGATCAATTCGCCTGTTTCTGACTGCAAGGGACCTACATTTGTTTTAACTAATCTTTTCCTCTTCACATATCTATAAAAACTTTTGCAGTCAGTTTTTATGTTCCCTGCCAGTTTTCTTTCATAATCTATTTTCCCTTTCCTAATTAAGCCTTTTGTCCTCCTCTGCTGGACTCTGAATTTCTCCCAGTCCTCTGGTAGGCTGCTTGTTCTGGCTAATTTGTACGCTTCATCTTTTGTTTTGATACTATCCCTGATTTCCCTTGTTATCCATGGATGCGCTACCTTCCCTGATTTATTCTTTTGCCAAACTGGGATGAACACTTGTTGTAGTTCATCCATGCAGTTTTTAAATGCCTTCCATTGCATATCCACCGTCAACCCTTTAAGAATCATTTGCCAGTCTATCTTGGCCAATTCACGTCTCATACCCTCAAAGTCACCTTTCTTTAAGTTCAGGACCCTTGTTTCTGAATTAACAATGTCACTCTCCATCCTAATGAAGAACTCAACCATATTATGGTCACTCTTGCCCAAGGGGCCACGCACAACAAGACTGCTAACTAACCCTTCCTCATTACTCAATACCCAGTCTAGAATAGCCTGCTCTCTCGTTGGTTCCTCTACATGTTGGTTTAGAAAACTATCCCGCATACATTCCAAGAAATCCTCTTCCTCAGCACCCCTGCCAATTTGATTCACCCAATCTATATGTAGATTGAAGTCACCCATTATAATTGTTTTACCTTTGTTACACGCATTTCTAATTTCCTGTTTGATGCCAACCCCAACTCCACTACTACTGTTAGGTGGCCGGTACACAATTCCCACTAGCGTTTTCTGCCCCTTAGTGTTTGGCAGCTCTACCAATATCGATTCCACATCCTCCAAACTAATGTCCTTCCTTTCTATTGCGTTAATCTCCTCTCTAACCAGCAACGCTACCTCGCCTCCTTTTCCTTTCTGTCTATCCCTCCTGAATATTGAATATCCCTGGATGTTCAGCTCCCAGACTTGGTCACCCTGGAGCCATGTCTCCGTGATCCCAACTATATCATATTCATTAATAATTATCTGCACATTCAACTCATCCACCTTATTACAAATGCTCCTTGCATTAAGATACAAAGCCTTCAGGCTTGTTTTTACAACACTCTTACCCCTTATACAATTATGTTGAAAAGTGGCCCTTTTTGATTTTTCCCCTGGATTTGTCTGCCTGCCACTTTTACTTTTCACCTTGCTACCTATTGCTTCTACCCTCATTTTACACCCCTCTGCCTCTCTGCTCTTGCACATATATTATCTGTGCGTTTTCAGGCCTGTTATGCTGCTGCAAGTAAAAATGTCATTACTCCTTGGCACTCCTAACTCTCGACTCTTGAATGAATGAATCTCTTTATTGTCATTGCACATGGTACAACGAAATTTAAAAGTCAATCCCACGGTGTGATTCACAAGAGCAATTTTAAATATATAAGAAAAGGTAAAAATATATACATATTAAAAAATAAAAATAAAAATAACAGATAAATAACAATAGCAGCTGAGGTAGAACCATTCAGTTGAACGTGAGTGTTATTTCTTATTTTGCATTGTTAAGTTCACGTATGGCTATGGGGTAGAAGCTGTCTCTGAGTCTGTTTGTGCGAGTTTTGAAAGACCTGTACCGTTTGCCAGAGGGCAGCAGGTGGAACAGGTTGTGTCCAGGGTGGGAAGGGTCCTTCAGGATGTTGGCTGCCCTGCCAAGGCAGCGAGAGCTGAAGATGTCCTTCAGGGAAGGCAGTGGGCTGCCAGTGATTTTTTGTGCGGTGTTGATGGCTCTTTGAAGTGTAAAAAGGGGGATGTTGTGGCCTGTCATACCTCTTCTACGTGTAATAAAATGTTAAGAAAAGTGCCGCATTTAACTATCTTCATATTCCAAAACTCCTGACAGCAAATGGAGCAATATTGAGATATCATGACATGAGTTCATATGGTTTTGCAGGGACTGGACTGATATGGATCATGTGCAGGCTGATGAAATTTGATTAGCTTGGCATCATGTTTGGCACAGACATTGTTGGCCAAAAGGCCCGTTCATGTTCTTGGACCAGAATCGGGCCATTCTGCTCATCAAGTCTACTCCGCCATTAAATCATGGCTGATATATCTCTCCCTCTCAACCCCATTCTCCTGCCTTCTCCCCATAACCCCGGACACCCTTTACTAATCGAGTCAATCTATACATCTCTGCCTTAAAAATATCCATTAAATTGGCCTTCACAGTTGTCTGTGTCAATGAATTCCACAGATTCACCACCCTCTGACTAAAGGAATTCCTCCTCATCTCCTTTCTAAAGGTACGTCCTTTCATTCTATGGTCCTGGACTCTCCCACTAGTGGAAACATCCTCTCCACATTCACTCTATCCAGATCTGTCACTATTGGGTAAGTTTCAATGAGGTGGCCCCTCATCCTTCTAAACTGTATGTGTATGCAATAATGGACCTTCTTTATTCCATGTCCGCATCAGCTGAATGATATGATATCCAAATCACCTCAAAATGGCAGCCATGATGTCAAAGACTCACCTACCCAACCCTAGACACACTCTCATTTCACTTTTTCTATCAGGAAGAAGGTACAGAAGTCTGAAAACCGTGACCACCAGGTTCAAGAATAGCTTCTTCTCAACAATCAACAGGCTCGTGGCTCAGACATTGTGGGCCGAAGAGCCTGTTCCTGTGTTGTACTGTCCTGTGCTCTATGTGGATACATGGAACTGCAGATGCTGGTTTGCAAAAAAAGACAGAAAGTGCTGGAGTAAACCAGTGGGTCAAGCAACATCGGGAGAATATGGATACGTGACATTTCAGGGCAGGAGACTAACCTGAAATCAATATGGTAGGACTGATCAGTGACAACGATGAGTCAGCCTACAGAGAGGAGGTCCAGCACCTGACAACCTGGTGTGCCAACAATAACCTCGTCCTCAACTCCAAGAAGACGAAGGAAATTATTGTCGACTTCAGGAAGGTCAGAGGGGGCAGACATACCCCCATCCATATAAACGGGACTGAGGTGGAGCGCGTCTCCAGCTACAAATTCCTCGGAGGATTTGTCCTGGTCCCTCAACACCTCCAAGCTGATCAAAAAGGCACAGCAGCGCCTTTACTTCCTGAGGAGGCTCAAGAAAGCCCACCTGTCCCCCCAGATCCTGACCAACTTCTACCGCTGTACCATCGAGAGCATCCTGACCACCTGCTTCACGGTATGGTACAGCAGCTGCACTGTTGCGGACAGGAAGGCACTACAACGGGTGGTGAAAACCGCGCAGCACATCATCGGTGCCCCGCTCCCTGCCATGGATGCCCTCCACCGAAAACGGTGTCTGAAACGGGCTGGGAAGATCATTAAAGACCCCTCCCACCCCAACCATGGACTGTTTGCCCTCCTCCCATCAGGAGCCTCAGGTCTCGTACCAGCAGGATGAGGAATAGCTTCTACAATTATACCGTCGCATTGCTGAACTCGGAGTCCCGCCGATAGATTCCTCCGATCCCTCCGTCCCCATTGTTTAATTATTCTGTATTTTTGTTTATTCTGTATCCTCTTTTTTCTTAAATTTCTATATTGCACTACTACGGACTGACGCAAAACTGCATTTCGTTGTACCCATACTCAGTATTTGTGCAATGACATTAAAGTTGAATTGAATTGAATTGAATTGAATTGAATTGAATATTCTCCAGAACTTCTGCAAGAAGGGCCCTGACTTGAAATGTTCCATGTTCTCCAAAGAAACTGCGAAGACCTTCTTTGGTAAACCAGCATCTACAGTTCCTTGTTATAATATTCTCGTAAATCTTCTCAGCACTCTTTCCAGCTTAACAACAGCTTTCTGTTCAGTTCAGTTTACTGTCATTGCATGCGGAAAGACAACACATGATTACAATATAGCCATTTACAGTGTATAGGTACATGATAAGGGAATAATGTTTAGTGCAAGGATAGCCAGTAAACTTCGATCAAAGATAGTCCGAGGGTCTCCAATGAGGTAGATAGTAGTTCAGGATTGCCCTCTAGTTGTGGTAGGATAATTTAGTTCACTGATAACAGCTGGGAAGAAACTGTCCCTGAATCTAGAAGTGTGCATTTTCCCGCTTCCAGATGTTTTGCCCGATGGGAGAAGGGAGAAGAGGGAGCGGCCAGGGTGTGACTCATCCTTGATTATGCTGCTGGCCTTGCCGAGGCAGCGTGAGGTATAAAATGGAATCAATGGAAGGGAGGTTGTTTTCTTGTGATGGTCAGGGCTGCGTCCACAATTCGCTGCAATTTCTTGCGGTCTTGGATGGAGCTGTTCGCAAACCAAGCCGTGATGCATCCTGATAAAATGCTTTCTATGGCGCATCTGTAGAAGTTGGTGAGAGTTATTGGGGACATGCCCAACTATAGCAGGGTGAACAAAACTGAATACTTTGCATTATGCACCGGCCAGGGAAGGAAGCCTGCCAATTGTCCACTTTTGTATCCACTTTGGTAGCAAATACAGGAAGGCAGATTATTATCTAAATGGTGTCAAGTTGGGAAAAGGGGAAGTACAACATAATCTGGGGGTCCTTGTTCATCAGTCAATGAAAGTAAGCATTCAGGTACAGCAGGCAGTAAAGAAAGCGAATGGCATGTTGGCCTTCATAACAAGAGGAGTTGAGTATAGGAGCAAAGAGGTCCTTCTGCAGTTGTATAGGGCCCTAGTGAGACCACATCTGGAGTATTGTGTGCAGTTTTGGTCCCCTAATTTGAGGAAGGACATTCTTGATATTGAGGGAGTGCAGCGTAGGTTTACAAGGTTAATTCCCGGGATGGTGGGACTGTCATATGCTGAGAGAATGGAGCGGCTGGGCTTGTATACTCTGGAATTTAGAAGGATGAGAGGGTATCTTATTGAAACATATAAGATTATAAAGGGTTTGGACACGCTGGAGGCAGGAAACATGCTCCCGATGTTGGGGGAGTCCAGAACCAGGGGCCACAGTTTAAGAATAAGGAGTAAGCCATTTAGAACGGAGATGAGGAAACACTTTTTCACACTGAGAGTTGTGAGACTGTGGAAATCTCTACCTCAGAGGGCGGTGGAGGCCGGTTCTCTGGATACTTTCAAGAGAGAGCTAGATAGGGCTCTTAATGATGGTGGAGTCAGGGGATATGGGGAGAAGGCAGGAACAGGGTACTGATTGGGGATGATCAGCCATGATCACATTGAATGGCGGTGCTGGCTCGAAGGGCCGAATGGCCTACCCCTGCACCTATTGTCTATTATCCATTGATATCCCCAGCCTAGTGTCAATATCACTCCAGACCCATCATTGGAGTACACTTAAATGTCCTTTGAAATGGATGAGCTGTTCTGACCTTAAGTGCTGACCTTACCAAATCCTACAACGATGATTAAAAAATAAAATGACACCCGTATGTTGTGAGCAAATAAAATCCAGTGTGTTATTAGTTCTGCCAGTCCATGAGGTGCTGCTACTTCTATTTATTATGCCTTCCTCTAGGCTGAACCAAGATCCATTAATCAGTGTTGAACATTTCTAGTAACACAGAAGGGTGGATAAGGAAACATAGTGGTTAAGTTACTAGACTAGTCCGTAAAACCTGATGCCCTGGAGGCATCACCACAGTCTCATCACACACTAGCTGGGAAACTAAAATTTAATTAAAAATGCCTGGTATGTTAATTTTTTTTTAGTTTTTAATGTTTTAAGTTTTTAGAGATACAAGGTGCGACTCATCCCAGCCTCCCATATGGACCTTTGTGTCCTGGGCCTCCTCTATTCCCAGAGTGAGGGGCGCACAGAAATTGGAGGAACATCACCTCATATTTCACTTAATAGACACAAAATGCTGGACTAACTCAGCAGCCCAGGCAGCATCTCTGGAGAAAATGAATAGGTGACGTTTCAGGTCGAGACCCTTCTTCAGTGAGAGTCAGGGGGAGAGGGAAATTAGAGGTAGGCACAGGTTCAGAACAAATCAGAGCCGGCACCGATCACCAAGGAAAGGTGGAGCCAACAATCTATTGTCAGCTGCAAAAGAGGCGATAACGAAATCATAGGAACTACAACCCAGTTGTATCAACAATGAATTCTATAATTTTAAGTTTAAGAAGGAACTGCAGATGCTGGAAAATCGAAGGTAGACAAAAACCTGGAGCGGTGCAGCAGAGGTTCACCTGCACCTCCTCCAACCTCATCTATTGCATCCGCTGCTCTAGGTGTCAACTGCTCTACATCGGTGAGACCAAGCGTGGGCTTGGCGATCGCTTGGCCGAACACCTCCGCTCGGTCCGCATTAACCAGCCTGATCTCCCGGTGGCTCAGCACTTCAACTCCCCCTCCCATTCCGAATCCGACCTTTCTGTCCTGGGCCTCCTCCATGGCCAGAGTGAGGACCACCGTAAATTGGAGGAGCAGCACCTCATATTTCGCTTGGGCAGTCTGCACCCCAGCAGTATGAACATTGACTTCTATAATTTCAGGTAGTTCTTCAAGTAGTCAGCTCTCCCTCAGCCCTCTGGCTCCACCTCTTCATTTCTTCCTCCTGCCCCCCCCCCCCCATCCCCCCTCTCCCCCTCCCCACCCTCACATCAGTCTGAAGAAAGGTTTCGACCCGAAACGTTGTCTATTTCCTTCGCTCCATAGATGCTGCCTCACCTGCCAAGTTTCTCCAGCATTTTTGTCTACCTATAATTTTAGATAATTTGTATATACACTCCCCCCCCCCCCTCCCCCCACGTCCTGTGGGCAAATATTTATATAATTTCATAAATTCGTACGTCATAGGAGCAGAATTAGGCCATTCGCCCCATCAAGTCCACTCCGCCATTAATCATGGCTGATCTATCTTCCCCTCTCAACTCCATTCCCCTGCCTTCTCCCCATAACCCCCGGCACCCTTACCAATCAAGTATCTGTCAATCTCCGCCTTAAAAATGCCCACTGACTTGGCCTCCACAGCCGTCTGCGACAATGAGTTCCACAGATTCACCACCCTCTGACTAAAGCAATTCCTCCCCATCTCCTTTCTAAAGGTATGTCCTTTTATTCTGAGGCTGTGGCCTCTGGTCCTAGACTCTCACACCAGTGGAAACAGACTCTCCACATCCACTCTGTCCAGGCCTTTCACTATTTGGTAAGCTTCAATGAGGTATAACTTTCATTCAAATATAAAAAAATAACAATCCTGTGATGAAGACATTTCCATATTTCCATCCTCCTTAAAATTGTGTCCCTAAGTTCACTCCCAAATGTCCTTGCACTGATGTTTGGCCAATTGCTTCTTGTATTGGTTTCCACGCCGGATGAAACTGTTGCTCTGTTTCTACTCTATTGAATCCCTTTCATGTTTTAAACACCACAATTATATCAACCTTCTAATCCCGTGGGAGTCGAAACCATTGCCTACAGCGATTTTATGCCGAATTGTTTCACTAAAACATAAATCAGATTTACATGAAATGAAAAAGAAGCAGAGAAAAGAATTGCATTTATGGAGTGCTTCTAACAAAGTTGCAAAGAGTTTTCACAGCCAATAACGTACTTTTGAAGTGTGGTTACTTCATTGGAATGCAGTGAATGCAACAGCTCATCGCACATTCGCAACCATTCAGTCGGAACATAGAAACATAGAAACATAGAAAGTAGGTGCAGGAGGAGACCATTCAGCCCTTCGAGCCAGGACCAGAAGAAGATGGGTCCTGAGCCGAAATGCCACCAACCTTGCCTGGCCTGGGGTTCCTCCAGCACTTTGTGTTTTGCCCAAGATTGCCTCTCAAGGGTGCTGTCTGTACGGAGTGTGTGTGCTCTCCCCGTGACCCGCGTGGGTTTTCTCCTCCCACACTCCAAAGACATACAGGTTTGTAGGTTAATTAGCCTGATATTAATGTAAATTGTTCCTAGTGTGTGTAGGTTAGCGTTAGTGTACGGGGGGGATTGCTGGTCAGAGCGGACTCGGTGGGCCGAAGGGCCTGTTTCCGCATTGTATCTCCAAACTAAACTACTAAACTCACTGCAAGTTCTCACAAACAGCAAAGTGATAATGGGAAGATAATCCAATTAAGAATCCTTAAGCCCCTGTCCCACTTAGGAAACCTGAACGGAAACCTCTGGAGACTTTGCGCCCCACCCAAGGTTTCCGTGCGGTTTCCGGAGGTTTTTGTCAGTCTCCCTACCTGCTTCCACTACCTGCAACCTCCGGCAACCACCTGCAACCTCCAGGGGCAAATTACAGAAGCCAATTAACCTGCAAACCTGCACGTCTTTGGAGTGTGTGTGTGTGTTTGTAGCGTACGAACTCCGCATAGACAGCATCTGTAGTAGCCAACCATCAGCAAATCACAAAGTACTGGAGGAACTCGGCAGATCAGGCAGTATCTGTGGAGGGAATGGCCAGGCAACGTACAAGTGATCGCTGGTCGGCGCGGGCTCGATGGTCCGAAGGGCCTGTTTCTGCGCTGTATATCTAAACAAAACTAAAATTCCAGCATCTGCAATTACTTGAGTCCCCACTCTGTTACAGTATGATTGGTTGGAGGGTAAATATTGACCCAAGGAATCTGGAGAGACCAATTTGATCTTTTCCGAAGGAGTATGATGGATATTTTTTTCCATTAACATGAAGAAATAGACTTGATCCTTGATTTAGATTTATGTCAGAAAGAGTTGAGAATAACGGCTGAGATTTTTGTCAAACCATTTCCAGCTTTGAACCAGCTTTGTGGGGCGGGGGAGTCTGAAGAAGTGTCTCGACCTGAAACGTCGCCTGTTCCTTCGCTCCATAGATGCTGCCTCACCCGCTGAGTTTCTCCAGTATTTTTGTCTACCTTTCAGCCTTGAACCCACAGCTTTCAAACCCAGAATGTGGCTTGCTGCTTATCTTGAGGGGAATTGATATGGTAAATGCTTACACTGAATCCTCATACCCGCAGTCTGAAGAAGGGTCTCGACCCGAAACATAATAATAATAATAATACATTTTATTTATGGGCGCCTTTCAAGAGTCTCAAGGACACCTTACAAAAATTGAGCATGTAGAGGAAAAACATGTAAGGGGAATGAAATAAATAGTAGAGACATGACTAGTACACAAAGTAAAGACAGAATTCAATACAAAACCCGTTCCTTCTATCCGGAGATGCTGCCTGTCCCACTGAGTTACACCAGTATTTTTGTGCCTATCTTTGGTGAATGCACAGTCTTTTTCCCAGTGTAGGGGAATCAAGAGCCAGAGGACTTGGGTTTAAGATGAGAGGGGAAAGATTTAATAGGAACCCGAGCGGCAACTTTTTTACTCAGAGAGTGGTGGGTGTATGGAACGAGCTGCCAGAGGGGACATTGAGACAAGAAGACAAGAGAGCAAAGAGTGTTTTATTGTTCAATGTCCCAAAACTGAACAATGAAATCTTTACTTGCAGCAGCCCAATGGACATGTAAACATAGCACTCTGTAAAGACCTTAATAAACAACAAAAATAGTTCAGTACACATATATATATACTAAACGTTTTCACATACCTATATATACATGTGTATATATACACACACACACACACACACACACACACACACACACACACACACACACACACACACACACACACAAACACATACACACACACACACACACACACACACACACACACACACACACACACACACACACACACAAACACATACACACACACACACACACACACACACACACACACACACACACACACACACACACAGACACACACACACACACACACACACACACAGATGTATTTATATTAAGCAAACGAGTAATATAGTGCAAAGACAATAAGAATACATCCACGTCTGTGTAGTTTGGAGCTTATTTAGTTAAGCAGATACAATAACGGCATTTAAACGACATTTGGACAGGTACGTGTATAGGAAATGTTTAGAGTGATATGGGTCAAACGCTTAGATGGCACAATGGTAGAGTTGCTGCCTCACAGTGCCAGCGACCCGGGATCGATCCTGACTACGGATGCCCCTTGTACAGAGTTTGTACGTTCCCCCTGTGACTGCATGAGTTTAGTTCAGGTGGACTAGTTGTGCAGAGGGCCTGCTTCCGTGTTGTCTGACCCTAAAACCACTTGAATGAACGCTTAAATAGCTGGAATAGTCGGCGAAACATCACTCCCTGACGAGCTCAATGCGCTTTACGCACGCTTTGATAGGGAGAATACTGATGTGCCTTCCCGATCCCCCATTCGCTGTGATGGCATTTCAGTCTCAGTCACAGAGGCCGACGTCAGGAAATCCTTCAGAGGGGTGAACCCTCAGAGAACACCTGGACCTGATGGTATACCTGGTCGTGTTCTAAAAACCTGTGCGGACCAACTGGCTGGAGTTTTTACGGACATTTTCAACCTCTCACTTCTGAGGTCTGAGGTCCCCACCTGCTTTAAAAGGGCATCAATTATTCCAGTGCCCAAGAAGAGTAAGGTGACGTGCCTCAATGACTATCGACCAGTGGCACTAACGCCGGTGGTGATGAAGTGCTTTGAGAGGTTGATCATGGAGCAAATCAACTCCTACCTCGACAAAAACCTGGACCCACTGCAGTTCGCTTACCGCCACAACAGATCAACGGTGGATACAATCTCGCTGGCCCTCCACTCCGCTCTGAACCACTTGGACAACAAAAACTTATATGTCAGGCTGTTATTCATCGATTACAGCTTGGCATTTAACACAATCATCCCCTCCAAGCTGGTTACCAAACTCGCAGAACTGGGTCTCTGCACATCCCTCTGCAATTGGATCCTCGACTTCCTCATTCACAGACCACAGTCTGTTCGTATTGGTGGAAATGTGTCAGCCTCGATAACAATCAGCACGGGAGCACCTCAAGGCTGCGTGCTCAGCCCCCTGCTGTACTCACTCTATACTCATGACTGCGTAGCCAGTCACAGTGCAAATTCCATCATCAAGTTCGCTGACGACACCACTGTTGTGGGACATATCACTGATGGGGATGAGTCAGAATATAGAAGAGAGATCGAGCAACTGTCCATATGGTGCCAGTGCAATAACCTGGCCCTCAACACCAGCAAAACCAAGGAACTGATTGTGGACTTTGGAAGGAGTAGGAGGGGAACCCACAGCCCCATTTATATCAACGGGTCGATGGTTGAAAGGGTCAAGAGCTTCAAATTCCTGGGCGTGCACATCTCTGAAGAGCTTTCCTGGTCCGAGAACACTAATGCAATTATCAAGAAAGCTCATCAGCGCCTCTACTTCCTGAGTAGATTACGGAGAATCGGTTTGTCAAGGAGGACTCTCTCTAACTTCTACAGGTGCACAGTAGAGAGCATGCTGACCGGTTGCATCGTGGCTTGGTTCGGCAATTTGACGCCCTGGAGAGGAAAAGACTACAAAAAGTTGTAAACACTGCCCAGTCCATCATCGGCTCTGACCTTCCTTCCATCGAGGGGATTTATCGCAGTCGCTGCCTCAAAAAGGCTGGCAGTATCATCAAAGACCCACACCATCCTGGCCACACACTCATCTCCCTGCTACCTTCAGGTAGAAGGTACAGGAGCCTGAAGACTGCAACAACCAGGTTCAGGAATAGCTACTTCCCCACAGCCATCAGGCTATTAAACTTGGCTCGGACAAAACTCTGATTATTATGAAACCATTTCCTGTTATTTGCACTTGATCAGTTTATTTATTCATGTGTGTATATATTTATATTAATGGTATATGGACACACTTATTTGTTTTGTAGTAAATGCCTACTATGTTCTGTGTGCTTAAGCAAAGCAAGAATTTCTTTGTCCTATACAGGGACACATGACAATAAACTCACTTGAACTTGAACCTGCAGAACTATAGACCAATAACTAGGGTTATTGTAGGATTATTGAAGTACATATTTGGCCAGTGTGGACAAGATGAGCTGAATTGCCTTCTTCTGCTCAGTAAACGTAAAACATAAAACATAAAACATAAAACAGTACAGCACAGGAGCCCACAATGTCCGTACTGAACATAATACCAAACTAAACTAATCTCCTCGGCCTGTATGTGATCCATTGTACAACATTCCCTATATATAATGATGGATGGGATTTATATAGCGCCTTTCTAATACTCAAGGCGCTTTACATCGCATTATTCATTCACTCCTCAGTCACACTCGGTGGTGGTAAGCTACTTCTGTAGCCACAGCTGCCGTGGGGCAGACTGACGGAAGCGTGGCTGCCAATCTGCGCCTACGGCCCCTCCGACCACCACCAGTCACTCACACACATTCACACACAGGCAAAGGTGGGTGAAGTGTCTTGCCCAAGGACACAACGACAGTATGCACTCCAAGCGGGATTCGAACCGGCTACCTTCCGGTTGCCAGCCGAACACTTAGCCCATTGCGCTATATATCCATGTGTCTACCTTAAAGCCTCTTAAATGTCACTATCATATCTGCCTCCAACGCTACCCCTGGTGGCGCGATCCAGACATCCCCCAATCTCTGTGTAGAAAATTTAGCCCCGCACATCTTAAAACTTTCCCCCTCTCACCTTAAAGCTGTACCCTCTCGTCTTGGACATTTCCACCCTGGGAAAAATGTTCTGGCTGTCTGCCCTGTCTATGCTTCTCATAATTTTCTATTAGGTCTCCTCAGAAAAGATAATAGTAAGATTAAACGTGCTTCCCAGTTTGAAGTTTGATCTGTATTTTATGAGGAGTTACGATGAGGGATTACGTGAAGAACCCGTCCAGCGCGCATGCGCGACATACTTCAAAGCAGCGGTGTGGAATCACAGAAAAACACAATAATTGAAATAAACATAGTAAAGAAAAGGAGAACTTAAATACCAGATGATCTCTATAATTGAGGGTGGGAGCGGAGGACACGTAATCCCTCATCGTAACTCCTCATAAAATACAGATCAAACTTCGAACTGGTAAGTTCTCGTTTAATCTTACTATTTTACTTCGGAGTCACGTGAGTGACTACGTGAAGATTTTAAAGCTCTGTGATTTCAAACCGTGTAACAGTTCATACTTCACTCGCTGCCGAAGTCATTCGAGGGAGAAAGTATGTTATCGTAATCAACCATGAACCTGTTTGTAAAAACAATAATGGTGTTATTAACAATAACAAGACCAAAATGCTCCCCCGGGCTTAAATTATATATTTGTAGATTCTAATACTTTTTCTGCAAACGATACAGGTTCTGCCAGTGGCTTGTTATAAAAGTTTGGAACGTATACTCCCTAGACCACCCCGCTGTAGCCAGGATGTGGTCCATAGGCACGTCCATCCTCTTAGCCACCGATGTGGATGCTGCCCTGTTGGGGTGAGATTTATATACGTTAGTATTTACTCCAGCAGCTCCCAGTACCTGCTTGAGCCACTTGAGATAGTTTGGCTCATCACCCGACCATGAGGTTTCTTGTGGCTGACCCATAAGGCTTTTTCTCTCCCTCGGGGATTTCTTATTGTGTCGATGTAGTTCAACAAGTGGGTCATGACACATAACCGTGGTTCAGGTGGGTATGACCGGAATTCCATGACTGGACCTGATGTTCCTGGTCTGCTCTGTTTGACCAGACCCTGAATGGTAATAAAACACGGTCTGGAGTTATAACCATATTGTCCAATCGTAGTAGATGGAGGAACTGGACTCTTTGTGTTGAGACAAGTGCCATCAGCATGATCGTCTTCAGGGTAGGCTGTTCCAGGGTGAGTGACCTGGCTGGTGACCATCCCCTAAGATACGTCAGGACTACACTGACATCCCAGATTTGGGTGTACCTAGGTCTGGGGGATTAGAGTTGAATGTGCCTCTCCTGAATTTGATCACCAGTGGGTGGTACCCTATGGCCTGTTGTCCTGGTGCCTGAGTAGGCTGACAGAGCACTACTGGCTGTATTAATGGCGCTGTAGCTGAGTCCTTCATTGTGGTGAAGACCTGCCAGGAACTCCAGTACGGGTTTTGTTTGTAGTTGAATATGTAGTTCCTGTATTTGAACAGTATCTTCCCACTTTTTGATGTTCGCCAAGTATGTTCCCTTGTGGATATGCGATGGGATGCTGTCATCGTGTCGATAGTGCTGTCTGACAATCCAGGCCCAGCAGTGGTCTTCCCAATTCTGCAAACCAGGCGCAGCAGTGGTCTTTTCAAATCTGCAACCCAGTAGTTTAATTTATCGTGGCATGGGTGGCTTATGCCTGATACTGGGTGAGTTGATAAGTCTGGGCTACTGGGAAATCATTAGGGTTTTAATGACCATGTCGAGGACCACTGGGAACCATGACTGTGTAGGTTTAGTCGGGTACTATCAAAATACCCGAAGCAGAGTCCATCTGTATTTTGCGTAGTACCCGACTGATGAGGCCGTAGTACCTGACTGATGAGGTAGAAAAGGGGAGAACATAGAGATTAGATCCCCCCTCCCAGTTCAGCGGGAATGTATCCATTGCCGCTGCCTCAAAGTCTGGTTTCATGCGACATACATCGGTACGTGGTGATCCAATTGGAATACAAGGAAATCGATATCTGGTGTTCCATATTGCTTTGTAATTTCAGCAAATACTTTGGTTTAATATGTCTGTTTACAGTATTTAGCTCACCTGGTAGGTAAATTGCTGATGGTCAAATATGTTTGACGACATACGGGTTACCAATTGTTAAATAAATTGTCACATGATATCGATTTTATTCCGCCCAAGTGGTTTGGTATATGCCACTGTGATGTTGTTAATTTATAAACAAACATGCAAAATGGTGCACTATTGAACAATATGCTTTTACCCATAGAACGTACTCAATATTTCCAACTAGGTTTTATGCCCAGTGTCTGTAGTGATGACGACTCCAGATTAGTCCATTTGCCACCTGTTCTGGGTATGGGTTATTTTGTTTAAACACTAGCACCTTAGCTCTAATGGAAAGGTTCAAGTTAAGTAGCTGGTAATGCTGCTACTAATTCCCAATTACTCTTGCCACTTTGTTGAATGGTTGGTTGATTGTTACCATTAATTGTTACAGGTTGTGTCATACGCTGACTCTCCTTTTGGCAATGTTATAGACAAGTGGATAGAGTTAATTGAATACCAGATAGTCCATAGTTGTGGATGGTGTCAACGTAGATTTATCTGGATTGTATGACAGAGCCCAGGCTAAATACGTTTTAGTAGCTAATACTGCTGATTTAGCTATTTCCATGGTTTTGTCTGTCGTTAATATCATAGAGACATGCCATGATGATATGTTCCTTAATAGTGTCAGGGCTGGTTTGAATATCTTGGAAAACAGTTTTGGCTCATATTTAGCCATTGTCAATAATTTATACTGCCATAGTTACCCCATCCATGTAAATTGTGGTATCTCCGAAGATCTTTTATGAATGGGTACTGAATATTATGCATCTTTTAAGTCGATGTCTACCATAAAGTATCCTAGGAAATCCACGGTTAGCAGTTACAAGTTTCCATAAAGTGTATATACCTGGTGAAAATATTCAAGTGGTTAAGTTAATGATGGTGCGACATTCACCATCTTTGGGTTTTTTGGTACCAAAGGTTCATATTAGACTTCTTTATGACCCCTTTGTATATCTTCTCCAGTTAGCTAGTCCCTCATGTTTTTGTTTTTTGTTTTTTTTTAGTGGGAGGGTAAACCCCTTTGGGGTGCTTGCTGAACTGGTGGCAAGTTTCTTAATTCAATTTTTATCCTTGAATACTTTTGGTATATAACTACCAAGTGTGATAGTTTTTCATGCTTCCAACTCAGGTGTGATTCCACCCCCCTGTTAGTACAAACCCTTCACCTTTTATGTGATGGTAGGAATCACACTCATCTGCCTTCACTATTGTTTAGTGGTGTTCATTTCTTCGGTTTCTGGTTCCTTGTCTGTCGGGATGGTGTTGTTCGGGGGTGGCGCATTTTCCATGGGGCCTGCTCTGGACCTTGGCCTGAAAAGGCTTACGGGGGTTGGCATGCGGGCCCCGAGCTTTCACCAGTATCATTAAGTAGACGCCTACTGGTGGACGCGTGGAGGTACTGCTGTCTGGTTTTGTGTGGTTTGCTCATTCCAGGTCCTGGTGTAGCCTCATGTAGCCGAATATCTTGGACACTTCGTCCAGTTTTTAGGCTTGGTTTAGTAACTTTGCCAGATAGCAGGATCTGTGGTTGTGAGGTCGGCGTTCTCAAAGTCCTGTGAATTTTTTAGGTTGAGGGCAGGTTTTATGACTTCCTTCGAGAAGTTGCGGAGCATACTGTGTTGAACAGTAGGGTCAGGTGTTTTGCCATACTACCCTGCCCCTCTGGAATGAGCATGCAAAAATGATAGCCGACGTCAGGGTATCAAATGCAATTTAAGATATTTGGGTTTTTAAATGCCATGCTCAATGTATCCCCAATAATGGTAGGCACTTTGAGTAAATGCAATTTTGGGGAGGCGTGATAAAATCCTGTCTACCTGTCTTGGAGAGATTTTTTTTTTTTTTTTTTTTGGAAAGACAGGTAGTAAGCTGGCCGTCAGTTTAGACTGAAAGGGCCATCTCGCTCGTGGTGTAGCCACGTAGCAGTATCTCACACCCAGCAGCTCTTCCTGATCCTGTACCTCAAGCATACTCCCGATGTTGTTCAGCCAGTGACCCCTCTTCTTGACCAGCCCAGCCCTGGTCGCCATCGATCCCTCAATAAGGGAGATGGCCAGTGCTGTTAGTGCACTGGAGCAGGAGTGTTATGCTCCCTTGGCAAGCTTGCCCCAGCTCCCGAGGCAAGTCTCGCTGGACTTTTTACTCCATGACCTTTCTCTAGGCTTGGAAAACAGACACTTACTCGCTCTCGGGTGGTAGTTTGAAGTGCCGGTTCCATCTTCCGTGTCTGTCTCCAGCCCGAGGTTTGGTTGCTGACTTTGCTCTAGAGGCTGCCTGCCGTTTTCGGGCGGCATCTGCGGTTCTCGGCCGGCGAGTCTCCTTGTCGGGAGTATGCAGGGATTACCGGCCGGTATTTGAATTTCCCTCCAGTCCGCTGCAGTTGGTCATACAGCTGTTAGCGGACTGGGCATCGGCTCAGTACCCCGACTGTGGACCGCAGCATGTGTGGTCCAGGTGCCGCCTCTCCACCCTCCACTGACGGAACGCTCCTTCCCTGGAGTCGAACGGGGGCCGCTTCCCTCTGCTGCTTTGCTCCAGTTTCCCCTGGTGTACAAAGAGGAGCAAAGTTGTAAACCCGAACCTGTGGGTAAGTACTTACCTAACGGTCCATTCCTTCAGGCTTGTAGCGGGAGCGCCCGTACTCCCGTTCGTCGCTGTTGCATCTGCGTGAACGCTCATGTCGCGCATGCATGCTGGACGGGTTCTTCACGTAGTCACTCACGTGACTCCGAAGTAAAATCTAAGATTGTCCAACCTCTCCTCACAGCTAATATTCCCTAATCAGGGTGGCATTCTGATAAACCTGTTCTGTACCTTCTCCAAAGCCTCCACGTCCATTCTTTAAAGGGACAACCAGGACGGCCACGGTGGCACAGCAGTAGAGTTGCTGCTTTACCCTGGGTTCGATCCCAACTACGGGTGCTGTCTGTACGGAGTTTGCATGTCCTTCCCCATGACCCCGTGGTTTTTCTCCGAGATCTTCGGTTTCCTTCCACACTCCAAAGATGTACAGGCCTGTAGGATAATTGTCTTGGAGTTTTGTGTAAATTGCCCCTAGTGTGTGTCGGATAGTGTTAATGTGCGGGGATCGCTGGTCCGCGTGGATTCGAATGGCCTGTTTCCGCGCTGCATCCTTAAAACTAAAAAAAACTAAAAACTAAACTGCGCACAATACTCCAAATGCGACCTAACCAACGTCCTATGAGGGTTCTAGGATTGAACAGGTCAACCACTCTCAGGCTGAATACAACAAAGAGCCTTTCTGCTCTGACATTATATACTGTGGAACAGCCTGAGTATATTCCTAAACTTGTTATTTTTTGCTAATTGGTACAAACTTTGAAGCCATTTAGCCCTTGACCACAAGGTGTTAGGAACTAAAGTTTGACAGAGTTCAAGGCACTTTAACAAGCCCGCATTAAGGCCAGCAGACAAAGGAAACCTTCATCCACATGAACCCAGAGACTAAAGGTCAGCATCCAACACATTGCACCAGTCAGTTCCTAATCCACATCGCGATTATAACACGCTCCAATCAGCTGGAGAAAGAGACCATTATTCACCACGACATTAGCACAGAAGAGGCCATTTGGCCCATCGTTCATGTGGGAGCTTCCACATACAGATAGCACAGAAACAGACCCTTTGGCCAACCTATCCATACCGACCAAGATGCATCATCAAAACTGGACCCATTGCAGACATCTGGCCCACATTATTGATGGACTTAGCGTCCTGCAGAGAATATATTGATTGCAATCTTGGAGCGGAGGCATTATTCTCTGGGCAGACACAAACTCAGGAGTAACTCAGCGGGTCAGGCAGCATCTCTAGAGAAAAGGAATAGGTGACTGTGCTGCACAGTGTTGCAGCAGTAGAGGTGCTGCCTCTCAGCGCCAGAGTCACGGGTTCCATCCTGACTAGGGGGGACGTCGGTGAGAGTGGAGGGACATCGGTGAGCAACAGCGCCATCGCGAGTGATAAGGAACATCGGAGAGCGAGGAGGACCATTGGCAAGCGAGGGAGGCACTAGTGACAGTGGAGGGCCATGGGAGAGCCATCGGCCACGTGAGTCAGTCGGTGGAGGACGCGCCACCGAGAACAAGGAGGGACCCGGTGTGGGGGGGAAGGGGTGGGGGGGGGGGGGAGTGAGAAGGAAGAGGGACCATTGGGACTACATTGAATACTTCTGTAACTTTCTTGGCACCATATACATGGCCATTCTTTGCGTACTTGTGAATTGTAAGCTGAAACAAAGAACTTCACTGCATCAAGGACACATGACAATAAAGTATCAACCACTCATTGAGATTTCAGTGACCCTGCAATCCTGTCCCCCTACTCCGAACCCGAATCCACATGAACTCTTACAATTCAATATGTTGACGTGATATATACCTTTGTCAGTGGACAGCACTGGTAACAATTGACTAACGACCACAATTGAAATTTTTCTAAAGCTCAAAGTGTGTCTCTGATGTTCCTTCTATTTCATATTACAATGTCAAACGTGCTGAGCATTTCTATCTTATTTACTTTCAACGCATCAGCCTGCAGCTTCATCCTTCGACGAGCAGGCTAGTGGTGTGTTGCCTCCACAGAACAGCACAATAAAAGGTCATCATTTACTGTGAAAATAAAATCACACTTTGTAGATTAGCTCGTTCAGAAAACGCCCTTGGCAAAGAGTGGCTCCTTACAGAGTAACAGTCCCTCTCTCTTCCCCCTCTGTAATGCACCGCTTGGCATTCTAATTGCATGTTTTTTCTCAAAGACTATAATTTCCCAAGTTAAACGTTAGTGATAGTTTGCAACACCTCGCCCTGTTCGCTTCAGACTCTGAATAACGGGCCAGTCCCACTTAGGCAATTTATTCGGCGACTGCCGGCGACTGTCACAGTTATAGCAGATCGCCGAAAAGCGACTGGACCACCCCCCCCCCCCCCCACGACAATGTCTGCGACAAGCTACGACAACCTACCACCTAGTCGCCGTTAACCGGTGACCCATTAGGACGTCCACCTACGACCACACCTACGACAACCTACGACCACCAAAGTCAACCTACGTCCACCCACGACAAGCTACGACAAGCAACGACCCTGTCGGCGACAAATATGTCGTCGCCGGTAACTGTCGCTGGTTGACGTGGGTTGACGTAGGTAGTCGCCAATGGAATTCACCGAAGTCAGCTCCTGCGTCACCTGGCGACAACCTACGACAGCACCTACGACAGGAGAAGACAAGCTACGTCAAGCCCACAGTCGGCAAAAAGTCGTGAACATTTCAAAATCCAGCAGCGACCAGAAAAACGTTACGACTCTTCAGCCGACTTGAGGAGACAACTCACGACCATACAGGCGTCACCCCGTGACATGTGGCAACAGCCTAGTCGGCAAAAAAATCGCCTATGTGGGACAGGAGTTTAAGGGTCTCCACTCAAATCATCACCTTTTAGATTAGTTTAGTTTACTAGCGTTATCCTACACATTTGGGGCAATTAAAATCTTTGCGAAGACATAAACCTACTAACCTGTACGTCTCTGGAGCGTGGGAGGAAACCGGAGCTCCCGGGGTAAACCCACGCGGTCACGGGGAGAACGTGCAAACTCCATACAGGTGGCACCCATAGTCAGGTTCGAACCCGGGTCTCTGGCGCCGAGAGGCAGCAACTCTACCGCTGCGCCACCATGCTGCACCGTCAGCCATTTTAACAAGGGCAATGCTGATGTAAATTCTAAATAACGAGTGGAGGAGATTTAACGTATGCAGGGTCTCAGCAGAATTATCACCCAAGCATCAACTAGTTAAGAAGACCTCTTTTCCGAGGAAGAAACTGCAGATGCTGGTTTATTGAAGATAGGCACACAATGCTGGAGTAACTCAGCGGGTCAGGCAGCATTTCCAGACAAAAAGAATAGGTGATGGTTCGGGTCGAGACCTTTCTTCAGACTAATTGTAGAGGTGGGCGGGGGAGGGGGAAATAAATTGAAAGTGAGAAAAGCCCCGATTTGTTCTGGCCTTGGTTCTCGCCTCTGGTTTATTTCCCACTCCCCACCCCCTCACCTCTACTTTCAGTCTGAAGTAGGGTCTGAACCCGAAACCTCACCTATTCCTGTTCCCCTGAGATGCTGCCTGACCCGCTGAGTTACTCCAGCTTTTTGTGTCTATCTTCGGTTTAAACCAGCATCTGCAGTTCCTTCCAGCACATCATCGTCTTCAGACTCTCATGCCTCCTTCTCGATGGCAGGAGTGAAATGAGAGAGTGGTCAGGATGGCATCACTTGATGATGCTGGCAGCATTTTTGTGACCGCACCTCTTGCAGATCCCTTCAATGGTGGTGAGATCAGTGCCCACCACACCAGAGCCGGGCAGTGCTCACCACATTTTCTAATCTCCTTTGTCCCATTGCATTCGAGCTGTCGAACCAGGCCATGTTACAACCAGTCAATATGCTCTCTACCGTACACCTGTAGAGTGACTCAAACATAACATTCCCATCAATTGTTCCACTTGCAGTCTGCTGATCTGGCACCCACCTCTCTGCCGCTCCAGTTTAAACCCTCCCCGAGTAGCATTTGCAAAGTTTTGTACAAACTTTCCGGTGTGACTGTGCTGTGCATAATCCTGTCGCTAGCTTCATATTTTACACCAGTAATGCTCAGTTCACTGAATATTGTCAATCTATTGAAAATAGACACAAAGTGCTGGAGTAACTCAACAGGTCATGCAGCATCTCTGGAGAAAAAGGATAGGTGATGTTTCGGGTCGGAAGCCTTCTTTAGACTGGAGAAGAAAATAATAGGTGACGTTTTGGGTCAGGGCCCTTCTTCAGATTGGGGAAATGTCCTGACCCGAAACGTCACCTATCCTTTTTCTCCAGGGATGCTGCCTGACCCACTGAGTTACTCCAACACTATTTGTGTATCTTTGGTAGAAGCTGGCATCTGCAGTTCTTTAAAGATGCTGTCAGTCTATTCTCTCCTTTGAGGTGACATGCAAGAATCCTCAGCTTTCTCTACACAAATAGTTTCATGTGTGGAAAGAATTTCTGACTGTGCACTCCCAGAGAGGAGCGTGCATCTGCAGAAGCTCATATCGACGCTCCACAATATTATGTCCTTTTAAATTAAAGAACTGAACTTGACGAAAAGTGAAGCCAGCGGAAGGAATAGAGGTAGAAAGAAGGAACTGCAGCTGCTGGTTTACAGAAAAAAGTCACAAAGTGCTAGAGTAACTGAGTGGGTCAGGCAGTATCTCTGGAGCTCATGGGTGGGAGACGATTCACATCGGGAGTATAGGTATAAGGGGGCAGGGGAAGGGGAAAGGGGAATGGGGAAGTGGGAACAATGGGCGCACATGCAGGTAGTACACAGGGAAGAGATGGGGGGGAGGGTGTCAGATCTGAAGAAGGATCCCAACCCGAAACATCACCCATCCTTTTTCTCCAGTGATGCTGCCTGACCCGCTGAGTTACTCCAGCACTTTGTGCCTATCTCAGGTTTGTAGGTTAATTGTAATTGTGTCAGCCACATGTCGATTCACAGATGTACTTCGTGCATTAGGCTGCTCGGATTTTCTCAAAGACTTTCAGCACCTTTTCTTTCGAACTTGACTACTTTTGAACGATGGCAAACACGCGCAGGCATGTGCTGGAGCAGGTATTCGCGTGGGCAGGTCCGCAGAGACACACAGCCCCTGTCTCACCATCCACTATCACCAACACCAGGCATCAGCCCAACCTCTTCCCCACCCCAGTCACCACAAGATAACCATGAGACAGATGGCACAATGGGCTAAGTGTTCGGCTGGCAACCGGAAGGTAGCCGGTTCGAATCCGGCTTGAAGTGCATACTGTCGTTGTGTCCTTGGGCCAGACACTTCACCCACCTTTGCCTGTGTGTGAATGTGTGTGAGTGATTGGTGGTGGTCGGAGGGGCCATAGGCGCAGATTGGCAGCCTCGCTTCCGTCAGTCTGCCCCAGGGCAGCTGTGGCTACAGAAGTAGCTTACCACCACCGAGTGTGACTGAGGAGTGAATGAATAATGCGATGTAAAGCGCCTTGAGTATTAGAAAGGCGCTATATAAATCCCATCCATTATTATTATTATTATTATTATTATGAGACAGGAATTAAATCTGATCTTCCTTTGTCCTTCCTACTCAGGGAAGTGTGGGACAATCATTAGCAAATAGAAGATAGAATATAGAACATAGAACAGTACAGCACAGGAACAGGCCCTTCGGCCCACAATGGTTGTACCGTACACGATGCCAACTTAAACTGATCCCAACTGTACATGATCCGTATCCCTCTATTCCCTGCACTATCTTGCACCTATCTAAATGCCTCCTAAACACCACTTTCGTATCTGCCTCCACCACCACTCCTGGCAATGCGTTCCAGGCCCACACCACTCTCTGTGTAAAAAAACACACACATCTCCATTAAACTTTCCCTCTCTTACATTATAGCTATGCCCTCTAGTGTTAGATATTTCCACTCTGGGGAAAAAAAAGTTCTGACTGTCTACCCTATCTACGCCTCTCATAATTTTATACACTTCTATCGAGCCTCCTCTCAACTTCCGACATTCCAGAGAAAACAAACCAAGTCTATCCAGCCTCTCCCTGTAGCTGAAACCCTCCAATCCAGCAGGAATTCTGGTAAACCTCCTCTGCACTCTCTCAGGTCTCCCTGTCCATTGTGTTATGGGGCGACCAGAACTGCGTTCAATACTCCAAATGCGGCCACACCAAACTCCTATAGAGCTCCATCAAATAGTTTTCTATCTTCTCCTTAATGTTCTCCCTTTGTCCCACGTCAAGAGATTTCACTGGGCAAATGGCACAGAAACACGTTTGTTTGGACCAACCAGTTCATAAAGACATCTATCTCCACTCCAGGCTTCCTGTCTGTTTAATTTAGTTTAGTTTCTGAGGGGTAACTTTTTCACACAAAGGGTGGTGAGTGTATGGAACGAGCTGCCAAGAGGAGGTAGTTGTGGCAGGGACTATCCCAACATTTAAGAAACTGTTAGACAGGTACATGGATAGGACAGGTTTGGAGGGATATGGACCAAATGCGAGCAGGTGGGACTAGTGTAGCTGGGACATGTTGGCTGGTGTGGGCAAGTTGGGCTGAAGGGCCCTTTTCCACACTGTATGACTCTATGGCTGTGACTAATCAAGTAAGCTGCGAGCTCATTTAAGGCAGGAAGTAGACCAGGGAAACCATTTCTCTGGCCTGGATGACTTGCCTCACATCGAGATCCAATCCGACTCCTCGATCATTACTCCTCTACCTCAGCCAGATCTAGACAGGGAATTTGTCTACCAGACTACCAAATAGCCATTTAGTTCTCTGCCACTAAGATGCAATATCCTCATCTTATTGCAAATATTTTAATTATATTGAGCGGCACGGTGGCACAGTGGTAGAGCCGTTGTCTTACAGCGCCAGAAACCCGTGTTCGATCCTGACTGCAGGCGCTGTCTGTCCGGAGTTTGTACATTCCCCCTGCGTGGGTTTTCTCCGGGTGCTTCCGTTTCCTCCCACACTCAAATACAAGCAGGGTTGCAGATTAATTGACTACTGTAAATTGTCCCTGGGGTGTAGGATCGAACAAGCAGATGGGTGGTCGATGGTAGGTAAGGTCTCGGTGGGCCGAAGGGCCTGTTTTCAAGCTGCATCTCCAAACTAAACTAAAAACTAAAACTAACATCCCTTAATTGTTGTGATAAATCAGAATAATCAACTGAAAGATACACAATACAGTGGAAGCGTTGGCATAAGTGTCGTTTTAGTAAGCCTCGGCTAGTGGTTCAATAACAGAAATTAAAATCCCATTTTGGCATCTAGGGAATTTAAATTCATTCAACTAATTAAATCCAGCATATAAAACTAGTATCTAATGATGAACATGGAAATGTTGGGTTCTCTTAGAAACCCATCTGACTAATTAATATCCTGAAGGGAATGAAATTTGCAGCCATTACACTTTGTCAAGCCATGTCGAGTCGAGCCAAGTTTATTGTCAGATGTACGAGGGTGATGAAGCACAGGTACGATGAAAACATCAGCGTCACAGACACAGAGACTCAGACAACGCACAGAAACATACAATATGCATGACCAAACCCACATAAAAATTCAATGAAACAGACGAAAAGAATGTACAAAAAATAAACAAGACATCAGTACAAGGCACAATTAAGCAGGTAATTGTGTAGGAAGGAACTGCAGATGCTGGTTTACACCGAAGATAGACACAAAATGCTGGAGTAACTCAGTGGGACAGGCAGCATCTCTGGAGAGAAGGAGTAGGTGACGTTTCGAGTCGAGACACTTCTTTAGACTGATGTCGGGGAAGAGGGAAACTAGGGATATGCTTTCTGCATATCTTTCATTAATTTGTCCTGTACCTTTTTATATCTCTCGTTACCCTCTCCCCTGACTCTCAGTCTGAAGAAGGGTCTTGACCCATAACGTTACCGTTTCCTTTTCTCCGGAGATGCTGCCAGGCCCGCTGAGTTAAGCCCCTGTCCCACTTACGAGGCCTTGGCACGCTAATTACGTGACCTCGTGATCGCGTTGAGGTGCGACGGTCCCGCGAAGGTCGCGAGCGATTTCATGCGCCCGCACAGCCGTCTGGAGCGCGTGACGTCATTTGAAGATGGACACAAAATGCTGGAGTAACTCAGCGGAACCGGCAGCATCTCTGGAGAGAAGCAATGGGTGATGTTTCGTGTCGAGACTCTTCTTCAGGCTGAAAGAAGGGTCTTGACCCGAAACGTCACCCATTGCTTCTCTCCAGAGATGCTGCCGATCCCGCTGAGTTACTCCAGCATTTTGTGTCTTTTTTTTTTTTTTTTTTCTGTTGAGACAATTGATTTATTAATTACAATTTATATGGTTGTATTGATATCCCAGAATTTAACTACATTATCTTTGGAGGTTAGAGATGCACAACATATATTGATATCCTTGAGAGATTACCTTTGTTCTGTCATCCTTTTCACAGAATCTTAATTACTTTGACTAGATATTGGAACGCATTTTGTGTCTTTAGTTGCAGACAGTGGGCTGTTCACTCTGGGTCTGAAGAAGGGGTCTGACCCCGAAACGTCACCTGTCCATTCCCTCCACAGATGCTGCCCTGACCCACTGAGTTACTCCAGCACTTTGACCTTTGCTCAGGGCCGCAGCATCTGCAGTTCCTGCTGCATCTCTGAGGGAAGAAAGATCTCAGCTCTTAACCTGGACTTTAGTTAAACAATGACTCCGCTGTTTGTTCGACGAGGACGTTGAATGACGCCCGTTCAAATATTTAGTGGCATCTGAGGGACAGCGCTCCCTCACTAAAGTCTATTTTCCCCATCAGTAAATTTGTCATTCCTCAAGTTGTCGGTAATAAAAAACATATGGAAGCATTAAATCAAAGGCCAAATGTATTTATTAAACAAGCATTGACTTGAGAACTGCATACAGTGAGTTGTTCACATCACCAATTAGATGTTTTGAATGTGGTTTCTTTATTCACCTTGTCAAACATCTGTTGTAGATATGTGAAGACATGCTGTTTTATTGGACCCAGCATTTCTGGGGGATTCCTGTGAACTGCTGCCACATTTGTTTACTCTGACAATGGAGACTGTCCAACTTAGAGATACAGAATGGATACAGGCCCTCCGGCCCACCGAGTCCTTACCGACCAGCGATCCCTGCACACTAGCATTATCCTACGCACACCAGGGACAATTTACAATGATACCAAGCTAATTCACCTACAACCCTGCGTGTCTGGATTGTGGGAGGAAACCGGAGATCCCGGACGAAGCCCATGCGGTCACGGGGAGAACGTACAAACACCCTACAGACAAGGCCCGTAGTCAGGATCGAACCCGGGTCTTTGGCGCTGGGAGGCAGCAACTGTACCACTGCACCACCGTGCTGCCCTTCTCTCTCTCTCTCTCGAGTCTCCATTTATTGATGGTCTGCTTTGTTAAGTCCTGCACCGTTCTCTCAGCTTTCTTTCTGTCAGTTTGCAATCAGTCTGAAGAAGGGTCCCGACCCGAAGCCCCACCTGTCCACGTTCTCCAGAGATGCTGCCTGTGAGTTACATCAGCACTTTGTGTCTGGATTTCAAAACGGCTACCAAGCGAATAAGTCTTGAAAGGTAATCTCTGAAACGACTTCCTTTGCCTATTCCCCAGTATCACCAACTCCAGGAGAGGCAAAGCAGTGGCCAATTTCAGCAACAAAGCTTTGAAATTTCCCCTGAACTGCGGATGTCAACCTTTGGGAGACCATGACATGTCAATGAGGAGATATGACTAACAAGCTTTTGCTCGCACCACTGTGTCCCAGATGGGTAATGCAAACCAACTCGAACGTCTCTCAAAGACCTCTGATTAGGTCTTCATCCACAGTCTCCTTTGTAGTGGGACGATGCACTGTAGAAGCGAAAGGAGGTAAGATAATAATTTGCAGAATGGAAGGGCAAAATTAAAATAACAAAATTCAAATGTTAACTTCAATAATAACACTTATCAATCATTGTAAGGATTTAATCGGTCAAAGTGCCCCGTTCCTGATCGCAATAACCCTGCGAGCAGCCAAGTAAAAATGATACCTTCTCTTGTGACGGGACTGCTAATAAATGACTAATAATAATGGCTCGGAGTGGAAAAGAGAGAATCTTTTCTGGATTTGTTCCCAATGGTATTTGACCTGACTTCACAAGACGGTTTTACATTTTAAAAGAAATGCAGCAACTCTTTTCTCGCTTCCCCGCAGCTTGAGAATTTAGAATTTAGATTTTGGATGTTCACGACAAACTCCCTTCTCTGATGGTTGTGCTTGTTCCTAGTGAGAAGCCAGCCTCTGCCTTCCACCCATGGTAGCCCCCTGGTGCATTATAATTGGGAGGAATGAAAGAGATGGGAATATTATAAATATTTGAAGAGTGAAAATCCTACAAAAACAATCCCGACCTCCGCGGTCAAAATACAACACCCACTTAAGTTTAGTTTAGTTCTGTTTAGTTTGGAGATACAGCGTGGAAACAGGCCCTTCGGTCCGCGTGCTGCCCAGCGATCACCCCGTACACTAGCACTATCCTACACACAAGGGAGAATTTACAATTTATAGAAGTCAATTAATCTACAAACCTGCACGTCTTTGGAGTTTAGTTTAGAGATACAGCACGGATCCAGGCCCTTCAGCCCACCGAGTCCGTGCCGACCAGCGATCCCTGCATATTAACACTATCCCACACTAGGGACAATTTACATTTTTACCAAGCCAATTAATCTATAAACCTGTACGTCTTTGGAGTGTGGGAGGAAGCCAAAGATCTCGGAGAAATCTACGCGGGTCACGGGGAGAACGTAGAAAGTCTGTACAGACAGCGCCCGATGTCAGATCAAACTCGGGTCTCTGGTGCTGTGACGCAGCAACTCTACCGTTGTGCCACCGTGCTGCCCTAACCTTTAATCTTTACTCTTCAGTTCCTGGTTTATTAAAACAATCAATGAGAACGAATCCTGTTCAGGGATGTGCCCAGGATAGAGTTGTTAGCAGGAGTTAAGGGCCCAAATAATCATTAAGCAATTAATAAAATGAGCGTACATGACCATGCATACTATCTGGCCTGAACATGCAGCCGGCCACTCTGCTACTAACGTATTCTGGCCATGAGCTGAGCCACGCGACCACAAGTGTCCCCCACAAAATGGACCTGCTTGCAACAAGCAACTAGATCTCAGGAACCTCCACCACCCCCCAAGACCGTCAGGATGGGTCTCCGAGCTGGAGAAACAAGGAAGTACAGATGCTGGTTTACAAAAAAAAAGACACAAAGTGCTGGAGTAACACAGTGGGTCAGGCAGCATCCCTGGAGAACATGGATGGGTGATGTTTTGAGTCGGGATCTTTCTTCTGACTCAAGGTATTTGGAGATGAGTTCTGAAGGGCAGGAACAGGCAGAAACAATGTGTCAGCCAGGGCCAGGCAGCATCTCTAGAGAACATGGATAGGTGACCAAGGGTCCCGACCTTAAACATCACCTAACTGTGCTCTCCACAGATGCTGTCCGGCCCGCTGAGTTACTCCAGCCCTTTCTGATGTTTTTTGGGGTCTTTGGTGGTGCTGGGCGGCACGGTGGTGCAGAGATAGAGTTGCTGCCTTACAGCACTTGCAGCGTCGGAGACCCGGGTTCGATCCCGACCACGGGTGCTGTCTGTACGGAGTTTGTACGTTCTCCTCATGACCGCATGGATTTTCTCCGAGATCTTCAGTTTCTTCCCACACTCCAAAGACGTACAGGTTTGTAGGTTAATTGGCTTGGTGCATGTGCAAATTGTCCCTAGTGTGTGTAGGTTAGTGTTACTGTGTAGAGTGATCGCTGGTCGGCGCGGGCTCAATGGGCCAAAGGGCCTGTTTCCGCACTGTCTCTCTAAACTAAACTAGGCAAGCATAGAGTCAAGCAGCATCTCTGGAGAACATGGATGGGTAACGTTTAGGGTCGGGACACTTCTTCAGACTTGGTCAGGTGAGTGAGGAAAAGTTAAATGAAGGCTTGAATCCAGCGGAGAAAAAAGTAAAGTTGAGGCCTAATGCAGGTCTGGGTGAGTGAGGCCCGGAGCTGCGGGAGTGACAGAGGGAGGGGCGGTTGGTGTCTGCGTATGGCGGAGAGGGGAGGATGCGGGGCATGGAAGAAGGCGTCTCAGGCCACAGCCACAGAATAAAAAGGACATACCCTCGGAAAGACGAGGAGAAATTTATTTAACCAGAGGGTGGTGAACCTGTTGTATCCTTCGCCATGGATGGTTGTGGAGGCCACCAATTGGTACTTTTAGGCAGTGATTGACAGATACTTGATCAGTAAGGGTGTCAAGGGTAACGGGAAGAAGACAGGAGAATGGGATTGAGAGGGAGAGATCGATCTGCCATGATTGAATGGTGGAGTAGATTCTGCTCCCGTGACTGATGAACTTATGAACTCACTTATAAGACCAGATACCAGAAGCGGTGGATTGAGTATAGGTACCTGAAATCCTAATGTGTAGGAAGGAACTGCAGATGGTGGTTTCAACCGAAGATAGATACAAAAAGCCGGAGCAACTCAGCGGGGCAGGCAGCGTCTCTGGAGAGCAGGAATGGGTGACGTTTTTTCAGAAGAAGGGTCTTGACCCGAAACGTCACCCATTCCTTTTCCCCAGAGGTGCTGCCTGTCCCCGCTGAGTTACAACTGTTTTTTGTGTCGACCTGAAATCCTGGTTGGATCCGAGCTGGGAGGACTGGAAACAGAGTTGGAAGCCACGTGACACTAGATGGCAGCGCAGGCAGGTGTTGAGTAAACATGCGCGGTGGTGATGAGAGCGGAATATAGAGCAGGAGAACTCCTGGAGGAAATACATCCTGGTCACGTGGTAAACAGAATGAACATCACACACCCGCTCAGGACCTGAAGAACCAATGAAACTGATCGTTTGTACCCGAGACCCCTCCCAAAAAATGGATTGTGGGACGGCCAGCGACCAGGTCTCAGTTTTGAAGTCTGAAGAAGGGTCTCGACCCGAAACGTCACCTATTCCTTTTTTCCACAGATGCTGTCTAACCCGCTGAGTTACTCCAACTTTTTGTGTCTCTCTCAGGTTTAGTTTAGTTTAGAGATACAGCATGGAGACAGGCCCTTCGGCCCACCGAGTCCGTGCAGACCAGCGATCACCCCGTACGGTAGTTCCATCTTGCACCCTAGGGACGATTTACAGAAGGCAATTAACCTACAAGCCCGCATGTTTTTGGAGTGTGGGAGGAAACCGGAGCACCCGGGGAAAACCCATGCGGTCACGGGGAGAACGTACAAACTCGGTACTGACAGCACCCGTAGTCAGGATTGAACCTTGGTCTCTGGTGCTCTATGGCGGCAACTCTCCCGCTGCGCCACCGTGCCGCCCCAAAACCGGGAAGAACCTAAATTCCCAACATCTGTCCAGAGGTGCAGAACAAAACTTAATTAAATTGGGAGACTTTGTTCCCTGGAGCTGTGAGGCAGCAACTCCACTGGCTGCACCAACAGTGCCAATAGTAGCCCAAAATAATTAGTTAAAAATGTAACAAATCCCATGAAATGCAGCTTAACCTGATAACTTATTGTAGTGCATCGGTGACATCACAAAGTCCAATGTCCACAATGGTGTGGAGGTGAGTTGTGCAGTACTCTAGCTTGTGGAAGGACCATTCAGAAGCCTGATAACAGAAGGGGGCAAAGATGTTCCAGAGACTGGTGGTGCTCACTTTCAAGCTCCCAAACCTCAGATCATAAGATCATAAGAGATAGGAGCAGAATTAGGCCATCCGGCCCATCAAGTCTACTCTGCCATTCAATCATTTAGAACGGAGACGAGGAAACACTTTTTCTCACAGAGAGTGGTGAGTCTGTGGAATTCTCTGCCTCAGATCAACAGGTGGAGGCAGGTTCTCTGGATGCTTTCAAGAGAGAGTAGATAAGGCTCCTAAAAATAGCAGTCAGGGGATATGGGGAGAAGGCAGGAACGGGGTACTGATTGGGGATGATCAGCCATCATCACATTGAATGGCGGTGCTGGCTCAAAGGGCCGAATGGCCTACTCCTGCACCTATTCTCTATTGTCCATTGTCTATCATGGCTGATCAAACTCTCCTAACCCCATACTCCTGCCTTCTCCCCATAGCCCCTGACACCCTTCTGTCGGATGGTTCAATGGTTCTTTATGGTCACGAATACACAACACAGTGAACTTCCCACAACTTAGCACAACCCACAAATGCACAGTCGCCATATTTTCGTGCCGTTTACAAAGAAAATGAAAAAAAAATGTTTAAAGTACAAAGTTCGATCCACATGGTGGAAGTACTGGAGCGCCCCTGAACCAGGTAAGCCCCAGGTTGCAGCAGGCCGGCGACCCGACCTCCCTCTCCTCGCCCCACCGCCTCTGCGTCCACGGGAACGCCTCCTGCACCTGACCTTGAAGGGAGCAGAGAGAAGAAGAAATGACCAGGTTGGGGCAAGTCTTTAATTACGTTGGCTGGTTTTCCGAGACAGCGTGAAGTGCAGATGGAGTCAATGGTGGGACATCTGGTCTGTGTGACATTTTGCAACCTCTGAATTAACTGACAAAAACAGCTGCCTCACTGCGCTAAAGACCGGGTTCGATCCTGACCTCGTGTGGAGTTTGCACGTTCTCCGTGTCACCACGAGTGTCTTTTCCAGGTGTTCTGGTTTCCTCCCACATCCCAAAGATGCGTGGCTTTGTAGGTTAATTGGCTCCTGTGAAATTGCTCCTCATGTGTCGGGAGTGAATGAGAAAGTGGGATAACGTTGAACTTATGTGAATGGGGATCGATGGTCGGCATGGACTCAGTGGGCCGAAAGGCCTGTTTCCATGCTGTACCTGTAAAACTACAACTAAATTGCATAAATACTGATGATCTCAATAGAAGGATGAGGACTGAGTTGCCTCTTCTCATTCCTGGTCTCTCTACAGGAACTCACCTTGTCTTCTTGTGTAGGAAGGAACTGCAGATGCTGGTTTACACCGAAGATAGACACAAAATGCTGGAATAACTCAGAGGGACAGGCAGCATCTCTGGAAAGAAGGAATTGATGAAATTTCGTGCCTGCACCCTTCATACTAAGTCAGGGGAGAGGGAGATATGGAAGGGTAAGGTGTGAGAACACAGATCAAAGGAGATGTCACATTGGACTGAGACACTGTTGATCACCAGATACCATTAGATAGAGTTGCTCTTGTGGGCACTCAGTGACTCGCTGGAATTAGGGGCATTGTATGGGGATAAGGGGTTGGTCACTTGCTAGTAAGACAAGGAACATTGTCTTTGCTCGGCGAGCTGTAAATAACTGGGATGCTTTACCCGAGAGACCTGTGGTTGCTCAATATTGAGTGCCTTTGCGGCTGAGATCAATAGATGTCTAGGCACTAATGATCAGATGGAAAAAGTGGAATTGAGATGCCCGATTAGTCATGATCTTATTGAACGACAGAGCAGTCTTGATAGTTTAGACTTTAGAGATACAGAACGGGAAAAGGCCCTTCGGCCCACCGAGTCCACGCGAACTAGTGATCACCCCGTACACTAGCACTATCCTACACACTAGGAACGATTTACAATGTTACCAGAGCCAATTAACCTGAAAACCTGCACGTCTTTGGAATGTGGGAGGAAACCGGAGCACCCGGAGGAAAACCACGTGGTCACGGGGAGAACGTACAAACTCTGTACAAACAGCGACCATGGTCAGGATCGAACCGGGGTCTCTGGCGCTGTAAGGCAGCAACTCTACCGCTGCATCACTGTGCTGCCCCCATGTGGGAAGGGGCTTGACAGGGGGGGACAGGATGGAATCAAGGTATAGGAACAAGGAACTCCAGATGCTGCTTTACAAAAACATAAATAGAGAGTGCTTGAGTAACTCAACGGATCAGGCAGCATCCCTGGAGAACATGGATGGGTGATGTTTTAAGTCAGGAGCCTTCTTCTGAGTCTAGGTATTTGAAGATGGGTTCAGTGGGGCAGGAGCAGGCAGAAACAATGGGTTTTGGCGAATTGACACAGTGAGTGAAAATTAATTCTTTATTTAGAACCATAAACAAAATGTTTCTCTCAACTGCGTTTTAAGTCAGCCAAATAATACTAAGCTCCTTCTACCCGCTTGGAGCTCAAATGATTAATGATACAAAAACCCACGAAAACGCGCCTGCGGTCACGTGACCCCGCCAGCCAATCGCGAGGGTTCGTGTTTACCGGCGAGGCACTGGAACAAAGGCCGCATGACCCTGGCAGCTGCCGGCAGATGCCGCCCACTTTCTCCCTCTGGCTCGCCAAAACAGACGAAACGGGCTCCGGCTACCCACGAAAGAAATCCCTGGGTACCTGCGGCGGGGAGCCATACACAAGCTCGGCCGACGACGTATCCAGATCCGCCTTTGGAGCCGTGCGGATGCGCAGCAGCATCCAAGGCAACTGGTCAACCCAGTCCGGGCCCGTGAGCTGGGCCTTCAGCGCCGACTTCAAATGGCAGTAGAAATCTCTCCCGAGCACAAGACGCGGCGGAGGTGTCAGTAAGCGGAATTGCTTCCGGCCACCTCGTGAAACGAGCTATGATGGTCAGCGGGTGCGTGGCGCCACGGGACGGCGGTAGTGGGCCCACCAAATCAACGTGGACGTGTAGGAAACGGCCAGAGGGAACCACAAAACCCTGCACCGTGGCCCGCACATGCCGCTGGACCTTCGATGTCTGGCAGGTGATACAGGCCCTGACCCAGGCCGCAACCTGCTTATGAAAGCCCTGCCAGACAAACTTGTCCGCCACCAGCGCAGAAGTCGCCCGGATGGAAGGATGTGCCAGACCATGGATAGCGTCGAAAACCCGTCGCCGCCAACCCATGGGGACAATAGGACGTGTCTCCCGGGTGACACATCACAGAGGACCGACACCCCTGCCGGACCGAAAGGGACATCGGCCAACCGCAACCCAGAGGGAGCTGTCCGATAACCGTCCATCTCCCCGCTCTCGCGTTGTGCCACGGCGAACTCCGCATAATCCACGCTGAGGTCCACAGCAGCCACGGCCGGGACTGCAGGATGAGACAACACATCCGCGACCAGGATCAGTTTACCAGCCACATGTTGGATGTCAGTAGTGAATTCAGACACAGAAGCCAGGTGCCGTTACTGATGGGCGGACCAGGGGTCGGATACTTTAGTGAAGGCTTGTGGTCAGTGAAGGCCGTGAAGGGCCTGCCCTCTAAAAAGTATCGGAAGTGACGGACAGCCAAATGAAGGGCTAGGAGCTCCCGGTCGAAGGCACTGTAGCTCCGCTCCGGGGGTCGCAGATGAGCACCCCTCCGACAGCTGTATCAGGGCGTCCACGGTAAGGGCGGTCGGGGCATCAGCCCGCGGGTGCACCAGCATGGTGGCCTTGGCCCACACCTCCTTCGCATCATTGAATGTGGCTATGGCCTCCTCAGTCCACACGAGGTCCCGTGGCTTACCGGCGAGGCACTGGAACAAAGGCCGCATGACCCTGGCAGCTGCCGGCATGAAACGGTGATAGAAGTTCACCATGCCCACGAACTCTTGTAGCCCCTTGATGGTGTGCGGCCGAGGGAATTAGCAAATGGTCTCCACCTTAGCGGGCAGCGTGCCGTGCCCTGCGAGGTGACATGATGCCCCAGGAAGGAAATGGAGCGCAGGCCAAACTGGTACTTACCAGGGTTGATGACCAGCCCGTGATCCTGGAGCCACTGGAACAGTGTCCGCAGATGCGTGCAGTGTTCCTGGTGGGAGCGGCTAGCAACCAGGATGTTGTAAAGACGAAGTCCAGTCCCTGGCCCACCATGTCCATGAGCCGTTGGAAAGCCTGCGCGGCGTTCTTTAACCCAAACGGCATGCGCAGCCATTCAAAAAGGCCGAATGGGATGATGATGGCGGTCTTAGGCACTTCATCGGGGTGACCGGGAATCTAATGGTAGCCGCGCACCAGGTCCACCTTGGAAAAGAAGGTGCCACCCTCCAGGTGGGCCATGAAATCTTGGATAAGGGGGACCGAGTAGCGGTCCGCGGTCATAACGGCGTTCAAGCGCCGGTAATCCCCGCACGGTCTCCACCCCCCGGATGACTTAGGGACCATATGCAACGAGGATGCCCACGGTCTGTCCGAGCGCCGTACAATTCCCATGTGCTCCATTTGGCGGAACTCCTCCTTCACGATCCGCAGCTTGTTGGGCGGGAGCCAACACGCCCGTGCATGCAGTGGGGGGCCCGCGGTGGGGATGTGGTTCATCACCCTGTGCTTAAGGGTGGTTGCTCGAAAACGGGGTGTGAGGAGCTCCAGAAACTCAGCGAGCAAGGAGGTATACGGGGTGTCCCCATCAGTCACCGCAGCCAGCTGCGGGTCGGGAGGGTCTGCGGGCCGCGTGGTCGTGGGCTTGGGGAACTCCGGAGGGACGAGGCACTGGCCCCGCACGTCCACCAGTAGCGAAAAGGCCCAAAGGAAATCGGCGCCCAGCAGCGGCTGGGAAACATCCGCGATGGTGAAAGTCCATGAATACGGGCGGGAGTCAAAAATGAGGGAGAGAATCCGCGTGCCGTAAGTGTAGATGAGGCTACTGTTGACGGTAGTCAGGACGGGGCCTCGCTTACCAGCACGGGTGTCCCATTGAGTCGGGGGAAAGATGCTCACCAAGGCCCCGGAGTCCACGAGGAAGCGAAGTCCGGAACGGCAATCCCGAACGTAGCCGGTGATTCTGGCCGATCGCGATAGCCTCTACTGATGATCGCCCGGGGCATTTCCCGCAAACAAGCAGGGGCGCGGCATCGGCGGGCCTCGGCACCCCAACGTTGGTGGTAGTAGCACCCACTGGCACTTACCCCGTTCTCCGGCAGGCGGCTGCGGAGCGGCAACGGCAGCAGAGGGTTGGATGTCCCTGCGAGGCTGCTGGTGCGTGGGCACAGACACCCGGCTGATGGACTCGCCGTCCTGCCGTTTGGCGAGCCATAGTTCGTCGGCCCATTCAGCGAGCTGCAGATGATCGGTGAAGTCCGAACCCGCGAGGAGCAGGCGGATGTCGTCAGGCATCTGCTCCAGGAAGGCCTGCTAGAAGATCGAATGGAAACCTGATGGGTAGCTTTTTTACACAAAAGGTGGGGGGTGCATGGAAGGAGCTGTCGGAGGAGGTAGTTGAGGCAGGTACTATTATGAACCATGCAGACCTCTGAGATCGTCTGGGACAGGTCTGCTTTCTGTCCCCAGAGTCAGAACTAAACATGGAGAAGCAGCATTTAGTTTTTATGCACCACGTATATGGAACAAACTTTCAGTAAAATGCAGGTCCGCTCCAACTCTCAGTTCGTTTAGATCGGGGCTGAAGACTTTTTCTGCTTGATGCTGTTTTTAATTAAATTAAATAATTATTAATTTCTCCCACTGCACTGTATCTTTTATTCTTACATTTTATACTTGTCTTATTGTATTTTAGCTTGTTTTTATTTTCTATTCTTTTTAATGACTGGTTTTAATTGCTTGTGATTGCTTTTTAATGTTTTGTGTAAAGCACTTTGAATTGCCTTGTTGCCGGAATGTGCTATATAAATAAACTTGCTTGCTTGCTTGCAACATTTAAGAAACATTTAGAAAGGTACATGGATAGGACAGGTTTAGAGGGATCTGGGCCAAACGCAGGCAGGTGGGACTAGTGTAGATGAGACATGTTAGTCGGTGTGGGCAAGCTGGACTGAAGGGCCTGTTTCCACGTTGTAAGATTCTATGACTAAAAAATTAGAAATCGGTTCGGCACGGATATGTATATTATCATTAAGCCCCTGTCCCACTTAGGAAACCTAAACGGAAACCTCTGGAGACTTTGCGCCCCACCCAAGGTTTCCGTGCGGTTCCCGGAGGTTTTTGTCAGTCTCCCTACCTGCTTCCACTACCTGCAACCTCCGGCAACCACCTGCTTCCACTACCTGCTTCCACTACCTGCAACCTCCGGCAACCACCTGCAACCTCCGGGAAACGCACGGAAACCTTGGGTGGGGCGCAAAGTCTCCAGAGGTTTCCGTTCAGGTTTCCTAAGTGGGACAGGGGCATAAAAAAGCTTGACACACGAGTCAGTATCAGTCATTGTAACTCTATGAGGTAAGGATGGTTTGGAGGTGTGGTGTAATTGAATTGTCATGCTTTTTCCATTTCAAGAGTCAATATTTCATCTCGGTTTGAGTATGTAATTTAGAGATGCTCCCTTAACAACCAGAATGTTGGCAGTGTATCAATTAAATATGATCCAGAATCCCTTCACAGGGGATTGCAAGCAGGAGCTTTGTGTGCAGAGGTTAAATTGTGCAATGCTGCTGTGTATAATTTTGTTTTAAATTTTAATAAAGCAGTTCTTTCAGCTCTCCTTCTCATAGCGCTGAGGTTGAATCAGCGTCTACAGATTAGAATGGGGGAAGAAAATCAAGGGGGAGGAAGGAGAGGCGGTGGAAAATAAAATTCTTCCCGACTCTTTGTGGCAAAAGGTGGCTCTTGAAATGAATCTGAAATTGAAAACTTGTCAGTCTCTTTCCATTAATCTAACAGTGCAGTGAATTTCATTAGCCGAGGTGCTACATTAAGGCTCATTTGATCACTGTTATAACAGTGATAGTAACACAAAGACAGATGGTAGGGGCCATTGGCTTATTAGTCAGTCCTTTCAGGATCCACTTGAAAAATATCTTACAACGTGTTACTTTACTGTTCTTTGCTGTTCTCTCTGTGCAGTCACACACGCTAATAAATGTTAGATGGTCCACCTATAGTGCTTGAGACTGGAGTCAGTACAGTCATTGTGAGAATTAGACGGCACGGGCGTGCAGCGGGTAGAGCTGCTGTCTTGCAGTGCCAGAGACCCGGGTTCGATCCTGACTACGGGCGCTGTCTGTACAGATTATGTGTGTTCTCCCCGTGATCTACGTAGGGTCTTTCTCCGGATGCTCTGGTTTCCTCCCACACTCCAAAGACATGCAGGTTTGTAGGCTAATTGGCTTTTGTAAATTGTCCCTAGTGTGTAGGATAGAACTAGTGTACGGTTGATCGCTGGTCAGCCCGGGATCGGTGGACCCGTATTCGTGCTGTATGTCACAAGCTCTTTAGTTTAGTTCAGAGATACAGCGCGGAAACAGACCCTTCGGCCAACCGGGTCGGCGCCGACCAGCGTTCCCCGCACATTAATACTATCCTACACCCACTAGGGACAATTTTTACATTTACCAAGCCAATTAACCTACAAACCAGTACGTCTTTGGAGAGTGGGAGGAAACCGAAGATCTCGGAGAAAACCCACGCAGGTCACGGGGAGAACGTGTAAACTCCGTACAGGCAGCACCCGTAGTCAGGATCGAACCCGGGTCTCCAGCGCTGCATACGCTGTAAGGCAGCAACTCTACCGCTGCGCCACCGTGACCTCTCTTTGTCTTTCCACACATGCAGCCTGACCTCCTGAATATTTCTAGCATTTTCTGTTTTCATGTTTGTTGGGTTTTTAATCATTTTTGATTTTCTTTGCTGCCTTTCTACCCAAACTTTATCTCTCATCAAAAATTATAAAGAAACATTATCCAATGTTTATCTTGTAGAGGTGTAAAAGGTAATAAGAGGAATAGATAGGGTAGATGCACAGTCTTTTACCCAGAGTAGGGGAATCAAGAACCAAAGGACATAGGTTTAAAGTGAGAGGAGAAAGATTTAATGGGAACCTGAGGGGTAACTTTTCACACAGAGGATGGTTGGTATATGGAACAAACTGCTAGAGGAGGTGGACACAAAATGCTGGAGTAACTCAGTGGGTCAGACAGTGTTTCTGGAGAAAAGAAATAGGTTACCTATCCCTCTTCTCCAGAGATGCTGCCTGACCCGTTGAGTTACTCCAGCATTTTGTGTCTATCTTTGGTGTAAACCGGCATCTGCAGTCCCTTCCTACACATTTTGACAGGGGAGGTAGTTGAAGCAGGCATTACAACAACATTTAAGCCCCTGTCCCACTTAGGAAACCTGAACGGAAACCTCTGGAGACTTTTCGCCCCACCCAAGGTTTCCGTGCGGTTCCTGGAGGTTTTGTCAATCTCCCTACCTGCTTCCACTACCTGCAACCTCCGGCAACCACCTGCAACCTCCGGGAACCTCACGGAAACCTTGGGTGGGGCGCAAAGTCTCCAGAGGTTTCCGTTCAGGTTTCTTAAGTGGGACAGGGGCTACAGAATACATTTGGACAGGTACATGGATAAGAAAGATTGAGAGGGATATGGGCCAAACGCAAGCTGGTAGGACTTGGGTACATGGGGCATCTTGGTCGAAATAGGCAAGTTGTGCCGAAGGGTCAGTTTCCATGCTGTATTGGTCTATGGCTATTTTAGAGGGACATGGGCGAAACGCGGGCAGGTGGGATGTGTGGATGGAGTATCTTGGTCGGCATGTGCAAATTGGCCCAAAGGCCCTGTGTATCCACCCCCTACGACTCTAAGATTGTAAGAACTTGCTGTATGTAATTTGGCCGCTGCGTTTCCAACATTACAACGGAGACCACACTTTGAAATGTCTCATTGCCCGTAAAGGTCTTTGGAACATTTTTAAAGAGATGCCACGAAAATCCAAAACCTCTTCTTAGTTTTTAATTAAAATTTCCATTGATACAAAATGATGAGCAAAATGTTGCCCATTGCAGAAGTGAACATAAAGGGTCGGTCATGCTGTGTGAAAATAACAGTTACTCTGACCACCTCCCGGCAACTAAACAGACTCTAGATTGTATAAAAGCTGCCCATAAAGTCGATTTTATTAAAAACCAGGTACCCTGTGGTGACTTCAACAAGATAATCTAAATCTCCGATCTCACGTGACAATTTAAAATGGATAATGTTGAACTTGTGCATTTACTGACATGCTTTCAATGCCACAATAAAACCTTGTAATCATTCCCTGCTTGTCCAATACACCATAAAATGACTATAATAAATGGAAGTGTCCTAATCACTCCCGGTTACCAATAATTCTACACATTAAAATATGGGAGCGTTGCAATGGGTTTATTCCGTGTTCATCCACCATCGGTGATGTATTCGTTCCCAGTTCGAACCTCAGACGGCAGCACAGTCGGGAACTGATTCCTTCTGGCTTGTTGCTCTTAATAAAAACAGAATTAATGGATAACATATAAACCAACTTCTGTGCCACACCATGGGGAAAGGAGATTTAGTTTCTGAACTGTGCATCTTCTAACATCTCCATTTAGATTGTATTGCCGCTGCCTGAAATCCATTTTTAGATTCTGTTAAGTTTCAGAATCGAAGGCTTCCCTGCATTGAAGATGGACACAAAATGCTGGAGTAGCATCAAAATGCTGGCCAGGCAGCATCTCCGGAGAAAAGGAATAGGTGACATTTCTGGACGGAACGTCTGAGAAAGGGTCCCGACCCAAAATGTCAACTATTCCTTCTCTCCAGAGATGCTGCCTGACCCGCTGAGTTACTCCAGCATTTTGTGGCTATCTTCGGTGTAAACCACCATCTGCAGTTCCTTCCTACACAAGTTTCCTTGCATTGACTGAGGGAATATATTTATTCAACTCATTCTGAAGTGATCATTAATTTGTGGCGAGGCTTAAATGAAATAAGTGCACTGCTTGTTGGTGAAGCAGTCCTCAACTAAATAAAATTCTAAAGCAAAATGTAAATGCAAGAGAAGAATTCTGAGCATCTCCCTATCCAATGACTATCAGGCTGTTGAACACCACGACTCCAACTAAACTCCGGATTACGAACAAAAAGGTTCTGCCTGTCAACCCAATCGATATCTCAGTGTCTCGTGTAACTTTACACAAGTCCACCGCTGATTTTCCGGCAACCAGTTGTCTGGCACCTCCTTTAATCCAGACAGAATTGTGAGAGCGCACTTGAACCCTCACTTGAGCGCACTTGGAAGTCCCCCCGAAAATGTGGCGCCTAGGCCGGGTGGCGCGGCCACTCTTGACCTCATTGGGATTTCCGAGCCAGATCGGCTGGGTCGAATTTGCCCCCTGCGGCCAGGGCTCTGGAACTCTGGCCCGGCCAGAGTCGGCCGATCCATTCCCATAGCCGACATACATAAAACAAATGAATGAAAGATATGCAAAAGGCAATGATAATCAAGGAAAGGTGGAGCCCACAATGGTCCATTGTTGGCTGTGGGCTAGTGAAAGTGAAACTCAACAGGACAACAGTGAAACTAGTACGATGACTAGGGTGGGGGAGCGACGGAGAGGGAGGGGATGCAAAAGTTGCCTGAAGTTAGAGAAATCAAGATTCATACCGCTGGGTTGTAAGCTGCCCAAGCGAAATATGAAGTGCTGTTTCACCAATTTGCGTGTGGCCTCTCTCTGACAACGGAGGAGGTCCAGGATAGAAAGGTCAGTGTGGGAATGGGGAGGAGAGTTAAGGGCCTGTCCCACTTTCACAACCTAATTCACTCGTGGACATTTTTCATCATGTTGAAAAAACGCCCCAACCTACTTGATACCACGAGTACCTACGACTAGCATCATGACCTACCTACGACCTCGTGACGGACCATGCTGCGAGTATGAGTCAAGGGAAAACTTGGCAGAGGTCGTGAATTAGGTCGTGAAAGTGGGACAGGCCCTTTAAGTGTTTGGCAACCGGGAGATCATGTAGGCCAAGGCGGACTGGGCAGAGGTGTTCAGCAAAACATTTGTGAGTCAGCAGGGGTCAGGTAAAGTGGCCATCAGTTCAGCAGCCACTGTCCAGAATGTCTAACATGAATGGAAATATTTCTTAGTTTACAAAGTGCTGAACATACAGAACTGTGCCGCGTACTGGGGGATAACATTTTAGGCACATGCAATCTTTAACAAGACAGACTTTATTCATTTCTTTTCTGCTGTTTTACAACAGGAAACAGACATGAATACTGGGCAAAATTCCAGTGCAACGCTTAGCTTTCCCTTCTGATTGATTTGTCCTTTCCCACCCGCACCACCCCCTCCCCAGGCACTTTCCCTTGCAACCGCAGGAGATGCTACACTTGTCGCTTTACCTCCCCCCTTCGACTCCATTCAAGGACCCAAGCAGTCGTTCCAGGTGCGACAGAGGTTCACCTGCACCTCCTCCAACCTCATCTATTGCATCCGCTGCTCTAGATGTCAGCTGATCTACATCGGTGAGACCAAGCGTCGGCTTGGCGCTCGTTTCGCCGAACACCTCCGCTCGGTCCGCATTAACCAACCTGATCTCCCGGTGGCTCAGCAACTCTCCCTTCCATTTCAAATCCGACCTTTCTGTCCTAGGCCTCCTCCATGGCCAGAGTGAGCACCACCGGAAATTGGAGGAGCAGCACCTCATATTCCACTTGGGCAGTCTGCACCCCAGCGGCTTGAACATTGACCTCCAATTTTGGGTAGCCCTTGCTGTCTCCTTCCCTTCTCAGCTGTCCCTCAGCCCTCGGGCTCCTCCTCTTCCTTTCTTCTTCCCGCCCCCCGCCCCCCCCACGCTATCAGTCTGAAGAAGGGTTTCGGCCCGAAACGTTGCCTATTTCCTTCGCTGCCTAGATGCTGTTGCACCTGCTGAGTTTCTCCAGCACTTTTGTCTACCTTAGCTTTAACATGGGGCTTTTTGATCTATTTCCAGTCCCCACTGGAGTTGCCTACCTCTTTGCATTCATGACCATCTTTTCGTATTACTTTTAAGCTCACGGTAATCCTGGTCCCATTCCACCTTGATTACAGAGAGAGTTTTGTGGATCATTTCTGTGCCCTTACTGAAACCTGTAAGGGAAATACATTTTTTAGATGCGAGGAAAGTGGCGCAGCGGTAGAGTTGCTGCCTCACAGCGCCGGAGTTCCGGGTTCGATCCTGACTACGGGTGCTTATCTTTACAAAGTTTAGATGTTTCCCCCCGTGACCTGCGTGGGTTTTCTCCAGGATCTTCGGCTCCTGGAGAAAGACCGCCAAAGACGTGCAGGTTTGAGGGTTAATTGGCTTGGCATATTTGTAAATTGTCCCTAGTGGGTGCAGGATAGTGTTAATGTGCGAGGATCGCTGGTCGGCACGGACTCGGTGGGCCGAAGGGCCTGTTTCTGCGCTGTATCTCTAAACTAAACTAAACTAAACAAAACTAAACATTGAACAAGCAAAAGGGACACAACTGTGTTGAAGATCCAAATGGCTTGTGGTAAATAGGTCACAGCTTAAATGCTTATAATGTCCAAGTGTCACCTCATCCTACACACATTATCCTACACACACAAGGGACAATTTACATTTTTTAGCGAAGCCAATGAACCTACAAACCTGTACGTCTTTAGAGTGTGGGAGGAAACGGGAGCACCCAGAGAAAACCCACGCAGGTCACGGAGAGAACGTACAAACTCCGTACAGACAACACCCTTCACTCTCTACAGTACCAACCCCACTTTTGTGTCATCTGCAAACTTGCTAAACATAACTTTGTATGTTCTCATCCAAATCATTGACACAGATGACAAACAGTAATGCACTCAGCACCGAACCCTGAGGCACACGACTAGTCACAGGACTCCAGTCCGAGAAGCAAACCTTCCACCATCACCCTCTGCTTATTTCCATGAAGCCAATTTTCTACCCATTCATCTAACTCTCCTTGGATCCCATGTGGTCCCAGAATTGAGAGCTCAGTCACACTGGAGGTCCAATACTAGTGGTCCTGACCGTCCGCTCGGAAAGTGGACTTCTCTCTGAGCCCCGCACAGATGCACTTGTTTCATTACCTCCCTCATTCAGTCCCAATGGTTCTGAAATTAGACTGATTTTAACAACCAATATATCTGCTTCATGCGTGAAACAGCTTGCCGAGCCTGCCAGCATCTGTACACTCGCTTTCTTTCAAACTGCCTACATTGGGTATCCTCTGCTCAAAATGTCCTGTTGCAAAAACCACTCTGCAGCCATGTGAAACAGTCCTTGAAGAACCAACAGATAATAGTGAACAATTATCTTCCATTAATCTCCACTACAAATGTCACCCTCTTCCTTCACTATTAGCATTCCTTCCTCTGGCTTCACAATTCCCAACTCGTCAACCCTTTTGTCTTTTATATCCCTTCATTACCACCTCTTCCACAGCCAACAATGGACCATTATGAGCTCCACCCTTTCCTTGGTCATCGGTGCCGACTCTGATTTGTTCTGAACCTTTGTGTGGCGATCGTGGGGCCGAAGGGCCTGTTTCCGTGCTGCATCTCTAAACTAAACCTCTAGTTTCCCTCTCCCCTTGACTCTCAGTCTGAAGAAGGGACACAGCCCCAAACATCACCTATTCCTTTTCTCCAGAGATGGTGCCTGACCTGCTGACTTCACGTTCACAAGTTATAGGAGTAGAATTAGGCCATTCGGCCCATCGAGTCTACTCCGCCATTCAATCATGGCTGATCTCTGCCACCTAATCGCATTTTCCTTCCTTCTCCCCATAACCCTTGACACCCGTTCTAATCAAGAACTTGTCTATCTCTGCCTTAAAAATATCCACTGACTTGGCCTCCACAGCCCTCTGTGGCAATGAGTTCCACAGATTAATTACCTAATGACTAAAGAAGTTCCTCCTCATCTCCTTTTTAAAAGAGCGCCCTTTAATTCTGAGGCTGTGGCCTCTGGTCCTGGACTCTCCCACCAGTGGAAACATCTTTCCACATCCACTCTGTCTGTGCCTTTCATTATTCTTTTGGTTTCAATGAGGTCCTCCCTCAACCTTCTAAACTCCAGCGAGTAGAGGCCCAGTGCTGTTAAATGCTCATCATATGCTAACCCACTCATTCCTGGGATCATTCTTCTAAACCTCCTCTGGACCCTCTCCAGAGCCAGCATATCCTTCCTCAGACATGGGGTACTCAAATTGTGGTCTGACCAGCGCCTTATAGAGCCTCAGCATTACATCTCTGTTTTTGTATTCTTGATATAAATGCTAGCATTGAATTTACTTTCTTTAAACCAGCATTGTAGTTCCTTCCTACACAGTTTGTCTCACACCTGTTTTAATCCCCGTCCTGTATTCCGACTATCTGGCTATCAAAACCCTCCTCGCCCGTGTCCACGTATTACCTGCCACGCTTTGCCCTGCCCTTCCTCTCTCCCCTAGCCTTCTTCCCCCAACCCCTCGCCACTACAACCAGCGTGAAGAAGGGTTCCGACCTGAAACGTTACCTCTCCATGTTCTCCAGTGATGCTGCCTGACCCATTGGGTTACTCCAGCACTTTGTGTCCTTTTCTGTAAACCATTCATCCATGACTGATGATCCTCATCCAGATATCAACACCATCCACAACTTTGGAAGAACATTTAATGCATTCATTGCACATTCCCTTCCTGATACATTGCAACTGTCATCCCATTTCAAATTGACAGGATAATATCTGTCTGTAGACAACATTCAAAGAAAATTGAGCATCAAATCATCTCTCTCTCTCTCTCTCTCTCTCTCTCTCTCTCTCTCTCTCTCTCTCTCTCTCTCTCTCTCTCTCTCTCTCTCTCTCTCTCCCTCTCCCTCTCCCTCTCTCCCTATCGCACATTCCATCTCTCCTTTCTCTCGCTCTATCCCACACTCACTTTCACTCACTCTCTCACCATCTCCTTCACTTTCCCTCTCTCTCTCTCACCGACTTGTCTTCACTCACTCTTAACTCCCTCACTCACTCCCTCAGTCTCTCTCCCTCTCACTCTCTCTCTCTGTCACTCTTTCACTCACTCACACTCTCTATCTGTCCCTCTGTCTCATTTTCTCGGTCCCAGTCTCTCTCTTTAGCTTAGTTCAGTTTAGAGAGACGGCACAGAAACAGACCCTTCGGCCCACCCCGTACACTAACACTACCCTACACACACTAGGGACACTTTACAATTCTTACCAAAGCTAATTAGCCTACAGACCTGTACATCTTTGGAGTGTCAGAGGAAACGAGAGCTCCTAGAGAAAACCCACGTGGTCACAGGGAGAACTTACAAACTCCATACAGACAGCACCCACAGTCAGGATTGAACAGAGGTCACTGGCGCTGTAAGTCAGCAACTCTACTTCTGCGCCACCCATGGTGGCATCTTGCACCAAACGTTATTCCTTTTATCCTGTATCTGTACACTGTGGACAGCTTGAATGTAATCCTGCATTGTCTTTACGGCTGAGTGGATAGCACACAACAAAAAGCTTTTCACTGTACTTCGTTACACCTGACAATAAGCTAAACTAAATATACACTGATGCAATGATATAATGAATTTACTGCTTCGAACCAGTAATGAATCAGCATTTGATTATCTTTGAATATTCCAATGTTCTATAGATTCAGGATCAGTTCCTGTGGATTGGAGGGTAGCGAAAGTTATCCCACTTTTTAAGAAAGGCGGGAGAGAGAAAGCAGGGAATTATAGACCTGTTAGCCTGATATCGGTGGTAGGGAAGATGCTGGAGTCAATTATCTATATAATTAAAAATCTCTTCTTGACCACTTCCTGTCTGTGCTGTATATAGATTTAAAAAAAAACACTATCATATATCACTATGATTTTTGGCCATCTTACTCACACTCCTCTTCTGCTGAACAGGCCCCGAGGATTTTTCCCATCAATGAAAAATACAAAAGTTATGAGTGTTTAAAAAACCTTGAGATCCTCTCACCTGTCAATCACAGCAATTAAAGTAACGCCCCTTTTGGGGGGGGGGGGAGGGGGGGGTCATGACTAGAAAACCTTGGATGCCTGAACATGACCCAGTCACTCTGCAAGATCACGAGAGAGAGGCCACGACTCTCATTCTAGGCTGTGAATCAACTGAACAGTGAGTCTGCAACGTACTTGCAATAAATGATTTGTTAGCCCTTAATGAAAATGAAATGAGTTGTTTGGCCTGCCCTGTACTTGAAACTGCAATGGCAATGGAAGTGAAGTGAAAATGCAATCAGCTGTTTGGCTTGGCCTGCCCTGTGCTTTAAACTGCAATGTCAATAGAAGTTAAATGAAAATGCAATGAGCTGTTCGGCCTGGCCTGCCCTGTGCTTGAAAACGCAATGACAATGGAAATGAAATTAAAATGCAATGAGCTGTTCAGCCTGCCCTGTGCTTGAAATTGCAATGGAATTAGAAATTAAATGAAAATGCAATGAGCTGTTCGGCCTACCCTGTGTTTGAAATGAAAAGGAAATGAAATGAGTTGTTTGGCCTGCCTAAAACCAATAATTTCGGCCCGCAAGGCCTCTATTGCCGAGAAACCAGTACCTTTTGCCCAAAATGCCCGTAATAGCCCAGGAGCATTTTGGCCCAAAAGGCCCGTGCCAGGCCAGGAAAAATTCCAGTAAAAGCGCCTTTCACTGAGATTTCACTCTGATTTGATTTTAAAAGAGCCCCTTCAGCCCATCAGGCCTGTACTATCCCAGGAAGAGTCCCTTCGGCCCATCAGTAAGTATTCCCCTGCAAGTATTAAACCTCACCCCAGTATTTTACTCCCTCCCTTCAGGCAGACTTTCCTTCATTGTGGTGATCTGCAGAAAAAGATGAAAAATGTCAAAAATTGATTCTCTACCCTCTCCCCCTTCTCTCTCACAGCGTCTCTCACATGTTTTGGGCAGAATTTCTGGCAGTTACTGAGCTGCCAGCCCACCGGGCCGGAGAGACTGAGTTGCCAGCCCACCAGGCCTGAGTGACTGAGCTGCCAGCCCACCAGGCCTGAGTGACTGAGCTGCCAGCCCAAGAATCCATTTGCCCCACAATGTCCTTAATAGCCCTCTGGAAACCAGTCTCTTCGGTCCGCAACACCCATACTAGTGCTCCAGAAAGCCCCCCCCCACTGGCCAGCAATATTGGAATTGGTGGAGAGGTGGAATATTGCGTTGTGGGACCAGCCCTCCTGTGTGAACTTAGTCTAGTATGACAATAAAAACACTCTTGACTATACACACACACAGATATATATAAATACAAAGGGAAACCAAGAAGGGAAATTGTCAAAAACTATTTATTTCTCTTTATAAAACGATAATGAGAGTCCTAGAGGATTGTCAGAGCATTTGAGTTCTGCCAATGTACTCGCTCATTACCGCAAAGCCTAAAGGTTGCAGGGTAATGAGAGCAGATCGTGAGGGAGCGGCAGTAACAGGTCCCTCTGACAGCTGCCGGGTGGATTGTGCCACTGCCCCGAGCAGTGCTTTTGGAACTTAGAGATCAAACGGCGAGGGCAATTGCTGCTCGGAACATCGGCTGCTGTTTAGATGCCTTTCCTAATGAGTCGGATTTGTGTTATCAGGAACTGAAGGCTTACATCAAGAGAAGAGGCTGCTTTGCAGCCTTGTCAACCGTTAATAAGTACTTTTTATATCCTCCATCCAAGCAGTTGGCAGCCGCGAGTCCTGACCTCCGTCGTATCCGTAGAAAATATTAATCGTAGAATGGAGCTCAAACTAATGGTTTCTTAAGTGAGATGAAAGAGATTCGATTCAGGTGTCGGGAAGGATTCATTTTAACAAGGGGTTCATCCTGTCAGATGTTTACTTCAGACCCACAGCACACAAAAAATGCTTACACTACAAAATCAGCTTTGTGAATCATTGACAACGGCTCCTTGAGGATGTGTTTGTGGGCTATTTAAACAGGAGTATTTTATTGAGGAAAAAAAAACACAGTCCACAGTCATTTTTCGACATCATAAAACCGCTTGGCGCCTCTGTAGAAACAAGCATTCACACACAATCTTGAATTATTTAACACGGCATTCATCAAACCATTTCCCCGGTCTCTCTCAGCGACTATCGATGGAAACAAACTCTCGCTGAACTACTCTTGTGCATGTGCTGGTGTTTAGTTTGGTTTACTTTACCGACACAGAGTGGAAACAAGCCCTTCAGCCCACCGAGTCCGCGCCGACCACCGATCACCCCGTTACACTAATACCATCCTACACACACTAGGGACAATGTACAATTTACAGAAACCAATTAACCTGTAAACGTCTTTTGGAGTGTGAGGGGAAACGGAGCACCCGGGGAAAACCCACACGGCCACGGGGAGAATGTGCAAACTCCACACAGACAGGATCAATCCCGGGTCTCTGGCGCTGTGAGGCAGCAGCAACTCTACCGCTGTGCCGTTGCTGGCGTTGGCCACTTTTGGGATGCAGTTGGTTGATTGATTGAAAGAAACAGCTCGGAAACAGGCCCTTTGGCCCACCGAGCCCAGGCCGACTATCGATCACCCGTTCACACTGGATCTATGTCTTCCCACTTTTGCATCCAATCCCTACACACACTGGGAAATAATTTACAGGGGGCCAATTAACTGCAGACCCGCACATCTCTGAGATGTGGGGGGGGAAACCAGAGACCTGGGTTTGATCCTGACCTCGGGCGTTGTCTGCATGGAACTTGCACAGTCTCCCAGTGTGGATGAGAAAGAGGGATAACAGAACTATTGTGAATGGGCGATCGATGGTTGGTGCGTACCTAAGGCCTCTCTCCATGAGGTATCTTTCAATCAATCAATTAATTTCATTTGGTTTAATTAATTTCATTTGTTTAGAGATACAGCGTTGAAACAGGCCATTCGGCCCACCGAGTCCACGCTGACCAGCGAACCCCATACACTAGCACTATCCTACACATTAGGGACGATTTACAATTTTTACCAAAGCCAAATTAACCTACGGACCTGCACGTCTTTGTAGTGTGGGAGGAAACTGGAGCACCCGGAGAAAACCCACGCGGTCACGGGGAGAACGTACAAACTCTGTACTGATGGCACCTGTTGTCAGGATCGTACACGGGTCTCTGACACGATGAGGCAGCAACTCTATCGCAGTGCCACCGTGCAATCAGTGTCCTTTCATCAGAAGCCTTGTGCTGGCGTCAACATTTCCATTCCCTTCATCATGTTTTCACACCTTGCACTTCCTTATCTATGTATCCCCCTATCCCCTGACATCAGTCTGAAGAAGGGACTCAACCCAAAACGTCACCCATTCCTTCTCTCCAGAGATGCTGCCTGTCCCGCTGAGTTACTCCAGCATTTTGTGTCTATCTTCGGTTTAAACCAGCAACCAGCGATTCCTTCCTACACATCAACATTGATCACACGACCAAAAAGTAGGCTTTCATTCAAAGTGCACATAATGCTTTGCCTTATTCACCAACTCACCAATAAAATGTTTATACTGCAGATGGCAATCCACTAATAGTAAAGCATTTTAGATTTCACAAAGTCCTGTTGATGCACCATATAAATGTTGATGGAATTCATCTTTCTCGTTGTTGTACAGTTCACCCACCCGCCCAACCTCCCAGAGAGGAAGCTGTGCATAAATAATCCATGTGCCCCAAAGTCATGTCATCTTAAATCGTGCAAATCTAAATAAATTTAAATATCACAATCACAAATCAAATGAAACTGCAAATTCAAATGATTTTCTTCTTATTCATTAAATTGCTGGAATACTCAAGTCGGTGGCATTGGAACTGTCACATATCACTTTGTTGTCGACGTATAAGCTGGTTTTCAGAGTTGAACTGCTCGTATTCATCCTCTGTATAATAAAAGCTCAAGGCACCAGGCAGGTTGAGAGGATAATAAAAATCCTGACATGGCAGATAATTCCCTTGCTCTAATTCCATTGTCCCCTGTGCCTTTATGCCTCGTGTGAGATAACGTTGCTGATACTGAAAGGTGCAGCGTCACATTGTATGGCAAAAGACAGGCCCAAAAAGCTGGAGTAAACACAGCGGGTCAGACATCACCGCTGGAGAAAAGGAACAGCGTCGAGACCCTTCTTCAGACGGAGCCGCTGAGTTACTCCAGCACTTTGTGACTATCTAAGATGCTTTGTGTCTCGACCCGAAACGTCACCTATTCCTTTCCTCGGGAGATGCTGCCTGTCCTGCTGAGTTACTCCAGCTTTTCCCCTGTCTATCTTCGGTTTAAACCAGCATCTGCAGTCCCTTCCAACACATTATAAGGCTCCTTTGAGCTGTCGGTATAATCCTCAAACCCACCTCCCCACCACCGTCTTTCAGTTATTGTCATGAAAATTCAAGGTCAGCTCCTTATGTTCGGTGCTTTGCGAACGTTGCCCTGGGATTCATCCTCCCGGGAACACGGAATGTTTGCACGGAATCGCCAACTCGTTTTGCACATGTCCCTGCGATGTTGAGGAGTTACTTAAATCCTTACTGCTTGTCAGAGATATCCCCGGCACACATTTTTTTGGCAGCTTTTTACATTCCCCTCAAACTCCACGACCTGACACGAACACAATCAAATAAGTCCCCGGGTTTAAAGCGATAACCTTTTCATATCTTCAAAGCACACGTGCAAATGAATGGCACGGGTTGTAGATCCCTCTTGAAGCCACCGGCTACAGTTCCAGGGCCACCGCTTGCTCATGCAATTAGCCATTCTTTGTCATTCATTAGCCGAACTCATAGGATAATGAAAGGCATAGATGGAGTGGATGTGGAGAGGGTGTTTCCACCAGTGGGAGAGTCTAGGACCAGAGGACATAGCCTCAGAATTAAAGGGCGCTCTTTTACAAAGGAGGTGAGGAGGAACTTCTTTGGTCAGAGGGTAGTCAATCTGTGGAACTCATTGCCACTGAGGGCTGTGGAGGCCATCGTTGGATATTTTTAAGGCAGAGAAAAAACAAATTCTTGATTAGAACGGGTGTCCAGGGTTATGGGGACAAGGCAGGAAAATAGGATTAGGAGGCAGAGATCAGCCATGATTGAATGGTGGAGTAGACTCGATGGGCCGAATGGCCTAATTGTACTCCTATAACGTGAACTTGTGGAGATGTTCGGACCACAAAGTGCACCACTCTGTAGAAACAAGGAACTGCAGGTGCTGCTTTACGAAAGAGTGGACAGAAGGGGCTGTTTCTATGCTGTATCTGTAAAGCCAAAAGTAAAGTCTAAAGGAGATAGTTGAGGCAGGTACTACAACAGCATTTAAAAGACACTTGGCCAGGTACACAGATATAAAAGGTTTAGAGGGATATGGACCAAATGCGGGAAAATGGGACTAGCTTAGATGGGGCATCTTGGTTGGCATGGGCAAGTTGGGCTGAAGGGCCTGTTTTTGTGATGTGTGCCCCCTTGCTTTTATTACCCTAATCAAACTCAGTATATCAACATCCTTTCAACAACTAGAGAGCGATCCTGAGCTACTATCTACCTCATTGAAGACCCTCGGACTGACTGTCTTTGATCGGACTTTACTGGACTTTATCTTGCACTAAACATTATCATGTTATTCCCTTATCATGTATCTGTACACTGTAAATGGCTCGATTGTAATCCGGTATAGTCTTTCCGCTGATCGGTTAGCATGGAACAATAGCTTTTCACTGTACCTCGGTACACGTGACCATACACTTCATGCAAATAAAACTAAACTCAAACTCTGACTATATGTGGGGAGAGGTACAAGTCCAAAGCTGTAGAGAGAATCGCTGAATGGATGGAAAGAGCAAAGGCGAAGTGTGTGATCGGCTGGAGACCAGGAGAAACTAAAGGCCCTGTCCCACTTACGTGTCCTTGGCACGCAAATTACGCGACCTCGACATCGCTTTGAGGCGCATGAGCATCATGTGGCCACACGGGGCCGGTCCCACTGAGAAGCGCGGAGGGGTATGGAGTTGCGAGCGGTATCGCGCGGCTCTCCAAAAATTTGTAGCGAATGAAATCTTCGCGCACCACCGGCCTGTCGCGTAACTGACGGCCAAAGTGGGACAGGCCCAAGACCCTGGCGCGACACAATGTCTCACCCCCAACAGTAGCAGAAGCAGGCAAACGATCGCTGAACTCGGCTTGGGGTTCACGGCCGTTGCGGTCCGGATCCGCCCCCACTTCTACTCCCAGAGCAGGGCCAAGAAAATTGAAGATAGACACAAAATGCAAGAGTAACTCAGCGGGATCGGCAGCATCTCTGGAGAGAAGGAATGGATGACGTTTCGGGTCAAGACCCTTCTTTCAGACTGAAGTAGGGTCTCGACCAGAAACATCACCCATTGCTTCTCTCCAGAGATGCTGCCGGTCCCGCTGACTTACTCCTGCATTTTGTGTTCATCTTCAAATTACGTCACGCGCTCCAGACGGCTGTGCGGACGCATGAAGGCACGGACGCATGAACTCAACGCGACCATGAGTTCGCGTAATTAACGTGCCAAGGACACGTAAGTGGGACAGGGGATTAGTGACTGCGGTGGAACTGGGTGGAAAAGCCACATTAAATCAAGAAGAATGAATGAATGATTAAGTTTATTGGCCAAGTATTCACATACAAGGAATTTGCCTTGGTGCTCCACCCACAAGTGATAACATGACATACAGTGACAGTTAGGAATGACACATAAAACATTAAACATTAATAATAAAACATTATCGATTAAACATGTGAATTAACTAAAATACCAGAACGAAAGGAGTACAGATTTTTGCTTATTGAGTAGAGCTACTGTTCGTGGAGAAAAAGCTGTTTTTATGTCTGGCTGTGGCAGCTTTGACAGTCCGGAGTCACTTTCAGAGGGAAGTGATTCAAAGAGTTTGTGGCCAGGTTGAGAGGGGTTAGAGATGATCTTACCCGTTCACTTCTGTGTAGTATGTGCTGGCTTTGTATTAAACATTAGTGCTACAGTAGATGCACCCAGATGACAATCAAACTGTCCCACCACCTTGTGCTTTGCCTAAGATTACAACATTTAGTTTAGTTTAGAGACACAGCGTGGAATCAGGCCCTTCGGTCCGCCCCGTCCAGCAATTCACACTGTCCGACACACGCCAGGGAGAATTTACAATTTTACCAAAGCCACTTAACCTACAAACCTGTTTGTCTTTGGAGTGTTTGAGGAAACTGGAGCACCCAGAGAAATCACATGCGGTCACGGAAAGAGCATACAAACAGGCAGACAGCAACCGTAGTCAGGATCGAACCCGGGTCTTTGGCATTACACTCTCTTGAGTCAACATAAAACTTTGCAGAACAAGGCCGTATGACTCTGATACATTACAATGTCAGCCATTGCACTTAGATCAGTGCGGGTCACCTTCAATAAAGCTCGGTTTGTTGGAAGTAGCATTTTGTTAACTGCCTTATTGAACAGCAATACAGAGAGTAAACTATAGGCGCTGCAGTCTGTTTGACAAAGATGTGAACAGGAGGAAGCAACTGAAATCTGAAACTGCCAGCGGAGTAAAGAGAAAAGGGAAAAGAGATGGAATAATAAAAGTTACACGGTGTGCTGGAGTAACTCAGCGGTTCAGGCAGCATCTCTGGAGAACATGGCTAGGTGACTGAAGAAGGGTCCTGACCCGGAAGGTCACCTACCCATGTTCTCCAGAGATGCCGCCTGACCTGCTGAGTAGCTCCAGCACTTTGTGCTTTTTTTTTGTAAATCAGCATCTGCAGCTTCTTGTTACCACAGATTAACAGAAATGTGAGTTGTGATCCTGGCCTGGTTGATGGCTGAACTTGGATTGAGTCTGGAACATTGTATTGTGAATCGTGGCTTAATGAGATGCTGTTCCTCAGGGCTTAAGAGAGTCAAGCGACAAGTGTTTAATTGTCACATGTTCATAAGTTCTAAGAGCAGAATTAGGCCATTCGGCCCATCAAGTCTACTCCGCCATTCAATCATGGCTGATCTATCTTTCCCTCTCAACCCCATTCTCCTGCCTACTCCCCATAACCCCTGACACCCTTACTAATCAAGAATCTGTCAACCTCAGCCTTAAAAATATCCATTGACTTGGCCTCCACAGCCATCTGTGGCAATTAATTCCACAGATTCACCACCCTCTGACTAAAGAGATTCCTCCTCATCTCTTTTCAAAAGCTACGTCCTTTTATTCTGATGCTGTGCTCTCTCATCCTAGACTCTATCACTAATGGTAAAAATCCTCATTCACTATTTGGTAAGTTTCAATGAGGTCCCACCTTATCCTTCTAAACTTGTACTGACAATGAAAGAATGTCATTCCTACTTGCAGCAGCACAATAGGCCCATAAACACAATACTCATAGATAACATAAAGTAAACAAATAGAATTAATAATGCCAACACTCGTGCAAAAAATACCCAATTCTTTAGTGTAACCAAAGGAAGTCCTTTGTTCAGTTTAGTTGGTGTTTGTAGTGTTCAAGTTGTTGGGAAGAAGCTGTTGCGATGGCAGGAGTGAAATGAGAGTGTGGCCAGGGTGTCCATGGTCTTTGAAGTATGTCTGAAGAAGGGTCCGGATCCGAAACATCATCACCCATCCTTTTTCTCCAGAGATGCTGCCTGACCCACTGAGTTACCCCAGCACTTTGTGCTTATCTTTGGTAGAAACCCGCTTATTTGTTTCTACATATAAATCAAACTAAACTAAACTAAACTAATCTAAACTAAACTAAACTAACTTAACTACCATTCAGACTTCATTAGCCCCAGGCACTGACAGACACCCTTCCTATTCCAGCCTCTGTAAACCTGGGGCCATTCTAAGGACAGCATCCTGATTTATGAGACCATAAAGGGCCTGTGCCACGAGCATGCAACTCCATGTGGCAAGCGCGACCTAATGTGGTCGCTTGAGCCGTACGGCCTCGTGGGGCCGGTCCCACTTCGATCGCCGGAGCCGTATGGAGTTGTGCGGAGCTGGTCCCGACATCACGTGGGGCTCCGAAAGACTGACCGTGTTCGAAAATTCCGCGCGGCAACGGCCTGCCGGCACGCAGCCGCCTCGACGCCGTACGCACTGCATCGACGGGCGTGCGCAGCGTCTCGACGCAGTACGCAGCGTCTTGATGGCGTACGTCAAGCGCGAACTTCTCGCGGACTTCGCTCGAACTCCGCGCGGCCCCCGCTTCCAGTTTGGTCGCGCTTGCCGCATGCAAGTCGCATGCTCATGGGACAGGCCCTTTAGGCACTGGATTCAATCATGGCTGATCTATTTTCCCTCCAAACCACATGCTCCTGCCTTCTCCTCATAACCCTTGACACCGGAACTAATCAAGAACCGCTCAATCTCCGCTTTAATAATGTGTAGGAAGGAACTGCAGATGCTGGTTTAAACATCACCCGTTCCATCTCTCCAGAGATGCTGCCTGTCCCGCTGAGTTACTCCAGCATTTTGTGTCTATCTTCCGCTTTAATAATACCCAATGAGTAATACCTGATTCTCGACCCTGTCACTACTCAGCCCTACTGATCACTAATCTTCACTGATTTCTAAATGAACAAAATCTCAACTTTAAGACTCTCATCCTTACCGCAACCCCCAACCCGACCTCACCTTCCTGATAGACACAAAGTGCTGGAGTAACTCAGTGGATCAGGCAGCATCTCTGGAGAAAAAGGATGAGTGACGTTTCGGGTCAGAACCCTTCCACTCATCTTCCTGGTAGTTTAGACAAAAATGCTGGAGAAACTCTGCGGGTGAGGCAGCATCTGAGGAGCAAAGGAATAGGCGTCTTTTCGGGTCGAGACCCTTCTTCAGACTGATGTGGGGGGGAGGGCAGGAAAAAGAAATGAAGAGGCGGAGACAGTAGGCTGTGGGAGAGCTGGGAAGGGGAGGGGAAGGAGGGAGAAAGCAAGGACTACCTGAAATTGGAGAAATCAATTTTCATACCGCTCGGGTGTATTTAGTTTTGTTTAGTTTTGTTTAGTTTCGGAGATACATTGCGTCAACCGAGCATTTGGCCCACCGAGTCCACGCTGACCAGTGCTCACTCTTGCACTAATTCTATTCTAAACACTTAAGGACAATTTACAGAAACCAATTTACCTAAAAATCTGCGCGTCTTTGGAATGTGGGGGTAAACCGGAGCATCCGGAAAAAACCCATGTGGTCACAAGGAGAACGTACAAACTCCGTACAGACAGCACCTGAGGTCAAGATCGAACCCGGGTCTCTGGCGCTGAATGGCAGCTCCTCTATCGTTGTGGCACTTATCTCCTCCAGCTCTGCAGGCCAAGGGATTTCTCTGCGTGCGTCTGATCTGACGATCCCTCAATATAACCACTCCTCTACTGATGGTTGTACTGCATCTGCTGAGACCTAAGTGCTAGGATTTGCTCACCAGATCCAGTAACCTCTCTTTCTCCCTTAAGTAGTTGCTTAAATCCTGCCTCTTTTGACAAGTTTCTGGTTATATAACTAATATCCCCGTAAATAGCCCGACACAATTTTTATTTGATAATGCTCTTGCGAATTGCCTTGAGATGCGTTGTTACATTAAAGATGCCATGGAGACGCTAGTTATTATGGTTGACAATGCTATCACAGAGAAAGCTGCACCGTTCAATGAAATGTAATGATTTTAAGTATGATGTGTGTGTTTGTGTTAAAGAACCAGGAGCCATTCTTGAAGGTAGGTCATGAAGTGTTTTGGGGAGCTGTCTGACAAAGTAGAAATATATCCTGCTCATAAACTGAATCTGGCTAATTATTAGCTTCTCAGACTCAACTATCAGCAAAGTATCATCAACTGTTAAATCAAGCAACATTTCGGCACGGTGGCGCAGCGGTAGAGTTGCTGCCTCACAGCGCCAGAGACCCGGGTTCGATCCTGACTACGGGTGCTGTCCTTACGGAGTTTGTTCGTTCTCCCCCGTGACCTGCGTCGATTTTCTCCGGGTGCTCCGGTTTCCTCCCACATTCCAAAGACGTTCAGGATTGTAGCTTAATTGGCTTCTGTAAATTCTCCCAAATGAGTAGGAGAGAGCTAGTGTAAAGGGCCTGTCCCACTGTGCGAGCTAATTCAAATGTTCTCCCCGAGTTTCCCCTGATTCGAACTCGGAGATTTACGGTAATAGCCGCTCGTAGGTACTCGGAGCTCTCGTGGACATTTTTCAACATGTTGAAAAATCTTCACGAGTCTTCACGAGCTTACCGCGTTTCCTGAGTACCCGCCGTTAGCGTTACGAGCCGCTGAGAGGCATCCCCGAGCTCCAACGTACCTGCTACGTACATTCTACGTGCTTACCACGAGTTTGATTTCTTTTTAAACTCGGGAGAGCTCTTGAATTACCTCGTTCAGTGGGACAGGCCCTTAATGGTGATTGCTGGTCGGCATGGACTGTCTCCACACTGTATCTCTGAACTAACTAAACTACTCAGTATTGGCCCTTCTAGAGTCTACTAGGCTCCAAATATAATGACACTTGATAAGTAGCAAAGAGACACAAACTGTTTCAGTAATTGTGAGTCAAGCAGCATCTCTGGAGGACATGATTAGGTGATGTTTCAAGTTGGTATCCTTCTTTAGATTTGAATTACTGGACAGTATCTAGGTTTAGATTTAGGTTTCGGTTTGTTATTGTCACATGCACCAAGGTACACAGTGAAAAGCTTTGCTATCCAATCAGTCCAGACAATACTATACATAAATACAATCAAGTCAAACTCAAGTACAATAGATAGAGCAAAGGTGGCAACACAGAGTATTGTTCTCAGCATTGTGGCACATCAGCACATGCCAGCCCTGCCACAGACCAATGCCCAGGTAATGGGCATCTCCAACAGAGGAGAGTCTCACCATTCAGACTTTAAAGTCTAAAGATACAGCACAGAAACAGGCATATCATGTTTTAATGTTTTATGTGTCATTCCTAACTGTCTGTATATCATGTTGTCACATGCGGGCGGAGCACCAAGGCAAATTTCTTGTATGTGAATACTTGGCCAATAAACTTATTCATTCATTTCTTATAAACAGCATATAATCCTCCAACATTTTCGCCACCTCCAACGGGATCCCACTACTGGCCACGTCTTCACGTCACCAGCCTTTTCTGCTTTCAGCAGAGAATGTTCCCTCTGTAACTCCCTGGTCAAGTCGCTCCCACCCAAACCATCCTCTCCCCAGATACTTACCCCTGCAACCGCAGGAGATACAACACCTGTCCCTTTACATCCCCCCTCGACTCCATCCAAGGACCCAAACAGTCTTTCCAGGTGAGGCAGAGGTTCACTTGCACCTCCTCCAACCTCATCTACTGTATCCGCTGTTCCAGGTGTTAACTCCTGTACATCGGCGAGACCAAGCGCAGGCTCGGCGATCGTTTCGCTGAACACCTCCGCTCAGTCCGCCTTAACCTACCTGATCTCCCGGTTGCTCAACACTTTGACTCCCCCTCCCGTTCACAATCTCACCTTTCTGTCCTGAGCCTCCTCCATTGTCAGAGGAACAGCAACTCATATTTTGCCTGGGTGGCTTACACCCCAGCGGTATGAACATTGACTTCTCTAACTTCAAATAGCCCTTGCTTTCCCTCTCTCTCCATCCCCTCCCCCTTCCCAGTTCTCCCACCAGTCTTACTGTCTCCGACTACATTCTCTCTCTGTCCCGCCCATTCCCCTGGCTGAAGTCTGAAGAAGGGTCTCGACCCGAAACATCACCCATTCCTTCTCTTCAGAGATGCTGCCTGTCCCGGTGAGTTACTCAAGCATTTTGTATCTATCTTTGATTTAAACTAGCATCTGCAGTTCTTTCCTACACTGAAACAGATCCGTGCTGACCAGCGATCACCTCGCCCACTAAAACTATCCTACCCATTAGGGATAATTTACAATTTTACCAAAGCCAATTAACCTAAAAACCTGTACGTCTAAGGAATGTGGGAGGACCCGGGGAAACCCCATGCGGTCACAGGGAGAATGTACAAACTCCCTACAGACAGCACCTGTAGTCAAGATCAAACGTACGTCTCTGGCGCTGTAAGGCAGCAACTCTACCGCTGCGCCATTGTGCCACCCCACTTCCTCTTTGCATCTCGTTGCATTTCATTTGCTGAACTCCCCACCATCAATACCTTGAGAAACAAGCAGAGGCAGAAATGTAACTTAGAGACTATGGCCACAAAAACAGGTCAGAGTTTGGGCATTCTGCAGTCAGTAACCCACATTGTGTTCCAGAGTCAACAAAGCACAGTTCAGAAGGATAGTGAATTAAAGTAAACCCTCCTTATTACATACACAAAATTCTGGATTCACTCGGTGGGTCAGGCAGCGTCTCTGGTGAAATGGAATAGGTGACGTTTCGGGTCGAGGCCTTTCTTCAGACTGAGGAACGGTCTCGGCCCAAAACCTCACCTTTTCATTTTCTCCAGGGATGCTGCCTGACCCGCTGAGTTACTCCAGCATTTTGTGTCTATCTTCGGTGTAAACCAGCATCTGCAGTTCCTTCATACACCTCTTTGTTACAGACCTCTTTAGACTGGATTTTGGTTATTGCGTACTGCCTCTTTAAGAACAAACACTGAAAAGCCTATTGAAATTTACTGGGCATTGGAATTGACACGGCATCGGAATTGACAAGGCATTGAAATTGACAAGGCGTTGAAATTGACAAGGCATTGAAATTGACAAGGCATTGAAATTGACAAGGCATTGAAATTGACAAGGCATTGAAATTGACATGGCATTGAAATTGACAAGGCATTGAAATTGACAAGGCATTGAAATTGACAAGGCATTGAAATTGACAAGACATTGAAATTGACAAGGCATTGAAATTGACATGGCATTGAAATTGACAAGGCATTGAAATTGACAAGGCATTGAAATTGACATGGCATTGGATTTGACATGGCACACTTAACTCGATTAAACAATGTATCAAACAGCCTTTAGTATTTTTTGCTAGCAATAATAAAAAAACATTATTAACTTGTTAAAAGGAACTTTGTATTTGAAAACGTGTTGTTTCACGGAGTGACGGCAAGGAGGTTGGAGAGAATCTCTCACTTGGTTATAGTGGACAATTGTCAATAACAGACAGAATAACAGAACAGACTTCTAGGTAGAGTGAACTGTAAGAAGTAAAGCAATGCATTTAGAGTGGATGCACAAATCTGGAGGAATGGACAGGCATGTGCCGGATGAAATATCATGCTAAGAAATGTGAGTTGTTGCATTTCCTCAGAAAGAACAAAGGCAGGCTACAGGGAAAGGTTTGGACTGACTTGGATTGTTTTCTCTGGAATGCCGGAGGTTGCGGGGAGACTTGATAGAATTTTATAAAATTATGTGAGGCCTAGATATGATAGACAGTCAGAACCTCTTTCCCAGGATGGAAAAAAAAAATACTGGGAGGCAGAGTTTAAAATTGAGAGGAGTAACATTTAAAGGAGATGTGTGGGGCAACCATTTTACACTTAGGGTGGAAAGCGCATGGAATGCGCTGCCAGAGTTGGTGGTTGAGGCAGATACGATAGTGGCATTTACTGTAAGAGGCATATGGACATGCAGGGAATGGAGGGATATGGATTACCCACAAGTAGATATGAAATAGGTACAAAGTGCTGGAGCAACTCAAAAAGTGCAGGCTGTATCTCTGGAGAATACGGATAGGTGATATTTCAGCTCGAGACTTTATCTATCTGTGCTCCAGAGATGCTGCCTGATTTACTCCAGCACTTTGTATCCTTTTGTGTATTAACCAGCATCTGCAGTTCCTTGTTTCTAGTTTAAAGAAGTCTAGGCATTGTGTTGGCATGGACGTTGTGGGCCGAAAGGCCTCTTCTTCTGCAGTACTGTTCTATAGTCTGTTCTATAAACCTGAGGGAACAATTCTGAAATGGGACACAGAGTCAGAATACACAAACATCCTTGAATTGATTTTGAGAAAGCAGTTCATAATAGATAGAGACAGAGCAAAGAAGATGATCGACACTATGATGGATCTGTGCGAATTACTGGTTCAGTTATAACTGAGGTGTTGTATCCAGATCTGAGCACCACACATTAGGAGAGTAGAGGCTCTGAAAGGGAGAAGAGATGTAATAAAATGCTTTAGACTCTAGACTTTAGAGATACAGCTCAGAAACAGGCCCTTCAGTCCACCATGTCCGCGGTGACCCGCGGTGAGGTGTACACTAGCACAACCTATACACTAGGGACAATTTACAATTTCACCAGAGCCAACTGGTATTTCTTTGGAGTGTTGGAGGAAACTGGAGCACCCGGAGGAAACCCACGTGATCATAGGGAGAAGGTGCAAGCTCCGTACAGACAGCAGCCGTGGTCGGGATCGAACCCGGGTCTCTGACACTGTCAGGCAGCAACCCTACCAGTAGTGCCACTGTTTTCAGTTATTCTTCGGTATAAATCATTTGGTATAAATGCGGGTTGATGTGTTGATGTAGGGCACATTTTAAGATATTCTTCCCTAAAACTTGGGCCATGTTTTACACTATCAAGGATTGTACGTAAGAATCAGGGAAGGAAAATAGGATATGGAAAATCTACATCTCTATAAAATACCTACTGCTGTGTTAAATGAGAAGCACAAGCCATGGTCATTATGAGAAAACAGTGCTCTGAAGTCCAATTGAATATCACCAGGCGAGGGGTCTGAAGAAGGGTCCCGCCACGAAAACATCACCTATCCATGTCCTTCATAGATGGGGAGTTCAACAGGAGAAAGAGGAGGTTGAAGCAGAAGGATGGGGTTGAGGGGGCTGTGGGGTTGGGTGTTGCAGTGGACAAAATGACCGCCGATATAAGGAAGCAGTAACAGGTGAGAGGGTAACTGAGTACGTCCTGTTGGTGGTGTCGGCCCCAGGGGCTACAAGGTGAGCCACAACAACAGCCCCGTCAACCGGACGGTGTGGTAGCCGGTGAAGAAGGACTCGCTTGTGCAGACCAGCATGCAACAAAAGCTGTTCACTGTACCTCGGTGTACATGACAATAAACTAAACTGAACAGCATTGGCGCCTAGTTTTAAGGTGAGACGACACAAAGTGCTGGAGTAACTCAGCAGACTAAATCAGTCTGAAGAAGGGTTCCGACGTCACCGATCCATGTTCTCCAGAGACGCTGCCTGACCCACTCAGTTACTCCAGCACTTTGTGTCTTTTTTGTAAACCACCATCTGCAGTTCCTGGTTTCTACCAGGTAGGAGTTATTGGCCAACTGTTAAGCATTCTGTCGCGAGCTGAACTGTCTGAGAAAAAAATATCATATCCAGGTATATTTTTTTCTGGAAGGGACATTGAGACATTTTAATGAGGACGACAGGTCGATGAGAACGACACTTTGAGAAAAATCAGTGGTGCAAAGTGAAAAAGACAATTTAAGTTTGTCAGCAGCTCTATAGAAAAATCCATTGAAGTAACTGAGGGTGACACTTAGATGAGCCACTTAGGCCCATCAGCTGGCTGAGATATATTGGTAATATGTCACCAAGCCAGAAAATGGCCAAGAAAAGGTTTCTAAATGTAACGATAATAGAAATGGCACAAAGTTTCCCGAGTTAGAATGGAGATTCGCATGGATCCTGCGGCAGCAGTCAGACCTTTCCTCCTACACTTCAATCCTGGTGAACTTATAATTTTATAGACATTTTGTTTTTATTGATTGCCAGTCTTTTGTGTCAGGGCTCCAAGAAACAATGATTCCTTTCCGTGCCAAGGTCCCAAGAGTAGAACTTTATCTCCCAAGTTCCCGCGACTCTTTTGTGAACTTAATGGTCTCTACACAGAACACGGGGGGGGGCGTTGTGAGCGGTCTTGGGCCTCATGTCTAAGGGATGATGTGCTGGCATTGGGTAGGGTCCAGTGGAGAATGATCCCGGCAATGATTGGAGTTCAGTTCAGTTTAGTTCAGTTTAGTTCAGTTCAGGAAGGAAGGAAGGAACTGCAGATGCTGGTTTAAACGAAAGATAGACACAAAAATCTGGAGTAACTCACCAGGACAGGCCGACCCGAAAGGTCTCAATGCTGCCTGTCCCGCTGAGTTACTCCAGCTGTTTGTGTATATCTTTATTTTAGTTTAGTTTAGTTTAGTTTAGTTTAGTTTAGTTTAGTTTAGTTTAGTTTAGTTTAGTTTAGAGATACAATGTGGAAACAGGTCCTTCAGGCCACCGAGTCTGCACCGACCAACAATCATCCTGTACACTAGCTACTGGGACAATTTACAGAAGCCAATTAACCTACAAACCTGCACGTCTTTGGAGTGAGGGAGGAAACTGGAGCACCCGGAGAAAACTAATTTGCCAACGTTTATTAAGCCCTGACATTGTAGATTCGCTTATGAAGATTCCCTCTGTTAGGAATCATGTGCGAATTTCTAAATTCATTCCTTTACAGGTAACCTTGCAACCTGGATGCCCCGGCAACTGTCAGGGGGAAAGATAGTTACAAAGAGGTGCTTAAAATAAACTCCAGCCACTTGCATAATGATTCCAAATCCCCCTTACAGGCTGTCAGAGTTTAACGAATGGGTTAGACATCAAAAGTCTAATATTGTCTATAAGCCAGAACATAGAACACAGACACAGAACACATTTGGGCGGCAAAGTGGCACAGCGGTAGAGTTGCTGCCTTACAGCACCAGAGACCCAGGTTCAATCCTGATTACGGGTGCTGTCCGTACGGAGCTTGCACGTTCTCACTGTGACCACACGGGTTTTCGCCAGGTGCTCTGGTTTCCTCCCACACTCCAAAGACGTACAGGTTTGTAGGTTAATTGGCTTTGGTAAAATTGAAAAATTGGCCCAAGTGTACGGGGTGATCGCTGGTCAGTGCGGACTCGGTGGGCCGAAGGGCCTGTTTCTGCGCTGTATCTCTGCTTGTCTAAAGTCTAAACATAGAACAGCACAGCTACAAGAACAGGCCCTTCGGCCCACGATGTCTGTACCCTACGTGACGCCAAGACCATCTCTCATTGGCGTGCAGAGAATCCATATCTCTGCATTCTCTGCATATCCATGTGCCTATTCAACAATTTCCTAAATACCACTGTTGTATCTGTTTTAACCACTGCCTCCGACAATTCATTCCAGGCACTCACCAGCCTCTATGTAAAATTCTCCTTAAACCATTGCCCCTCACACCTTAAACCTATGTCCTCTAGTATTTGACATTCCCGTCCTGGGGAAAAGGTTCTGATTGTCTACCCTATCTATGCCTCTCATCTATATTACTAAAAGTCTGTTCTTGACCGGTTTTGGCCACCTTGCTCAGAGCCCCCCTCCGCCGTATGTGTGCCGAGGATTTTTCCCGTCGATGAAAAATGACAGAGATATTAATGATTTTATAAAATTCCCCATTCTCTCTGTTGCCCCTGCTGGCGGCAGGGGGGAGGGACTATAAAACCAGGAAATGGTGTGCCTCAAGCTGGAGGAAGGCAGAGGGTCACGTTTCTCTGAGCTGTGAATAACACTGAACACATGTCTACTCAAATGTAAGCGTCCTTAGTGGTTCTACAAAGCTTGCAGAATGTGTCTTTTTAGGTTCTAAAATGTTTTTTAGGTTCTCCCCCCCCTTTCCTCCCCCCCCCCCCTTTCCTCTCCCACCCCCCCCCCCCCCTCTCCTCTCTCCCCCCCTCTCCTCTCCCCCCTCTCCTCCTCCCCCCCTCTCCTCTCCCCCCTCTCCTCTTCCCCCTCTCCTCTCCCCCTCTCCTCTCCTCTCCCCCTCTCCTCTCCCCCCCTTCTCCTCTCCCCCCCTCTCCTCCCCCCCTCTCCTCTCCCCCCTCTCCTCTCCCCCCTCTCCTCCCCCCCTCTCCTCCCCCCCTCTCCTCCCCCCCTCTCCTCGCCCCCCCTCCTCCCCCCCCTCTCCTCCCCCCATCCCCCTCCTCTCCCCCCTCTCCCCCTCTCCCCCCCCTCCCCCCCCTCCTCTACCCCCCTCCCCCCCTCTCTCCCCTCTTTTTCACCCCCCTCCCCTCCATCCCCTCCCCCACCATTCCTCCCCTAAACCCCCTGCCCTCCACACACCCCTACCCCCTTCCCTCCACCCTCCCTCCCCCTCCCTGCTCCCCACCTCTCCCCCTCCCCTCTCAGCACACCCTCTCCCTCTCCCTCTTCCCCCCCCCTCTCTCCCCCCTCTCTCCCCCTCACTCCCCCCTCTCTCCCCTCCTCCCCCCTCTCTCCCCTCCTCCCCTCCATTCCCTCCCCCACCCTCCCCCCCTACCCTAAACCCTCTCTCCTCCACACCCCCTACCCTCTTCCCTCCACCCTCCCCCCTCCCTCCCCCTCCCTGCTCCCCACCCCACCCCCCCCTCTCAGCACCACCTCTCTCTCCCCCTCACTCTCACCCTCTCTCTCTCCTCCCCTCCTCCCCCACCTTTCCCCCCTCACCCACCCTCCCTCTTATCCTCCTCTCCACCCCCCTCTCCCTCTTGCCCCTCTCTCTGTGTCTCTGTCTCTCTCTCTGTCTCTGCCCCTTCTCTCTCAGCCCTCACTCTCTACCCCCGCCCGCCCCCCGCCCCTCTCTAGATGTGACTGCAAGTTGGGGGCTATGCGTCAGTAGATAGGGTGGTTATGGGGTAAAAGGAGCAAATTAATAATATTAATATAACATCAAGGGGGGTAATTAGCGTGAGTGCGGGGGGGGGGGGGATAGTTAGTGTGTGTGACGCTGCGTGCCGCCTCCCCCCCCCCCCCCCACAACCGCACGTTGGGGGAACAGACCCAACGGGTCTGCACTTGGTCTAGTAATGTTATATAATTTAATCCGGTTTCCCCTCAACCTCCAACATTCTGGAGAAAACAATCCAGGATTGTTCAACCTCTCCTTGTAGCTAATGCCTCCGAATCCACGCATCATTCTGGCAAACCTCCTCTGCACCCTTACCAAAGCATCCACGCCCATCCTGCCATGAGGCTGCCAGAACTGCACGCAATACTTCAAATGTGGCCTATCTTCTTCTTCTTGCCTATGGTATGCACAGCCTAAAGTTGTAGGACAACTTGTTCTATTTGATCTTATTTGATTTTGCACACCAGGTTGATTGCATTCTTTGAAACTGGGCGGACCACGTGAAGGTTGCAATCTCCCACCCCATGTGGCCTATAAAGTCCTACATAGCAGTATCATGGTTTTCTGACTCTTATACTCAATGCCCCAACCTATGAAGGCAAGCATACCATATGCCTTCTTTACCACTCTAAGCATGCTAAGCACAACAGAGACCCGGGTTCAATCCTGACCTCCGATGCTATCCGTGTGGAGTTTGCATGTTCTCCCTGTGCTGGTGTGGGTTTCCTGCGGGTGCTCCGGTTTCCTCCTACATCAAAAAGACGTGCGGGTTTGTAGGTCAATTGGCCTCTGTAAAATTGTCCCCTAATATGTCGGCAGTGGGATAATGTATAACTTTTATGAACACGTGATCGAAAGTCGGCATTGACTTGATGGGCCGAAGGGCCTGGTTCCGTACTGTGTATAAACTAAACTGCTAAAAGTGAGAGAGAAAATAAATTAATTTGTTCCTTCATAGGAATGGACACATGCACCAAAGCCAGTCATCTGAATGTAACAACATTACTGGAGCTCGTTTGAAGGTAGGGGTGTCCATAAGTCGGGCAGACATAACTGGGAAATGATTTGTACTTAGGCGGATGTTTAGTTTAGTTTAGTTTAGAGATACAATGCAGTAACAGGCCCTTCGGCCCACCAAGTCTGCGCTGACCAGCAATCCCCACATACTTACACTATCTGACACACGCCAGAAACAATCTTACAATTTTACCGAGCCAATTAACCAACAAACCTGTACGCCTTTGGAGTGTGGGAGGAAACCGGAGACCCCGGAGAAAACCCACGCAGGTCACGGGGAGAATGTACAAACTCCGTGCAGACAGCACCTGTAGTCAGGATCGAACCCGGGTCTCTGGGTCTGTAAGGCAGGTGCTCTACCGCTGCACCACCGTGCCACTCCAGTTCTACCAATTTTCCTGCAAACAAAAGGAAAAGCAACAGTGCCCATGTTTCCCACTTTGCCGACCACGTTCAGTGATGAAGTCTTTTGGCTGTTGCGGATGCATGATGATGGGCAGTCTATGAGCAGGAGAAACGGTCCATGCTTTAATTAAAGGCTGCGCAAGATAATATCAGATGTGTAGATAAATCAACATGACACACATAATTATGTTAGATTACTAAAGTGTCCAGATTAATATAGGTTAACAAGGCAACATCGTCAAGCTGAGAGAAATCCTATTCCCATTCAGGAGTACTTTGCAGTGATTATTTGTGAGACTTGAAACATAGGGTAGTGAACCAAACGGCATTCTCAGGGAGATGCGTAGTTTGATACTTTATACTTTATTGTGATATATACCTAGAGTACCTAGGTACAGTGAAATGTATAGGTAGGAACTGCAGATGCTGGTTTACACCGAAGATAGACACAAAATGCTGAAGTAACTCAGCGGGACAGGCAGCATCTCTGGGAAAAAGGATGGGACATCCTGAGTTACTCCAGCACTTTGTGTCTTTCTTAATTCAATGGTTTAGATTTAGGTTTACTATTGTGACACGCACAATGGGTTTATTATTGTCATGAGGTACAGGGAAAAGCTTTGTTAAGCAAACTAAGCCGAAGGGTCTCGACCCGAGACGTCACCCATCTCTTTGTGCCAATCTTCGGTTTAAACCAGCATCTGCAGTTCCTTCTTACACAGACCAGATAACATTATACATAACTACAATCAAATCAGACTCAAGTACAACAAACAGAGCCAAATGGAAGATACAGAGTGTAGAATATAGTTCTCAGCATTGTAGCACATTAGTTCCATAGACAAAGTCCAATGTCCGTAATGGGATAGAGGTGGATCGGACAGTCCCCGAGCTCGTGGCATGATAACAGAGGGGATGAAACTGCTCCTGAGTCTGGTGGTGCGCTCTTTCAAGCTTCTGTACCTTCTGCCGGACAGGAGCGGGAAGAAGAAGGAATGGGGGAATGGATGAATAGAAAAAAGGGTGGAACAAGTCTTTGATTATGGAAACAAAATGCTGGAGCAACTCAGCGGGACAGGGACAGAGACAGGGACAGGCAGCATCTCTGGAGAGAAGGAATGGGTGGCGTTTCTTTAAATTGAAGAAAGGTCTCGACCCGAAACATCACCCATTCCTTCTCTCCAAAGATGCTGCCTGGTCCGCTGTGTTGCACCAGCATATTTGTGTCTATCTTCAGTGTAAATCAGCATCTACAGTTCCTTCCGACACAAGTCTTTGATTATGTTGGCTGCTTTTACGAGGCAACGTAATTGAATTTAGCTCGATTGAGATCAGTGAAACCACATGGTCAGAGCTGAAGAGTGCTGTATGCAAAAAACATCTGTATGCAAAATAAAATGTCACTGTATCTTGTACACGTGACAATAAAGATGCCCTTGACCATTGAAATAACAACTTCACCTTTACCCACTTCCTGGCCTTTCTTTGTTGGCGCATGTTAAGTGGTTACTTGTTTCAGTTCAAAATTGTCCAGCATGATTGTTGCAATCACCCCGTACACTAGCACTATCCTGCACACGAGGGACAATTTACAACTTTTACCAAAGCCAAATTAATGTACAGACCAGCACGTCTGGAGTGTGGGAAGAAACCGGACCACCCGGGGAAAACCCGCACGGTCATGTGGAGAACGTACAAACTCCGCACAGACAGCACCCGTAGTCAGGATCGAACCCGAGTCTCTGCGAGGCAGCAACTCTACTGCTGCACCGCTGTGCTAACTCATATCATTCAGTTTATTTCCACACACTTCATGAGACACAGCAAGGAGCGTGTGTGCTCAGCAGCTGGAATGTTGCACTCACCACTACAACCTTAACGATTTAGTCATTATTGGTATGAGGATCACTCGTTGGTGAAGGCTGTAGCAGTCATTTGTTCATTCTAAGGTTTCACTAAGATCATAAGTGATAGGAGTAGAATTAGGCCATTCGGCCCATCAAGTCTACTCTGCCATTCAATCATGGCTGATCTATCTCTCCCTCCTAACCCCGTTCTCTTGCCTTCTCCCCATAACCTCTGACCCTGTACTAATCAAGAATCTGTCTTTTTAACATTTTGTGCCTTTTTAACATTTAAATGATGTTTAGTTTAGTTTAGTTTAGTTTAGTTTAGTTTAGAGAATAGCATGGAAACAGGCCCTTCGGCCCAGCAAGTCCACGCCAACCATTGATCACTCTTTTACACTGGTTCTATGTTATCCAGATTTTCTCATCCACTCCTGACACGCTAGGGGCAATTTACAGATGGCCAATTAGCGTACGCACCTGCACGTCTTGGGGTGTGGGAGGAAACCGGAGCACCGGGAAGAAATCCACGCGGTCACAGCGAGGACATGCAAACTCCACACAGACAGCAGCCAAGGTCAGGATCGAACGTGGGTCTCTGGCACTGTGAGGCAGCGGTTCTACCAGCTGCGCCACTGTGCCGCGCGCTGCCACTAAAACCAATCTCGCTCACTCTCAGTAGAAGGATTATCAACTCCATTCCAGCTGGCCATGGCTTTGGCTTCATGCATAGATGTTTAATCATGAGGTTTTAAACATTTTACAGTGTGAAATGTGGCTCAGAGTATTCCCATGACATTGTAATGGAAACTTCAATTTTATCAACAGGCTTGTTAAAACCGCAATACAACATACTTCTTATTATAGTAAATTCCAGGAATTTTTAAATATTTATTTGATGGAACAATAATCCACATGTCATAGGGTCATACACAACGGAAACAGGCCCTTTGGCCCAACTTGCCCATGTCAATTAAGATGCCCTATCTACACAGGTGCCACCTGCCCACATTTAGCACCTATCCCTCTAAACTTTTCCTATCCATGTATCTGTCCAAATGCCTTATAAATGTTGTTATAGTAGCTACCACAACGACCTCCTCTGGCAGCTCATCCATATACCCACCACGCTCTGTGTAGAAAAAGTTGCCCCTCTGGTTCCTATTAAATCATTCCCCTCTCAGCTCAAACCTTTATTACCCTACTCTGGGTAAAAAGACTGTGCATTCACCCTATCTATTCCCCTCATGATTTTATACACTCCTCATCCTGCTGCGCTCCAAGGAATAAAAGTCCTAGCCTGATCAACCTCTCCCTGTAACTCCAGGTCCGCAAGTCCAGGTAACATCCTCGTAAATCTTCTCTGCACTCTTTCCAGCTAACTTATTGAATTTTTGGGGCACAAGAGAGTATTAAGTATCAATTTTAAATAAAACTCACCACATGCACCAAACACATTTTTGTGTTATTTACAACAAGAATAGTTTGTAAGCACATAAGATTCTCATCAGTTCACTGATTGCTGTACATAGTAAGGGGAAAGATTGCAAAGGGAATACCGAGAGACATAACTTCATTAAATCCACGCGGCTAAAGAAAAAGGAAAGATGACACGGTGGCGTAGCGGTAGAGCTACTGTCTTACAGCGCCAGAGACCCGGGATCGACCCTGACTACGGGTGCTGTCTGTACGAAGTTTGTACGTTCTCCCCGTGACCTGCATAGGTTTTCTCCGAGATCTTCGGTTTCCTCCCACACTGCAAAGACATATAGGTTTGTAGGTTCACAAAAGTGCTGGACGGGTGCAGCAGCATCTATGGAGCGAAGGAAATAGGCAACGTTTCGGGCCAAAACCCTTCTTCAGACTGATGGGGGTTGGCGGGGAGAAGAAAGGAAAAAGGAGGAGGAGGAGCCCGAGGGCTGAGGGATGGGAGAAGACAGCCCGAGGGCTTAGGAAGGGGAGGAGACATCAAGGGCTAACAAAATTGGGAGAATTCAATGTTCATTCCCGCAGGATGCAGACTCCCCAAGCGGAATATGAGGTGCGGTTCCTCCAATTTCCGGTGTTGCTCGCTCTGGCCATGGAGGAGACCCAGGACAGAGAGGTCGGATGGGGAATGGGAGGGGGAGTTGAAGTGCTGAGCCACCGGGAGGTCAGGTTGGTTATTGCGGACCGAGCGGAGGTGTTCGGCGAAACGATCGCCCAACCTCCGCTTGGTCTCACCGATGTAGACGCAGGATGCAGATTCCCCAAGTGGAAGGTTTGTAGGTTAATTGGCTTGGTAAATGTAAAAAAATTGTCCCTAGTGTGTGTGGGATAGTATGCCGGGATCGCTGGTCGGTGTGGACTCGGTGGGCCGAAGGGCCTTTTTTTGCGCTGTATCTCTAAACTAAAAACTAGAACTAAATGTCAAGTTAGAAACAAATACACAGGAAGCCATTGACAAATTTCAGCAGAATCTTATCAAACTCTGAAAGAGAAAATATATACTGTCTGATCTTTGTGGTCTGGAGGTTAGCAGGTTAATGGGGCATGTCAGCACAGTGGTTAAGTTATTGAGCTGGCAGCCAGTGTTCGGGCCCATTGTCCTAGAGAGTTTGAATCCCACCACGACAGCTGTGGAATTTAAAGTAACTAAACACAACCTTAAGCTTAAAATTTAATAATAAAACTCTTAGAAAAAAGTTAGCGACTGGATTGTTGTTAAACTCCATCAGGTTCACTGATGTCTCTAAAAGGCCATCATTACATAGTTTGGATCTAGACCCACCAATGCGGCTCATTCTTAACTACCTTAAGGAAATTCTTAACTACTTGAGCTGGAAGGAGTGCTGAGAAGATTTACGAGGATAATGTCAGGACTCGCGGGCCTAAGTTTGAAAGTGGCATTATAGGTAGTTAGGGTGGGTTACTTCAAAGAGGCATCACAGGTAGATTGATAGGTGGTCAAGAAGGCTTTCAGGACATTGTGCTTCATCAGTTGGAGTATTGAGTATAGAAGTTGGCAGGTCATGTCACAGTTTTAGTTTAGTTTAGTTTAGTTTAGTTTAGTTTAGTTTAGTTTAGTTTAAAGTGTGAAAATAGGCCCTTTAGCCCAACGAAGGGCCTAAGTAGCACTATCCTACACGCACTAGAGACAATTTACAATTTCTACCAAAGTCAGTTAACATACAACTGTACTTCTTTGGAGTGTGGGAGGAAACTGGAGATCCGAGAGAAACAGGTCACAGCGAGAACATACAAACTCCATACAGACAAGCGCCCGTGGTCAGGATCGAACCCGGGTCTCTGGCGCTGAAAGCCAGCAACTCTACCGATGCGCCACTGTGCCGTTGCATAAGATATTGTTGAGGCTGCATTTAGAGTATTATGTTCAGTTTTGCTCACCATGTCATGGAAGAGATGGTGTCAAGCTGGAAAAGGTACAGAGAAGATTCATGACAATGTTACTAGGACTTGAGGGCCTGAGTTATAGGAAGAGGATGGGCAAGTAGGGCTTTATTCCTTGGCATGCAGGAGGCTAGGTGATCATCTTATAGAGGTCTATAAGATCATGAGAGGTTTAGATAGGATAAATACACTGTTTTTTATCCATAGTAGGAAAATCAAGAACCGGGGGAATGAGATTCAAGAAGAGAGGGGAAAGATTTAAAAAGAGGGGAACCTGAGGGGCATCAGTTTTAACACAGTTGGCATATGAAATGAGCTGCCAGAAAAGGTATCTGAGGCAAGTGCTATAACACATTTAAAAAGCATTTAGACAGGGACATTGATAAGAAAGGTATGGATGGATATGAGCCAAATGTGGCACCAGTGGATGGGGCATCTTGAACAGCATGGGGATGTTGGGCCGAAGGGCCTTTTGTCAGTGCTATATGAATCTATGACTCTATGACCGCCTAAGTTCTGGGGTAATAGGGGTGGGCATTAAATGGCAGTGTTGTCGCCAACATCACATGAATAAATAAATAATTTTTATTTTATGTTTTCATTCTCGTTCCGAATCTGTTTGCAATCTTAGACTAGGATAGTTTACTGCAGAAACGTAACAAAGAACAGGTATTACTGAAGAATAACATTTCCATTCCTGCTGACAGGTACATTTGCAACTATTCTGGGCAGCATGGTGACGCAGGGGTATAGTTGCTGCCTTACAGCCCCAGAGATCTGGGTTCGATCCTCACGTCGGGTGCTGTCTGAACGGAGCTTGTACGTTCCCCTCACGATCGCGTGGATATTCTCTGGGTGCTCCGGTTTCCTCCCACACTCCAAAGACCTGCTTGTTTGAAGGTTAATTGTACATTTTTCTATTTGCGTAGAATAGTGTTAGTGTACGGGGTGATCGCTGGTCGGAGTGGAATCGAAGGGCCTGTTTCTAACGCAGTATCTCAAAAAGTCTAAAGTCTTTTATTCACAAAACATTTTGTGCTATTAACCCTCACCCAACTTTCAATTAAGGAGCAATGTAAAGGACCTGCCGGTTTCCTCTTACATGAAGCATTCGGGGTGGCACGGTGGCACAGTGGTAGAGTTGCTGCCTTACAGCGTCCCAGACCTGGGTTCCATCCTGACTTCAGGTGATGGCTGTGTGGAGTTTGCATCTTCTCCCTGTGACCGCGTGGGTTTCCTCCGGGTGCTCTGGTTCTCCCCCAAACCCCTAGAACATGCGGGTGTGTAAATTAATTGTCCCCAGTAAAATTAACTCTAATGTGCGGTGAAAGTGGGGCGATACCGAACTAGTGTGAGCGGGTGATCAGTGGTTAGCGTGGACTTGATGGGCCGTTGGATCAGTTTCTTTTAATCAAAAAAAATGATCTTAAATTCAGAAAAACACAGCAAATAACCAACTTGAGAATTGCTGGGGCATGCAATGAAACCGTAAAAAACTATGGGCAGCATTTCTAAATTACACAATATAATATAACATTTTGGACTTATAAAGCAATTTTCACACTCCTATCAGAACCCCAAAGACCTTTAAAACTAATTAAATACTTTTGAAATATTAGTTTTCTCGATGTTGAATAATAAAGTCGCAAATTTCCATACGGCTTTTTCCCATATAATGTGATCATTGAACATAGAACAGTACAGTACAAGAACAGGCCCTTCAGCCCACAATGTCTGTGCTGAACATGATGCCAAGACCAACTATTATCTACCTGCACATCATCCATAGCCCTCCATTCCCTGCATATCCATGCCTATCTAAAAGCCTCTTAAATAACACTATAGTCTATCTTCCACCAGCACTTCCAGCACCACGTTCTTAGACATACCACTGGTTAAGGCACTGGTCAGACCGCATTTGGAGTGTTGTGAGCAGTTTTGGGCCCCATATCTGAGGAAAGATGTGCTGGAGAGGATCCAGAGGAGGTTTGCCAGAATGATCCCACAAATGATTGGGTTAACATATGATGAGCTTTTAAAGGCACTGGGCCTGCACTCGCTGGAGTTTAGACGAATGAGGGGGGACTTCATTTAAATTTACCGAATAGTGAAAGGCCTGGATAGAGTGGATGTGGAGAGGATGTTTCCACTAGTGGGAAAGTCTGGCACCAGAGGCCACAGCCTCAGAATAAGAGGATATCCCTTTAGAAAGGAGATGAGGAGGAATTTCTTTAGTCATAGGGTGGTGAATCTGTGAAATTCATCGCCATGGATGGCTGTGGAGGCCAAGTCAATGGATATTTTTAAGGCAGAGATAGATAGGTTTTTGATTAGTACGGGTTTCAGGGGTTATGGGGAGAAGGCAATGGGGATGAAATAGAAAGATAGATCAACCATGATCTATGAGGTCTAGGCAGAGTAGACGATCGGTTGAATGGCCTAATTCTGCTCCGAGAATGTATAAACTGATGAATTTATGAACTTGCGCTGTTAACCTTCAATTTAAGGCCTCTAGTATTTGATTTTTTCCATCCCGAGGAAGACATTGTGACTGTCTACCATATCTATGCCTCTCATAATTTTATACACGTCTATCAGGTCTCCCCACATCCTCCAACGTGTCAGAGAAAACAATCCAAGTCTGTCCAACCTCTCCCTATAGCTAATACCACCTGGTCGCGACCTCATTCTGGTAAAACCTACTCTGCAGCCTTTCCAAGCACACCACATCCATCCTGTAATGCGGCAACCAGAACAGCACACTAACTCCAAATGCGGCCTAACCTCTTATTAAGCTGAATCATGACTTCCTATGAAAGCAAAGCACATCATGGGACGACAGATGGCACAATGGGCTAAGTGTTCGGCTGGCAACCGGAAGGTGGCCGGTTCGAATCCCGCTTGGAGTGCATACTGTCGTTGTGTCCTTGGGCAAGACACTTCACCCACCTTTGCCTGTGTGTGAATGTGTGTGAGTGATTGGTGGTGGTCGGAGGGGCCGTAGGCGCAGATTGGCAGCCACGCTTCCGTCAGTCTGCCCCAGGGCAGCTGTGGCTACAGAAGTAGCTTACCACCACCGAGTGTGACTGAGGAGTGAATGAATAATGCGATGTAAAGCGCCTTGAGTATTAGAAAGGCGCTATATAAATCCCATCCATTATTATTATTATTATCATACAACTTTTCTTTTAACCACTCTATCGACGTGTACTCGGGGCTCTCGTGGACATTTTTCAACACGTCGAAAAATCTTCACTTTCAAAGAGTTACAGTATGGACCTGGACCCCAAGATCCATCTGAACATCAATGCTTTTAAGGGTCACGCCATTAGTTGTATATATTTACACCTTACATTCAACCTCCAAAATTCCAGCAGCTCACACTAGCTCAGAACTGAACTGAGCTGACAGATACACAGTAGGAACTGTGTAGGAAAGAACTGCAGATGCTGGTTTAAATCGTTGACAGACACAAAATGCTGGAGTAACTCAGCGGAACAGGCAGCATCTCTGGAGTGAAGGAATAGGTGACATTTCGGGCTTCATACTGTGAAGAAGGGTCTCGACCTGAAACGTCACCTGTTCCTTCTTCCAGAGATGCTGCCTGTCCTGCTGAGTTACTCCAGCACTTTGTCTCTATCCCAGTAGGAACTGCTCAGCTTGGCTGGTTGTAAATGTCTGAACCCCTGCCCTCCACTGATGGCCACTGAGCCCTGAGACAGCACTGACGTTCTCCTCATGTCCTGCGTGGGTTTTCCCCGGGTGCATCCCGTTTCCTCTCACTCTCCAAAGACGTACAGGTTTGTAAATTAATTGGCTTGGTAATATTGTAAATTGTCCCTAGTGTGTGTAGGATAGTGTTAAACCCCTGTCCCACGGTACGAGTTCATTCCAAGAGCTCTCCCGAGTTTTACTCTCGGAGATTTACGGTAATGGCCACTCGTCGGTACTCGGGGCTCTCGTGGACATTTTTCAACACGTCGAAAAATCTTCACGAGTCTTCCCGTGCTTACCTGCCATTAGCGAGTCTTCCCGAGTACCTGCCGTTAGCGTTACGAGCCGGTAAGTGACGTTCCCGAGCTCCGACGTACCCGCTACGTTCATTCTCCGTGCTTACCATGAGTTTGATTTTTTTTAACTCGGGAGAGCACTTGGAATGAACTCGTACCGTGAGACAGGGCTATTAGTGTACAGGAATCGCAAATTTGAGAGCACTGTGGATGCAAATATATACAACAGAGAACAAAGAATTTATCTCGTTAGGAGACCTGCTTTAGGGCACGGGGAAACTGTGATACATTGGGCATAAAATCTATTATCAGCACAGCAATTGAGGTTGGAGAATCTTCTTCACACAATTGACAGGAGGATGTCAGGGAAGTGTTGAGGAAACTAAAGAGGGAAGGCAAGGGTTCAAATCAACGATCAATTTCAACAAAAAGGTCGTTAATGGTTGTGTCAGTGTGTTGCCTGATCTAAACGTGTGTTATCCGTCTATGGGCTGAGCAATACTTAGGGCAGTCAGTTGTTATTAGACATTTTTGCTGAAGATTTCATTGCACTACCAACTGGATGGGTGAATGGATGGGACAAATACAGAGAGATGGGGCAGGTAAGGGCGAAATGGGGGACCAGCTTGGATGGGGGACCTTGGCCAGCATGGACGTGTTGGGGCAAAGGTAGACACGAATTGCCAGAGTAAGAGGTGACGTTGCAGGTCGAGACCCTTCCTTAGACTCTGAGTGTGAGAAAGGATCTCGACCCGAAGCGTCACCTATTCCTTTTCTCCGGAGATGCTGCCTGACCTGTTGAGTCACTCCAGCCTTTTAAGTCTATCTGCGGTGCAAACCAGCATCTGCAGTTCCTTCCGACACAGTTGGGCCTGTTTCCATGCTGTGTGACCGTGTGGCTCTTCTCTGGAACGTCCGAGATTGAGGGATGACTTGATAAAGTACATAAAATTATAAGAGGCAGAGATAGTGCAGACAGTCAGAGGCTTTTTCCCAGGGTGGAAATGACCAACACTAAAAGGCTTCGCTATAAGGTGAGAGGGAGATGTGCGGGGCAAGTGTTTTACACTGCGATGTAGAAGAGGTTTACCAAGCTGCTGCCTGGACCCGATGGTTTTATCTCTGTGAGGTTGGACAATCGTGGATTGTTTGCTCTGGAGCCTCGGAGGTTGAGGGCAGACCTAATAGAAGGATGTAACATCTACTTGAAGGAAGCTACAAAGAAGGAATCTGCCAATTTTCTTCAGATTTTCCCAGCGTATGCTGCAATCGTTGAGAGAGACAACAACATTTGCAGGCCACCATCCTGACTGATAGCAAGTCATTAGTGTTGAAGATCAACATTGCTGCAGATTGTTCTATGATGGGTTAGGGCAATTTATTTGTTTAGTTTCGTTTAGAGAAACAGCGCGGAAACAGGCCCTTCAGCCCACAGAGTCCGTACTAACCAGCGATCACCCGTACACTACCACTATCCCACACACTAGGGACAATTTACAATCTTACCAAAGCCAACTAACCTACAAACCTGTACGTCTGTGGAGTGTGGGAGGAAACCAGAGCACCCGGTGAAAACCCACGCTGTCACAGGGAGAATGTACAAACTCCGTACAGTCGGCACCCTTGGTCAGGACTGAACCAGGGTCTCTGGCGCTGTAAGGCAGTGACTCTACCACTGCGCCACCGTGCTGCCCTCACATAGTGATAAATAGATGAGGCGTGCAGTTCAGGTCGCCCCATTACAGGAAAGATGTGGAGGCTTTGAGGTGGGTGCAGAGGAGGTTTAACAGAATACTTCCTGGATTATCGGGTTTCAGTTACCGAGAAAGGTTTCCTCCCACATCTCCAAAGACTTGCAGATTTGAAGGTGAATTGGCAGCTGGAAATTTTTCCTAGTGTGTAGGACAGAACTGTGTGACTCGGTGAGCCCAAGAGCCATGATGATAAGTGATAGGAGCATAATTAGGCCATTCGGCCCATCAAGTCTACTACTCCATTCAATCTTGAAACATAAAAGATTGTTAATGCGGCTTTTACACGGGGCGACTTGACGCAAGAGTTAACCAGAGTTCAACATCGTGGGAACCTCGTGCGATAACAGTGCGGCATTCGTGGACCACCGTGGACCACCGTAGCGCTAACGGCAGGTCATCGTGTAACTTGGTCACTCGGGAGAAAATTCAAGAAAATTGGAATTTCTCCAAGAGTGACTTGTACACTTGTGGTTGAGTATTGCAACATTATATGAACGTAGTGGCCAGTGCGATATCCGTGCGATATCCGTAATAACTCTTGCGGGTACCGTGGGAACTCCTGCGAACGGTGAACCCGGAAGCTGGACAGAGGGGACAGAAGGTGATTAAAAAAGGTGGTCTCAAAAGGACACATGGGAACATGTGTCCTTCGAGGACGTCCCACCTAATTGTCATTGTTGGATAATCTTTTTAACAGGAACACTTGCAGAGATGGCTCCCAGAAAATCTCAAAGGAAGGGGGAAAAGCGGGTCAGATATGTTTTTGCCATGCAGGAGAATGAGGAGGAGACGCAGCAAGAGAGACAGGTGGAGAGGCAACAGGAGATGCCACAGATAACACTGCCTGTGGGCTCCTTGGAGCAGGGAGAGGGTGAGCAAGGTGCAATTCAGATTGCCTCCCCAGTAGCCGTTGTAGGAATAGCCTCTACAGACGCTTATGTAAAGGGAAGATGGCAGAAGGTAAAGCCATATAACTTCACTAGGGAACAAGAGGGGGAACTTGTAGAATGGTTCCAATTTAACGAGATTCTGTACGATAAATCCAGAGAGGATTATAGAAACAGGGAGAGGAAAAGGAACCTGCTGGAGACGAAGGCTGCCGAGTTTCCCGAGTGCTCATGTGAGTTTATATAACGATATATAAGTTCATCAAGAGGAGAACCATTTAATGTTATCCAAGATTTTAAAACATACATTGCTATTGATGTAAAAGTTCTGTGTTTGCAGTAAACTTAAACTTCTCTTATAAGTCTGTCTGTCTGCCCTGCAGCTGCAAAGTAAAAAAGTCGCAGACAGCTTTTACACCCTCTGTGTTTGAAGTTTAAAGAGCCATAAAAAGAATTATGCATGAGGGCAGGAATGAGCCGATTCAACCAAGGGAGGATATATATAGTGTGTGAAAAAAAAAGTTACATCATTTGTGTCACGTGTAGTTCACGATGTTCATTCAAGATTTAACGCGACTGCTCGGGAAACGGCCAAGTAACTCGCACGAATAACATAAATGCCGAGTACCGTGGGAACTCTTTATCTACTGCCGTTATATCGTGCGAGACTCGTGCTGGACCACGACCTCTTCACTCTGGTGACATCTTGCGTCAACTCGCCCCGTGAAAAGGGGGTTTAAGGGTTTGGACACGCTAGAGGCAGGAAACGTGTTCCCGATGTTGGGGGAGTCCAGAACCAGGGGCCACAGTTTAAGAATAAGGAGTAAGCCATTTAGAACGGAGACGAGGAAACACTTTGAGTGGTGAGTCTGTGGAATTCTCTGCCTCAGAGGGTAGTGGAGGCGGGTTCTCTGGATGCTTTCAAGAGAGAGCTAGATAGAGCTCTTAAAAATGGCAGAGTCAGGGGATATGGGGAGAAGGCAGGAACGGGGTACGTTTAGCTGTTAATATAGACAATAGACAATAGACAATAGGTGCAGGAGTAGGCCATTTGCCCCTTCGAGCCAGCACCGCCATTAAATGTGATCATGGCTGATCATCCCCAATCAGTACCCCGTTCCTGCCTTCTCCCCATATCCCCTGACTCCGCTATTTTTAAGAGCTCTATCTAGCTCTCTCTTGAAAGCATCCAGAGAACCCGCATCCACTACCCTCTGAGGCAGAGAATACCACAGACTCACCACTCTCTGTGAGAAAAAGTGTTTCCTAGTCTCCGTTCTAGATGACTATTGTCTATTGTATATTGTCTATCGATTTATCTTCCCATCTTAACCCCATGACCCATGACATCCATACTAATCAAGAATCTATTTATCCCTGCCTTAAAAATACCCATTGACTTGGCCTCCACGGCAATGAATTCGATAGATTCACCACCCTCTGACTGAAGAAATCCCTCCTCATCTTCTGAATCTCTAAACTAAACAAGAATTGGAATGAAGCTGACACACAGCAGCAAGTGTTTGAGTAATGTAAGCATGCTTGGAGTTTCCTGGCCACATCCACTTAATATGAACCCTACAGAGAGCATCATAAGATCATCAGATCATAGGTGATAGGAGTAGAATTAGGCCATTCAGCCCATCAAGTCTACTCCGCCATTCAATCATGGCTGATCTATCTCTCCCTCCGAACCCCATTCTCCTGCCTTCTCCCCATAACCCCTGACACCCGTACTAATCAGGAATCTATCTATCTCTGCCTTAAAAACATCCACTGACTTGGCCTCCACAGCCTCCTGTGGCAAAGAATTCCACAGATCCACCTTCCAGATTCCTCCTCGTCTCCTTCCTAAAAGAACGCCCTTTAATTCTGAGGCTACGACCTCTAGTCCTAGACGCTCCCACTAGTGGAAACCTCCACTCCACATCCACTCTATCCAGGCCTTTCACTGATGGCGCTGACGCATGTGAGGCTTTAGGTTAGAGCAGAGATGCTGTCATCAGCCGTGTTAGGGATGATGGACAACTAGAGAGGACTGCAGTTGCTTTGTGTACCTTTCACAAAAGAGAACGATATTTTGCGCAGATTAAGAAGGAAGTGCCAGCAATTATGTCATCGGTACCTGCTGGGAAGCCCCTTTGTTCCCCTTCCCGATCACAAACTGCTGTTAGCAATTCTGAATGGTGCGGCAGGCCACTCCAACGACGAGACTATTCAGGATGCAGTGGTGGGCATTTTCATTGACACAGTATTATTATACAAATCGACAGAGTGAAATGTAGTTACTGAAGGTGCGTCTGGGTTACATGAGTCTTCCATTGAGATGGGAGAGTCAAGAGGCGACACGGTGGTGCAGCAGTAGAGTTGCTGCCTCAGACACCCAGGTTTGATCCTGACTAAGAGCACTGTCTGTACGGAGTTTGTACATTCTCCCCGTGACCGCGTGGGATTTCTCCGGGCGCTCCAGTTTCCCCCCACATTCGAAAGATGTGCAGGTTTGTAGGTTAATTGGCTTGGGTAATATTGTCCCTAGTGTGTAGAATGGTCATTACTCGTAGAGCTATACAACGTGGAAACAGGCCCTTCGGCCCAACTTGTCCAAACCAAACAACACTTCCCGTCTACACTCGTCCCACCTGCCTGCTCTTGGTCCATACCCCTCCAAACCTGTCCTATCCATCTACTTATCTAATTGTTTCTTAAACATTGCAATAATACCTGCCTTAACTAACGTAGAGCAGCACAGTGGTGCAGCGGTAGAGTTGCTGCATTTCAGCGCCTGAGATTCAGGTTCCATCCTGACTAAGGATGCTGTCCGTGCGGAGTTTGCACGTTCTCCCTCTGACCGCGTGGGTTTTCTCCAGGTGCTCCGGTTTCCTCCCACACTCCACCGACATACGGGTTTGTAGGTCAAATGGCTTTGGTAAAAAAAGTGTAAATTGTCCCTAGTGTGTGGGATAGTGTTAGTGCAAGGGGCTATCGCTGGTCGGCGTGGGCAAAGATGGCCGAAGGTCCTGTTTCAGCGCTGAATCAGGGGCAAAGTAAAGAATCCCACCAAACGGCAGGAGTGTGAGGGTCACAGGACTAGCAGGGAAAAGATTCCAATTCAGGTGAGTTTATTGACATATACACCAGGGGGAAATGAGCTTCTTCACATGAACCTCAGAGTAAACAGTGTACACAGATACAACAGTATACACAACAAGGACAAGTGCTAAACAGCAGAATGGTGCAGTGTTTGAAGTGCAATCTGAAGTTTGTTTAGAGATAGAGATACAGCGCGGAAACAGGCCCTTCGGCCCACCGAGTCCATGCCGACCAGCGATGCCCACGCATTAACACTGTCCGACACACACTAGGGATAATTTACACTTATACCAAGCCAATTAGCCAACAAACCTGTACGTCCTTGGAGTGTGGGAGGAAACCGAAGATCTCCGAGAAAATCCACGCAGCTCACGTGGAGAACATAAAAACTCCATGCAGACAAGCACCCCTAGTCGGGATCGAACCTGGGTCTCCAGCGCTGCAAGCGCTGTAAGGCAGCAACTACCGCTGTGCCACCAGGTCACCCTCCGGAGAAAACCTAGCACTTTTGCGTCCACTCCTTACATATTAAGGGCAATTCACACAGGCCAGTTAACCTAAGAAGCCACACACCTTTGGGATGTTGTAGGAAACCAGGGCACCCAGAGGAAACCCTTGCAATCACAGGGAGAAATTGCAAACTCCACACAGACAGCACCCGAGGTCAGGATTGAATCTGGGTTTCTGGTGCTGGGAGGCAGCAGCTCTAGTTGTAGTGGAGTACTGGACGTGAATGATGTGGGTTGTCTCCGGGGGCTCCGGTTTCCGCCCATACGCCAAAGACATACAGGTCTGTTCGTTAATTGGCTCGGGTAAAATTGTAGATTTCCCCCAGTGTCTAGGTCTAGGGGATGATCGTTGGTTGGCGTGAACACGTTGGGCCGAAGCGGCCGGTTTCTGTGCTGTATCTCTGAAGTCTAAACAGGGCTGCTCCACAAATCTCTACAAGTGTTGTTGGGCGATATTTATATCTCAGATCTTGTAGCCTATTTTTCTCGTGGTTTTAATCTCTTGGGTTCAAGGATAATATGCTTCTCTTCCAGTTTGGTGGAGGTCAGACATAACTGATGAGACCAAGGTGGATACTACAGACTCTTGATTTCACCATGATGGGACAGAAAGTGTCAGGGAGGACACATGAAGGGGGAGTTTGTGGTAATGGGAATGTCGTAAGCCTCCCATGTAGCTTTATGCCCCTGTCCCACTTAGGAAACCTGAACGGAAACCTCTGGAGACTTTGCGCCCCACCCAAGGTTTCCTTGCGGTTCCCAGAGGTTCCCGGAGGTTTTTGTCAGTCTCCCTACCTGCTTCCACTACCTGCAACCTCCGGCAACCACCTGCAACCTCCGGGAACCGCACGGAAACCTTGGGTGGGGCGCAAAGTCTCCAGAGGTTTCCGTTCAGGTTTCCTAAGTGGGACAGGGGCATTATTTAGACTTCAGACTTTAGAGATAGAGATACAGCGGGTAAACAGGCCCTTCGACCCACCAAGTCCATGCTGACCAGTGATCACCCCGTACACTCTTCTTCCTCGTGTCCGGCCATCTTCCATATCACATCTTTCTGGTCGGTCAGTGACGGTTGACGGTCGGTGGTTGCAGAATTGGCTACTTCAGTCAGTCACTGTGGTACAGTTTCTGTCGTCAGCATTGCCCGGGATGCGGCACGTGGAGGCTTCTGCTTGCATCCCACCCCGTACACTAGCACTATCCTACACACTCGGGATATTTATACTTTTTGTAACCGAAGCCAATTAACCAGCAAACCTGCACGTCATTGGAACGTGGGAGAAAACCGGAGCACCTGGAGAAAACCCATGTGGTCACAGTGAGAACGAACAAACTCCATAGAGACAGCACCCGTAGTCAGGATCGAAACCGGGTCTCTGCTGCTGTAAGGCTATAACTCTACCGCTGTGCCACCGTGCCACTGCTGGTAGAAAACACCAGTGAAGTGAAATATAAAAGAGTTTCTTAGCAAATGTGTTTCGTATTTAGTACTGTGTACGTTTTTCATGAGAGTGAATCTTTTGCACCATCTGGCTATAGGTTACATGAACTTGGGAAATGTCAGCAATTGACAGACGCATGTTTGGCATCGAGAGTAATTTAAGGAAATGAGATGGAGTTAAAATGTATTTTTATCATCACAGGCTAAAAGGTTTGAAACCATTTTGAAAACAGGGTGAGAAATACTGAATATTCTGAAGATGGGTCTCGACCCGAAATGTCACCCGTTCCTTCTCTCCAGAGATGCTGCCCGTCCCGCTGAGTTACTCCAGCTTTTTGTGCCCTTGGTGAGGAATATTGAGGCAGATTTGAACAGGGCGGCATGGTAGAGTTGCTCCCTTACAGCGCCAGAGACACAGGTTCGATCCCAACTGAGGGTGCTGTCTGTACGGAATTTGTACCTTCTCCCTGTGACTGCGTGGGTTTTCTCCGGGTGCTCCAGATTCTTCCCACCCTCTAAAACTGTGCTGGTTGGTAGATCAATTGGCTTCCGTTAATTGTAATTCTGGTGTGCAGGATAGTGCTGGTGTACGGGGTGATCGCAGGGTGGGCGCGGACTCGGTGAGCCGCAGGGCCTATTTCCATGCTGTATCTCTGTGAGAAGAAATCATTTGTCGTGTAAAATTGTCTGAAGAAGGGTTCCGACCCAAAACGTCGATCATCCTTTTCCTCCAGAGATTCTGCCTGACCCATTGAGTAACTCCAGCACTTTGTGTCTCTCATCGGTACAAATCAGCAGCTGCAGTTCCTTCCGACACAACTCTGCAGAAATGTTTAGTTAGTTCCTTGAAATCCAGAACAGGACTGCAGGAAAGTTCAAACTAGCGAAGAACCAATTTAGAACTAATAAAGGATAAAGCATCACCATTAAATGGTGACCTTCGCATGTTCGGGCTGTCCCAGAGTATTTTACACCCACTGAGTTGCTTTCAAATTGCATTCGCTGATGTTATGTCGACCAATGTGATCGTCAATTTTGTGCAGTGCAAAACCCCACAATCTGAGAAGGGAGCAAATATCCACTTGTTCTTTGCTGATGCCAATTGAACAATATGCCTCGACCAGGACATAAGAATCACCGTTCTCATCACCAAACTATGCCTTAGGATATTTTACATACACAGAGAGGTCAATAGCTAATTGGAGATTTAATAATCACCATTTGCAGTGACTGTTGTTTATTGCATTGTCAGAACCTTAAACTTTAAACTTTAGACTTTAGAAATACAGTGCGGACACAGGCCCTTCGGCCCGCGATCCCCCCGTACACCAGCACTATCCTACACCCTAGGGACATTTTACAATTTTACCAAAGCCAATTGACCTATAAAACCTGCACGTCTTATGGAGGGTGGGAGGAAACTGGAGCACCCGGAGAAATCCCACATGGTGACATGGAGAACGTACAAACTCTGTACAGGCAGCACCTGTAGCCAGGATTGAGCCCGGGTCTCTGGCGCTGTAAGGCAGCAACTCTACCGCTGTGCCACCATGCCGCCCATGATACACAACTCTCTCCAAAATATATGGATGAGTTAGGGGTGGTGCAGCGGTAGAGTTGCTGCCTTCCAGCGCCAGAGTCACAGGTTCGATCCTGACTACAGGCGCTGTCTGTACGTAGTTTGTGCGTGCTCCGCGTGACCTGCGTGGATTTTTCTGGTTGCCGTGGTTTCCTCCCACACTCCAAAGATGTACAGGTTTGTAGGTTAATTGGCTTCTGCAAATTGTCCCTAGTGCGTAGGATAGTTTTAGTGGGCGGGGATCGCTGGTCGGCGCAGACTCGGTGGGCCGAAGGGCCTGTTTCCGCACTGTGCCTTTAAAGTCTAAACTAAGCCAACTAAGATGATAGAAACCCACCCAAGACCAAGACACTCTAGACGGGCGAGATACAAAGGGACAGCAGAATCTTCCTCATCTGTATTCCACAGAACCCCTCCAAGCCTGCTCCAATGTCACCAAGGTTTTCTTACGTAACCCAACAGCTAATTGAAGATTTAATATTTACCGCTTGCATCGTCCATTGTTTACTACATTAAATTACACAGAATGATCAACACGGGAACAGCCTCGGCCCAACCAGTCCACGCACCATTTGCATTCATTATCCAACGCCATCTGCAAAACAGTCTATTCCCGTCTCCTTCCTCTGTTTATCTAGCTTCTCCCTAAATGAAATTACACTGTTTGCCTCAACCACTCCCTGTGATAGTAAGTTCCATGAATTATTAACACTGTGTAATGGGGCCTCTACCATTATCTCATAGATGTAATCTGCCCAGCGCATGGATTTAAACCTCTTCAAGATCCATTAGTTTGTTTAATATTTCTTCTCTCTCTATGTTAAATGTGGCTTATAATTCTGTCTCCCGATATCCATCTGGTTTGCTGCCCTTGTAAATACTGAAGCATAAAAGTAATTATTTAATATTTACACCATTTTTGCTTCAGCTGCCTATAAATTTATACTTTCTCTGCCTTAATGGCTTTATTCCTCACTCGATAAGGTTTAGGGACGAGATTTTTTGATCCAATTCAATTGCAAGGTGCACAAAGACGTGCCAAGAGAATATATATATATATGTATATATATGTATATAGCATTGGGACTTCACTTTCTGCTGTGTTTTATTTTTCTTTATTTTTAACCATCTTTATACATTACTCATTCTTACGCACCAGCCAGGAAGTCTTCATGATCTGATCTCACTATTTAATTCACTGAATGTCATTGTGCTATTGTGGATGGACATAAAAAGCAAGAATTTATCCCTCGCTATTTATGTCCTCCATTAGTTTCGTCTGATAATGGTCTAATATTTCATAACTTCATAAGACATAGGAGCAGAATTAGGCGATTTGGCGCATCGGGCCTGCTCTGCCATTCGATCACGGCTGATCTATCTTTCCCTCTCAACCCCATTCTCTAATCTCTGACACCCTTACTAATCAAGTACCTACCAATCTCCACTTTAAAAATACCCAATGACCTGGCCTCCACAGCCGTCTGCAACAGTGAATTCCACAGATTCACCACCCTCTGGCTAAAAATAATCCTCCTCATCTCCATTCTAAAGGAACTTATTTTTATTTTGAGGCTGTACTCTCTGATCCTAGACCAGGGGTGGGTAACGTTTTCGTGTTGGAATGCCGCATTAACAGCTGTAATCTAATAAGGCCGCATCCAAGAAACTTCAATTAGATATACTTCAAAATGTACATTATTTTGTTAAAATCACCCTCATGACTTACTAATGTTTTAATTGTGGCCGTCAGTCGGGGAGGATTATTTTGTTGAATCTTCTTTTACTCTTTGGTATTTTAAATACGTTCATTTTAAGATTTAAATAAAAATAAAGAAAGACAAACAAAAACATACGAATAAAAATAAAAGGATTTGTCTACAAAATTTGGATTCATTCAAAAGGCCGCACTTAATGGCCTAGAAACAGAAACATAGAAAATAGGTGCAGGAGTAGGCCATTCGGCCCTTCGAGCCTGCACCGCCATTCAATATGATCATGGCTGATCATCCAACTCAGTATCCTGTACCTGCCTTCTCTCCATACCCCCTGATCCCTTTAGCCACAAGGGCCACATCTAACTCCCTCTTAAATATAACCAATTAACTGGCCTCAACTACCTTCTGTGGCAGAGAATTCCAGAGCTTCACCACTCTCTGTGTGAAAAATGTTTTCCTCATCTCGGTCCTAAAAGATTTCCCCCTTATCCTTAAACTGTGACCCCTTGTTCTGGACTTCCCCAACATCGGGAACAATCTTCCTGCATCTAGCCTGTCCAACCCCTTAAGAATTTTGTAAGTTTCTATAAGATCCCCCCTCAATCTTCTAAATTCTAGCGATTACAAACCGAGTCTATCCAGTCTTTCTTCATATGAAAGTCCTGACATCCCAGGAATCAGTCTGGTTAACCTTCTCTGTACTCCCTCTATGGCAAGAATGTCTTTCCTCAGATTAGGAGACCAAAACTGTACACAATACTCCAGGTGTGGTCTCACCAAGACCCTGTACAACTGCAGTAGAACCTCCCTGCTCCTATACTCAAATCCTTTTGCAATGAATGCTAACATACCATTCGCCTACTTCACTGCCTGCTGCACCTGCATGCCTACTTTTAATGACTGGTGTACCATGACACCCAGGTCTCGTTGCATCTCCCCTTTTCCTAATCGGCCACCATTCAGATAATAGTCTACTTTCCTGTTTTTGCCACCAAAGTGGACAACCTCACATTTATCCACATTATACTGCATCTGCCATGCATTTGTCCACTCACCCAGCCTATCCAAGTCACCTTGCAGCCTCCTAGCATCCTCCTCACAGCTAACACTGCCCCCCAGCTTCGTGTCATCTGCAAACTTGGAGATGTTGCATTCAATTCCCTCGTCCAAATCATTAATATATATCGTAAATAGCTGGGGTCCCAGAACTGAGCCTTGCGGTACCCCACTAGTCACTGCCTGCCATTGTGAAAAGGACCCGTTTACTCCTACTCTTTGTTTCCTGTCTGCCAGCCATTCTCTATTCACATCAATACTGAACCCCCAATGCCGTGTGCTTTAAGTTTGTATACTAATCTCTTATGTGGGACCTTGTCGAAAGCCTTCTGAAAGTCCAGATATAACACATCCACGGGTTCTCCCTTATCCACTCTACTAGTTACATCCTCGAAAAATTCTATAAGATTCGTCAGACAAGATTTGCCTTTAATAAATCCATGCTGACTTTGTCCAATGATTTCACCACTTTCCAAATGTGCTGCTATCCCATCTTTAATAACTGATTCTAGCAGTTTCCCCATTACCGACGTTAGACTAACTGGTCTGTAATTCTTCGTTTTCTCTCTCCCTCCCTTTTTAAAAAGTGGGGCTACATTAGCTACCCTCCAATCCTCAGGAACTACTCCAGAATCTAAAGAGTTTTGAAAAATTATCACTAATGCATCCACTATTTCTGGGGCTACTTCCTTAAGTACTCTGGGATGCAGCCTATCTGGCCCTGGGGATTTATCGGCCTTTAATCCATTCAATTTACCTAACACCATTTACCGGCTAACCTGGATTTCACTCAGTTCCTCCATCTCATTTGACCCCCGGTCCCCTGCTATTTCCGCAGATTATTTATGTCTTCCTTAGTGAAGACAGAACCAAAGTAGCTATTCAATTGGTCTGCCATGTCCTTGTTCCCCATGATCAATTCACCTGTTTCTGACTGCAAGGGACCTACATTTGTTTTAACTAATCCTTTTCTCTTCACATATCTATAAAAACTTTTGCAGTCAGTTTTTATGTTCCCTGCCAGTTTTCTTTCATAATCTAGTTTCCCTTTCCTAATTAAGCCCTTTGTCCTCCTCTGCTGGTCTATGAATTTCTCCCAGTCCTCTGGTAGGCTGCTTTTGCTGGCTAATTTGTATGCTTCACCTTTTGTTTTGATACTATTCCTGATTTCCCTTGTTATCCACGGATGCACTACCTTCCCTGATTTATTTTTTTGCCAAACTGGGATGAACAATTGTTGTAGTTCATCCATGCAGTCTTTAAATGCCTTCCATAGCATATCCACCGTCAACCCATTAAGAATCAATTGCCAGTCTATCTTGGCCAATTCCCGTCTCATACCCTCAAAGTTACCTTTCTTTAAGTTCAGGACCCTTGTTTCTGAATTAACAAAGTCACTCTCCATTCTAATGAAGAACTCAACCATATGGCAACCACTCTTGCCCAAGGGGCCACGCACAACAAGACTGCTAACTAACCCTTCCTCATTACTCAATACCCAGTCTAGAATAGCCTGCTCTCTCGTTGGTTCCTCTACATGTTGGTTTAGAAAACTATCCCGCATACATTCCAAGAAATCCTCTTCCTCAGCACCCTTGCCAATTTGATTCACCCAATCTATATGTAGATTGAAGTCACCCATTATAACAGTTTTACCTTTGTTGCACGCATTTCTAATTTCCTGTTTGATGCCATCCCCAACTCCACTACTACTGTTAGGTGGCCTGTACACAACTCCCACTAGCGTTTTCTACCCCTTAGTGTTTCGCAGCTCTACCCATGTCGATTCCAAATCCTCCAAGCTAATGTCCTTCCTTTCTATTGCTTTAATCTGCTCTCTAAACAGCAACACTACCCCACCTCCTTTCCCTTTCTGTCTATCCCTCCTGAATATTGAATATCCCTGGATGTTCAGCTCCCAGCCTTGGTCACCCTGGAGCCATGTCTCCGTGATCCCAACTATATCATAGTCATTAATAGCTATCTGCACATTCAACTCATCCACCTTATTATGAATGCTCCTTGCATTGAGACACAAAGCCTTCAGGCTTGTTTTTACAACACTTTTACCCCTTATACAATTTTTTGAAAAGTGGCCCTTTTTGATTTTTGCCCTGGATTTGTCTGCCTGCCACTTTTACTTTTCACCTTGCTACCTATTGCTTCTACCCTCATTTTACACCCCTCTGTCTCTCCGCTCACACATTTAAGAAACTCTTTCCCTTTAACTCCATCCTCAACTATCCCATTTGACACCCCACCCCCCTTATTCAGTTTAAAACCACCCGTGTAGCAGTGGCAAACCTGCCTGCCAGAATGCTGGTCCCCCACCTGTTAAGATGCAATCCGTCCCTTTTGTACAGCTCCCCCTAGAAGGCCGCATGCAGGTTCCACACCCCTGTCCTAGACTATCCCAGCACTGGAAACATCCTCTCCACATCCACACTATCTAGGCCTTCCGTTATTTGGTGAGTTTCAATGAGATCCCTCCTCATCATAAATTCCAGTGAGTACAGGCCCAAAGCCATCACATGCTCCTTGTATATTAATCCAATCATCCCAGGGATGGCTTACTTTTACTTTGGGCTTTTACTCTTATACCTGCGATGGAGCATCTGCAGTGCAGAGTGTGTCATAGATGGCACACTTAACAAGTTAGTCAGTCTACAACAAGGATTCCCAACCTGGGGTAAATTTACCCCCAGGGGATAAATTGCGCCCACCCAGTCGGTAAATTTGTTGATTCTGGATTTGCACATATTTTTTCTCATTGAGTGACTGTGTTCTGCTATGCCGGTATCTGTTCATCATTAGTTGTTCATAAATAAGTGAAATAATATTGTTATGTGTTATTAAAGTTGCCAGGGGTAAACGGGATGAAAAAGGGTGGGAACCCCTGGTCTACAAACCCCAGGTACAAACATGTTTTTAAATGGGCAACCACCAGGAAGGGCAGTAAGTGCAGAAGAGCCCTGTGGATATCCCACTCTCCAATAGGTATTCCATTTTTGGGTACAGTTGGGGGAGATGGTCCTTCAGAAGAAAGCATCATCAACAGCCAACTTTGTCACCCAGGGTAGGGGAATGAAGAACCATGGGCCAGAGGTTTAAGGTGTGAGGGGAAAGATTTAATAGGAATCTGAGGGGAGAGGTTGGCTCTGAAACACAGTCGGGAGGAAAAATATCAGACAACCAATGGTGCGGGAAGCATTCTGAAAACACATCCTCTCCACATCTGCTCTATCCAGTCTTTTCATCATTCGGTAGGTTTCAATGAGATCCCCCCCATCCTTCAGTGAGGCCCTGAGCCATCAAACACTCCTCATATGTCTGCCTCACAACGCCAGAGACACGGTTTCGATCCTGACCTTGGGTGCTGTCTGTGTGGAGTTTGCATGTTCTCCCTGTAACTGCATGGGTTTTCTCCGGGTGCTGTGGTTTACTTCCACATTCCAAGGACATGCAGGTTGGTAGGTTAAAGTGCCTGTCCCACTGCGGGGACCCAATTTGCGAGTTTAGAAGAGTTTAGGAGTTAAAAAAAAGTGTCATGGTCTTGTTGTATCGCCAAAGTAGAACACCTCCTACGATCTCCTTCGACTATGTAGAGAACTGCCTACGAATATGTAGAGAACCTCCTATGAATATGTAGAAGAACTCCTTTGATCTCCTTCGACCTCCTTTGACTATGTTGAAGACTAGCTTCGACCAGCCTCGGGAAAATTGGACACCGAATAGTGAAGAGTGAAGACGACCATCTTCGACAACCTTCGACTACCTTTGATTACCTTCGATTGCCTTCAATTACCTACGAATAACACGCCGACTCACCACGAGCTACTTCGACTAAACCTACGAGTAAAAGAAATATCAATTTTTTTCCATGCCGACCAATTTTTACTCGTGGACAATTTTCAGCATGCTAAAAAATACTCCTCGACCAAACTGAGGCCTCGAGTATGCGGGAACTTCTCTCGAACATGAAGGAGAGTTACAGTGACCTCCTAGGACCACGTGTCGACCATGCTGTGAGTTTGAGTCGAGCACAAACTCTTCTAAACTCGCAAATTAGGTCCCCGCAGTGGGACAGGCCCTTAAGTAGTTACTATAAATGATCTTTCGAGTGGCTGTTTAGAACTAGTATACAGGGTGATTGTTGGTCTCGGTGGACCAAAGGGCCTGTTTCCACGCTGCATCTCTAAACGTAACTAAACTGAAGTTGTGGTGGGGATTTTGTTGAGAGGAACAAACAGGCCCTTCTGTGGCCCAGTGCAGGAACCATTGTTGCTTCTCTTGCGTCAGGGTCAGAGATATCCTGGAACAGGTCAAAGATGTTACAAAAGGAGAGGAAGAACAACCAGAGGTCATAGGTTCACAAGTTCACAAGTTATAAGAGTAGAATTAGGCCATTCGGCCCATCAAATCTACCCCACCATTCAATAATGGCTGATCTCTGCCTCCTAATCCAATTTTCCTGCCTTCTGTCCATAAACCTTGACACCCATTCTAATCACGAATGTGTCCATATCTGCCTTAAAAATATTCACTGACTTGATCTCCACAGCCCTCTGGGAAACATCCTTTCCACATCCACTCTATCTATGCCTTTCATTATTCTGTAAGCTTCAATCTGGTCCCCCCTCAACCTTCTAAACTCCAGTGAGTAGAGGCCCAGTGCTGTCAAATGCTCATCATATGCTAACCCACTCATTCCTGGGATCATTATTGTAAACCTCCTCTGGACCCTCTCCAGAGCAGTGTGAAGTTCCTAGGACTTCACCTGTCAGATGACCTGACGTCCACGACCAACACCACAGCACTGGTCAAGAGAGCCCAGCAGCGACTACACCCTCTCCGAAGACTACGGAAAGCAGATCTCCCCACTACACACCTACAAACTTTTTATAGGGGGACAATCGAGAGCACATTAACCTACGGCATCACTTCCTGGTTCGGGAGCTGCAAGGTGTACGAACGGCACCAACTAGACAGGATTGTGAAGACCGCCAGCAGGATTATTGGTGCTCCACTCCCTTTCCTGCTGGACATATACAGGAAGAGATGTATCAGCAGAGCCATCTCCATCATCAAAGACCCCTACCACCCATCGCATCACATATTCTCCATCCTGCCATCTGGGAAGAGGTACAGGAGCAAAACCAGCAGGATGCTCCTCAGCTTCTTCTCGCAGGCTATAAGACTGATAAACAGACTTTGCCCCCTGCCAAAGTATCGCGCACCAACCACCAACCTGGACACACTGCAGCAGAGCCACTGTCATGCCGCTGCCGATCGGAACGCCTGTTGATGTTTAGTAGAGAGTAGAGTGTTTAATTTGTTCATGATATATGTATTTTTATTTCTATTTATTTTTACTGCACACTGAATGGACACTGGTTGAGCAACGTTTTTTTGTTTCCTCTGGGTATGTGAGTACTCAGGAAAATGACAATAAAGATATACTATACTATACTATAGATATGGGGCCCAAATTTGCTCACAATGCTCCAAATGTGGCCTGACCAGCACCTTTATAGAGCCTCAGGTCATGGTATGAACGACATGGGAAGAAAGTGGGATGAAGTGCTGCAAATGGACATAAAGTGCTGGAGTAACTCAGGAGTCCGGCGGCATGGGTTAAAATGAACTGCAGATGCTGGTTTATAATGAAGATAGACACAATGTGCTGGAGTAACTCAGAGGGATAGGCAGCATCTCTGGATAGAATTCATTTATTTCATTCATCAACGTTGAAAACATTAGCGACGCAGTGTTGCTGGTATCCGACGGGAACGGTGACGGACGCACAACACATCTCTGTCCTCCAGTTCCTGCGGACTTCCACCGCTGGAAGTATAGGATTTTAGTGTGTGTGCTTTATCATCATTCCTTACAATGCCGTGTACGACAGTGATCACAACTTCTACTGAAGTGTGGATGGCCGTTGGCTCGCTAGAAGCTCATCCGTCCTTTGACAGGTCTTGTTTTTGGTCCTGCTGGGGGTCCACAGCCCCTTCCTCACCTGGCAAACCAGGTGGGGGAGACGGTTTAGTCGCCGACTATCCGACCATGGAGCAGGTAACACGGGATTACATGGTACCCATGGCGGAGGGAACTCCCCCCAACCTGACCTGGGTAGAAAGGATGGGTGATCTGATGTTTCAGGTTGGGACCCTTCTTCAGATCTCTGGAGAACATGGATAGGTAACGTATCGGCTTGGGACCCTTCTATAGAGTCTGAAGAAGGATTCCGAACCAAAACATCATCTTTTCATGTTCTACCGATATCATGTGTGTTTGACGGCGCTGGGCCTGTACTCGCTGGAGTTTAGGAGAATGAGGGGGGACCTCATGGAAACGTACCAAAGTGAAAGCCTTGGATAGAGTGGATGTGTAGAGGATGTTTCCAACTGTGGGAGAGGTCACAACCTCAGAATTAAAGGACCGTTCCTTTAGGAAGGAGATGAGGAGGAATTTCTTTAGTCAGACGGTGGTGAATCTGTAGAATTCCTTGCCGCAGAAGCCTGTGGAGACCAAGTCAATTGATATTTTTAAGGCAGAGATAGATAGATTCTTGATTAATATGGGTGTCAGGGGTTGGGGTGAGAAGGAAGGAGAATGGAGTTTGGAGGGAGAGATAGATCAGGCATGATTGAATGGCGGGCCGAATGGCCTAATAATGCTCCTATCAATTATCATCTTATGACCTCTCTGACCCATTGAGTTACTCGAGCACTTTGTGCCATTTTGTGTAAACCAACATCAGTAGTTCTTTGTCTCCATATGAAATCCTCCACGGTGAGTTTAGGATGCAAAGCAATAAGTAAGAAGGCAGGGCTACCTGGGTTATCATCTCAGGTGGACTCCCTGCCACATGAGGTTGAAAGAAGGCGGCAGAGTGGCACAGAGGTAGAGTTGCTGCCTCATAGCGCTAGGCACCCGAGATTGATCCTGACTATGGGTGCTTACTGTACGGAGTTTGCACATTTTCCCTGTGACCGTGTGGGTATTCCAGGGGTGCACTGGTTTCCTCCCTCACTCCAAAGACATTCTGGTTTGTAGGTTAGTTGGCTTCTGTAAATTGTCGTTAGAAGTGGGATAGAACTAATGTACTGGGGTGATCGTTGGTCTGCGTGGGCTCAGCGACCGAAGGGCCTGTTTCCACGCTGTATCACTGAACTAAACTAACGAGGATAAGACACACAAACACGTAAGTGTAGGAGGCAGGACTTTAGATCATTGGAGTCACATCTGGGATAGGTGGGAATGTTGCTGGTGGAAGTATCATGGGGACCACATCGGTAGGTTGGGTGGGACAATTACAAGAAGGTTGGGTTGCACTTAAACTAGAAGGGGACCAATACCCTTACCATAAGGTTTGCTCAGCATACTCAGGAAGGTATAAACCAGTCTGAAGAAGAGACATGACCAAATGTTGTCTGTCCATTAGCTCCATAAATGCTGCCGGACCCACTGAGTTTTTCCAGCACGTTATGTTTAGTTTAGCTCAGAGATGCAGCGCAGAAACAGGACCTTCGTCCCACCGTGTCCACGCCGACCAGCGATCCCCGGACACTAATGCTGTCCTAAACACACTAGGGCCAATTTACAATTATACCAAGCCAATTAACCTACAAACCGGTACGTCTTTGGAGTGCGGGAGGAAACCGAAGATCTCGGAGAAAACGGGTATAGACAGCAGCCGTAGTCAGGATTGAACCCGGGTCTCTGGCGCTGCAAGCACTGTAAGGCAGCGACTCTACCGCTGGGTCGCCGTGCCGTCCCACGGTGCGGACTGTACATTGAAAATGGCACCAAAACCAGACCTCTCTTGCATGCAGTCTCTGTGGACTAGGTCTGTACACTTTGCTTAATGGAGATTGCACTCAGACACGGCAATATTTTGCTGAACTGTATGCAAAACAAGAACTTTACTGCACATTTGCACATGTAAGAATTAATCAATTACTATTGACCATTCGTAATTAGAAGAACAGATATGTAAGCAAATCACAAGAATAGAAGAGCGATAAGGTAACAGTAGCGGGGGATTATGACTTTCCCAATATTGCCTGGGATTACTTCAGTACAAGGGGCTTAGATGGCAACATTTATCAAGTGTGTCCAGGAACGTCTTGTGAGATAGATTATCCTATAAGAGATGAGGAAGCATTCAAACCGTATCTTCGCAAATGAAACTTCAGAAATGGGTAGTTACTGGAACTGTCTTTACTTTAGACTATAGAGATACAGCGCAAAACAGGTCTTTTGGCCAACTGAGGCCGCGCCGGCTAGCAATCGCCCCGTACATTAGCACTATCCTACACACTAGGACCAATTTACAATTTACAGAAGCCAAATAACCTACAAACTTGCACATCTTTGGAGTGTGGGAGGAACCCGGAGCACCCGGAGAAAACCCACGCAAGTCACAGGGAGTACGTACAAACTCCGAACAGACAGCACCCGTAGTCAGGATCGAACTGGGGTCTCTGCCGCTTTAAGGCAGCAGCTCTACCACTGTGCCACCGTGCCGCAGGGCCTGTTATCCTTGATGAGCGACTCTATGACTCTGTGGCATCACGAAAGGGGAACAAGCTTTGAAATGGAAGCAAGGTCTGGTTCAATGTAGTTACTCTGCAATGTTGATGTGTATAGAACTCATAACAAAGGACAAATTTTAATTGAAAATGCAATTAGTACGCTAACAATCTAGGTCAAAATCACAATCACTTGGTTCACCGATCACGCAAGCACCTGCCAGTGTGGGCTCTCTGGAGAATTTGCACGTTTTCTTTCGCTTTCACAGCAAAGCTTCAATTCTGAAAAAACCTGGATGGACAATAACGTGCTCCAGTTAGGCAACAATCCAATTTAATTTCTCTGTAATTGTAAATTCCTTTTAGTTCCTGAGTAATCCCCCGCCCCCCTCCAGGTGTTGGAGTAGAGCCAGGGCTGGTTTCAGTGTATTTTTCTTTACCTCGAAAGCACTGAGAGGGACGTGTGGGAAGGAACTGCAGATGTCGGTTTATACCAAAGATAGACACAAAATGCTGGAGTAACTCAGCAGGACAGGCTGCATCTTTGGAGAGAAGGAATGGGTGACGTTTCGGGTCGAGACCCTTCTTCAGAGTCAGGGGGGAAGGGAAATGAGAGATATCGGGCGACACGGTGGCGCAGCAGTAGAGTCGCTGCCTGACAGGGCATGCAGCGCTGGAGTCCCTGACTACATGTGCTGTCTGTACGGAGTTTGTACGCTCTCCCCGTGCCCTGCGTGGGTTTTCTCCGAGGTCTTCGGTTTCCTCCCACACTCCAAAAACGTACACTGTAGGTTATTTGTCCTGGTAAATGTAAAAATTGTCCCTAGTGTGTGTAAGCTTGTGTTAATGTGCGGGGATCGCTGGACGGCACGGACTCGGTTGAGCCGAAGTATCCGTTTCCGCGCTGTATCTCTAAACTAAACTAAACTAAACTAAACAAATAAATGAAAGATATGCAAAAAAGTAAGGGTGATAAAGGAAACAGGCCATTGTTAGCTGTTTGCTGGGTGAGAACGAGAAGCTGGGGCATCTTGGGTGGGGGAGGGATGGAGAGAGAGGGAGAGGGAGGGAGAGGGAGGGAGAGGGAGAGGCACTGAGAGTGATGTTGGGTTGTACAGGAGACGAATGGCGTTCTGTGATCATCAATTTATTCCCCCTCGAAAACTAATACAATCTTAGATCAGGTCTCAGTGAAAACTGTGTCCTCAAGTAGCTGATGAAATAACTTGTCTGGAAAATCTTAACAAGTGCCAGGAAATCCAATAACGGAGCCATCGTTTTGTTTCAGCCACTGAACTGAAAATGGACATTTTTTTCTCCCAGTGTCGCCTAATAACAGCTATTTCCAGATTGTTTAGCATCAGTCTGGAACGTTGTTAGACATGTTTTTACTTTGGTTCACAGGATGTGGGCCTCACACCGGCATTTATCATCCATTCCTAATTGCCTTTCACTGAAGGGGTGGTTAACCACTAAATATTTTAGAGTCATAGAATTGTGCAGCACAGAAACAGGCCTTTCAGCCCACCACATCCACGCCTACGCTTTTGCCCGCGTATATTAATCCCATTTGCCCGCGTTAGGTCTGTATCTTCTAGGCGGTGCAGTGGCACAGCGGGTAGAGTTGCTGCCTCCCAGTGCCAGAGTCCGGGGTTCGATCCTGACTATGGGTGCTGTCTGTGCAGAGCTTGTGCATTTTCCCTGTGACCTCGTGGGTTTTCTCCATGTCCTCTGGTTTCCTCCCACATTCCAACGATGTGCAGGTTAGTAGAAAAATTGTCCCGAGTGTTTAGGATAGAACTAGTGTGAACGGCTGATAGCTGATCAGCACTGACTTGGTGGGCAGAAGGGCCTGTTTTCACGCTGTATCTCTAAATGAAAAACCAAACTAAGCCTTCTTGCCAATTTAATTGTAGGAAGGAACTGCAGATGCAGATTTAAACCAAAGATAGACACAAAATGTTGGAGTAACTCAGCGAGTCATGCAGCATTTCTGGAGAGAAGGAATGGTCTGAAGAAGGGTCTTCATCCGAAACATCACCCATTCCTTCTCTCCAGAGAAACCAAAGCACCAGGAGGGAACCTACGCGGTCACACGGAGTTCCTGTAAACTCCACACAGACAGCGCCCAAGGTCAGGATCGAACCCGGGTCTCTGGGATTGTGAGGCAGCAACTCTACCAACAACGCCACGGGGCAAGAGTCTGAGTTAACTCTTGTAACTTGAGTTTCTTTGCCCTTGGTAAAAACATGGAAATGAAAATAAGTGGACAAAGTGAGTCTTAGTGAGTCATGGGAGTCATTGTCCACTTGCACTATTTCCTCTCAACTTTAATCCCGTTAGACTTCACTTTGGGCTTTATAGACACAGTGCGGAAACTGGCCCTTCGGCCCAATGAGTCCGGATCAGCCCGTATGCTACAGGATTTCCAGCCGAAACATCACCTATTCCTTTTCTCCAGACATGCTGCCTGACCTGCTGTGTTACTCCAGCATTTTGTGTCTAAACCATACACTAGCACCATCCTACACACTGGGGACAATTTACAACCTTATTGAAGCCAACTAACCTACAAACCTGCAAGTCTCTGGAGCGTGGGAGGAAACCGGAGCACCCGGAGAAGATCCACGCAATCACGGGGAGAACGTACAAACTCCATACAGACAGCACCCATAGGCGGGATTGAACCTGGGTCTCTGCCACTGTGAGGCAGCAACTCTACCACTGCACTACTGTCCGCCCTGCTGTTTTAATTTGAACATAACGTGCGATGCGTAATTCAATAGGTCAGACACAGCATTAAATGATAACTGCAATTCGCACAAACATCTGTAAATAAATAAACATGGTGGCACAGTGGTAAAGCTGCTGCCTTACTGCGCTTACAGCGCCGGAGCTCCGGGTTCGATCCCAACTACAGATGCTGCTTGTACGGAGTTTGTACATTCTCCCTGTGACCGTGTGGGTTTTCTCCGACATCTTCAGTTTCCTCCCACACTCCAAAGACATACTGGTTTGTAGGTGAATTGGCTTGGTATAAATGTAAATTGTCCCGAGTGGGTGTAGGATAGTGTGGGAGCACTGGTCGGCACGGACTCGATGGGCTGAAGGGCCTGTTTCCACGCTGTATCTCTAAACTAAACTAAAAGGATGTTTGCACGATGCCCTTTTTGCCATTCAAAGAAGAACTCTCCTAATCCTTTGCAGCCTGAATTTATTTCCAGTGTTTCTAAAGCTCTGCGTACATCTGTTGACAGCGCTGGCAGTTAGTCTAGCTCCCAGGAAATGTAGAACACTAAGCAGTTCACGGCTGACAGTCTGAGAGACAATGTGGTGTCAAGTGGCATGGAGAAGGTGCGAAAAGCATTCAGACACAAAACAAATACAGCACAGAGGTCACCTCTCCTCCCCAGGGCAAGCTCGGTGAGATTGACTGGCTCTGCTTGTCCTCCGCTGAGCAGATTCCTGCAGTAACTGTTGCATTGTAAATGGCTGCCTGGTGTTTGGGTTGTTATATCCTGTTGTATTACCACACTGACAAATAGACAGGCTGTAACTATTAGAGGTGCCTTGTCTAAAATGCCCTGGGGTATATTATTGACAATAAAGCTTCATTTAAGATTTTCACATAAGTAGAAACACATCAATATTCCTGTATCAGTTAGTTTTGGTTTTAGTTTCAGTGGGCTAAAGGGCCTGTTTCCATGCTGTTTCACTAAATGGAAACTAAATGCTGTCCAATGAACCACAGCCATCATCACGCATGCATGTGTGAACACACACACATGCTCAAACTCACACACTCATGCTCACGCTCACACTCACACACACACATGTCACACTCACACACACACATGTCACACTCACACACACACACATGCATGCACACAAACACACGCATACACGCACACAAACATACAGACACACCGGCATGCACGCACACACAAAGACACATACATGCACACACACACACACATACAGTCACGCACGCATGCACACACACAGCCAGGTATGCACACACACAAACACATATGCACGCACGCACACAACAAACGCAGACATACATGCACACAAACACGGCACACACACGTGCACAAACATAGACACACACGCTTGCACGCACATGCGCATGCACACATACAAATACAGACAAACCCACATGCACACACACGTACACACACGTACACACACAAACACAGACAATTACGCATACACACACAAACGCATTCACACACAAACAAACACAAATGCAATTACAAAAACACAAACACACAAACATCAGGATCTTCTGTTACAAATTACAAAAGTTTCCCCCGAATAATCAAACTGCATTTTGTTTGCCTCAGGTTCCCAGCTCCTTGCTATACTTATCCTTCTGATATAACCTATCAGTCTCCACTATTGTTAGCTTGCAACTCTTTCACTTTTCAAAAAATGAACAATGAACTGATTTATGGTCCAATTAAGAAGACGTTCCGTTGGCCCAGGAAGCAATATGCTGTCTCTTTACAGAGGTCCACCGTTCATTAGCCCAGGGCTCTAATTTGCTTGGTACTTATTGGCTACATGGACTGTTGCTCAGAAGAGGAGATATTTGATACCTTACATCATTCCATAATTGCACAGTTCCCTGCCAGCTCCAAACATCAGAGCAACTATGCAAGTCAGCCAATTAACTGCTTGAAACCTCTATTTGTTTCTTGCGGTAGTAATTAAGTAGGAGAGGTAAAATTATTCAGATGTGAGTTTGCTAAATCTGCTACAGGAAAACAAGAAAACAAATGGTTCATTTGAAATGCAACTAGGATCCAAACAAACATACACCAGGTTAACCTAAACGGGAATGAATGCAGTCTGAAGTAGGGTCTCGACCCGAAACGTCACCCATTCCTTCTCTCCAGAGATGCTGCCTGTCCCGCTGAGTTACTCCAGCATTTCGTGTCTATCTTCGGTTTAAACCAGCATCCCACACCGTGAATGCAAAGTATTCGTTTTCCATTCGTTTTACAGGAATTTAATGAGTGTGTGTTGCAACAGACTCAATTCTCATCTTGGAGCACAGTTACAGATGGAAATAATATCCACAGGGCAAGCTAGATTAAAGAGGAGTCTCAACTTAAAATGAGGAAGCAAGAACGATGTTGATTAGCTTGGCATGTGCTTGGAGAAGCGAATGAAAGTTTAGTTTAGAGATGCTGTGTGGAAACAAGCCCTTTGGCCCACTGCGTCCACGCCGGCCATCAATCACCCGTCCACACTAGTTCTGTGTCATCCCACTTTCTCATCCAATCCCTACACACGAGGGGCAATTTTACAGAAGCCAATTAACCTACAAACCTGCACTTCTAGGGCAACACAGTGGCTCAGCGGTAGTGTTGTTGCCTCACAGCAACTGCCAGAGACCTGCTTCGATTCTGACTACGGGTGCTGTCTGCACAGAGTTTGTAATTTACCCCCCAAACACCCCTCACCCCTGCCCCCCCCCCCCCCCCCTATCTTCCCTCCTCCCACCTCATCCACCCCCTTCCCTCCTGTGTATCCCACCTGTACTCCCACCTACAGTGACAGGCTGGGTCTAAAAATATTGGTTGCCAGGAGATAAAGGGGGGCCCACTTCATCAGGGTATATAATGGTATAAGGGGCCTACTTCATCAGGGACTCACTTGCCATCGGGCAAGCTGACACCCTGGCCAGTCCACCACTGCCCACCTATTTCCCCTCCCCCCCCCCCCCCCCCCCGCCCCCACTGTATCCCTCTATGACGCCAATGACTCCACTCTGTCCTTCTGCAGTCTTGTCACTTTACAAGCTCTGAGTACCTACTCCACTTGCGGTCGAAGCCAAAATCCCTCTCCCCTCCCGCTAACCTCCCCTCCCCTCAACCCCTCCCCTCACCCCCTGTCCTAAACCAGAACGCGTTCTTTTTTAGGTCATTTAAAAGCTGTATGTGCTTTTCCTATGTCCAGGTCTTCGGATCTTTCAGTGGACATCATGGTAGAGAGAGGTTGATCAGTGGCTGTTCTAGTGTAGGGCAGGGTGTGAGGGGAGGGGAGGGGAGGGGAGGGGAGTGTAGTGGCGGGGAGGGGAGGGGAGGGGAGGGGGGAGGGGAGAGGAGGGGAGTGTAGGGGAGAGGGAACGAGGGAGCGGGAGAAGAAAGTAAATTAACTGCCTGGACCGCGAGTATTTAGTTTTAAGTTTAGTTTAGTTTGGAGATACAGTGCGGAAACAGGCCCTTCGGCCCACCGAGTCCATGCCGGCCAGTTATCCCCACACATTAAAACTATCCTACACACACACTAGGGACAATTTACACATACACCCAGCCAATTAGCCTACAACCCCATACGTCTTTGGAGTGTGGGAGGAGATCCACTACCCACAGTTTTTCCGTGGTGTTTTGCTGGTACAGGGATTGAAAATATGCTGCTGTCTCCCAACTCCCTTTCTCCCCACCACCACCAGCTACCCCCCCTACCCCCCCCCTCCCCCACCCTCCCTTCATCGTCTCGTCTTGACTGTGTCATCGATAAAATGCTCTGCTCTGCCTGGCTGATTCACACTTTATGGCACCAACTATCGAAGGATGAGAGAATTGCCTTTACAGTTCCATTAGTACTTTGAGCAGCTAAGTAATGCTGCTTTGGTCATTACTAAAAGATAAGTTCTACTTCAGGAGACTTAAGTACTTCCATGCAAGTTAGTCATTAAAGTCTTTATAAGTAAATATCAGTACTTAGCTTGTCTCCGAAGTTAAATTTAGTGTGGCATCATCTGAATAAATGTCTTGTTAATGGAAACACTGGCCTGTATATTGCACTTGTAGGTCTACACGCTGAATGACTAATCTGTATCATGGAGCCAATGACGATATCCATTGGAGTTAAAATTGGCCCCACGCATGGAATTTCTTCTCTTGGGAGGGGCAATAAATAACAACAAAAAAAATGGTTAGTGGTGTTCGAATCTGAACACACTGCCTCGGCAAGGCCACCAGTATAATCAAGGACCAGTCTCACTCCCTCTTCTCCCCTCTCCCATCAAGCAAGAGGTATAGAAGTAAAATGCCAAATAGTGAAAGGCCTGGATCGACTGAAAGTGGAGAAGATGTTGCCACTGGTGGGAGGGTCGAGGATCAGAGGCCGCAGCCTCAGAATTAAAGGACGCACCGTTGGAAAGAAACTGGGAAGGAATTTCTTTAGTCAGAGGGTGGTGAATCTGTGGAATTCATCGCCACAGACGACTGTGGAGGCCAATGGATATTTTTAATGCGGAGATTGACAGATTCTTGAGTAGTCCGGGTGTCAGGGGTTGTGGGGAGAAGGCAGGAGAATGTGGTTGAGAGGAAAAGATATGCCATGATTGAATGGCGGAGTAGACTTGATGGGCCAAATAGCCCAATTCTGCTCCTAGAACTTATGAACTTATGAAGAGTTATGAAAATGCACACCTCCAGATTCAGGGCCACCTTCTTCCCAGCCATTCCACCTAAACCATCCAATCACCAAATAGAGAGCAGTCCTGACCTTCCATCTACCTCATTGGGGACACTCGGCCAACCTTTAATCGGCCTTTACTGGACTTTACACCACACTAAACGTGATTCCCTTTATCCTATATCTGTGCACTGTGGATGGCTTGATCATGTATAGTATTTCCATTTCAGAGCATAATTGCTGTTTTCAACAAAAATTCATTCTTTGCCGGTGCATGCTAAGTGCTGGATGCAGAAAGATAATGGTGTTGAAATACACTCCGAGAAATGGCCCCACTTCAGACGTGTTTAACACCCAAACATTATCACATTGCAATTTCAGAGCACACAGCGGGGAACACATTTCTATCTGAGTTGGCTGATCCTGAGCAAGAAGGAAACAGGTGCAATCCCTGCGGTCTCCGTACCAACACATGCAAAGGCGTAGGGGAACAGAACTTCCCCAAGTTTCCTCTCCAGCTGGGCAGCCGTGATTCCTTCAGGAGAGCACGGAACACGGACAACAGATGAAGGCCCAGTCGCTCTTGGCCGCCACATGCAACGGTTGAATGGCCGACAGAGTCCAAATGACGGATGGTGCCTGCCTTAAAACTGGTGGGAATATTACGGAAGAGCTGTTTAATTAGGCCGGATCCCAGACGAGAAAATTCGTAGCCAGGCGACCACACGAAACGCACTATGCGGACACATCAGCACTTTCAATATTGCAATCAAAATTTGGACTAAAAAAAAACAAAGAAAATGCCGGAGATATTCACCAGGGCTATGCGGGGAGTTTCTGCGGAGAGAGAAAAACAATGTGGTTGGCACAGTGGCATAGCTGGTAGAACTGCCGTCCTGCAAAGCTAGAAACCCGGGTTAGATCCTCACTCGGGTGCTGTCTGTGTGGAGTTTGTACTTTCTCCCTGTGACCGCCTGGGTTTCCTCCGATGCTCTGGTTTCCTCCCACATCCTAAAGATGGGGAGGGGAAGGGATGGGGGGAGGGAGGGTGAGGGGAGGGAGGGGAGGGGGGGAGGAGGGGGGGAGGAGGGTGAGGGGAGGGGAAAGGTGGAGGGTGGACAGAGGAGGTGGAGGGGGGGGAGGGGAAGGGATGGGGGAAGGAATGGGGTTAGGGGGGAGGGGTTGGGGAGAGGAGAGGGGGAAGAGGAGTGTTTGTACGTTACCTAAAATTCAAGAATTCAATGTTCATATCATTAGGTTGTAAGCTACCCAAGCTAAATATGAGATGGTGTTCGTCCAGTTTGTGTGTGGCCTCACTCTGGCAATGGAGGAGGCCCAGGACAGAAAGGTCAAGGGCCAAAGGTCAGTATGGACATGGGAAGGTCAGTTAAAATGGTTAGCAACCAGAAGATCCAGTAGGCCTTGGCAGGCTGAACTTAGTGAAATGGTCTCTGAGTCTATACTTTGTTTAGCTTCATTTAGGGATTCAGCATGGAAACAGGCCCTTTGGCCCATCAAGTCCATGCCAAGCAGCGATTCACACCTACTAACACTATCCCACAATAACACACACCAGGGACAATTTACAATTTTATCAATCCAAATAGCCTAAAAACCTACAGCTCTTTGGAGTGTGGGAGGAAACCAGAACTCCCGAAGAAAATCCACGCAGGTCACGGGGAGAACATGCAAACTCTGCACAGACAGCACCTATGGTCAGGATCGAACCCGGGTCTCTGGCGCTGTGAGGCAGCAACTCTACCGCTGTGCCACCGTGCCACCCGACAGGTTGAACTACATACAATGGATTAAATTTACCAAGAAGTTACACTTGGACCAGAAAAAGTTTGTTATAGAGGGCGGTGCAGCGGCAGAGCAGCTGCAGACCCAATGACCCGGGTTCGATCCCGACCTCGGGTGCTGTCTGTATGGACTTTGTACGCTCTCCCCGTGACCGTGTGGGTTTTCTCCGAGATCTTAGGTTCCCTCCCACAAGCCAAAGACGTACAGGTTTGCAGGTTAATTGGCTTGGTATAAGTATAAATAGTAAGATTAAATGAGCTTACCAGTTCGAAGTTTGATCTGTATTTTATGAGGAGTTACGATGAGGGATTACGTGAAGAACTCGTCCAGCACGCATGAGCGACATACTTCAAAGCAACGGTGTGGAATCACAGAAAGACACAATAATTGAAATAGACATAGTAAAGAAAAGGAGAACTTAAATACCAGTTTGATCTCTATAATTGAGGGTGGGAGCGGAGGGCACGTAATCCCTCATCGTAACTCCTCATAAAATACAGATCAAACTTCGAACTGGTAAGTTCTCGTTTAATCTTACTATTTTCCTTCGGAGTCACGTGAGTGACTACGTGAAGATTTTAAAGCTCTGTGATTTCAAACCGTGTAACAGTTCATACTTCACTCACTGCCGAAGTCATTCGAGGGAGGAAGTATGTTATCGTAATCAACCATGAATCTGTTTGTAAAGACAATAATGGTGTTTATTAAACAATAACAAAAAACAAATTGCTCCCCCGGGCTTAAATTATATATTTGCAGATTCTAATATTTTTTCTGCAAATCATGCAGGTTCTGCCAACGTCTTATTATAAAAAGTTTGAAACGTTTTTTCCCCAGATCACCCCGCAGTAGCCAGGATGTGGTCCATAGGTACGTCCATCCTCTTAGCTGCCGACGTGGATGCTGCCCTGGTGGAGTGAGATTTATACACGTTAGTATTTACACCAGCGGCTTTCAGCACCTGCTTGAGCCGTCTTGAAATAATTTGGCTCGTCACCCGACCATGAGGTTTCTTGTGGCTGACCCATAAGGCTTTTTCTCTCCCTCGGGGAATTCTTGTTGTGTCAATATAGTTCAATAAGTGGGTCATGACACATAACCGTGGTTCAGGTGGGTAAGCCCGAAATTCCATGACTGGGCTTGATGTTCCTGGCCTGCTCTGTTTGACCAGCCCCTGGATGGTAAATGAGACACGGTCTGGTGTTACAACCATGTTGTCCAATCGTAATAGATGAAGTGACTGGATTCTTTGTGCTGAGACAAGTGCCATCAGCATGACCGTCTTCAGGATTAATTGTTCCAGGGTGAGGGACCTGGCTGGTGACCATCCCCTAAGGTATTTCAGGACCACACTGACATCCCAGATTTGGGTGTACCTAGGTCTGGGGAGATTAGAGTTAAATATGCCTCTCATGAGCTTGATCACCAGCGGGTAGGATCCCATGGCCTGTTGTCCTGGTGCCTGAATTAAATAGGCTGACTGAGCACTTCTGGCTGTATTAATGGCGCTGTAGCTGAGTCCTTCATTGTGGTGAAGGCCTGCCAGGAACTCCAGTACATTGGTTACAAGTCTTGATGCTTGACAAGTATTGTTTCCTTGTGGATACGCGGTGGGATGCTGTCATCGTGTTGATGGTGTTTTCTGACAATCCCAGGCCCAGCAGAGGCCTTTTCAAAATCTGCAACCCAGGAGTTTAATTTTATCGTGGCATGGGTGGCTTATGCCTGATACTGGGTGAGTTAACAAGTCTGGGCTACTGGGAAAAGTGATTGGGGTCTCGACGACCATGTCGAGGGCCACTGGGAACCATGGCTGTGTAGGCCAGTCGGGTACTATCAAAATACCTGAAGCAGAGTCCATCTGTATTTTGCGTAGTGCCCGACTGATGAGGCAGAAGGGAGGAAAAGCATAAAAGAAGAATTTTCCCCAGTCCAGAGCGAACGCATCTATCGCTGCTGCCTCGGGGTCTAGTTCCCAAGCGACATACATTGGAACCTGGTGATTTAGTCTGGATGCAAATAGATCGATATCTGGCATGCCATATTGCTTTGTAATTTTAGCAAATGCTTTGGGATTTAACATCCATACGGTGTTATCATTGAATTTGCGTGACCTGGTGTCTGCCACTGTATTTAGCTTACCTGGTAGGTAAGTTGCTGATAGCCAAATATGTCTATCGACGCACCATTGCCAGATTGTGTTGACCAAATTGTCACATGATATCGATTTTATACCGCCCATATGGTTAATATAGGCCACCAGCGTGGTATTATCTATTTGTAAACGAACATGCAAGTGATGCATATTTGTTAAATATGCTTTTGAGCCATAAAATGCACTCAACATTTCCAGATAATTTATGCCCAGTGTCTGTTGTAAAGATGACTCTAGATTAGTCCATCTACCACCTGTGCTGGATATAGTATTAGTTGCTCCCCAGCCTTGAGCACTGGCATCTGTTTGAATAATTAACATAGGGTTAATGATGATGATAGGGCTGGAAGGGTTTGAAGGACAGGTAGTCAATGCTGGCCGCCAGTTTTGGCTCTAATGGCCGTCCTGCTCGTGGAGCTGCCACGTAGCGGTTGACCACACCCAGCAGCTCTTCCTGGTCCTGTACCCCAAGCGTACTCCCGACATCTTCGGCCATTGACCCCTCTACTTGACCAGCCCAGCCCTGGTCACCAACGCTGCCCTCGGCTGAGGGGGAAGCGATGGCCAGTGCCTTGTGAGGCACTGTGGCAGGAGTGCCTGAACTCCCTTGGCGAGACTGCTCCAGCTCTCGAAGCAAGTCTCGCTGGAGTATTTGCTCCATGAGCCGCTCCATGCGACTCAGGCGGCTGTCTCTGCCGCATTCGGGCGGTGAGACGTCCCCGTCCGAGGAGTCGGATACCACCGGCCGGTTTGTCTTCCGCGTTGATTTACTTCCAGCCCGCTGCTCAGGCTGCGCTAGCGGGACTGGGCTCAGCTCGGTGTCGGGAATAGTGGACCGCAGCGTGTGCGGTCATACCGCGTCTTGCCCCCCACTGATGGGACGCTGCTCTGTTGGAGTCGAACAGGGGGCGGTCTTCTTTGCTTGCCTTGTTTTGCTCATGTTCCAGTTGTCTCGACCTGGGGAGACAAAACAAAGCAACTCTTTTCGAAAAAACGACCTCAGAATAAACTTACCTGACGCCCGTCTTTTTTAAGCTGTAGCGGGAGCGCCCTGTACTCCCGTTCGTCGCTGTTGCACTGCGTGAACGCTCATGTCGCGCATGCATGCTGGACGAGTTCTTCACGTAGTCACTCACGTGACTCCGAAGTAAAATTGTCCCTAATGTGTGTAGGATAGTGTTAATGTGCGAGGATCGCTGGTCGGAGCAGACTCGGTGGGCCGAAGGGCCTGTTTCCGCACTGTATGTCTAAACTAAAGTAAACTAAACTAAACTAATAGTGGCATAGGGCCACCTGCTTAAATCCAAACTTTGCATTCTGCTGTCAAGGTGAAATGTTAAAGAGCCCATTTCTATCGGCAGAGGCCAGCTCTGTTATTTTGTCAATTTGTCACGTTGATTACTACAAGAAAAAAGAAGAAGGTAGCTCAGTGTTTAAAAAAAATATATATATTTGTGTACAAATCGCTTTGGTGATACTTACAGTGTTGGGGGGGAAAAGAAATCAAGAGAACTGATGAGGCATTTGAACCTATTAGATGTGTCCCTCGTGGTCTCATTAGTTTAATTATATGCATTTTTGAGCTGATCAGACACAGTTACTGAGAAAGTAACCAGAAAAAAAAGCATCTGGATTAGCAAGGAATTGAAGTTGATTCCATCAAAGCGCCTGTTATTTAAATGCAGGACTTCATTTCAAAATTAAAATTTAACAAAGGCCTGTTTTAAATAGGTGGAACCATCCACGTGGGATTGACATTGGGAGGAAAAATTCCCCATTGGACCGAAAGTGTTTGTGTGTGTGTAGCGATCGATTGGACATTCTTTACACATGTGGCACCAATGATATCAGTAAATCGAACATGAGCTCAGTTAATCACCCTGATTATTCACTCCATTGAGATGGAAGGAAGGAATTTCAGAAGTAAGAATTTCAGAAGAAGGGAAAGATTTAATGGGCGGCACGGGGGCGCAGCGGTGGAGTTACTGCCTTACAGCGCCAGAGACCCGGGTTCGATCCTGACTACAGGTGCTGTCGGTAGGGAGTTTGTACGTTCTCCCTGTGACCTGCGTGGGTTTTCTCCGGGAGCTCTGATTTCCTCCCACACTCCAAAAACGTACAGGTTTGTAGGTTCAAAGGTTTCAAAGGTCTGTTTGTTGTCACATGCACCAATTAAGGTACAGTTAATTGGCTTGGTAAAATTGTAAATCGCCCCTAGTGCGCGAGATCGCTGTTCGGGGCAGACTCGGTGGGCTGAAGGGCCTGTTTCAGTGTTGTATCTGTAAACTAAACTAAACTAAAGGAACCTGAGGGGCAACTTTTTCACTTAGAGGGTGGTGGGATATGGAACGAGCTGCCAGAGGAGGTACTAAAATAACATTCAAAAGGCATTTGGACAGATACGGGTTAGGAAAAGTTTAGAGGGATATGGACCAAGCACATGAATGTGGGACTAGTGTAGATGGGGCAGTTCGGTCAGCATGGACGAGTTGGGCCAAAGGGACCGTTTCTGCACTGTATGACTATGACTATGACACTGATGTTTCCTACTCATTATGTACCAATGCTAATGTGTCGTGTGTTTAGTGCTATCATTTGGGGATACATTCATGGACAATGGTGATTTAGTTTTCATTGTGAGAAACTCATGATTGGACTTTGGTTAGGCCATGTTTGAAATATTCCTTGCGGGTCAGGTCAGGTCATCCTATCACAGGAAGGATGTGGAGGCTTTGGAAAGAGTGCCGAGGAGGTTAACCAGAATGTTGCATGGATTAGGGGGTATTAGCTAAAAAGAGGGGTTGAGTAGACTTGGAATGTTTTCATAAGTTTATGTCATAGGTGCAGAACTAGTCTATTCGGCCTATCATGTCTACTCCGCCATTCAATCATGGCTGACCTGTCTTTCCCACTCCACTCCATTCTCCTGCCTTCTCTCCGCAACCTATGACACCCTTATCAATCTCTGCTTTAAAACTACCCGACGATTTGGTTTCCACAGCAGTCTGTGGCAAAGAATTCCACAGATTCACCACACTGTGGCTAAAGAAATTCCTCCTCATCTCCTTTTTAAAGGTAAGTCTTTTTATTCTGAGGCTGAGCCTGGTCCTAGACTCTCCCACTAGTGGAAACATCCTCTCCACATCCACTCTATCCAGGCCTTTCACTACTCGGTAAGTTTCAATGAGGGGTCCCCTCATCCTTCTAAACTCCAGCGAGTACAGAGCCAGAGCCGTCAAAAGTACAGCACGCGTTTTCTCTGGAACGCCGGAGGTTGCGGGGAGACCTGATAGAAATATATAAAATTATGATAGGATAGACAGTCAGAACCATTTTCCCAGGATGGAAAAATCAAATACTGGAGGGCATACCTTTAAGCTGAGAGTAGCAAAGTTTAAAGGAGATGAGTGGATGAACTTTTTGGACACACATTTTCCAGGGTTGGTTGTTGAAGCAGATATGAAACTTAAAAGGGTTTATGGACAGATGGATATGCAGGGAATGGAGGGATATGGATTATGGGCAGGTCGATAAGAAATGGTCTTGGCATCATGTTCGGCACATGCACGGTGGGCCGAAGGGCCTGTTCTTGTGCCTGGCAGTTCTAAGTTCTATGTTCTAAATCAACACACAAAGAAGCTACAATCAAAAAGGCTAAAGCAACATAAATCTTTATCTCAAGAGAGTCAAAGTGTAAATCGGAGATTCAAGTCAGAACACATTCAAAGTTCAGTTGTAGACACAACTTTCAAAGATACATAGAAACATAGAAAATAAGTGCAAGAGTAGGCCATTCGGCCCATCAAGCCAGCACCGCCATTCAATATGATCGTGGCTGATCATCCAAAATCAGTACCCCGTTCCTCCTTTCTCCCCATATCCCTTGATTCTGTTAGTTCTAAGTGACAAATCTAACTCTCTCTTGAAAACATCCAGGGAATTGGCCATCACTGCCTTCTGTGGCAGAGAATTCCACAAAATTACAACTCTCTGGGTGAAAATGTTTTTCCTTATCTCAGTCTAAATGGCCTACCCCTTATTCTTAAATTGTGACCCGTGGTTCTGGACTCCCCCCACATCAGGAACATTTTTCCTGTATCTAGCCAGTCAAATCCCTTAATGATTTTGTGCTTCTATAAGAATCCCTCTCATCCTTCTATATTCCAGTTAATATAAGCCCAGTCGATCCATTCTTTCAACCTATGTCAGTTCCGCCATCCCGGGAATTAACCTGGTGACCCTACGCTGCACTCCCTCAATAGCAAGAATGTCCTTCCTCAAACTAAGAGACCAAAACTGCACACAATACTCCAGGTGCGGTCTCATCAGAGCCCTGTACAACTGCAGTAGGTCCTCCTTGCTCCTATACTCAAAACCTATTGCTATTAAGGCTAACAAGCCATTTGCTTTCTTTGCTCCTTGCTGAACCTGCATGCTTACTTTCCGTGACTGATGTACAAGCACACCCAGGACTTGTTGCACCTCCCCTTCTCTTAATCTGACACCATTCAGATAATAATCTGCCTTCCTGTTCTTGCCACCAAAGTGGATAACCTCACATTTATCCACATTATTCTGCATCTGCCACGCATCTGCCCACTCACCCAACCTATCCAAGTCACCCTGCAGCATCATAGCATCATCCTCGCAGCTCACACTGCCACCCAGTTTTGTGTCATCCACAAACCTGGATATGTTATATTTAATTCCTTCATCTAAATGGTTAATATATATTGTAAATAACTGGGGTCCCAGCACTGAGTCTTGTGGCACCCCACTAGTCACTGCCTGCCATTCTGAAAAGGACCCGTTAATTCCTACTCTTTGCTTCCTGTCTGACAACCAGTTCTCTATCCATGTCAATACCCTACCCCCCACTACATTAGCCAAGCAAAATTACTGCATAGATACAAACAAATAATGCCCAGATCATTGAGTGATTGAACATGGTAACAGGCCCTTCAGCCCAACTCACCCATGCCGACCAAGATGCCCTCTCTGGTCCCATTTGGCCACGTTTGACCGATAATCCTCCCAACATCTCCTATCCATGTACCTGCCCAAATGTTTTAAATTCCTATTATAGTACCTTCCTCAACTACCTCCTGTGGCAGCATGCTCCACACATCACCTGCCTTTGACTGAAAAAGTTACACCTCTGCTGCCTGCTAAATATTGTCCCTCTCGGTTTAACCTATAGCCTCTGGTTCTTGATTCCCTTTACTTTAGACTTCAGAGATACAGCGTGGAAACAGGCCATTTGGCCCACTGAGTCGGTGCTGAACAGTGATCGCGCGTACACTCGCATCATCCTACACACACAATTCACAAAAACCTATTAACCAACAATCCTTCAGAGATACAGTGTGGAAACAGGCCCTTCAGCCCACTGTGACCATGCCGACCAGCGATCACCCCGTATACTAGCACTATCCTACACACTTGGGGACAATTTACAATTTTACTGAGGATAATTAACCTACAAACCGGAGCATCCGGAGAGAACCCACGCATTCACAGGGAGAACGTACAAACTCCGTACAGATAGCGCCCGTAGTCAGGATCGAATCCGGGTCCCTGGCGCTGTGAGGCAGCAGCTCTATCGCTATCATGGTTGATCCTGGGTCTGTGCATTCACCCTCTCAAGATTTTACACACCTTCATATAATTATATAATGACATAATTAAATTGCGAGATTGTTTAAGCAAATTATATTCGTTATGAGTTTAGAAAATAATGAGGTGCTTTGCTCAAGGGTTTTGATTTAATATCCCCTGCTTGGTAAGACCATCATGTTAACGGTTGCCATTCTAATCATTTATCCCTCCAGCGATGCTGCACCTTCTCTGCAGTGGCTTGTGTCTACAAAATGCAGCTACTCATGTTGTCTAATATAGCAGCACCTCCTTGACCTGCACTGAACCAGCACTTCTGTGTTTAGTTTAGTTTTGTTCCAAGATTCAACCCAGAAACAGGCCCTTCAGCCCACTGAGTCTGTGCTGACCAGCGATCACCCTGTACACTAGCATTATCCTACACACTAGGGACAATGTACAATTTTTACCGAAGCCAATTATTCTTACAAATTTGTAGGTCCTTGGAGTGTGGGAGGAAACTGGAGCACCCGGAGAAAACCCACGCAGGTCACGGGGAGAACGTAAAATCTCCGTACAGACAGCACCCGTAGACAGGATCGAACCTGTGTCTCTGGCACTGTCAGGCAGCACCGCCACTGCTGCGAAACAATGCCGCCCCCACCTGTGCTGTTGGAACATCAAGAGGAGATTCAGGACCGTGGACAATGGCTGCAGATGTTGGGAAACACCACCACCCGCTGGTTCCCTTCCCAGTCGTATTCCATCCTGACCGTCAGATCTTCACCGAGTGTAAATCCCAGCATTCCCACCCGAACTACTGGCACAGTGCCTTCACCACAACATAATTCACCAATATCCTCTCAAAATCAATCAAGGATGAACAATAATATACTTGCCTCACCTGGCATAGAGTTGCTGCCTTACAGCGGCAGAGACCCGTGTTCGATCTTGACTATGGGTGCTGTCCGTATGGAGTTTGTATGTCCTCCCTGTGACCACGTGGGTTTTCTCCGGGTGCTCCGGTTTCCTCCCACATCCCAAAGACGTTCAGGTTTGTAGGTTAATTGGCTTTGGTAACATTGTAAATTGTCCCTCGTGTGCCCAAGACAATGTCAGTATGTGGGGATCGCTGTTCGGCGCGGTGGGATGAAGGGCCTGTTTCCGCTCTGTTTCTCTAAACTAAACTAAACGTGCAGGTTTGTAGGTTAATTAGCTTCTGCAAATTGTCCCCAGGTTGGTTGGTGCGGACTCAGGGGACCAAGGGTCCTGTTTCCACGCTGTATCTCTAAAACAAAAACTAAACCAGCAAAACCTGCATCCTGAAAAATAATTCTTGAAAATGTCAAAAAAATCCAGGCTAGTCAGAAGTGTAAAACCCAAACATTATTTGGTTATATTTGTGCGTTACCATTGCGAACCCAATGTATCTTCTTTGGATGTAGAAAGAAGGAACTGCAGATGCAGGTTAACACAAAAGGATACAAGGTGCTGGAGGAACTCAGTGGGTCAGGCAACATCTCTGGAGAGCATGGATAGGGTGATGTTTCGTATTGGAAACATCTTCAGACTGATTGGAGCAAGCAAAGACACCATCATTTGAATGGGAGTTAAACAATATTAATTTGCTACTGCAGTCAGTAACAAAACCTATGCCATACCCTAAACACTGCTGGAGTTACTCAACAGGTCAGGCAGCATCTGTTTTAGTCTAGATATACAGCACGGAAACAGGCCCTTCAGCACATAGAGTCTGCGCCGACTAGCTATCTCTCCACTAAAGCCAATTAACCTGCAAACCTGCAGTCTTTGGGGTGTGGAAGGAAACCGGAGCACCCGGAGAAAACCAACGCAGCGACAGGTAGAACGTACAAACTGCGTACACACTGCACCCGTAGTCAGGATTGAACCTGGGTCTGTGGTGCTGTAAGGCAACAACTCTACCACTGATCCACTGTTTCTTTCCGTTAAGTATTTATTAATGTACATTCTCCTTAGAACAATGGGCAACATTTCTTAAGGGCCTGTTTTACTTGCGTGTCCCACTTAGTTCCGCGACAGGCCATTGGCGCGCGAAGATTTTGTTTGCTACAAAAAGTTCGGAGCCCCGCGCGATGTCGCGCACAACTACATACCCCTCCGCGTTTCTCAGTGGGACCGGCCCCGCGCGGCCACACGATGCCCGTGCGCCTCAACGTAATGCCAAGGGCACGTAAGTGGGACAGGCCCTTTAGACACAAGGAATTACTGATGCTGAATATAGAGCAAAACACAAAGTGCTGGAGTAACTCAGCGGGTCAGGCAGTATCTGTGGAGGGAATGGACTGACGGCGTTTCGGATCAGAACCCTTCTTCAAACTGATTGGAAGAGAGAGAGAGAGAGAGAGAGCTGGAATAGTGGGAGGTGGGACAAAGTTTGGCAAGTGATAGGTGGATACAGACGAGGGGGGGGAAGTTGATATGCAGATGGGTGGAGTAAACGACAAAGGCTAGAGGTGAAAAGGAGACAGATGGGTCTCAGGTTAGGAGTGACATTTGATTTTTCTGCTTCCTCTCTGAGCAGTAACACAATTTTTATTAAAAATATTAATCAACCATGATGGGAAAGTGAAACACAAATGGTTAAATGGTTCTTTATTGTCACGTGTGTAGTGCACAGTGAGATTCTCTTTCTGCATAGCTCACACATGCACGAGTCGCTATATTTTGGCGCCGTTTACAAAAAGTCCAAAGTGCGGTCCACGCGTTCGATGTACTGGAGCGGCTCCTGATCCAGGCGAGCCCCAGGCTGCAGCAGGGCCTCCACCGTCGCCCTCGGCCGGCTCGGCCCTCCAACTCACGTCCTTCTCCTCGCCCGACCGCCCCTGTGTCCCGAGGGCGCCTCCTGTAGCCGACCTTGAAGGTGCTGGAGTCAATACCCCCGTCCCTCTCCTAGAGGCCTACTCCTCACGTCCGTCGTCACCAGTGACTCCCTCCCGCTCGGCTCTCTAGTCTTCGGGGCCGAGCTCGGCGGCTTCCGAGCTTCCCCCCTGCAGGCCGCGGCCCGCGCGTCATTCTTCACTGGGACTAGATTCTCTCCAAAGCTGAGGAGCTGTATCAGCTATCAGCCTCTGTATTTGGAGAGAAATATCAAGCAAATCGAACATGGTTTTTGAATTCACACCAGTAATTTTTCTCATTAAAATTAGGAGGTGGGAAACGGAAATAAATAAGGACAAAATTATTACATTTTGATTTATATTACCCATGTTAGGAAGTAAGAAACTTAAATCCCAACAACTGAAATGGCAAATAAAGGGGTGGCACAGCGGTACGTCTAGTATAGGGGCGGCACAGTGATGCAGCGGGAGAGTTGCTGCCTTACGGCACCAGAGACCCGGGTTCGATCCTGACCATGTGTGCTGTCTATTCGGAGTTTGCATGTTCTCCCCGTGACCGCATGGGTTTTCTCCGGGTGCGCCGTTTTCCTCCCACACTCCGTGCGGGTTTGTACGTTACTTTGCTTCGGTAAAAATTGTCGATTGTCCCCAGTGTGGCAGGATAGTACTAGAGTACGGGGATCGCTGTTCAGCATGGATTTGATGGGCCGATGGGCCTGTTTCTGTGCTGCATCTCCAAACTAAACTAAACTAAACATAGAAACATAGAAAATAGGTGCAGGAGTAGGCCATTCGACCCTTCGGTCCAGCACCGACATTCAATATGATCATGGCTGATCATCCAAAATCAGTGCCCCGTTCCTGCTTTCTCCCCATATCCCTTGATTCCGTTAGCCCTTAGAGCTATATCCAACTCTCTCGAATACATCCAGTGAATTGGCCTCCACTGCCTTCTGTGGCAGAGAATTTCAACAGATTCACAACTCTCTGAGTAAAAAAGTTTTTCCTCATATCAGTCCTAAATGGCCTACCCCTAATTCTTAAACTAAACTAAACTAAACTAAACATGAGGGGCAATTTGACAGAGGCCAATTAACCTACAAAAACGCAGGTCTTTGGGAAGTAGAGGGAAACGGGACCACCCAGAGGAAAGCCATGAGGTCACAGGGAGAATGTACAAACTCCACACGGACAGCATCATGTCAGGATTGAAGGTGTTTGGCGCTCTGAGGCAGCAACTCCACTGGCAGTGCCACTGTGACCATGAATTAAAATCCAGAATTGTTATTAAAAGCTCATTTGATTGAGTAATGTCCTCTGGAGACGACACCAGGCCTCCTCGAAACGAGACTACGTGAGTCAGTTAATTCTCATTTGTTCCCTGAAATGGCCCCGCGGGTCAAGGGCACGGAAACGTTCAATAATGCCACTTTTGATCATACCGCACTATCACAGGCTACTCGGCCCATCCAATTTGGGACAGCACAGTGGCAAAGAAGTAGAGTTGCTGCCTTACAGCGCCAAAGAACCAGGTTCAACCCTGACTACTGCTGCCTGTATGGAGTATGTACATTCTCCCTGTGACTGCTTGGGTGCTCCGGTTTCATCCTACATTTCAAAGACGTGTAGGTATCTAGGTTCATTGGCTTCGGTAAAAATTGTAAACTGTCCCTAGTGTGTGTAGGATAGTAATAGCGTATGGGGTAATCACTGGTTGGTGTGCCGAAGGGCCTGTTTCCATGCTGTTTCCATCTCTAAAGTCTAAGTCCATGCCCTCCATCAACCATTCATTTACATTAAGCATGTTTTTTTAAGCTGCAATCCTATCATCTCCCCCCCCCACCCCCAGATTCTAATACCCAGTTTCAAAGGTCTTTTATTGTCACCTGTAACAATTAAGGTACAGTGATATGCGAATTACCATACAGCCATACTAAAAAAAGCAACAAGACACACAACTACATAAAAGTTAACATAAACATCCACCACAGTGGATTCCCCACATGCCTCACTGTGATGGAAGGCAATAATGTCTAATCTTCTCCCCTCATTTTTCTCCCGCGTCGGGTCGATCGAAGCCCCCGCGTCTTGGTGATCGAATCCCCCGCGTCGGGTCGATCGAAGCCCCCGCGTCTTGGTGATCGAATCCCCCGCGTCGGGTCGATCGAAGCCCCCGCGTCTTGGTGATCGAATCCCCCGCGTTGGGTCGGTGCACTCAATGGCCAATTTACTGTTGCCAATTAACCTACCAATCCACACATCTTTGGTAGGTGGGAGGAAACCGGAGCATCCGGGGGAATTTGTGCTGAAAGACAGCTCCAGAGATTAGGATTATGAGGATTTATGAGGATGTTGTCAGGACTCGACGGCCTGAGCTATAGGAAGTGGTTGGTCAGGCTAGGACTTTATTTCTTGGAGCGTTGAAGGATGAGTGGTCATCTTATAGAGGTGTACAAGATCATGAGAGGGATAGATAGGGTATATGATAGAGTGTAGAGGAATGAGGAACTGGAGAACACAGGTTGAAGGCATGAGGGGAACGATTTAATAGGAATCTGAGGGGCAACTTTTTGACACAAAGCGTGGTGAGTGTATGGAATGAGCTGCCGTTGGATGTAGTTGAGGCTGGGACTATTGCAATGTTTAAGAAAGGGCGGTCATGGTGGCGCAGCGGTAGAGTTGCTGCCTTACAGCGAATTACAGCGCCAGAGACCAGGGTTCGATGCCGACTATGGGTTCGGTGCTGTCTGTACGGAGTTTGTACGTTCTCCCCGTGTCTGCGTGGGTTTTCTCCGAGATCTTCGGTTTCCTCCCACACTCCAAAGACATACAGGTTTGTAGGTTACTTGGCTTGGTAAATGTAAAAAATTGTCCCTAGTGTGTGCAGGGTAGTGGTAATGTGCTACCAATTCACATTTGTCTTTCAGGAGATGATACCATGTCAGCAAGCATTCCAGTCTGGAGATATTTGTCAGAATTCGGTCTATGTTCCATCATCCTGTTCTTAGTGTTAGACTTGGTTTATACTCTCTAGAATTTAGGAGATTGAGAGGGGATCTTCTAGAAACTTACAAAATTCTTAAGGGGTTGGACAGGCTAGATGCAGGAAGATTGCTCCCGATGTTGGGGAAGTCCAGGACAAGGGGTCACAGCTTAATGATAAGGGGGAAACCCTTTAAAACCGAGATGAGAAGAACTTTTTTCACACAGAGAGTGGTGAATCTCTGGAACTCTCTGCCACAGAGGGTAGTCGAGGCCAGTTCATTGGCTATATTTAAGAGGGAGTTAGATGTGGCCCTTGTGGCTAAGGGGATCAGAGGGTATGGAGAGAAGGCAGGTACGGGATACTGAGTTGGATGATCAGCCATGATCATATTGAATGGCGGTGCAGGCTCGAAGGGCCGAATGGCCTACTCCTGCACCTAATTTCTATGTTTCTATGTTTCTATGTTAGCCCTGTTCTCACCATCAGAACAGCGCTCTTTGTACAAGACTTTGTTTATTAAAATGGCTTAATGTCAGGGTGGCACGGTGACGCAACAGTAGAGTTGCTGCCTTAAGGGCCTGTCCCACTTGGCCGTCATTCGCGCGCCAATTATGCGACCTGCTAGCGTGTGGATCGCATGTGGGTAGCGCAGGACTGGCGCATGGACTGGTGTGGAGGAGTGTGGACTTCGTCCTGAACGAAATCTTCGCGCGCCACTGGCCTGTCGCGTAACTGACGGCCAAAGTGGGACAGGCCCTTTACAGCGCCAGAGACTCGGGTTTGATCCTGACTGCTGGTGCTCGTCTGTACAGAGTTTTACGTACTCCCCGCGACCTGCGTGGGTTTTCTCTGAGATCTGAGTGCAGAGAAGGTTCACCAGACTGATTACTGGGATGTCAGGACTTTCATATGAAGAAAGACTGGATAGACTCGGCTTGTACTCGCTAGATTTTAGGAGATTGAGGGGGGATCTTATAGAAACTTACAAAATTCTTAGGGGGTTGGACAGGCTAGATGCAGGAAGATTTTTCCCGATGTTGGGGAAGTCCAGGACAAGGGGTCACAGCTTAAGGATAAGGGGGAAATCCTTTAAGACCGAGATGAGAAGAACATTTTTCACACAGAGAGTGGTGAATCTCTGGAACTCTCTGCCACAGAGGGTAGTTGAGGCCAGTTCATTGGCTATATTTAAGAGGGAGTTGGATGTGGCCCTTGTGGCTAGGGGGATCAGGGGGTACGGAGAGAAGGCAGGTACGGGATACTGAGTTGGATGATCAGCCATGATCATATAGAATGGCGGTGCAGGCTCGAAGGGCCGAATGGCCTATTCCTGCACCTATTTTCTCTGTTTCTATGTTTCTATCTTCGGTTTCCTCCCACCTCCAAAGACATGCAGGTTTGTAGGCTAATTGGCTTGGTATAAATGTAAATAGTTCCCTAGTGTGTGTAGGATAGTATTAATGTGTGGGGATCGCTGGTCGGTGTGAAGGGTTTGTTTCCGTGCTGTTTCTCTAAACTAAACTAAAAATAAAATAGCGCAGGTTGGAAAATAGCTGGAATATGGAACGGAATCAAACGCAAACTTTGTTCAATTAATAATTCCACTGCTAAAATACATTGTGGTTTTTTTCCCCCATCTTTTTGATAATCTACAAAGGTCTCTCAATGCTTGGATGCATGTCCTTCAGTGTGGAAATATTGACAGGGGTGACAGTTCTTGCTCCTGCCTTGTAGAGCACGATACACCTTATAACTATGCAAGAGACGGATAAGACAACCAGGTAATTGATGTCAAGTGCAACCACCTACAAGGCATACAAAGTCACTTCTTAGAAGCTGTCTGTGTGTTTCTGGCATGCGGTGTCACACAAGCCCTTTCTTGCGTAACAAGCGCCTCGCTCGAGGGACCGCCGTGCTGTCTTTCGGATGAGATGTTAAAACAAGGTCCCCCTCAACCCTAACAGAGGGGAATGATGATCAGAAGATCACTTCCTCAAAGAAAAGGGGAGGGGTTCCCAATGTTCCTGGCCAATCCCCCAATGGACGGCACGGTGGCGCAGCTGGTAGAATCCCCCGCTTCGATCCTGACCACCTGACCTTTTTTCCGGGGGGGGGGGCAACACGGTGGCACAGCAGTAGAGTTGCTGCCTTATAACTGCCAGGGTCCCAGGTTCGATCCTGACTACGGGTGCTGTCTCTACGGAACTTTTCCTGTGACCACGTGGGTTTTCTCCGGGTGCTCGGGTTTCCTCCCACACTCCAAAGACATGCAGGTTTGTAGGTTAATTGGCTTTGGTAAAATTGTAAATTGTCCCTAGTTTGTAGGATAGTGCTTGCGTGCGGGGTAATCACTGGTCGGCGCGGACTCAGTGGGCCTCAGGGCCTGTTTCTGCGTTGTACCTCTAAAGACTTAAGTCCTTGGGTGCTATATGTACAAGGTTTACACCTTCTCCCTGTGACTACGTGGGTTTCTCCGGGTGCTCCAATTTTCTCCTAAAAACATGTGGGTTTAGAGTTAATTGGCCTCTAAGTTGCCCCTGGTGCGTAGGGAGCGGATGAGAAAGTGGGATAACACAGAACTAGTGTGAATGAATTGATCGATGGTCGGCGTGGGCTCGGTGCGCCAAGGGGTTTGCTTCCACGCTGTATCTCGAAACTAAACTAAACTAAACCTTATCCTCACTGACGCCCGTGACTTTCCTCAACCCCTAAGCCAATCTCACAAATGTGCCGTGACTGCTTTGTTCATGGAAGTTTCCATGCTGTACTTCTCAATCAAAAACATCTTTTAAAGATTCCTTCAGCTCATTATCGTGTTGCTGCTTGTGGGATCTTACTTTGCATAAATTATCTGCAGCAGTCCACAGCCACGTTGGTTTTAAAGGACTTTGCGTCTTTCTGACAGAGATTTGAAAGATGACGAGAATGCTGAATTTTATTTGTCTGGAACTCAACATTTCTGCAATTGTCTTGTTTTAGGCATGATGGCTAATGAAGTCAAAAGCTCTCTCCTGACCCCCTGTGTTGAACCTAGCGTATATAAAAGTGTTCAGTAACAAACCACATTCATAGCACACTGCAGGCATGATCTGTCGTCACTTTTTAAATTGTAAAATATTTCTGCATATGACAGGTGCAGTTTGTAAATTATTATCACTAAATCATGATACATAAGGTCATAAGTGATTGGAGTAGAATTAGGTCATTCGGCCCATCAAGTCCACTCCGCCATTCAATCGTGGGTGATCAATTTTCCCTCCTGCCTTCTCCCCATAACCCCTGACACCGGTACTAATCAAGAATATATCTATCTCTTCCTTAAAAATATCTACTGACTTGGCCTCTACAGATTCACAACCCTCTTTCTAAATACATTTCTCCTCATCTCCTTCCTAAAAGAATGCCCTTTAATTCTGAGGCTGTGACCCCTAGTCCTGGACTCTCCCACTAGTAGAAACATCCTCTCCACATCCATTCTATCAGCACAGATACATAGATAAGCATATCAGATACAATACGTGTAAAGTAGCATTACGCTGAAGCAGTACGTCTCGACCCGAAACGTCACCCGTTCCTTCTCGCTAGAGATGCTGGCTGTCCCGCTGAGTTACTCAGCATTTTGTGTCTGGGACAGTATGCAGAGTCGCTAGTTTGGCGCCATTTTCAATCTAGCTATAGTAGAGGGTGGCACAGTGGCACAGCTGGTGGTGTGTTGCCTCACAGCAGAGGCCTGTGTTCGATCCTGACCTCAGGTGCTGTCTGTGTGGAGTTTGCATGTTCTCCCTGTGACCACGAGCATTTCCTCCCACACCCCAAATACATGCAGGTTTGTAGGTTAACTGGCCTCTGTAAATTGCCCCTAAGGTGTAGGGAGTGGATGAGAAAGTGGGATAACATAGAATTAGTGTGAACGGGTGATCGATGGTCAACGATGGTCAGCGTGGACTCGACGGGCAGAAGGGCCTGTTTATATTTGTGCTCAATGTACAACCACGGCCCGGGGAAATGCATGCAAGTGGTTCTTCATCTGTTTCTTCCTGTCTTGAAACTTAACAAGCTTACAACCAGTGCCCAACCGCAACTCAGATATGAACAGAACTTGTGGTGAACTTTGGGTGGCACGGTGGCACAGCGGTAGAGTCACTGCCTTATATCGGCAGGGTCCCGGGTTCAATCCTGACTACAGGTGCTGTCTGCACGGAGTTTGTACATTCACCCTGTGACATGCGTGGGTTTTCTCCGAGTGCTCCGTTTTCTCCACCATCCCAAAGACCCGCGGGTTCGTTGGTTAATTGGCTTCGGTAAAATTGTAAATTGCCCCTAGTGTGTAGGATAGTGCCAGTGTACGGGGTGATGGAGCTGACTCGGTGGGCCAAAATACCTGTTTCCGCCTAATGAAACTATGAACTAATTTAACCAGCGCCTCCATACTCAGCCTAGCATCGAGAACTAGGGGCACCCATGATATATTTTACACCTAAATAGTTCTGAAGCCTTTTGAGGGGAACTTCAGTCCAACATTAAGAAAATGGTACGAAGGAACTGCGGATGCTGCTTTAAACCGAAGATAGACCCGCTGGAGTAACTCAGCGGGTCAGACAGTATTTCTGAAGACTATTCTGAGGAAGGGTCTCCACCCGAAACGTCACCCATTCCTTCTCTCCAGAAATGCTGCCTGCCTCACTGAGTTACCCCAGCATTTTGTGTCTATATTAAGAGAATGTTCGACCTTTGCAAATGAAATCAACTGCAGGGATGCCAACTCTCACACATTGCGTGAGAATCACGCATTTCACCCGATTCTCACACTCTCACGCTGATCACAAATTTCTCACACTCAAATTTTTTTGTTAATTAAGAAAGTCACGAAAAATTCAATTCACCCAAGGCTTCCACACTCCTCCACACTCACCAATGGGAATAGCTTTCTGTCAGCGGGTTGCCCGTAAATAACGAACAATTTGATTGGCTTAAGCCCATCGCACACTATTTAAAATGGCAAATTCTGCATTTGATACTCAGCTGCTGGAAGATCAAATTAAAGCAAAAATTGTTTTGGAGGTGAGTTTTAGAGACATGAGGGGAATATATAAGGTGAATGCATAGTATTTTTCCCGGGATATGTGATTCAAGAACTAGAGGGCATTGGTTTAAAGCAGTGCTGTTAAACTACTGGATGATTTGGGAAAAAAAGTTCAGTTTAGAGTCTAAAGGTGGCAGCACCCACCCCTGAGGAACCACTCACACCTCCCACCCTCACCTCCGGCAGCTCTGTGTCCGTCGGCCGCTCTGTCCATGGAGTTTTAACCCCGGCCCAGAGCCAGGAGTGGACCGGGTGAGTGGGGGCATCGGTGCCGCCTCCGGAGCCACGAGGATGAATCTCGGGCTAAGGCTCCGCTCCGATGCCCGACCCCCGGGTCACTGACCCTCACCTCCCCCGGACCCCAGCTCGACACAGAGCGCCTGGGCCGGCCTGCATTCCCGGATAGGGGGGAGGGGGGGTGGGTGCGGGGGAAAGAGACTTGGAGGGGGGGGAGATGGAAACACTACCCGGACATCACCAAGTCTCCGAATGTCCACTCACTCCTTGTGTTGTCGCCACTTCACTGACACGCACTCTCACACAACCTGACACACACATTGATACACACCCTGGCACATACAAGGTTTAAAGGGATTTGGGCCAAATGCGGATAAATGGGATTGTTTAGATGAGGCATCTTGATCTGCATGGACAAGTTGGGATGAAGGGTCTGTTTCCATGCTGTAAGACTATGACACATTGTAGAAAGGGTGCAATTGCTCTGGAGAGGATCCAGGTGTGATTTATGAAGATGTTGGCAGCACTGGAAAAAAAATTTCACTTTGAAGAAAGATTTGATAACTGGGATTGTATTCTCTGCAGCAACGGAGGTGAAGAAAATACTTAGCTGAGGTGAATAATATGATGAGAATAGGATCTTATTCACGTAACAAACAGTGTAGGAAGGAACTGCAGATGCTGGTTTAAACTGAAGATAGACACAAAAAGCTGGAATAACTCAGCAGGACAGGCAGCATCTCTGGAGAGAAAGAATGGGTGATGTTTCGGGTTGAGACCTTCAGACTGAAGAGGTTGAAAAACAGCCATATAGATGTAAAACACAATGATTGGAGATGTGTGTTATCCAACTAAGGGCAGAAATCAGAATCATGTGTTCATCTTTATTGACATGACACCATAATATATATATTACAGAAAAAAATAATTTAATGGGGTGGCACGGTGGCGCAGCGGTAGAGTTGCTGCCTTGCAGCACCACAGACCCAGATTTGATCCTGACTACGGGTGCTGTCTGTACAGTATTCGTACATTCTTCCTATGACCACATGGGTTTTCTCCGGATATTCCAGTTTCTCTCACATCCAAAAGAAGTGCAGGTTTGCAGGTTAATTGGCTTCTGTAAATTGTCCCTGGCGTGTAGGATACAACTGGTGTATGGTAGATTGCTGGTTGGTGTGGACTTGGTGGGCCGAAGGGCCTGTTTCCATATTTATGTTTTACATATATATCTTGATTTCATTGAACCATATACTTGGTTGAATATGTAGCATTATTTTTGTCTTGTTTCTATAAAGGGTAAGGTTGATTAATGTATTTGTGCAGAACAGTGATGGAGGTCCGACTCTTGCCTTGTTTCTCTGGGTTTTGTTTCTCTATATATATGCATAACAGCATGAATTATAATCTGATTTCCATACATGAATATACTAAGGTCATTCATGTGCTGCACCTGTTAGAGCCTAGCTCTACTGTGAAATGTAATTAGTAATGTAATTTAGCCTAAACCTATTCATACCTAATCTAATTTAAAGCATAAATGTTGCATTCAAGTGGGGGTTAAAAGACTTGCTACAGTATGCACCAGATTGCACAATTTCACGCCGAAAAATGCAAGAGCTTCCTACCCTGGGAGGGACACCCCCTTCCCACACCCTCCCCCCCCCCCCCCCCCCCCCCCGCGTTCGCTACGCTCCCTTGGGCTTGGTCGCTGTGCTTCCTCGCAATTTCTTCTCTCAACTCTCACCCAATGTTGGCAGTTCTGCAACTGGGCCAGGATCCTAAGCCCGGTTGCCAAGCAACCAGAGGTGGGGAGATGGTTGAGGGTAAAAGGAAGGGTGTAGGCCGATCAGGAAAGGGTCAACATTAGAGAGCGCAAAGAGGTTTGGACTAGATGTTGGCACAAGGGTCAGATAGAATAAATTCAGTGAATTGGTGGTTGGTTGCCTATTGCACCATGACTGTCAGGAATCAAGTGGGTTTGCCTCGGCAAGGATATTATTGGCCATTGGCTGTGATCTCCCGTTCGCCAACCATTGCAAAAGGGGGTGGGTTTGTATTGTTTGGCTAGTTACCTAAAACAGGAGAATACAATGTTCATACGATATGTCACCCATTCCTTCTCTCCAGAGACGCTGCCTGTCCCGTTGAGTTACTCCAACGCTTTGTGTCCATCTTCAATCTTCATACCGCTGGGATGTCAGCTGCCCACGCGAAGTATGAGGTGCTGTTCCTCCAATTTGCATGTGGCCTTGCTCTATCAATGGAGGAGGCCCAGGACAGAAAGGTCAGTGTGGGATGGGAATGAGGGTTAAAATAATTAGCTGGATATGTTCTGAAATACTGAAAAGCCCTGCCTCAAGGGTCTAATAAAGTTATTGCCAAAATCGTGCTATCCAGACTCTTAATTTGGTGATGTTTATCTTCACACGAGCCACCTTGCCCAATTCTAATTTCCCCTTCACACTCACAAGCCTCGTTAAACCACCTCTTCTGTTCAGGATATTAAAAGTAGTTAAAAGCGGTTTTGTGATCTTCAAGATGTATCGCTTGTCTGCATTCTAATTCAACTAAGATAGCGTATGAATCATGAATTAGTGAAATAATGAGTTGCGTCCGTTCAGTCTTTCTCATTCCCATAAGCATCTATCAATGTTCTGAATGTATGCCGGACTTGCTCACGATCGCGTTCCTTCTCTCCTTTCGTTTCTGCTCCTATACATGCAAGATGACTTCCAGAAAAGTGTTCTTTATTCACCAGTCAAGCGTCACATTGAAGCCTAACATTACAGCACCAGAAACCCGGGTTCCATCCTGACCACGGATGCTGCCTGTACGTGGTTTGTACCTTCTCCCCGTGACCAGCGTGGGTTTTCTCTGGGTGCTCAGGTTTCTTCCCACGCTCCAAAGTCGCCCAGGTTTGTAGGTTAATTGGCTTTGGTATAATTGTAAATTGTCCCTGGTCTATGTAGGATAATATTAGAGTGCGATGATCGATGGCCGGTGTAGACTCGCTGGGCCACAGAGCCGGTTGCCGCGCAGTATCTCTAAACTAAACTAAAGTGAACACTGTGTAGGAAGGAATTGCAGATGCCGCAGAATGGTCTCGATCTGAAATATCACCCATTCCTTCTCTCCGCAGATGATGCCTGTCCCGCTGAGTTACTCCAGCTTTTTGTGTCTATCTAAATTGAACACTGGCAGCTTTGTTAAGTTGTACAGGGGAAAGGTCATCACAGCCAGACCCCCCCCCCCCCCCCCCCACCCCCCACCCCTCCCCCCTCCCCCCTCCCCCTAACCCAAGCATGTGCTTGTGTTTTTAGTTTGGTTTAGTTTAGTTTAGAGATACACCGTGGAAACAGACCCTTCGGCCCACCGAGTCCGCGGCGACCAGCGGTCTCCACACACTTACACAATCGTACACACTAGGGGACTATTAACAATTTTACCAAAGCCAATCAACCTACAAACCTGCACGTGTATGGAGTGTGGGAGGAAACTGGAGATCCTGAAGAAAACCCCCGCAGGTCACGGGGAGAACATACAAACTCTTTACAGACCGAACCAGTAGTCAGGATCGAACCTGGGTCTCTGGCGCTGTAAGGCAACAACTCTACCGGTGCACCACCGTGACGCTATTCGCTTGTGGGTTCTCATAGCACTGTTCAAAGAAGAGCAAGAGAGGTTTCCCTTTGACTCAGCAGGTCAGCCAGCATCTGTGGAGAGTTTAGTTCAGTTTAGTTTATTGTCACGTGACTGGCTAGCTTTTGTTGCATGCTAGCCAGTCAGAGGAAAGACAATACATGATTACAATCGAGCCATCCACAGTATACAGATACAGGATGAACGGAATAACGTGAATAATGTTGAGCACAAGATAAAGTCCAGTAAAGTCCGAACAAAGATAGTCCAAGCATCTATAAAATGAGGTAGATAGTAGCTGAGAACTGCTCTCTAGTTGTTGATAGGATGGTTCAATTGTCTGATAACAGCTGGGAACAAAATGTCCCTGAATCAGGAGGTGCGTGTTTTCACACTTCTGTACCTTTTGCCTGACGGGAGAAGAGGAAGTGGCCGGGGTGCGACTTGTCCTTGATTTATGCTGAGAAGGGAATAAACAACTTGGGTTCAAGAAGGAACTGCAGATGCTGGAAAATCGAAGGTACACAAAAATGCTGGAGAAACTCAGCGGGTGCAGCAGCATCTATGGAGCGAAGGAAATAGGCAACGTTTTGGGCCGAAACCCTTCTTCAGACTGATGGGGAGTGGTGGGGGGGGGGGGCGGGGAGAAGAAAGGAAAAAGGAGGAGGAGGAGCCCGAGGGCTGAGGGATGGAAGGAGACAGCCCGAGGGCTGAGGGAGGGGAGGAGACAGCAAGGGCTAACAAAATTGGGTCTCCTCCATGGCCAGAGCGAGCAACACCGGAAATTGGAGGAACAGCACCTCATATTCCGCTTGGGGTGTCTGCATCCTGCGGGCATGAACATTGAATTCTCCCAATTTTGTTAGCCCTTGCTGTCTCCTCCCATCCCTCAGCCCTCGGGCTCCTCCTCCTCCTTTTTCCTTTCTTCTCCCCGCCCCCCATCCCACCCCCCCACCCCCCATCAGTCTGAAGAAGGGTTTCGGCCCGAAACGTTGCCTATTTCCTTTGCTCCATAGATGCTGCTTGCACCCGCTGAGTTTCTCCAGCACTTTTGTGTACCAAACAACTTAGGTTAATAGCTTTACATCAGAGCAGAGAATGAAATATAACACCGATGAATGATGAATGATCAGACCCTACATAGATGCTGCCTTACTTACTGAATGCATCCAGCATTTTCTGTATCTATTTTATTTTTCTGCTACATTTAGTTGGGTGCTCGCTAGGTATGAAGACAGGATAATTAACCAGTATTCTGTTCAAAGTGAAATCCAGGCCCTAATTAGACAGGCTTGCATTGTGTTGACAACTTTAGCAGTCAGTTCAGCAATATAAATACATTCATTATGATTTTACCCCTTTTTCAGAGGTTTCTTTATTTAGATAACATGCAATTAATCTTCCGCCGATCCCAATATGCTTCTTTTAGCCCAAGCACAAGACTGAGCTTAGTTTAGTTTAGTTTAGTTTAGAGATACAGCGCGGAAACAGGCCCTTCGGCCCAGCGAGCCCAAGCCGACCAGCGATACCCGCACACTGACACTATCCTAGCCACACGAGGGACAATTTACAATCTTTACCAAAGCCGATTAACCTACAAACCTGTGCGTCTTTGGAGTGTGGGAGGAAACCGGAGATCCCAGAGAAAACTCACGGGGAGAATGTACAAACTCCGTACAGACAGCACCCGTAGTCAGGATTGAACATGGGACTCTGGCACTGTAAGGCAGCAGCTCTACCGCTGTGCCACCGTGCCGAGCAGTGCCTGTTCCAGGCAAGTCCCTGGCTGTTTGCTGCCCTCCAGCCATCTCCTACCTTGGACGCCTTGGAATGAAGAGGGGCCAACATTACTATAATGAATGCTTTTAGTAACCCTGTCACTGCCAGACACGTGGCGACTCTTTTGTGTCCTTTGTGAGCAAACACAAAGAATTTCACTGTCCCTGGGTACATGTGATAGCAAACTATCATCATCATCAGCAACTGAAGCACAGAAACTAGCACAGAGCCGTGCAGAGCAAGTGTGTAGAACTGTGCCCATTCTGATCGTGACCACCAGCAATCTGCAATTCATCTGCCTTTTTTAGTTTAGTTTAGAGAAACAGGCCCTTCATCCCACCGAGTCCACGCCGACCAGCGACCCCCGCACACTAACACTATCCGACACACACCAGGGACAATTTTACATTTATACCAAAGCCAATTAACCTACAAACCTGTACGTCTTTGGAGTGTGGGGCGAAACCGGAGCAACCAGAGAAAACCCATTCAGGACACGGGGACAATAGACAATAGACAATAGCTGTAGGAGTAGGCCATTCGGCCCTTCGAGCCAGCACCGCCATTCAATGTGATCATGGCTGATCACCCCCAATCAGTACCCCGTTCCCGCCTTCTCCCCATATCCCCTGACTCTGCTATTTTTAAGAGCCCTATCTAGCTCTCTCTTGAAAGCATCCAGAGAACACACAAACTCCGCATAAACAGCGCCCGTAGTCAGGATCGAACCCGTGTCTCTGGCGCTGTAAGCGCTGTAATTGGAGCACCCAGAGGAAACCTACGTGGTCACGAGGAGAACGTGTTAGCCTTGCACATTTAGCACCCGAGGTCTTAAGTCTTTGGAGATACAACACAGAAACTGGCCCTTTGGCCCACTGAGTCCGCGTCGACCCCTTACACAAGCACCATCCTACAAACTAGGGACAATTTATAATTTGCAAAAAGGTAATTAACCTACAAACATGCACGTGTTTGGAATGTGGGATGAAACCGGAGCACGCGGAGAAGACCCACGTGGTCACAGGGAAAGCTGGGAAAGTCAGGATCAAACCTGGGACCCTGGCGCTGTAAGGCAGCAACTCTACCGCTCCACCACCGTGCAGCCCCTCTTTTAGATGGAAGAATAACCAGGAAGCATCACTGAGAATCAATGTGGCAAACCAAAGAGAAAGATGTTATCAAAATCTCAATGAAAAGATGGGTTTTAGGAGATTTCAGTGAGAGACTGACTGTGGGGTGGAGGGGAAGAAAGCTGGGAGAGAGGAGGGGGGGGGGGGGGCAGGACAAATCTTTGCTCGTTATAGGTGAGGGAGGGGGGGGAGGTTGACAGGCAGATGGTTGGACATAGGCCAGAGATACAACACATTGGCTCAGCAGTAGAGTTGCTGCCTCATGGCGCCAGGGTATTGAGTTGGGAGGTCTTGTTGCAGTTGTATAAGACGTTGGTGAGGCCGCATTTAGAGTATTATGTTCAGTTCCGGGCACCATGTTAGAGGAAAGATGTTGTCAAGCTGGAAAGGGTACAGAGAAGATTTATGAGGATGTTGCCGGGGCTAGAGGGTCTGAGCTATAGGGAGAGGTTGAGTAGGCTGGGACTCTATTCCTTGGAGCGCAGGAGGATGAGGGGTGATCTTGTTGAGGGATATAAAATCATGAGAGGAATAGATCGGGTAGACGCACAGAGTCTCTTGCCCTGAGTAGGTGAATTGAGAACCAAAGGACACAGGTTTAAGGTGAAGGGGAAACCATTTAATAGGAATCTGAGGGGTAACCTTTTCACACAAAGGCTGGTGGATGTATGGAATGAGGTGCCAGAGGAGGTAGTTGAGGCTGTGACCATCCCGAAGTTTTAGAAATGGTTAGACAGGTACATGGATGGGACAGGTTTGGAGGGATGTGGGCCAAATGCAGGCAGGTGGGACTAGTGTAGCTGGGACATGTTGGCCGGTGTGGGCGAGTTGGGCCGAAGGGCCTGCTTCCACGCTGTATCACTCTATGAATCTACGCTCTGGTTTTACACCACACTCAAAAACATGCAGGTTCAGTGACTTTGGTAAAATTATAAATTGTCCATAGTGCGTAGGAAAGTGCTAGTGTACGGGTATTGCTGGTTGGCGCAGACTCGGTGTGCTGAAGGGCCTGTTTCCGTGCTGCATCTTTAAAGTCTAAAGTCACTAGAGTGATATGTCCACAATGCAAGAAAATGGGATGAGCATAAATTGGCATCTCAGTAGCATGGATGAGTTGGGCTGAACTGCCTGTATCCGTGCTGTATCACTCAATGACTCTCATAGACATGAGGGAAGATAAACAACACAGATCCCAGCCTGGTGGCGGAGAAAGATTTTAAGATTGGAACTGGGGGACCTGGGGTGGAGAGTGTTGCACAGAGCCGTGGCGTGGAATAAACATTTGAGTCGGTTCACTGACTCGCCGGCCTCCTGTAACATCTGCAGCGTGGAAGAGCCCGTGTTCCACGCGTATATGGAGTGTGTGAGGTTTCTGCCCCTGTACCAATATCTGAAGGGGCTGCTCCTCAAGATTTGGTTGCATTTTAGTCCCACGATCCTGGTGTTTGGACACAAGGCAGGGAGTGGGGAGAGCCGATCAGGGGGGAGTGGGATCTCCCTGTCGGTTTGCTCCTGGGCCTGACCAAGATGGCCATTCGCGGGTCCAGGCAGCGGGCGGTCGATGGTCACACCAGAGTCGGCTGCCTGCCCCTCTTCCGGGCCAACGTCCGTGCTCATGTGCCCCTGGAGAGGGAACATGCAGTGTCCACGGGGACTCTGGAGGCCTTCCGTGAACGCTGGTCACCACAGGGGGGTCGAGAGCATTGTAAATAATGACTGCATCATTGTATTATAATGACTGCTTGATGTATTGTAACCGTTGAACGTTCATGTACTTGTGCTATGGTGCAATATGCTATTGGTGAATAAACTCCTTGGAATGGAAGGAGGAAAATAAAGATCGAAACTGGAGAGAGACAGAGTGAGGAGTGAGAGATAAAGAGAGAGAGAGAGAGAGAGAGGGGGTGAAGTGAGAGAGAAAGAGAGAGAGAGAGAGAGAGAGAGAGAGAGAGGAAGATGGGCAGAGGTCAGAGCAGAGGAGGAGATAGAGAGAGAGTGTGGAGGGGGGGGATAGCGATGGTATGAGAATGGCGTGATTTTCCAAACAAAACTAGGAGAGATTGTGGTTTTGAGCGATAGATCTAGAGAAGTGAATCAAGAGAGGGGATATATGGGGGTACAGATAGAGTGTGGGGTGAAGCAAGCGAGAGAGGGGGAGCGAGAGGAGGGGGGAGCGATCGAGGGTTGTGAGAAGGGTTTTGATAGAGATATATAGAGAGCAAGCGAGAGCAGATTTGCTCTAGAGAGAGAGAAAGAGAGAGAGAGAGTGAGAGAGAGGGGGAAAGAGTACCGCTGTATCACCGTACCACTGACCACATTTATACCCTCCTCACCCTCATTGGAACACATGTACACCAAACGAAAAATGGGAAAATATTCGCCTGTTTTATTGACTTTGAGAAAGCATTTGACTCTATTTGGCATGAAGGGCTCCTTACAAACTCCTCGGCTGTGGTATAGGAGGAAAGGTATATGACCTTATCAAATCAATGTATCTGAATAACAAATGTGGCGTTAAAATTGGGGACAAACGCACTGATCTCTTCGCCCAGAGAAGAGGTGTCCAGCAAGGCTGCAATCTGAGCCCGACACTGTTTAATGTATATACCAACGATTTGGCAGTAAAGTTGGACCAGAGCACAGCGCCGGGCCTCTGTCTTCTGGACGGAGAGGTAAAATCCCTGTTTTATGCGGATGACTTGGTTCTGCTGTCCCCCACAGAACAGGGGCTGCAGCAACAGTTGGACCTACTTGATGAGTACTGCCAAAATTGGGCCCTGGCAGTAAATCTAAAGAAAACCAACATCATGATTTTTCAGAAAAGACCCAGATGCCAGGAAGATAAATACAAATTTACTCTCAATGGTACTGTTATCGAACACACTATGAGCTATACTTACCTTGGTCTAACTGTTTCAGCATCAGGGAACTTCAATATGGCAGTGAATGCACTAAAAGAGAAAGCTCGAAGAGCTCTGTATGCAATAAAAAGAAGATTCTACAACATCCAAATCCCAATTAAAATCTGGTTTAAAATATTTGACTGTAATCCAGCCTATTGCGCTTTATGGTAGTGAAGTATGGGGTCCGCTCAATCACCATAGTTATAGTAAATGGGAAAAACATACAACGGAGGCCCTGCATGCGGAATTTTGTCGGAACATCCTCCGTATCCAAAGGAAAACACCAACAAACGCATGTAGGGCGGAACTAGGCAGATACCCACTGATAATAAATATCCAGAAAAGAGCACTAAATTTTTGGAATCACCTTAAATCTAGCCCCCCAGATACCCTCCAGTTTAAAGCCCTTCAAACACAAGAAAAAAGTTCCCTGTGTCAGTTGGTACCGAGACTAACTACCCCTATTCAGTTAAACCCTATCCAGTTAAACCCTGACCGTCCCTAGATCAATACTGGCCCCCAATCACCAATTAGAGTGAACCAAATTATCAAACAATGTAAAGAAACGTACTTGGAACATTGGGATAAAGAAACCAAAAGCCAAAGCAGATTAGAATGTTACCGTTCCTAAAAAGAGACTATAAATTGGCAGACTATCTCTCAACTGTTAGAGACATAAAGCAGAGACAGACCCTCACCAAATACAGGTTAAGTGACCACTATTTGGCAGTTGAAAAAGGAAGACAGAAGAGATTCTGGCAACCAAGAGAAAACAGAATATGCGGCCACTGTTTGACAGATGAGGTTGAAACAGAGATGCACTTCCTAAAATGCAATAAATTTGACAAAACAAGGAAAGCATACTTTGACAAACTCAGTGTGGCAACCCCTGATTTTAAAGAACTAGATGATACATCAAAACTAAGAATAATCCTTGGCGAAGGAAATACGGCACATCTTGGTGCACAATACGTAACAGCATGCCATAACCTGAGAGACGGTGAATGACCAACATGCACATATGTACGCACACACTAATCGACATTAACTAACACTAAGAAATTAATACTGAATTGCTAAACTTGCTATTGTGTTGTACTGCTTACAGCTACAAGAACGTGTAGCAATCAATGAAGGGCTATCGGCCTATTGCAAGTTTATGTACAGGGACATATCTATCCATGCACTGTATATTTGTATTTATACTTATGCATTTCGAATATGTATGTCATGTTTTATACTTTGGCAATATAACAATGTTTTTTTATCATGCCAATAAAGTTTTTAAATTGATTTGGATTGAATTGAATTGAGAGAGAGAGAGGGAGAGAGAGAGAGAGAGAGAGAGAGAGAGAGTAAAGGCACAAGCCCAGTACGGTGCTGCCACTCTGTGGCCAAATGATCTTATTGTGAACATTATTTTACAGCTCTAGTTAAGGTTCAAGTCACACTGGGGAAAGTGTGTTTTTGAGCAAAGGGCTGCAATCAATCATTTACAGGGGAATGAAGTAAATTGTCAATACTTTGCAGATAAAAGGGTCCTTAAGAATCCCCATGTGTGTCCACGGGCTGAGCTGCCGAGTGCAGTGATTCTCACACAGTGACTGAATCCCAGCCCAGGTCCAACCAACACTGTCAGCACTGTCACCATTGAAGATATTAAAAATAACACAAATAGATAACTGATTCTGAAATAGACCCTGAAATATCCCGTGTCAGAAAATCATGAGTTCAATCCCCACTCCAGAACCTCAGCACGAGTGTCCAGGATGTCACTGCAGAAGGGCAGCACAGTGGCGCAGCGGTAGAGTTGCTATCTTACAGCGCCAGAGACCCAGGGTCGATCCTGACTGCGGGTGCTATCCGTACGGAGTTTGTACGTTCTCCCCATGAACTGCGTGGGTTTTCTCCGGGTGCTCCGGTTTCCTTCGACGCTCCAAAAAAGACGTAGAGTTAATTGGCTTCAGTAAAAAACATAAATTGTTCCTTGTACATGTAGGGTAGTGCTAGTGTAACGGGGGATCGCTGGTCGGCATGGACTCGGTGAGCCAAACGGCCTGGTTCCACGCTGTATGTCTAAACTAAACTAAACTAAAATAAACTACACATTGGGGACGGGCACTGTCTCAGATGTGCCATCTTTGAAGCAAGTTGTTAAACTGAGGCTCCCTCCACCTTCTGAGTTGGATATGAAATACCCCTTGACTCCACTCTCCACCCAATATGACAATGATAATTACAACAGACTCAATGTGACCAAACCAGTTCACGTTGCTGTTATTTCTGGGAGCTGGCTGTACGAATGGCAGCCACATTCCCTCCATAACAACAGTGACCTCAATACAAAAAAAGTGTTTCATTGGCTGAAAAGTGTTTTAGGATTATTTTACAGCGCAGTATATTTGAAATAAAGTCCACCAGATGAATTGTCACGAGGATATTGCGAAGGGCGTTACATAAATAAGTAGGGAGGCACAGTGGCAGAGTGGTAGAGTTGCTGCCTTACAGCACCAGAGAACTGGGTTCCATCCTGACTACGGGTGCTGGATGGAGTCGAGGGGGAAGGTAAAGCGACAAGTGTAGCATTTCCTGCGGTTGCAAGGGAAAGTACCCGGGGAGGGGTTGGTTTGGGTGGGAAGGGACGGATTGACCAGGGAGTTACGGAGTTAAGAGAGTGTCAAAGACCGTGCCAAAGCCATCCAGCTCAAACTCAATCCCCTGAAGTACAAGTTTCGGGTCCCGGAAGTTACCTATGTCGGACATGTTTTCACAAGTGTTGGTCTCAGACTAGACCCAACGAAAAATGTTGCTATCAACGAAATGCCGGTTCAACAAAGGTTCCTTGGAATGGTCAACTACCTGGGGAAATTTATTCCCAACCTCAGCGAACAACAGCCCTCAAAAACAGGAGCAGTTCTCAGTAAAGAAGGTATCGTATGTTCCCTGGCAGAGCACACGGCTGCTGACGAGACTTTACAATGGCTGTCCGCAGTCATCCGGCGTGGCTAGCCGGATAAACAACACAGCACCCCGCTCGCGATCCGCCCATACTTCCTGGTTTGCGATGAACTGGTGTTACAGGACAGGATTATAGTCAAGGGTCACAAAGCAGTCGTCCCAGCCGTTCTCCAGGACAAGTACTTCGATGCCGTCCACAGGGGCCACCCCGGCGTGGAGGCAACCTTACAACCGGCACAGAACATGTTTTACTGGCCTGGTATGACCAAGTACATACGTGACAAAACTGAAGTCTGAGCCATCTGCAAAAGCCCTTACTGCCGCACCCGGTTCCTCCTCTACCATGGTCCACCGAAATATTCGAATGGCATGGAAAACACTATCTGGTCCTCGTCGACTCTTATTCGGGCTGGTTTGACATTGATCTACTCCATCTGAAGCAGTTATCCAGAAGTTGTAACGCCATTTCTCCGTGCACGGTTCCCCTGCACGCCTTCCATCCAACAACGGCAGTCAGTTCACCAGCCAGCTTTTCACAAACTTTGCTCAACGATGGCACTTTTGACATATCACCGGCAGCCCTGAGTTTCCGCAGTCCAACGGACTCGCCGCACGGGCCTTCCGAAGTGCAAAACAACTAACGGAGCGTTCTTATCTTGCTAAATCTGACGTCTGCCTGGACCTGCTCAATTTTAGGAACATTGCCAGGGATCCCACTTCCAACACCATGTAATGAGTCGAGTCGTACACACGTCAAGGTACAACACATATTTATTAGAGTACACTTACAGCATTGGTCTGCACAACGTTCCAGTAACTAGCAGCTACTCAGACGGAATTACATAAGCAAACTCCTGGTAATATAAATCGCATAGTAGGTGGACATACTATTAACAAACACTGCAATTGGTTGGTAGGAAATAACCAATCTACAGAACGGTCTCTACGGAAAGCAGAAAGCGGAGGAGATGGGAAGATGTGGCCAGTGGTGGGATCCTGTTGGAGGTGGCGAAAATGTCGGAGGATTATATGTTGTATGCGACGGCTAATGGGGTGGAAGGTGAGGACAAGGGGGACTCTGTCCTTGTTACGAGTGGGGGGATGGGGAGTAAGAGCGGAGCTGCGGGATATAGAGGAGACCCTGGTGAGAGCCTGGAGAGAGAAGAAAGGAAGAGGTAGAGCCAGTGGGCTGAGGGAGAGCCCTCAGCCCACTGAGTAAGGACTACCTAAAATTAGAGAAATCAATGTTCATACCGCTGGGGTGCAAACTGATCAAGCGAAATATGAGGTGCTGCTCCTCCAATTTACAGTGGTCCGCACTCTGTCCATGGAGAAGGCCAAGGACAGAAAGGTCGGATTCGGAATGGGAGGGGGAGTTGAAGTCCTGAGCCACCGGGAGATCAGGTTGGTTATGGCGAACCGAGCGGAGGTGTTGGACGAAACGATCGCCAAGCCTACGCTTGCTCTCACCGATGTAGAGCAGCTGACATCTAGAGCAGTGGATGCAATAGATGAGGTTGGAGGAGGTGCAGGTGAACCTCTGTCGCACCTGAAAAGACTGCTTGGGTCCTTGAATGGAGTCAAGGGGGGAGGTAAAGCGACAAGTGTAGCATTTCCTGCGGTTGCAAGGGAAAGTGCCCGGAGAGGGGATGGTACGGGTGGGAAAGGACGAATTGACCAGGGTGTTACGGAGGGAGCGGTCTCTGCGGAAAGCAGACAGGGGGGGAGATGGGAAGATGTGGCCAGTGGTGGGATATCATTGGAGGTGGCGAAAATGACGGAGAATTATTTGTTGTACGTGACGGCTGGTTGGGTGGAAGGTGAGGACAAGGGGGACTCTGCCCTTGTTACGAGTGGGGGGATGGGGAGTGAGAGTAGAGTCACGGGGTATAGAAGAGACCCTGGTGAGGGCCTCATCTATAGTAGAAGAGGGGGACCCCCGTTCCCTGAAGAATGAGGCCATCTCTGATGCCCTGACGTGGAACGCCTCATCCTGAGTGCAGGTGCGGCGTAGGCGGAGGAATTGGGAGTAGGGGATGGAGTCCTTACAGGAAGCAGGGTGGGAAGACGTGTAGTCCAGATAGCCATGGGAGTCAGTGGGTTTATAGTGGATGTCAGTCTGTAGTCTATCACCTGCGATGGAGATAGTGAGGTCAAGGAATGGTAGGGAGATGTCGGAAATGGTCCAGGTGTATTTGAGTGCCGGATGGAAGTTAGTGGTGAAATGGATGAAGTCAGTGAGTTCTGTGTGGGTGCAGGAGGTAGCACCAATGCAGTCGTCGATGTAGCGGAGGTAGAGGTCGGGAATAGGGTCACGGTACGTCTCGAACAAGGACTGTTCGACGTACCCTACAAAGAGGCAGGCATAGCTAGGGCCCATGCGTGTGCCCATAGCTACGCCTTGTATTTGGAGGAAATGGGAGGAGTCAAACAAAAAGTTATTAAGGGTAAGGACCAGCTCCGCTAGGAGGAGGAGAGTATCAGTAGACAGGGATTGGTTGGTTCTCCAGTCGAGGAAGAAGTGGAGGGCTCTGAGACCCTCCTGGTGGGGGATGGAGGTTTAGAGTGACTGGATGTCCATGGTGAAGATGAGGGGATGGGGGCCTAGAGAACGGAATGCCCGGAGACAACGGAGAGTGTCTGAGGTGTCTTGAACATAGGTGGGGAGGGATTTCACCAGGGGGGATAGGATGGAGTCGAGGTATGTGGAGATGAGTTCGGTGGGGCACGAACAGGCAGAGACAATGGGTCTACCAGGACAGTCAGGTTTGTGGATTTTGGGGAGAATGTAAAAACGGGCCGTGCGGGGCTGGGAACGATGAGGTTTGAGGCTTGGGCGGGCAGGGAGCTGGAGTTGATGAGGTCAGTGATGGTGCTAGTGATAGTGGCCTGGTGCTCGTCTGTGGGCTCATGGTCCAAGGATAAGTAGGAGGAGGTGTCTGAGAGTTGGCGCGCGGCCTCAGCTTTGTAGAGGTCAGCGCGCTAGACTACCACGGCACCTCCCTTGTCGGCGGGTTTGATAACCCAGTCTGGGTTGTTGCGGAGTGAGTGAAGGGCTGTGCGTATGGGGGGGGGGGGAGAGGTTAGAATGAGACAAGGGAGTGGAGAAGTTGAGTCGGTTGATGTCCCACCGGCAGTTTAAAATAAAAAGGTCTGAAGCCGGAAGATGGCCATGAGGGGGGGGGAGGGGGGTCCAAGAGGAGGGGGAGACAGGAGAAGGGGTCATCACTGGGGGGGCGAGGACTCCTTCCCATGGAAGAACGCTTTGAGGCGGAGGTGACGGAAGAAGAGCTCCACATCGTGGCGGGTGCGGAACTCATTGAGGTGGGGACGGAGGGGGACAAAGGTGAGGCCTCTGCTGAGGACAGGCCGTTCGGTATCAGAGAGGGGGAGGTCAGGGGGGATGGCCGGAGGAAGGCAGGTGAGTGAACTGAGGCCGGGGCGATGTCTGGTGGGGGGGGTGGTGGGTGATCAGGGAGGGAGGGGGGTATGAGGACTGTAATGTGGGTGGGGAAGAGCTGGGGTCACATGGTTTGAGGGGGAAGGGGAAGACCCAGTGGAACAAGCACTGAGGTTCCCTGAGTTAGGGGGACTAGCACTAGGACCCAGCACAGTCAGAGCCCGTGATGTAGGAGTCTGCAGCGTGGAGACTTCAGGCCCGGTGCTGAGCCTAGGACTCGGGTAAGGCGACGGCTGCGGTGTGCTGGAGGGCGGTGGAGTCGATGGTGGAGGCCCGCGGGGAGTGGAGTCCGGGTCAACGGGCGGATCGTGGGAGGTCCCGGTGGGCGGATGGTCGGTGAGGCGGCGATGTTCGACGGGCCCGGTGAGGCGTGAGTAAGCATGCTGGTACAACAGGCAGTGAAGAAAGCTAATGGCAGGATGGCCTTCATCGCGAGAGGAAGAAGTCTGAAGAAGGGTTTCGGCCCGAAACGTTGCCTATTTCCTTCGCTCCATAGATGCTGCTGCACCCGCTGAGTTTCTCCAGCACTTTTGTCTACCTTCATTGCGAGAGGATTTGAGTTTAGGAGCAAGGAGGTCCTACTGCAGTTGCACAGGGCCCTGGTGAGACCACACCTGGCGTATTGTGTGCAATTTTGGACTCATCATTTGAAGACGGACATTATTGCTATTGAGGGAGTGCAACGTAGGTTCATCAGGTTAATTCCCGGGATGGTGGGACTGACACACGATGAAAGAATGGGTCAACTGGGCTTGTATTCACTGGAATTTAGAAGGATGAGAGGGATTCTTATGGATTACAGGAAAATGGATAGATGCAGGAAAAATGTTCCTGATGTTGGGGGAGTCCAGAACCAGGGGTCACAGTTTAAGAATAAGGGGTAGGCCATTTAGGACTGAGATGAGGAAAAACCTTTTCACTCAGAGAGTTGTGAATCTGTGGAATTCTCTGCCACTGAAGGCAGTGGAGGCCAGTTCACTGGATGTATTCAAGAGAGAGTTAGATATAGCTCATGACTAAATGAATCAAGGGATATTTGGAGAAAGCAGGAACGGGAGTACTAATTTTTGATGATCATATTGAATGGCAGTGCTGGCTTGAGGGGCCAAATGGCCTACTCCTGCACATAGTTTCTATGTTTCTATGTTACTTTTTTGCAAATGTTTTATTAATTTGTTCTATTTCTCTCTATATCACCATTTATCTCTCTCATTTTCCTTTCCACTGACTCTCAGTCTGAAGAAGGGTCTCGACCCAAAACGTCATCTCTTCCTTTTCTCCAGAGGTGCTGCCTGACCCGCTGAGTTACTCCAGCTTTTTGTATCAATCTTCAACTTTCCATACTGTTGTGTGGATGCCAGGGAAGGCAGTTTGGTTGGAGGCAGGGATGGCTATGGAACACATGCCTTCAGTTCTACAGCTGGAGCAGTACCTGGCCCCATTGTCTGTACTGTTTGCTGCTCTCTCAGCTATTTCTAGACCTGGTGTTGAGTGAAGCAAAATGGCTGGGGACTGCTTTCAGAGATGGTGGGAATCTCAGGAGGACAACCGACAATTTGTTATGCAGTTTGAATTTATTACCCTGCTTAAAATTATGAGCTTTGTTTCTTCGTTATAAATTAATGTAGGGAATGCACAAATGTGGAAGCACAAAGTCATTTACTTTGGGTAGGTGAAGCAAGAAATAGAGCACGTGGGTTTATGGTGAGAAGGTAAAGATTTAGGGTTATAGAATCATACAGTGTGGAAACAGGTCCTTTAGCCCAACTTGCCCACACCGACCAGCATGTCCCATCTATACTAGTCCCACTTGCCTGCGTTTGGCCCATAGCCCTGTCCCACGGTACGAGTTCATTCCAAGAGCTCTCCCGAGTTTAAAAAAAATCAAACTCATGGTAAGCACGGAGAATGAACGTAGCGGGCACGTCGGAGCTCGGGGACGTCTCTTAGCGGCTCGTAACGCTAACGGCAGGAACACGGGAAGACTCGCTAACGGCACGTAAGCACGGGAAGACTCATGAAGATTTTTCAATGTTGAAAAATGTCCACGAGAGCCCCGAGTACCGACGAGTGGCCATTACCGTAAATCTCCGGATTCGAATCAGGGCAAACTCGGGAGAGCTCTTGGAATGAACTCGTACCGTGGGACAGGGCTTTAAACCTGTTCTATCCTTGTACCTGTCTAATTGCTTCTTAAACGTTGTAATAGTCTCTGCCTCAAATACCTCTTCCAGCAGCTCGTGCTATATATCCACCACCCCTCAGATTCCTATAAAATCTTTATGTAACATGGTACTCTGTAAACAATATAATAAACGAGAAAAAAAAGTTCAGTGTGTGTGTTTAAAAAAGTTCAAGTCTGTGTAGTTGAGCTTGTCATGTTTAGTAGCCTGATGGCTGCAGGGAAGAAGCTGTTCCTGAACCTGGACGTTACAGTTTTCGGGCTCCTGTATCTTCTTCCCGATGGCAGGAGTGAAATGAGTGTGTGGCCAGGGTGGTGTGGGGCTCTGATGATCCTGGCTGCCTTTTTGAGGCAGGAAATCCTGTTAATCCCGTCGATGGTGGGGAGGTCAGGACTCGTGATGGAATGGGCAGTGTTCCCACTTGTAACGGAAGATTTTTATATCGTTCAAGAGATTACTCCGTCTAGCCACTTAAGAGACAACATGGCCTTAGGAGAATGTCATATTACGCATGTGAGCTCTCCGTGAGACTTTCAGAGCTTCTCGTAAGATAAATCTTCATAACATAGTCTTTTGATTAATAGTTTCTTTATTGTTGAAGAAAAACAGTAAGATATTCATCTGACCTTCTTCTCTGACGTACACTTTAATCTTCGTCAAACTCCAGCATATCGCTCTTAAACGTTGGAAAACGCCTTGTGTCTCGGCAAAACTCTACATGGTCGAAGGGTGTTCCTACAGCCATGTAACTCTAAAAATAAACTAATACTAAGCTTTTTCGCAGCAAACACGCCCCTGACTGCGTAATAAATCCCACCCACATAATTACGGGCAGACTAATATTTAAACACAAATGCCATAATTAATGACACACAAAATAAGCCAAATGACCACTACACCACATTTTGCAGTTTTCTTCGCTCCTCTAATCCTCTCATGATTTTTTTTAACACCTCTATAAGATCATCCTTCATCCTTCTACACTACAAGGTGACTGGTGCCTGGTCTCTGGTGTTGAATGAAACAAATTGGCTGTGGACTGCGTTCTGTGATGGTGGGAATCTCAGGAGGACCACCGACAATTTATGTATGCTGTTTGAGTTTGAACTAGGAGTAGATTTTGTTCTTACAGTGGCACATAGAATCATGAGAGGAATGCATGGCGTGGAAGCACAGGATGGGGGAAATCAAGAAACCAAGGACATGGGTTTAACATGAGAGGGGATAAATGTAATAGGAACGTGAGGGGCATCTTTTCCACACAGAGGGTGGCGGGTATATAGAATGAGCAGATAAAGATGGTGGGTATGTGGAATGAGCTGCCAAAGGAGGCGGTTGAGGCAGGTACTATAACAGTTAAAAATACAGTTGGACATGTACATACTGTAGATAGGAAAGGTTTAGAGGTTTAGTTTAGTTTAGAGATACAGCGCGGAAACAGGTGCCCACCGAGTCCGCAACGACGAGTGATCCCCGCACATTAACACTATCCTACACACACTAGAGACAATTTTCCTGCAAACCTGTACGTCTTTGGAGTGTGGGAGGAAACCGAAGATCTCTGAGAAAACCCACGTGGTCACGGGGAGAACGTACAAACTCCGTACAGACAGCACCCGTAGTCGGGATCGAACCTGGGTCTCCGGCTCTGCAAGAGCTGTATGGCAGCAACTCTACTGTTGCTCCACCATGGCTGCCCTAGGAGTATGGGCCAAACGTGGGAAAATGGGACCAGCTTAGATGGGGGAACCTAGATCATGCTTCATCACTCTATTACTTTGATCACTCCACGGGTTCCTATTAAATCTTTCCCCCCTCACCTTTAACCCATGTCCTCTGGATTCATTCCCTGAATATAGTTGGAAACATGTTTAGTTTTTAACAATAATCCAGACGTTTTACGGTCACAGTTAAAACATATTATTCCAAAAGTTTCTAATTACATAAATTTAAAGTTGCTAATTCTCAAGGTGGGATTTGAACCCATGTCTGTACAAAAAAGGCTACTTAAAAATATTAAATTATTGAAAGAAAACTAAAACAATTGAAGCAAACAAACCAACTTGCATGCACTTAAAAACAGTTAAGTACATCTAAATAAACCAAATGAAATACAATTCTGCGGGCAGCTGTTACTACCTAGTGATTCTATTTGGGCCATTGGACTTGTGCCAGTCAACCTGGCACGATCAGTGGGCAGGTTTCATAGCTGAGGCAATGGGCAATCTGCTGAAGCCCACGCCATCTGCGAGATGCCCACTGGCATGTCGTTCTGAGGCCGACACATACTGGAAGTGGAGGCTGGATTTTAGCCGATGCTCAGGAAACCCCAAGCTCCGACCCAATTATAGTCAGCTTACAGCACGGAAACAGGCCCTTAGGCATACGGAGTCACGTTCATGCTCATGTTCATGTTTTCGGAGCAGAATCAGGCCACTCGGCCCATCAAGTCTACTCCGCCATTCAATCATGGCTGATCTATCTATCTTTCCCTCTCAACCCCATTGGCGGGGAGAAGGCAGGAGAATAGGAAACAGGGGAAAAGATAGGTCATAAATAAAGATAGATAAAAGATCATAAAGATAGATTAAAGTTCATGTTCATAAATTATAGGAGCAGAATTAGGCTATGTTGTCCAAGGAGTCTACTCTGTCGTTCATTCAGGGCTGATCTATCTTTCCCTCTCAACCCCATTCCCCTGTTTCTCCCCATAACCTCTGACACCTGTACTACAAAAGAATCTATCAACCTCCACCTTAAATATATCCGTTGACCTGACCTCCACTGCCTTCTGTGCGATGACTTCCACAGATTCACCACCCTCTGACTAAAGAAATTCCTCCTCATCTCCTTTCTAAAGGTGCGTCCTTTTATTCTGAGGCTGTGTCCTCTGGTCCTGCTCTACTTTCCTCTCACACTCCAAAGACGTACAGGTTTGTAGGGTTAATTGGCTTTGATTAAGATTGTACATTGTCCCTAGTGTGTGGCATAGTGCTAGTGTACGGGGGTCACTGGTTGGCGTGGACCCGGTGGGCTGAAGGACGTGTTTCTGCGCTGTATATCTAAACTGAACTAAACTAGAAAACTCTCCCCAAATTCTACCACTCATCTACACACAGGGGCAATTTACACAGGTCAGTAAACATACTAACGCACATCTTTGGGAAGTGGGAAGAGCCTGGATCATGTGGAGGAAATCCATCAATTCACAAGTAGAATGTGTAAACTTTGGACGGCACCCAAAGCTAGGATTGAACCTTGGACTCTGGAGATGGTAGGCAGTGACTCTCCTGGCTGTTCCGCGATGGCACCATTCAATGATAAAAGTGGCAGATCCATCTTCTTTTAAGCAGACCATCAAGGCCATGTTTTAACATGTTTTATATGTTGAACAGTTTTCTGAGGGGATACAATCCATACATAAAGTCTTTCTAGATTAATTTAGTTTAGTTTATAGATACAGCACGGAAACAGACCCTTTGGTCCACCGAGTCCACAGCGACCAGCAATTCCCGCACAAATACACTATCCTACACACACTAGGGACTATTTACACTTCTACCAGGTATACAAACCCAAGCCAATTAACCTACAAACCTGTGTGTCTTTGGAGTGTGGGAGGAAACCGACGATCTCGGAGAAAACCCACGCAGGTCACGAGGAGAACGTACAGACTCCATACAGACAGCACCCGTAGTCGGGATCGAACCCGGGTCTCTGGCGCTGCAAGCGCTATAAGGCAGCAACTCTACCGCTGTGCCACAGTTTAATTTAGTTTAGTTTAGTTTAGTTTAGTTTATTATCGATTAGTTTTGTTTCGTCTAGAGACACAGTATGGAAACAAGAACTCTGGGGCACGGAGTTATACTGACCATTGATCGCCCATTCCCACTCGTTCTAGGTTAGTACACTTCATCATCCACTCCCTACACACTAGGCGTAATTTTAGAGGCCATTTAACCAACCAACCTGCATTTCTCTGGGATGTGGGAGGAAACAAGAGCGCCCGGAGAAAACCCAGGTAGTCACAGGAAGAACTGGCGCTGTGAAGTAGAACATTCTAGAACTTGAAGCATATTTTTTCTCTCAGAGGGTCATGTGTTCTTGGACTCTTGCTCAGAGTCAGGTAAACGGAGTCCCTGAATGTTTTAAAAGGCAAGAATTTATACTAGAAAAATTGTCACCAGTTCAACATTCACCCCAGAGGGTCCTTTCCCTCTCAGTTAAAGAGAAACGAGAGGGACAAGCTGAACTGGTGAGACTAATCACTAAGGGTATCATGGGAAAAAACAAAACATGAACCCTTGGAATTTGTGTCAAATATATTCACTAAAACTAAAAAAGATGGTGGGTGTCGCATCATCATTGACTTAACTTCACTAAATATGCTTTGTTAAGTATGTACATTTCAAAATGGAAACGTTTGTTACTGCCAAACAACTGATTTCCAAAGGATACTTCATGGCAAGCATTGACCTCAAAGATGCTTACTATTCAGTACCCATTCACAAGGATCATCGCAGATACCTGAAATTTACCTGGATGGGGCAGATATGGCCCAACCATGGACTACTTGGGCTTCACAATTAACTCAGCCCACATGTCTGTGACTTTGCCAAAAGACAAAACAACTGAATTGGCACAATCATGCAACAATTTAATGGTCAACGAGCGACCAACTATTCGACAAGTAGCAAGCGTAATTGGGGAAATGGTAGCAGCATTTCCGGCTACACAATTTGGACCTTTGCACTATCAAAACTTACAAAGAGCAAAGGTACAGGCACTAAAACGACATGCAGGTCATGACCGGATCATGAAATTACCCACTGAAGCAATATCAGAACTACAGTGGGGGGCAGAAACCGTTTGGCATAGTTTCAGCCCTATCATCATCATTAACCCTACTTTAGTTATCCAAACAGATGCCAGTGCTCAAGGCTGGGGAGCGACTAACTCCATATCCAGCACAGATGGTAGATGGACTAACCTAGAGTCATCATTACTACTTACACTGGGAATTAACTATCTAGAGATGTTGGGTGCCTTTTATGGTTTAAAAGCATATGCATCCAATATGCATCACTTGCATGTATGGTTACAAATAGACAATACTACGGTGGTGGCCTACATTAACCATATGGGCGGCATAAAATCGATATCATGCAACAAATTGGTCAACACAATTTGGCAATGGTGTGTCGAAAGACATATTTGACTATCAGCAACTTACCTGCCAGGTAAGCTAAATACAGTGGCAGACACCAGGTCACGCAAATTTAATGACAACACCGAATGGATGTTAAATCCCAAAGTGTTTGCAAAGATTATTAAACAAAATGGCACGCCAGATATCAACTTATTTGCATTAAGGCTAAATCACCAGGTACCTATGTATGTCGCTTGGGAACCAGACCCTGAGGCAGCAGCGGTAGATGCGTTCGTGCTGGATTGGGGAAATTTCTTCTTCAATGCATTTCCTCCCTTCTGCCTCATCAGCCGTGTACTACGCACAATACAAATGGACTCTGCTTCAGGTATTTTGATAGTACCCGACTGGCCTACACAGCCATGGTTCCCATTACTCCACGACATCCCTCCGAACATCCACAAGAAAACAGTACTTGTCCAGCATCAAAAAGTGGGAGAAGTACTGCTTGGATACAGGGACCACCTACACAACTGCTACAGTTACCAACGTACTGGAATTCCTGGCGAACCTTCACCACGATGAAGGACTCAGCTACAGTGCCATCAACGCAGCTAGAAGTGCCCTGTCTGTCTATTTAAAACAAGCTCCAGGACAACAGGCCATGGGGTCCCACCCGCTGGTGGTCAAACTAATGAAGGGTATTTACAACTCTAACCCCCCTAGACCAAGGTACACCCATATATGGGATGTCAGTGTGGTCCTGACATACCTCAGGGGATTGCCACCAGCCAGATCCCTCAACCTGGAACAATCTATGCTCAAAACACATGTTGATGGCACTTGTATCTGCACAGAGGGTCCAGTCACTACACCTATTGCGACTGGACAACATGATCACAGCTCCAGACCAGATCTCTTTCATTATCCAGGGACTGATCAAACAGAGCAGACCAGGAACACCTAATCCAGTCGTGGAATTCCGGGCTTACTCACCAGAACCACGGTTATGTGCCATGACCCACCTACTGTCCTACATAGACACAACCAAAAATATTCGAGGGAGTGAAAAAGCCTTATGGGTCAGTCATAAAAAACCTTATGGTCGGGTGACGAGCCAAACCATTTCGAGATGGCTCAAGCAGGTGCTAAAAGCTGCTGGGATAAACACTAACATGTACAAATCTCACTCCACCAGGGCAGCATCCACGTCGACGGCTAAAAGAATGGACGTGCCTATAGACCACATCCTAGCTACAGCAGGATGGTCGGGGGAAAGAACGTTCAGAACTTTTTATAATAAGCCATTGGCAAAACCTGCTTTATTTGCAGAATTTTTTTTACAGACTGCAAATATTTAATTTAAGCCCAGGGGAGCAATTTAATTTCTTTGTTGTTATTGTTAAAAAATACCATTGTGTTTTTCTACAAACAGATTCATTGGTTGATTACGATAACACACTTCCTCCCTCAAGGACTTCGGCAGTGAGTGAAGTAATAACTGTTACACGGTTTGAAATCACAGAGCTTTAAAATCTTCACGTAGTCACTAAAGTGATTCCGAAGTAAAATAGTAAGATTAAACGAGAAATTACCAGTTTGAAGTTTGATCTGTATTTTATGAGGAGTTACGATGAGGGATTACGTGACCTCCGCTCCCACTCTCAATAATATGGGTCAAACTGATAACTGATGTCTCCTTTTCTTTACTATGTTTATTTCAATAACTGTGTCTATCTGTGATTCCACACCGCTGCTTTGAAGTATGCCGCGCATGCGTGCTGAGCGGGCTCTTCACGTAATCCCTCATCGTAACTCCTCATAAAATACAGATTAAACTTCAAACTGGTAAGTTCTCGTTTAATCTTACTATTATACAGCCACCAATAATCAATGAGCTAACTGATATTTCTGGGCATTTTAGTTTAGTTTAGGGATACCGCTGGAAACCGGCCCTTTGGCCCACCGAGTCCACGACATCGCCCAAACACTAGTTCTCTGCTGTCCCACACTAGGGGCCATTGAGAGAAGCTAATTCACAAATAAACCTGCACGTCTTTGAGATGTGGGAGGAAACCAAAGCACCCGAGGAAACCCACGCTGTCACGGGAAGAACGTGCAAACTCCACGCAGACAGCCACCGTGGTCAGGTTCGAACCTGCGTCTCTGGCATTGTAAGGCGCCAACTCTACCGTTGCGCCACCGTGCCGCCCCATTGCCACCTTCGCGATGATAGGATGAAATATTCTATGTGGGCGGAGATTATTTTATTTTACAGTGTTTTACAAGGGGCGGCACGGTGGCGCAGCGGTAGAGTTGCTGCCTTACAGCGCCAGAGACCTGGGTTTGATCCTGACTACGGGTGCTGTCTGTGTAGAGTTTGTATGTTCTCCCCGTGACCTGCGTGGGTTCTCTCCGGGATCTTCGGTTTTACTCCCACACTCCAAAGACGTACAGGTTTGTAGGCTAAATGTCTTGGTATAAATGTGCAGGATAGTGTTAATGTGTGGGGATCGCTGTCCAGTGCGGACTCGGTGGGCCTGTTTCCGCACTGTATCTCTAAACTAAACTAAACTAAACTAAACTAAATACTCAACACACCGGTTAAAATAGCAGAGAAATGTTACTCAAACCCATTGGACATTCTTGGGCATTCAGTATCAATGGCAACCTCTAACCTTCAACACTGCAACCTGCCTGATCGCTGTTCCTTTCTGGAACACATCCATTAAGGTTAGACCAAACATCTGTTCACTTCCAAACTCTGGGAGGCGGACAACCATTTTTTAAAAATTAAATGTGTCCTTTATCCCACCTTGGTTAGACTTTATGCATCTCCACATAAAAAAAAAGCAAAGAGCACCGGCATACGGAATGCCTCCAAGAATGCGGCAATATTAATTTCCAACTCCCCAGCGTGACGTATGCCATTGGCGACACATTCTACATGGCGCAGTTTAACCCTCCCTCCCTTCAAAGCTCACTGCCAGACGGAAAATGCCCAATGAATATAAATGCTCACGTTGGCAGTGGTACAGACACAGGTTTGCAACTGTCAGGGCAGTGTAGAGATGCGGAGGAGGTAAAGGCGGGCCGACAGGGGGGAATGTCACATGCTGTTGACACAAGCACTTAAGTGTCTCTGTTGCCAAGCAACTGTGAACCCTGCTGGGTCAAGTGCGCTGGAATCACTTGGGGCCGAGATGTAAACAGGCCTGTAGGCCCAGAATGCGAACAGCAGGCAGACCTGAAAGCAGGCACGCTGTGTGGCAAGGTCACGTCTACCCCTTTGAACAAAGCGGAACGGCATGAATAAAGATGAGCTGGGTATAAACCACACTGCTCAATAAATGTCTATCAATAACGTGCTCAACTACGAACATCTGAACTAAGTCTGAGATGACAACCACTGCACAATTCCCGTGGCTAACTAGAAATTCCGAGTGAGCATAATTAGTATTTCCCTGAACTAAGGTTGCAAAATATACCTGTAAGGCACTATGTTTCAGTATGACTCCGGGGACTAAACAGTAAGTTAACAGCAAGTTAAAAACAAGGGCAGCGTTTGAGATTCACACATAAAACTTTGAGTAAATTTAGTCTCACCCAGGGATGTCTTCAAGAAAGTATCAGTTTCGTGATATTTAATTACGCAAAAGTTTTCATCATAATGCCATAAGATGTAACATGAATCACCAGTGTTTGATAAGTTTCTCACCTTTTACCTTTCTCAAAATGAATTCCAACTCTTCTCAACAAAGGGTATCTTCTTCCTTTGAGGTTGAAGCCAACTTGCTTTCACTCTACAGTAGAAACAAAGAACTGCAGATGTTAGTTAATACCCAAAAGGACACAAAGTGCTGGAGTAACTCAGCAGGTCAGGCAGCATTTCTGGAAAACATAGATAGGTGACGTTTTGGGTCAAGACCCTTCTTCAGACTGGAAAAGGTGACGTTTTGAGTCAAGACCGTTCTTCAGACTGGGATAGTCTGAAGAAGGGTCTCTATCCGAACCCCTGTCACCTCTCCATGTTCTCCAGAGATGTTGACTGGCCTGCTGAGTTACTCCAGCACTCTGTGCCCTATCGTATTCACTCTATCTCTAAGGAGTAGAAGATGCATGAATACGTTGAAGGCAGCTCCGACGGCCACAACCTGGACAGAGGTCTTGGTCGAACAGTGAGGGGGGTCTGAGGCAAATAGGGACCAGGGCCTGTTGTGTCTCGAATGTAGAATGCAGACGGATGTGCCTGTTGACACACACAGACTCACACACACACTGGGTTAACGTATGATGAGCGTTTGACGGCACTGGCCTGTATTCACTGCCGTGAGCAATTTTGGGAACCATATCTGAGGAAGGATGTGCTGACTCTGGAGAGGGTCCAGAGGAGGTTTACAAGAATGATCCCAGGAATGTGGGTTAACCTATGATGAGTGTTTGTCGGCACTGGGCCTGTACTCGCTGGAATTTAGAAGAATAAGGGGGGACCTCATTGAAACTTACAGAATAGTGAAAGGCTTGGATAGAGTGGATGTGGAGAGGATCTTTTTCCACCCGTGGGAGAGTCTAGGACCAGAGATCATAGCCTCAGAATAAAAGGACGTGCCTTTAAAAAAGAGATGAGGAGAAATTTATTTATTCAGAGGGTGGTGAATATGTGGAATTCATTACTGTGGAGGCCAATTCAATGGATATTTATAAGGCGGAGATTGACAGATTATTCTTTTTGTACAGGTGTCAGGTTAGGGGGAGAAAGCAGCAGAGTGGGGGTGAGGGGGAAAGATAGATTAGCCATGAATGAATGGCAGAGTAGATTTGATGGGCTGAATGGCCTAATTCTGCTCCTTAAACCTATAAACTTTTCAGACTGAGCACCAGGAAGATGCCCTTTGTGTTGAGTAGCAACAGGGAGGGGAGAGGTCCTCTGTGTTCTGGCTCACTGTAGGTGCCGACTAATGGTGGTGACCACTCCATCATGGGTACTGACCTCCACACCATCGAAGGGATCTGTAGGAGGCACTACCACAAAAAGGCAGCCAGCATCGTCAGAGACCCACAGCTGCCTGGGCACACTCTCATTTCACTCCTGCCATCAGAAAGAACATACAGGAGCCTGAAAATTGCAACATCCAGGTTCACGAACAGCTTCTTCCCAACAAACATCAGGCTATTGAACACTACAAACTCCAAACTACAAACTGCCTTGATTGCAGGAGGTGAAGGAGATGAGGGGGAAGAAGGTGAGGAAGAGGAAGGTGAGGAAGAAGAGTCAAGAGTGTATTATTGTCATATGTCCCAGATAGAACAATGACATTCTTACGTACAGCAGCACAACTGAATATGTAAACATAGAAGAAGAGGGAGAGAAAGAGAAAAAGAGAGAGTGAAAGAGAGAGAGGGAGAGGGAAAGGGGGAGAGCGAGAGAGCGAGAGAGAGAGAGAGAGAGAGAGAGAGAGAGAGAGAGAGAGAGAGAGAGAGAGAGAGAGAGAGAGAGAGAGAGAGAGAGAGAGAGAGAGATGCCTCCCAGTTAGTTGTGTTCTCCTGGTGCAGGTTCGATGAAGACTGAGCCACTGGGACTACCCCGAGACCACCAGAGCCACAGTATGGTCAAGACTGAGCTTCAGGAAGAAGCCCTGTGCAGCCGGCGTCTCTACCTGAGGCTAAGACTGAGTGGACAGGGCAAGCCTGAGACGCCAGAACCTCTTCCTGCCCACAGACAGGGTAACCAAGATACAGCCAGCGTCGCCTCTCCAAGCCCAAAGCTGATCGGTCAGGAAGAAACCTGTACTGTCAGCGCCTCCTCTCAAGGCAATGGTGGACTGCGATCGCCACGGCTCCTCCTTCAAAGACCAGGACTGAGCTACCGGGACAAGCCCAAAATCACCAGCACCCCCACACATCCACCCTGACGGTGACGGACAGCGCCCCCATGTGGTCATGGACTTTCTTTCCACTGTAAATAGAATAAACCATGTGAGTTCACCTACTGCGAGTGTCAGTGTGTCCCTGACGCCACAGCCTCTATGACCCAAAGAACGCCGATCTTGGGCAGCACTGGGTGCGGGCAACAACTGACCCCTCCCTCAGTTTTCCAGGAGATATCTAACCTACAAACATGTCCAGCCTCCAACTCCCCCCTCGTCCAAAAGGCCCCTTGCAAAGATCCCTCAAACAGACTGATCTGGCACTAAGGCCCTAGGAAGGTTCTAAACTCTTGGGAGGTTGGTGTGGCACAGTAGCGCAGTGGTACAGTTGCTGCCTCACTGCGCCAGAGACCCGGATTCCATCCTGACTACGGGTGCTTGTCTGTACGGAGTTTGTACGCCCTCCTTGTGCCCTGCGTGGTTTTTCTGTGGGTGCTCCAGTTTCCTCCCACACTCCAAAACAATACAGGTCTGTAGGTTAATTGGCTTTGGCAATGGTTGTAAATTGTCCCGAGTGTGTAGTATAGTGCCAGTGTACGGGGCGATCGCTGGCCAGCGTGGACTCCGTGGGCCGAAGGGCCTGTTTCCACACTGTATCTCTAAACTAAACTGAACTAAACTTTTCGTTTAGATGAAATGAAGTCAGCTCATTAGAGTGCCTAATAAGTAGGGTTGCCAACTGTCGGGCCATCCTGTATATTGGGCTAAATTGGTTTGTCCCATACGGGACCGACCTTGTCCCATATTTGACGGCTACTAGCGGGTGCTTCTCAACTTACGATGGGGTTACGTTCCCGATCAATCCATCGTAAATCGAGAATATCGTAAGTCGAAAATGCATTGAATTCACCCAACCTACCATCACCAGAGTGTTCTGGTTTGGACCATCAGGCGTTTGTGGGTTTTCATTCTCTGGGTTAGATCCCCCGACCCCCCCCCCCCCCCGACCCCTACATCTCTCTCCTCTTCAGTCCTCTGCATCTGGGAGTGTTTTTAATTTCCACGTTTTAATTATGAAATCTCTTTGGCGTCTGTCAACCGCCCAGCTCCGGCACTGCAAGTGCTGTAAGGCAGCAACCCTACCTCTGCGCCACCGTGCCGTGCAGTGGAATAACTAGTATGAATGAATGATCAATGGTCAGTATGGACTCAATGGGCCAAAGGGCCTTTCACCATGCTGTATCTATAAACCTAAAAACTAAAACTAAGCAATTTTTTAATTACAGGATTGTACCGGACTCAGTAAAGGCAATGGCTACTATTCTGGCATCTAATTGGGTGGATTACTGCCTCATTTAAACATGGAACTTAGATCAGTACAGCACAAGAACAGGCCCTTCGACCCACATTGGCTATGTTGAACCTTATCTACCTGCACATAATTCATATCCCTCCATTACCATGCATATCCACACACCTATATCCAAAAGCCTCTTAAAGTACACTATTGGATCTGCCTCCACCATCAACCCTGGCAGTGCACTCACCACCCTCTGTGTAAAAATAAACAGTCTTCCCCCGCACATCTCCTTTAAACTTTGTCCCTCTCATCTTAAACCTAGAATCAGTCTGTCTCGTCCTTTCCCTTTGGTGTTTTTCAGTATGTGCTAAATGTATGTTTTATGTTGGGGTCGGGGTGGGGGGGGGTAAACTTATTTAAATCTCTTACCCCGACGGAGATGCGATTTATTTCCGTGTCGGATCTCCGTCCGCACTGCGGCCTAACATCGCGGAGTTTGCGGCCTCTGCTGAAGGCCGACTTCGGGAGCTCCAAACGCGTGAGCCTGCGGACAACATCGTGGAGCTGGCGATGCCTGTCCGGGATTGACCTTAGAGCTCCAACCGAGGGAGCCTGCAGACTTTAACATTGTGGAGCTTGCGGCCCCTGGTTAAAGACCGACTTTGGGAGCTCCAAGCTGTTGCGGCACAATGACGCATTGGTAGTTGCTGCCTCACAGCCCGGGTTAGATCCTGATTACAGGTGCTGTCTGTGAGGAATTTGTACGTTCTCCCCGTGACTGCCTGGGTTTTCTCCCACACTCTAAAGACTTGCAGGTTTGTAGGTTAATTGGTTTTGGTTAAAAATTATAAATCTTCCCCAGTGTGTACGATAGTGCAAGTATATGCGGATCACTGGTTAGAAACATAGAAACATAGAAAATAGGTGCAGGAGGAGGCCATTCGGCCCTTCGAGCCAGCACTGCCATTCATTGTGATCATGGCTGATTGTCCCCTATCAATAACCCGTGCCTGCCTTCTCCCCACATCCCTTGACTCCACTAGCCCCGAGAGTATCTAACTCTCTCTTAAATGGTTGGCGCGGACTTGATGGGCCGAAGGGCCTGTCTCCGCGCTGTATCTCTAAACTAAACTCTACGAGGAACTGATGGGAATGCTTCACGAGCTGGCATTGGCTTGATGGGCCAAATGGCCTCCTTGTGTGCCAAAACAGTTTGACGATTCTTTAACTTAAATGCATGATAAGTAATACGACGCCGTGCCAAACACAGACGTAGAATACATTTCAAAGTGGGTCGTACCGTCCTCTTTCCCCGCATCGAATACTGTGCCTAATATTGGACATCAAGATAAAAGAGAAAAATTCACGACGAACGCAGTTGTGTACATGTCCTCAGGTGGATGTCTGCTGATCAGAGGCTTTGGCGTAGAGCGTAGATTAAAGAAACTGGGATCTTCATCCTTGACAAAATGGCAACCAAGGAAAGATAAGACATTAAAAATAGCTTAAGTGAGGAAAAACCCAGGGAAATACTTCAGATGAATTGAAAACCTGCCCAATCTGTGAGAGCCAATTTTTTGATTGACGTAGATTAGTTTAGTTTGTTTAGTTTATAGCCATGTGAAACCGAGGTACAGTGAAAAGCTTTTGTTGCGTGCTAACCAGCCAATGGAAAGACAATACATGATTACAATTGACCCATTCGCAGTGTACAGATACATGATAAGGGGATAACGTTTAGTTCAAGGTAAAGCCAGTAAAGTCCGATCAAAGTGTTTAAGAACGGTTTCAGCCCGAAACGTAGCTTATTTCCTCTGCTCCATAGATGCTGCCGCACCCGCTGAGTTTCTCCAGCACTTTTGTCTACCAAAGTCCGATCAAAGATAGTCCAAGGGCCCCCGATGAGGTAGATAGTAGTTCAGGACTGCTCTCTGGTTGCAGTAAGATGGTTCAGTTGCCTGATAACAGCTGGGAAGAAACTGTCCTTGAATCTGGAGGAGTGCATTTTCACACTTCTGTACCTCTTCACCCGATGGGAGAGTGAAGAAGAGGGAGTGGCTGGGGTGCGACTTATCCTTGATTATGTTGCTGGCTTGTAAGGAGAAATCTCAGGTTGAAAAAGACTCAACAAAAGTACTTAAGGCTGAAAATCTTTGGGATTGTTTGTGTGGAAGAAATTGTGTGTCGTGAGATGTGTAGGAAGGAACTGCAGATGCTGGTTTAAACCGAAGATAGACATTTAAAGCTGGAGTAACTCAGCGGGACAGGCAGCATCTCTGGAGAGAAGGAATGGGTGACGTTTCGGTAGGTAGTTAGGGTGGCAAGGAAGGAATGTATGTAGCATGCTAGCCTTTATTAACCAGGGGAAGAATATGAACTGAGATGTTATGCTGCAATTTAAATTAAAAGATTTGTTAACAATATTCGGAATACTATGAGAAGGGGTTTTAGAAGAAGGTCCCGACCAGAAACGTCACACATTCCTTCTCTCTAGAGATGCTGCCTGTCCCGCTGAGTTACTCCAGCTTTTTGTGTGTGTTTTGTGTATCTTGGGAGAGGCTTACAACTGCGGTCATATCAAAGCATCATGCAGCTGATCGAGTACTTTTGTGATTGGCAAGAACTGTAGGCTTTTGTTTCGTGGTTAGCTGTAGGATGCTCCACGTCTGTACTGACAAGTGGCACATCTACCTGCTGTGTCAGGGAGCTGCCAGCAGGAGGAGCTATGAGGATTGTCGGTCTAAGGGCAGCACAGTGGAGCAGCAGCAGAATTATGTCCTTACAGCGCCATCGATCTGGGTTCGATCCAGACTACTGGTGCTGTCTGTATGGAGTTTGTACGTTCTCCCTGTGACCACGTGGGTTTTCTCCGGTTGCTCCGATTTTCTCCCACACTCAAAGCCGTACAGGTTTGTAGGTCAATTGGTTTTGGTAAGTTGTAAAAATGTCCCTTGTGGGTGTTGGTTAGTGTAGGGATCACTGGTCGGCGCGGACTCGGTGGGCCGAAGGGCCTGTTTCCGCACTGTATCACGAACCTAAAGTCCAAACACGCTTGAATTTTGTGCTGCTAATTTGGCTGATAACTCAATTTTATCTGAAATGGTCTATTGGAAGATGCTTGCCTGGCCAAATGATCTACTTCCATGAGATGAGAAAATATGAAAAATGAAAAAGCAGGAAGATTTGCAATAAGAAAAATAAAAAAAATTAAATACATTTGTCTTTAAATGATTGTGGTAAAGACAGTCAGAAATGAAATAATTTTAACAAAACATCACAGATGCAAATGGCAAGCAGTATTTGTTTAAAATGTTTAAATTTAATACACCAATAAGTGCCTACATGCACACATTTGTCTTTGATGCAAAATTACAGGCATTGATCAGAACATTTTCCAACACGTTAGCAAATCAAATAATCTTGCTAAAATGGGAAGAGAAACAGATTTAATGATTTAGGTCAATGACCTTTCATTAGAAATAATTTCATCATTTCAGATTTTCAGCTATCACAGCTTTTTTCGTCAATGTTAAAGATTTTAATAACTTCTGTTTCCATCCAATGCAATGGTTTTAGTGAGAAATTTCAAACTAAATCCATTATATCCTGTGAAACAGTACCACTGTTGAAACGAGGAACTGCAGATGCTGATTTACCAAAAAGGATACAAAGTTCTGGATCGAACCCAGCTTGTCTGACAGCATCTCTGGAGAACATGGATAGGTGATGTTTCGGGTCCGGGATCCTTCTTCGGACTGATTGGTGGGGGGTGGTGGGGGTTGGAAGGGAGGAGAGGCAGGATAAAGCATGACTAGTAATAGGTAGACACATGGTTGAGTTGTTGAGGGCGTGGACAAGTTCCAACAAGGTGGTCGAGAAGGTTTTCAATACATTGGCCTTCATTAGTCAGGGTATCGAGTATAGAAGTTGGAATGGTTATATTGCTATTGGAATGGTTATATTGCATTTTGTTAAGCTTGAGAGAATGCAGGGACGATTTGCGAGGATGTGGCATGAACTTGAGGGCACTCGGCTGTAGGGAGCGGTTGAGCAGGCTAGGACTTTATTCACTGGAGTGCAGGAGCATGAGGGGTGATCTTTTAGAGGTGTACAAAGTCAAGAGTGGAATGGATGGAGTATTTTACCCAGAATAGAGGAATCAAAATCAAGAGGACATAGATTTAAGAAGGGAGGGAAAAGATTCAATAAGAACCTGAGGGATCAACTTTTTCACACAGGGAGGTGGACATATAGAACAAGCTGACAGAGTAGGTAGTTGAGGGAGGTGCTCTAAAAAACGTATAGAAACATTTAAACGGGTAAATGGACAGGAAAGGTTGAGTGGGATAGAGGCCAAATACAGGCAGGTGAAACAAGTGGACATGGGACATTTTGGTCAACATAAGGAAAGTTGGGCCAAAGGGCCTGTCTCTGTGCTGAATGACTCAATGACACTATGACATGCTCAAAAGCTCCTCGACTAATTGAAAGATACAGCATAGTAACAGGCCCTTTGGCCCATCGACTCTACGCTGACCATTGATCACCCGTTCACACCAGTTCTATGCTTTCCCACTTTCTCATCCGCTTCCTGCACACGAGGGACAATTTACAGAGGCCAATTACCGACAATCCTGGAAGTCTTTGGGATGTTGAAGGTAATCGGAGGTCACCCACGTGGTCACAGGGAGAAAAGGTGCAAACTCCACACGGACAGCACCTGAGGTCAGAATCGAACCTGGGTCTCTGGTGCTGTGAGGCAGCAACTCCACCAGCTGAGCCACAGTTCCTCAAAGAAATGCAAGCTTTTCCCATTGACTCCAGTGAATCTCTCAGCCATGGCCAACCTGTTAAAGTGTTAGAAAAGCATTCAGGGTAATCTTGAGAGCTTCAAATGCTCACATCAGCAGAGCATAGAACCTCAATGATACCTACCTGACCATCCTCCAGGGACTTCCATCTCTGTCTTTTGGAAGAGTATGTAATTTCTGAGGAAGAATTGGAGGAACAGGAACTTATATTTTGCTTGGGAAGCTTACAACCCAGCGGTATGAATATTGATTTCTCTAATCTCAAGTAACGCCTGCATTTCTGCTCTCTCCATCCCCTCCTCACCCTTGTTGTCCTGTTAGTTTCACTGTTTGGATCCCCTCGCTATCACCTCCTCCTCAGCCAACAATGGACCATTGCGTTTAAGAAAGAACTGCAGATGCTGGAAAAAAAGGTCGACAAAAATGCTGGAGAAACTCAGTGGGTAAGGCAGCATCTATGGGGCGAAGGAATAGGTGACGTTTCGGGTCGAAACCCTTCTTCAGACTATGGACCAATGGACCATTGTGGGCTCATTGGCCATCGGTGCTGACTTTGATTTAGTTTAGTTTAGTTTAGTTTAGAGATACAGCGTGAAAACAGACCCTTCGCCTACCCCCCCCCCCCCCCCCCCCCCCCCCCCCCCCCCCGTACATTAGCCACCCACAAACCTCTATGTCTTTGGAGTGTGGGAGGAAACCGGAGCACCTGGAGAAAACCCACGTGGTCACAGGGAGAACGTACAAATTTCGTCAGGATCGAACCTGGGTCTCTAGTGCTGTAAGGCAGTAACTCTACCGCTGCGCCACCGTGTTGCCCCTGTCCTGTACTTTTTCATACCTCCAGTTTCCCTCTTCCCCGACTCTCAGTTTGAAGGCGGGTCTTGACCCAAGACTTTAAAAAAAATTAGTCCTTTTCCCCGCAGATGCTGCCTGACCCGCTGAGTTACACCAGCATTTTGTGTCTATCTTCGGTGTTCATAAGTTCATAAATGTATACGTGATAGGAGCAGAATTAGGCCATTCAGCCCATCAGGTCTATTCCACCATGACTGATCTACCTCTCCCACCTAACCTAATCCTAACCCAATTCTCCTGCCTTCTCCCCATAACTTCTGGCATCCATATAAACCAAGAATGTAGCTATCTTTGCCTTAAAAATATCCATTGACTAGGCCTCCACAGCCAATTCCACAGATTCACCACCGTCTGTCTAAAGAAATCCTCCTCATCTCCTTCCTAAAGGAACGTCCTTTAATTCTGAGGCTATGACCTCCAGTCCTAGACTGTCCCCACTAGTGGAAACATCTTCTCCACATCCACTCTATCCAGGCATTTTCAGACATCGGCAGTTCCTTCCTACACATGCGATTTCTGCATCAGCCTCATCATTCATCTCAGAGTTGACAAAACCGGTGGAAGCAAATCATCTTCCATCTCCAGGGACTGCCTCTGAAGAAAATCCAACTGACACACTAGTACTCTGCACGTTGAGCTGGAAACATCTTTTAATTTACTAGCTCCATTCACCGTACAAATTGGTTCAGTCATGTTCTGTCAGATCACATATTTTAAGGCAAGCAAGGTTACTGATGGAACAGTGGGTCAGAATATGACAAAACCATAAAGAAATGCAGCCAAACAGCTCGAAATTACAACTTCCTCTTCTATCAATCTAATCGCCTTTGGTCCAAAGACCGCAACAATACCGTGTAGAATTCCGAAGGTCTTCCTTTATTTGAACATATCTGCTTCTTCCTGGTATGTTCCCTTCTGTAACTGTGAATCAATTCCACTTCATCTTCCACTGAACGACTTTTGAAAAAGGTTTCAATCTGCGTTGGGTTTTGTTTCAGATGCACGGGCAGGCTCCGTCACACTCTGAGCTGCTGTGAAGCAACATCAAAACCTGGAGCACTCTCTCTCTCTCTCTTTCGGTAAAGAGATTGCAACATGTAAAACTCTCGCCCATGAATATATTCATCTTGCTTCAGCGGATCAAACCAGCGCGGGCCTAATTATGAGGGAGCCGTGAGCTGAACATTTATGCATTCACAAATTAAAATATACTGTAGATGGAATGAGTAATGGACGAAAGATATATCTCTTTGCCGCAAATACAAATTGACAAATAGAATCTGAGACACATGGACAGCAAGTGCTGGAATCTTGATACATAGAAACATAGAAAATGGATGCAGGAGTAGGCCATTCGGCGTTTCGAGCCAGCACCGCCATTCAATATGATCATGGCTGATCATCCAAAATCAATACATCGTTCCTGCTTTCTCCCAATATCCCTTGATTCCGTTAGCCCAAAGAGCTATCTCTAACTCTCCCTTGAATACATCCAATGAATTGGCCTCCACTACCTTCTGTGGCAGAGAATTGCACAGATTCACAACTCTCTGGGTGAAAATGTTTTTCCTCATCTTAGTCCTAAATGGCCTCCCCCTTATTCTTAAACTATTTTTATGCATATCCCATCAGCATCTGATAAACACCTGGTCCACAAATAGAATTTAGAACTCAATTTCCATTCACTTCTTTGTTGAAGACTGGTGGCGCAGCGGTAGAGTTGCTGCCTTACAGTGCTTAGAGTGCCGGAGACCTGGGTTCAATCCCGACTACAGGTGGAGTTTGTACATTCTCCCCGTGACTGTGTGGGCTTTTTGTCCGGGTGCTCCGGTTTCCTCCTACACTCCAAAGACCACAGGTTCGTAGGTTAATTGGCTTTGGTAAAATTCAAAATTGTCCCTAGCGTATGTAGGATAGTGTTAGTGTGCATGGATCACTAGTTGGCACGGACCCAGTGAGCCGAAGGGCCTGTTTCCCACACCATATCTCCAAAAACTAAAAAAAAAGATTTTGTATAGAGAATCCAAATACAAATTTCCATCAAAATTGGAAGCACAATTTAGTGTAGATGGAGTTGATGGCAGGGAGAAACAAAGACCAGAAGATGCTGCTTTATAGTAAAGATAGACACAAGATACTGGACTAACTCAGCAGGACAGGCAACTCCGCTGGAGAAAAAGGAGAGGTGATGTATGGGGTCGAGACCCTTCTTCAGATTGAAGAAGGGTTCCGACCTGAAACGTCAGCTATCCGTTTCCCCCGGAGATGCTGCCTGACCCGCTGAGTTTCTCCAGCACTTTGTGTCTATCAATAGAGGGGAGGTTGGCTTGCGTGGTGATCTGGGCTGTGTACACAACCTTCTGCAATTTCTTGTGATCCTCAATCACCGTCAAGGGTTAACCAGGTGAATGCAGGAATAGATTCAAGGATGTTCTCAAAGCCTATTTAATAGAGTGCAACATCTTCCCTGATCGGAGCCACTCAGGATGGATAAGGGATGTTTGCGATGGCATTGAGAATGGAAAGTGTGTGCATCAGTAACATACAGAGCCCAGCATTAATGACTGAAGAAATACATCACCTCAGCATCCACCAGCCACATCCAACTTCTCCTACTCCTGTGAAGGTTTGTGGATAGGTTAATGATGGAGGGTGGGGAATCTGTGGAATTCATTGCCACAGGCTGCCGTGGAGGCCAAGTCGGAGATACCTCAGCAACCTTTAAAAGACAATTAGAAAGACACAGAACAGGCAGGAAATAGAGGGATATGGACCACATATTGGCAGCAGGGATTAGTTTAATTTGGTGTCATGGTTAGCACAGACATGGTGGGCTGAATGGCCTGTTCTGTGCTGTACTTCTCTATATTTTCCCAGTTTCCCCTTCCATCCCAAAGACGTGCAGGTTGGTCAATTAATTTCCCTGAGACAGGCGGTAAGTAGAATCTTCGGAGAGTGGATGGAAAAATGGGAGAAAGTAGATTGCATCGAAAAAGGGTTCGGAATACTCTGTGAGCCAGCATAGCGTTGATGGGCTGAGTGACCTCTTGCGATGTCATAATGAGACATGGAAATAAATGAAAAACCCTGTGCAATTCTGCATTCCTACATAGAACTGCCTGACTACATAGATATCCAGCTTCAACTTTTCTAACAATCTTTAAAATTGTTGGCAGCTGACGGGAGGAATTGCTTGGAGATAACACTTATTATGTGTGTGAAAGACCATGCAGATTTTGCTGCTGAATAATACAGGGATAATGGATGCATCAGGTCAAACGCCAACCCAATTTAGCTCATTCCAAAGCCAGAGAGTCAAATCCTTGCCGGCCATAGATGAGCAAGCTCATGCCTGTTCCATCCATCACAACGTGATGACCATCCCACCAGCCCATTGTAGATCTCAAATGATCCCACGCAAAGCTCCGTCATCTGAGCCGCACACACAAGTCAGTAGCTTCCTCCACTCTGAGGCAGAAAGGACGTGTATATTTCGCTGCATCTTCCCAGCTGATAGGAAATGTCATTTCCCGATATAACACAGAGCACCGACTTCAAAAATATATTTTGAAAGGTCAAAACTTCGCTGGGCTACCCAATTTCGCATGCCGCTAATGAACAGTCTTTCAGATAGGTCCCCATTAGTGGCAAGCTGAACGAGATATCTTGGCCGATAATGAATCCATTCCATAGCTTTCATAACTCGGTGACAGTTTCTTGTTCTCGCCGTACCTCAAGGAATATCCATTGCAGGGCAAAGTATGATCATGACAGATTTACAAAGCTCGCACGTAAGTTCATTAAAGCTGAAATGTTTGTCGGTGTGATGCCTCCTCAACTTGCAATATTTTACCCTGTAGAAATTAATACTTTCCATCTTGACTTCAAAACAGCAGTTACTTTGCCATCTGAGAGTTTGGACGGTCTTATTCCATTTTTACTTACATCCACTGTTTAATCTAGTGTCTGGTATATTGGTTGCTTGAAAGATGCAGCATTGAAGCAGGCCCTTTGGCTCATCGAGTCCACGCTGACCATCAATCACCCGTTCACAGTAGTTCTAGGTCTGAAGAATGGTCCCGACCCGAAACGTCACCTATCGAATTTCTCCACGGATACTGCCTGAACTTTTACTTTTGGTCTATGTTACCCCACTTCCTCATCCACTCCCTACACACGAGGGCTATTTATAGAGGCCAATTAACCTACGAACCCACGTGTCTTTGGGATGCAGGAGGAAATGGGAGCACACGGAGGAAATCCATGTGGTCACGGGGAGAATGTGCAAACTCCACACAGACAGCACCCAATGTTTGGACTGAACCCAGTTCTCTGGCGATGTGAGGCAGCAGCTCTACCAGCGGCACCATTATGCTGTCATTTTTTATTTTAGCTTCTCGGTTCTCTCTCTCTCTCTCTCTCTCTCCTTCTTGCTCTTCCTCTCCCTCTCTCTCAGATTTTTCCTCAATTCAAAACTTTTGTTCCTCAGTGTCCTCAGGGTTCCTGATATCTCGCTCTTCTCCACTATCCCACTGTTTCCCACCATCCCACTGTTCCAATATCCCACTGTCCCGGAGGTGCCGCTGAGAAGCCATGGCAGGAGCCTCGCGGGTTGACGATCCCGCGGCCAATGGCCCCTGGGTCTGCGGAGCCCGCGGCTGGGGCCTGGGTCGGCGCCATCTGGAGAGGACCCGGCGGCGGCGGCGATAGTGGAGAGGTCGGAGCGGCGGTCGATGGTGGCGCTGACCGAAAGACGAGGACGGACACGTGGGGGTCAAGACGCCGCTGTTGGGGGAAGGAACAAAGGACGATCTGGCGCGGGGGGGACCGCGTGAGGGAGGGGGTAGGCGGGAAGAACAAAGGGGGACCTGGTGTGGGGAGGAATTTGTAACTTTGTAAACGCCCTTTATGGGCGACTATTTGCATAGCTTGGATATGCAAGCAAAGAATTTCACTGTGACTTGTCACATGTGACAATAAAGTATTCAATTCAAATCAATTCCCATCTCCCACTGTTCCCTACATGGGCAGCACGGTGGTGAAGCGGTAGTTGCTGCCTTCCTGCGCCAGAGACCCAGGTTCGATCCTGACTGCGGGTGCTGTCTGTACGGAGTTCGTACGTTCTCCCCGTGACCTGCGTGGGGTTTCTCCAGGTGCTCCGGTTCCCTCCCTCACTCCATCCTAGTGGCGGCGCGGCTCTGGCTGCAGCGGCTCTCCGGTAGTCCTGTTTGTTTTGTGTTTTTTGGGTTGTTTATTTTCGTTTTGGTTAGTCTAGTTTTGGTTTTTAGTTTGTGTTTTGGGGGGGGGGGGGTTGAAACGGGGCTTGCTGTCTCTCCCTGCGGGGGAATGCGACTTTTTTGTCGTATTCCCCTTCTCTGCCTCCGTCTGCGCTGAGGCCTAATGGCGGAGCTGGCGACCTCGAGGCTCAGGAGGCAGAGCCTGCCAGGACTCGCACTGAGCTCGCTCCCGTGAGGACGGCCCGGCTCGGGGCTGGAACAGGGCTTTCGTGAGGGGTGACGCTACCGTGAGGCGGCCGGCCCGAGGAACGGTGCTCCCGTCGGAGTAGCCGAGCTCGGGGAGGTACGGCGTTCCCAGCCTGAGGGAGGAGCGGCGCCCGGTCGGGGCGGCCCAGCCTGAGGGAGGAGCGGTGCCCGGTCGGGGCGGCCCAGCCTGAGGGAGGAGCGGCGGCCTGGCGCGAGGCTGAGACGGTGGCAGTACTCACGTGAGGGCGATCCGGCTCGGGGCTGGAACGATGCTCCGGGGCTGGGACGGCAGTTCTGGTGGCGGTGGCCTGAGACCGGGGGTTCGGCCGCGGGCCAGCGGCTGCGTCAGCAGGTCTGGTGAGCGGCAGCTTCGACTACCCCGGGCCGCGGTGTTTGAGCCGCGAGGACAGGTTTTAACATCGCCCGGGGGGTATCGCCTCAGCGCAGAAGGAGAAGAGGAGGGAAGAGACTGCAGCCCTAAGACTTTTGCCTCCATCACAGTGAGGAGATGTTGGGTGGACTCACTGTGGTGGATGTTAATATGTGTTTATTGTTGTTTTTTATTGTATTGTATTATATGTATGACTGCTTAAATTTCGTTCAGACTTCGGTCTGGATGACAAATAAAAGGCTATTCTATCTATTCTAAGACGTGCAGGTTTGTAGGTGAACTGGCCTTGGTATAACTCATAACTTGTAACTCGTGTAATTATTAGCCAACATACAAGTTTTGCAACAGACAAGGAATTCGATTTGCCATACAGTCATACCAAAAAAAAACTACATAAAAATTAACATAAACATCCACCACAGCGGTTCCACCACATTCCTCACTGTGATGGAAGGCTATAAAGTTTTATCTTTATTTCCTCCTTTTCTCCCGTGGTCGGGGCAGTTGAACCATCGCAGTCAGGGCGATCAAATCTCCCACAGCTGGCGATCGAAGCTCTCACGTCGGGGCGATCGAAGCTCCCGCGGCCTGGAGTTGCCCGAAGTCGGCTGCCATCGTAAGGCGCCACCACCCGGTACTAAATTGTCCCCATGTAGAACAGCGTTAATGTGCGGGGATCGCTGGTCTGTAGTCGGTAGGGTTGCCAACTGTCCTGTATTAGCCAGGACATCCGTATATTGGGCTAAATTGGTTTGCCCCATACGGGACTCCCCTTGTCCCGTATTTGACTGCTACTACTCGGGTCAAGGGGACTGTCGGGTCTGAGCACCGCGTCCGGCCCCGCCTCACCCGTCCCGACGTGGTGCAGCCCATGGAGTGCAGCAGCAGCAGCGCCTCGCCCGTGGCCCCGTCGGTCGGCAGCCCGGCCAGCTGTCCGATCTTCCGACCTTCGCTTACCACCACCCCTCTTTCTCATGGCCTATCATCGGTTCATGAGTTGGACGGGGTCCCGGGCTTTGAGTGTGACGTCGCGCGGCCCGGGCCAAAATTCCTCAGCTGGCCTGCCGGCTGGGCTTTGTGTGCAGTCCAGCACCCGGGCCAACTCATCATTCACCCAGCCAAGGCCGAATTGGTCAACGAATTGCCGTCGGGAATTTGTCCCTTATTTTGACCTCTTGTCCCTTATTTAGGAGTGAGAAAGTTGGCAACCCTAGGACTCGGTAGGCCGAAGGGCCTGTTTCTGTGCTGTATAACGAAACTACAAACTAAAACACTGCCACCATCTTCGATTATTTAGCAATACCCTATCCAAAAACAGAAATGGAAAATATAAGCCAATTCGCAATTAACAATCAAGGAATTACCATTTTCAAATTGTTATGCAACATAAAATTTTATTTTGGGGACAGGGTACTGAAATTATATATTTCCTGTGGGGTCTGCGATGCACAAATCTCCAGAATTTAATTTATTAATTTCAATGTGCTTCATTTCATGCTCATGTGTATTCACGCAGAGATTGCCAGCTCATTAATTTCTTAATCAGTAACAGAAAATCCAAACCTTGCATTCAATTGTTAATATTTGACAGTAACTAATTTTCCAGTTCTGAGCTCGTATGAATCAATTCGCCATCACAGTTTAGTCAATTCTGCTTCGTTAATGGCCTTCAAATCAATAAACTAAGCAATTTTGATGTATCAACTACATGGTTCCAAATTGTTAAAAAATGATTTAACATAAATAATCTGAAAATCAATCAACTCTTTCCACCATCTAGTTTATTTTAACTATGTTGTGATGCGTGGCTCAATTAATCTACCTTACATTAAAATTCATTTGTTCAATAAACTAACTCAACCATGCTAAGGCGTTTTTTCCCCCGTATCTCTCATTCTTCACTCACATTCCTACCTTCCCACAGAATACTTTGCTATTGTGCAGTTTTGGTCCCCTAATTTGAGGAAGGACATTCTTGCTATTGAGGGGGTGCAGCATAGGTTTACAAGGTTAATTCCTGGGATGGCGGGACTGTCATATGCTGAGAGAATGGAGCAGCTGGGCTTGTACACTCCGGAGTTTAGAAGGATTAGAGGGGATTGTAGATGGTTTATGCATGCAACCTATAATGTAGCTACCTCATCACCACTAACCACGCCCCATCATATTAGTATAACTGTAGTATCCTCCCTTTGTTCCTCCCACTAGGTCCCGGTACGCCTGAAGGCTGGATGCAGTCAGTGCTGGGACGTGTGTGCCATGTGCTATAATAAACTCCTAGTAAAGGTTAGAGTGTGTCAGTAATCAATCCTTTACATGGTGTCAGAAAGTTAAACTCGCATCTCCCGTTTACCGGTTTTCTTTTATTAGTCCCCTGAGTGCCCAGTGTTGGGTTTCCTTTGATATGGCATCCTCATGCCGAAAGCCATCTCCCCTTGTCTTTGACGCTGACATTGCGGAGCGATGGTCGACTTTTGTGATGGACTACACTCACTTCGTCAATATTGCGCACCGGAACGACCCAGCCGCGGTCAAAGCCTCACTCCTGCTCAACCTGGCCGGTCCCGACGCAATGAAGAGAACTCAGCTATTCCATGGGAGATGCAAGTGTTTACACTCTCCTCCACAGCCGATCTCGCCTCCCCGATCCATCTGTGCTCATTACTGTGAACAACAGGTCCTTCTCTGCGAAGCTGGATACGGGGGCAAAAGTGAACGTAATGTCAACATCACTGTTCAACAAGATAAGGAATAATGAGCTGTTAACTGCAGATTGCTCTGTTTTGCGTGCCTATGGGGGAGAGGAGCTATCACCTGTGGGGAGGGCGACCTTCCATTGCGTGCTACAGAAATCTTCCCGTGACCTGTCGTTCTTTATTCTGGATTGCGACTGTGTAACTTTACTGAGCAACCAGGCCTGCCAGGATCTTGGTCTGGTGTCCTTTGACTGTACGGTCCACGAGGTGCAAGCCGTGATGGATCCACTATCCGAGTACCCGGACCTGTTTGACGACAAGTTGGGGAAGCTGCCACTGGTGTATAAAATCGCAACTGACCCATCCGTGGTGCCTGTGATCCGTCCACCCCATAGAGTGTCATTCGCCATGAAGGGCAAGGTGGAGGCCATGCTGAAGGACATGGTCAACATGGGAGTGCTGGAAGCTGTCAGCGATCCAACCCTATGGGTCTCCACCATGGTGGCCACAATGAAGAAAGGGAAGAATGAAATACGGGTATGCATCAACCCTAAGGACTTGAATCTGGCGATTAAACGGCCCCACTACCCTATGAGGACTGTTGAAGATGTTGCCGCCCAGGTCGGACAAGCCACAGTGTTCTCCGTCCTCGATGCCAGAAGTTCGTTTTGGCAAATACCCCTGGACAAACGTTCCACGGACTTAACCACATTCGGCACGCCCTTTGGCAGGTTTAAGTTCTTGCGGATGCCGTTCGGCATCAACTCCGCCAGCGAGGTATTCCAGCGTTCTAAGGAACAACTGTTTGCAGGTCTGCCATGTGCTATTATTGTGGATGACATTCTGGTCTATGGAAGGGATGTGGCCGAACATGACCGCCACCTCCGACGGATTCTGGACCGTGCACAGCAGATCAATCTAAAGCTGAACCAGTCAAAATGCAGGTTCCGGGTGCCTGAGGTCACATATGTTGGCCACATTTTCACGGCCCACGGGTTAAAGCCTGACCCGCAAAAGATCAGCACCATCTCAGAGCTGCCTGCCCCGACAGATGTTATCAGTCTACAGCGCTTCCTGGGTATGGTCAACTACCTGGGCAAGTTTATCCCTGACCTCAGCGAGTTGAGCGCACCCCTGAGACAACTCACTAAAAAGGACATTGCTTGGTCATGGTTTCCACACCACCAGCAGGCGTTTGACCTGCTAAAGACGAGGCTGATCAGCACACCAACTCTGAAGCTCTTTGATCTACTGCGTCCGGTCGTGGTCACTTGCGACGCTTCTCGTTTTGGACTGGGTGCTGCTTGCCTGCAGCCCCATGATGGTAACTCGCTGCTGCCTATCTCTTATGCCTCCAGGACCATGACGGACACAGAGCAGCGCTATGCGCAAATAGAGAAGGAGCTGCTGGCGGTGGTGTTTGCGTGTTCAAAGTTTAAGGACTTCCTATTTGGCACCAGGTTCACCGTTGAGACGGATCACCAGCCACTGGTGACGATACTTAACAAGCCCATACACTGCGCTCCAGCCAGGCTACAGCGGATGATGCTGCAGCTACAGCGGTTTGACTTTAAAATCGTGTATAAGAGGGGCACCGAGATGCATGTGGCTGATGCACTGTCCCGGGCCCCACGTGCCTCCTGCGACCAGCACCCCTTCGAGCAGGCAGACCTACAGGTACTGAATGTTAACTTCGTCCCTTCCAAGCAACTACAGTGCTTGGTTGAGCATACCGCTAACGACCCCGACCTGCAGCAGCTTGCTGCTGTCATTAAGCGCGGGTGGCCTACCAAACGGACTTCATTGCCTGCTAGCGTCCACCCCTATTTTTTGGTCCGCGATGAGTTGGTCCTCCGGGACGGTATTATTATCAAGGGACACAAAGTGGTCGTCCCTGCCTCGCTGCATGGTTTGTACTTCGACGCCGCCCACATGGGGCATCCCGGGGCTGATGCCACTATCTCGCATGCCCAGGAACAATATTACTGGCCGGGCATGGCAAAGTACATCAAGGCCAGGGTGGATTCCTGTCCGGACTGCAACTCTCTTGCCCCGCATCAGCAGAGACAGCCGCTTCTACAACAGCCTGCCCCTGACATGCCCTGGTCTTCACTGGCTGCCGATATTTTCGACTGGCGTGGGAAGCAGTACCTTGTGCTGGTAGACTCTTACTCGAATTGGTTCGAGGTGGACCTTCTCCCTGCCATCACCTCGAGATGGTGATCAGTAAGCTACGCCGTCACTTTGCCACGTTTGGTTCCCCTGTTCGGTTGCAGACAGACAACGGCCGCCAGTTCACTAGCGCCAAATTTCAAGCTTTTGCTGCAAAGTGGAACTTCAATCATTTCACCAGCAGCCCGGAGTACCCGCAGAGCAATGGACTGGCTGAACGGGCGGTCCGCAGCGCTAAGCACTTGCTTGAACAATCCCGTCTCTCCAACGGGGATTTCTATCAGGGTCTCCTGAACCTTCGGAATATTTCCAGAGACAGTACAATGCGATCCCCTGCCCAACGACTCATGTCCCGAGTTATTCGCCCTCCGATGCCGATCGCCCAGCAGTCCCTGATGCCCAAAGTCCTGCAGCCTGCTGATGTCCAGCAACGAATTGCCCAGAAGCACGAAATCCAGCGCCGCTCGCATGACAAATCCTGCCACCCCCTATCCCCACTGCTGCCTGGACAGGTCGTCCGTTTGCAGACGTCTACCGGTTATTCCCGACTTGCCACCGTGGTCGGGTTCGACAGCGCGCCACCTGGTGGATTTTGAGGGGACTGTATACCGACGCAGCCGCCAGCACCTGTTGGCGGTCAACGAGCCCAAACCACCTCCTGCGATTCCGTATACCCCTCCATCGCGTGTCGAGCCTTCCTCAACTAACTTACCCTCTGCTCCCTGCATGCCCCAGTCGGTCCGTTTGCCTCAGTCTCCTCCCCCTGCTCTTCCTGGGTTCGCTCCCCAGGCCCTGTTGTCCCGTCAGGTCTTCTCTCTCTCCGACTTCTGCTCATTCTACCCCTTCTGTTTCACCTGGCTCACCTGTGCCTCTCAGTTCCCCTTCCAAGCTTGGTCCTCCACCCACCTTCTCTCCCCCTCCTGTTTCTGTTCCTGTCCCTCCTCCTATTCTTTCGGGTGGGGAGGGTGAGGGTGCTGTGCGCACTCGCTCGGGTCGGATTGTAAAACCTCCGGCTCGCTACGGAGAGTTCGCTTAGCTTTGCAGGTACTGTATAACCAACCTGCCACTGCTGTAACTTGTTTAATTTGTAAGGGGAAGGATGTAGATGGTTTATGCATGCAACCTATAATGTAGCTACCTCATCACCACTAACCACGCCCCATCATATTAGTATAACTGTAGTATCCTCCCTTTGTTCCTCCCACTAGGTCCCGGTACGCCTGAAGGCTGGATGCAGTCAGTGCTGGGACGTGTGTGCCATGTGCTATAATAAACTCCTAGTAAAGGTTACAGTGTGTCAGTAATCACTCCTTTACAGGGATCTTATTGAAACATATAAGATTGTTAAGGGTTTGGACACGCTGGAGGCAGGAAACATGTTCCCGATGTTGGGGGAGTCCAGAACCAGGGGCCACAGTTTAAGAATAAGCCATTTAGAACGGAGACGAGGAAACACTTTTTCTCGCAGAGAGTGGTGTCTGTGGAATTCTCTGCCTCAGAGGGCGGTGGAGGCAGGTTCTCTGGATGCTTGCAAGAGAGAGCTAGATAGGGCTCTTAAAAATAGCAGAGTCAGGGGATATGGGGAGAAGGCAGGAAAGGGGTACTGATTTGGGATGATCAGCCATGATCACATTGAATGGCTGGTGCTGGCTCGAAGGGCTAAATGGCCTACTCCTGCACCTATTGCCTATTGTCTATTATCTATTTCGGGTAAAAATAAAGAATGACAGGCAACTGAACCATCCTTTCAACATATAGACAATAAATTCTCTCTACAATAAATTGAATTGTATTGTAGAGAGCGGTCCGAGCTACTATCTACCTCACTGGAGACCCTCGGACTATCTTTAATGGGACTTTACTGGACTTTATCTTGCACTGAACGCTATTTCCATATCCTGTATCTGTACACTGTGGACGGCTCGATTGTAATCATGTACAGTCTTTCGGTTGACTGGTTCGCAATCAACAAAAGCTTTTCACTGACAATCAACTAAATTAAACTAAACTAGTATAGCAAGGAACTGCAGATGCTGGGTTACACCGAAGAAAGACAGAAAGTGCTGGAGTAACTCAATCGATCAGGCAGCATCTCTGGAGAAAAAGAATAGGCGACGTTTCTGGTCAGAAGCCTTCTTCAGACTGAGAGTAGGGAAGGGGGAACTGGCGGTCAGAGAAAACCACAACAAAGCAGGGCCGGCAACAGATGACCAAGGAAGGGTGGAGCCTTAAATGGGCCATTGTTGGCTGAGAAAGATGTGATCAAGGAGGGATACAGAGGGGCTGGTAGGTTAACTAAGGTGGGGGAGGGGGGGGAGAGAGGGAATGCAGAGGTTATTAGAAATTAAATAGATCAATATTCATACCGCTGGATTGTTAGTTGCCCAAGCAAAATATGATGTATTGTTCCTCCAGTTTGCATTTACAAGAATCCACTAATTTAATGCTCGTCTTGGTTGACCATGTCCAACAGTGATGGAAATTTGATGATGGATACAAAGTGCTGGAGTAGCTCAACAGGCCAGAGAGCATCTCTGGAGAAAAGGTGACACTGCAGGTTGGAAACCTTCTTCAGACTAAAAGTAGAGTGGGGGCTGGGGGAGGGGGGGGGGGGGGGAGGAAGGTTGGGGAACTGGAGGTAGGAAAAGGCCAGCAGGAATCAGGGCTGGTAATAGATGTCCAAGGAAGGGTGGAGCCCACAATGGCCCATTGTTGGCTTGGGGGGGGGGGGGAGGGGGTAAGAGGTGATAACGAAGGGATACAGGGATGCCAACAATGGGTAGGACGACAAGGGTGGGGGAGGGAGGAGAGAAGGAGTGCAGGGTTTACTCTCTCCCCGCCCTCCCCCCACCCTAGTCATCCTCCCATTTCCACCGGACGCATCCCTATCATTATCACTTCTTCCCCAGCCAACAATGGGCCATTATGGACTCCACACTTCCATGGTCACCTGTTGCCGGCTTTTCCTACCCCCACCTCTCAGTCTGAAGAAGGGTTCCGACTAGAAACGTCACCTATTCTTTCGAACTAAACTAGATTTGTTCTTGTATCAGCCTTTTGAGATACATTTTAGAGACGTTTGGATAGGTACATGGATATGCAGGGAATGGAGGGACATGGACTATGTTCAGGTGGATAAGAGTTGGTCTTGGCATCATGTTCGGCACAAACATTGTGGGCCGAATGGCCTGTTCTTGTGCTGCATTGTCCTATGTCCTATGTTATATGTAATCCCACTTTCTCATCCACTCCCTACACTTTAGGAGCAGTGTGCAGAGGCCAAGCGTCGTGTAAACCTGTACGTCTTTGGGATGTGGGAGGAAACCGGAGAGCCTGAAGCAAACCAGCGTGGACACCGGGAGAACGTGCAAACTCCACACAGACAACACCCGAGGTCGGGATTGAACCTGTATCTCCGACGTAGTGGGGTAGGCAGTTTTATCCGCCTGAGATCACCCTTTGATACCCCTTCGATATCTCTATGAGTTTCATGACATGCTTTCTCTTTCTGTTTACTCTGAGATTCTATTTGTTTAAACTGTGACTATTAATGATTTCGTTCGAAGGGAGGGGAGCGGAGGGGAGGGGAGGGGAATTTTGGCTGGGAGGGCTTACCCGGCCGAAACAATGTGAGACAGCTGAACATACAGCCGATTCACTTACCCGCTCTTGACTGGATCACCACGGGGTCAAATACTGTTATACCATCTCCAACTCAGGTAATCAGTCCTGCAGGGTCGTAGCCCGAGGGTGCGAAGGAAAGTGCTGTTTCTCTGAAAGACTCGCTGATAACGTCCCGGCAGTGGGCCTGATCCAACTTTGCTCAGCCAGACATGTAGGGGCGGTTTCCGCAAACGATATGACTGAACCCGCCCGTGGCACGTTCAACGAAGGGGAGAACGGGACTTCTACCAAATAGCATGGATTGCAGACTGCCGAATTCTCATCTGGCAGCAGGAACCCCAAAATGCATGGTAAGAATGTCTGTTGACGTATGTATCGCGGAGTCCAACTTTTCACCGCTGGAGTTACTGTGTAATGACACAGTCTTCGATTTGCTTCCACAGCAGCAGTAAATATTAACTGGAAAGCTGTGTGGAAAATCCGTTTGCTGCCAATATACACAAAACATTGCAGACATCAGAATTTGCTTTATTCAAGTTCCCAAAACAACGATTACCCAATTTTTTTTCTCACATGCCAGTGGAAAGTAAGTAGGGTAACGCAAGATGCAGTTGCAGCCCACGTGTGACTGCTCTTCGATGGAGGTTCATCTTTTTTTGTGATCCAAATCTATTCAGTGCCATGTATTTTGAGCAGGCTTTACCAGGCAAGGCACGCTAGTCTTTATGTTTCATGCCTAAAACACCAAGTGCTGGAGTAACTCAGTGGGTCGGGCAGCATCTCTGGAGAACATGGATGGGCAGCATTCTTCAGGCTTCTCCGGAGGATGTGGATTGGCGACATTTAGGGTCGAGGCCCTTCTTTTGATGTTTCGCCAAGTTTGATTATTTTTTTTCTCATTGGCATTTTTTATAATAGCCGACTTTGTTCCCAAGAAAAGATTCCAATGCTGACAATCTTATCGACACAAAACCAGGACAATGCCAGATACAGGGTCAAAACAAATTTATTTTTATTTATTTTTATAAGTCATCCACGACAAGGCATTGCTGGCAAGATCAGCCGTTATGTAATAAAAAGGAACTGCAGATGCTGGTTTATATCAAAGAGAGACACAAAATGCTGGAGTTAAAAGGTTGACCTTTCTGACCTGGGCCTCCTCCACTGTCAGAGTTTGGCCACACGCAAGTTGGAAGAACGGCACCTCATATTTCGCTTGGGCAGCTTACCACCCAGTGGTTTATACGTTGATTTCTCTAATTTTAAGTAAACCCTTCATTTCCTACCTACCCCAACCTAGTTTTCCTACTTGTTCCACTTTAGCATCCTTGTATCCCTTCATTATCACCTCTTCCCCAGCCAACAATGGGCCATTGTGGGCTCCATCCTTCCTTGGTCATCTATTGCAGGCCCTGATTTGTTCTGGCCTTTTCCTACCTCCAGTCCCCCCACCCCCCCCCCCGCCCCGCCCACTCTACTCTCCATCTGAAAAAGTGTTCCGCTCTGAAATGTCACCTTTTCTCCAGAGATGCTCCAGCACTTTGTCTATCATCAAATTTCCATCACTGTAATTTTCCATCAAAGTAGAAATTGCCTATTTATATTTGGAGCTATTGTATTAGTTCAAGGACTCAAGGAATTTCATCCCAACTTAACAAGAATCTTTGCATTTTCCTTAATCCACCCGGTGATAACTTCACATTTTTTAAATTAGTAAATTCACAAACTTTAGTTTAGTTTAGTCCTGCCTTACAGCGTTTGCAGCGCCAGAGACCCGGGTTTGATCCCGACTAAGGGTGCTGTCTGTATGGAGTTTGTACATTCTCCCCATGACCTGCGTGGGATTTCGCCAAGATCATTGGTTTCCTCCCACACCCCAAAGACGTACAGGTGTGTATGTTAATTGGCTTGGTGTATGCATAAATTGTCCCTAGTGTGTGTAAGATAGTGCTAATGTGCAGGGACCGCTGGTCGGTGCGGACTTTGGTGGGCCGAAGTCTTTCAGCACTGTATCTCTAAAACTAAAACTAAAAAAACTAAAGCCCTGTTCCCTATCTTTGCCATGTTTCAAAGCTGTCAAGGACTTAGAATAAAACACAAAGTGCTGGAGTAACACAGCGGATCAGTCAGCATCTCTGCAGGGAAAGGACCGACGATGCTTCGAGCCAGGACCCTTCTTCAAGAAGAGTCTGAAGATGGGTCCCGACTTGAAGCGTCACCTGTCCATTCCCTCCACAGATGCTGCCAGACCCGCTGAATTACTCCAACACTTTGTGTTACATTCCAGTGTCTGTAACTCCTTGTATCTCCCAGTTACACTGCATTTCGTTGTCTCTGTACTGTACACTGACAATGACAATTAAACTTGAATCTGAATCTGAATCTGAATCGGACTTAAAGTAATTAAGAGTGAATAGTCAGAAGGAACTGCAGATGTTGGTTTACACTGAAGATGGACACTAAATTTGTGTCTATTGTTATCACGCTGTCCCCAGCCAACAATGGACCATTGTGGACTCCACCTTTCCTGTCATCGGAGCCAGCTCTGCTTTGTTCTGTAGCTTCCCGTAGCTCCAGTGTGACCCTCCCTGACTCTCAGTCTGACAAAGGGTCTCGACCCGAAACGTCACCTATTCTTTTTCTCCAGAGATGCTGCCTGACCCGCTGAGTCACTCCAACATTTTATGTCTATCTTCCGTACTTGAGAATGACCCTGGCTTTCAGAAGTATACAACAAACTATTGAAAATCAGATAAAAACGTCAATATGTTTAAATTTTTTGATGAAATACTCCTTTAACCAGTGAAAATAAACAATGCAAAGTCTATTAATTTAGGTCATCTAAATTACCTTGTGGTCGTAGCTGTTTTCTTCCCATTTCTTCCCCTGCTGTTTTTACTCCATAAGCCAAGTCCCGTGCACTTAGAGCGAGAGAATTGTCAACCGTTAGGGGATTGCATCAACCTCTTGTCCTGGCACTGAACTCACTGTCCCAACGCAGCCAGCAAGTGTGGAAATCCGTGGAGGAATCCTGAACTTCCTGTGCAGAATAAATGCTGGCAGGGGACACTCAGCGTTTCCCAGCAATATCCAGCCCCCTTATGATGTCAAAATGTTGGACGAATTTACACTGACTGTCCCAGTGTTGCTTTAATATTAGTGACATTTCCTGTAGCAGGAATTTTGTGGCATCTGTATACTTCTTCTTATCGAGCCCACACACAAGATTAGAAGTTGTTCAGCCGGAGCTGAACACACTTCTCGGCATCTGCGTACAATGGCGTCTGCCTTGTCGCTTCTTGCGCTTCTTGTGCGTGGTGGTGGAAAGATTGGTGGAAACAGGGCCGCGACGTGAACGCTCTCTCCTTGACCCCCATCTGTATACTACCATACCACAGATTAGTTTTAGAGTTTTAGTTAGTAAGTCATTAGTAAGTAAGTAATTTTTATTTATATAGCACTTTTAAATCAAATCATGTTGAAGCCAAAGTGCTTTACAGAGAAAAAAACTAGATTACCATACATCCATATAAAATAAAAAAGAAGAAAAAAAAGACACAATGCACTATAGGATTCAACATGAACGTCCCCCCAACAGCAGAATCAACACTTTCCACTGTGAGGGAAGGCACCAAAAAGTCCAGTTCTCCTCCTCCTCCTCCTAGTCCACCTGAGGTTGGGGCCTATTTGAGGCCTCCGCAGCCAGTCACCGCAATGACGGCCCGATGTTATAGGCCCTTTAGATTACATTTCAGATTAGTTTCATCAGTCATAGTATTGAGTAAAGAAGTTGGGAGATCATGTTGCAGTTGTATATGACGTTGGTGAGGCCACGTTAAGAGTATTATGTTCAGATCTGGGCACCGTGCTGTAGGAAAGATGTTGTCAAGCTGGAAAGGGTACTGAGAAGATTTACGAGGATGTTGCCAGGACTAGAGGGTCTGAGCTATAGGCAGAGGTTGAGTAGACTGGGACTCTATTCATTGGAGCGCAGGATGATGAGGGGTAGTTGAGGTGTATATGATCATGAGAGGAATAGATCGGGTAGATGCCCAGAGTCTCTTGCCCTGAGTAGGTGAATCAAGGTCCAGAGGACATAGGTTTAAGGTGGAGAAAAGATTTAATAGGAATCTGAGGGGTAACCTTTTCACACAAAGGGTGGTGGGTGTATGGAACAAGTTGCCAGAGGAGGTAGTTGAAGCAGGGACTATCCCAACATTTAAGAAACAGTTAGTCAGTTACATGGATAGGATAGGTTTGGAGGGATATGGACCAACCGTGGGCAGGTGGGACAAGTGTAGCTGGGACATGTTGGCCTGTGTGGGCAAGTTGTGCCAAAGGGTCTTTTTCCACACTGCAGCAATCTATGACTCTATACAGCGTGGAAACCGGCCCTTCAGCCCACAGAGTCCGCGCCAACCAGCGATCACCCTGTACACCAGCACTGGGGGCGGCACGGTGGCCAACGGTAGAGTTGCTGCCTTACAGCTCTTTCAGCGCCAGAGACGTGGGTTCAATCCCAACTACGGGTGCTGTCTGTATGGAGTTTGTACATTCTCCCCGTGGCCACGTGGGTTTTCTCCGAGATCTTCGGTTTCCTCCCACACTCCAAAGACGTACAAGTGTGTAAGTTAATTGACTTGGTATAAATGTAAATTGTCCCTAGTGTGTGTAGGATAGTGTTAATGTGCAGGGATTGCAAGTCGGTGCAGACTCGGTGGGCCGAATGGCCTGTTTCCACGCTGCATCTCTAAACTAAACTAAACTAAACTAAATGCTATCCTACACACTTGGGGCAATTTACAATTTTACCGAAGCCAATTAACCTCCAAACCTGTACGCCTTTGGAGAGTGGGAGAGTCTAGTACCAGAAACCATAGCCTCAGAATAAAAGCACGTACCTTTGGAAAGGAGATGAGGACCAATTTCTTCAGTCAGAGGGTGGTGAATCTGTAGAATTCATTGCCACAGAATGCTGTGGAGGTCAAGTCAATGGATAAGACCTGATGGGCCAAATTGACTAATTCTGCTCCTATAACTTATGAACTTATGAAACCGGAGCACCCGGAGGAAACCCACGCGATCACGGGGAGAATTTACAAACTCCGTACAGCCAACACCCATATAGTCAGGGTCAAATCCGGGTCTCTGGCGCTGCAAGGCAGCACCTCTACCCCTGCGCACAAAATTAATGTCAACATTTACAGTATTGTGAATACTAACCAATGCCCTTTAACTTGGTAACATGATACTCCATTTAGATGTACATTGGAAGTGTATATGGAACACACTTAAAATAATGAATTGTTGTCATGCTTTGTCCTATTTGACTCTGAGTTTTGGGTTATTCAGTGACATGGCAATTAATCCCAGTGAAGACATAAAGAACAAATTAATTATGTCTGGTTGTTACTTGTTTTTGAATGCTCATGTGCTCTGGTGCATGCCTCAAACTAATTAATTGGATAAAAAGAACATAATATCATTGAAGAAGTATTATGGATAATCTTGTTGGTGCAAAAGAGGATTATTAGACACGAGTGACTGCACTTGCAAGGCAAAAGAAAATGTAATGGTGAATTCGTTTAGTTTAGTTTAGAAATACAGCGTGGAAACAGGCCCATCGGCCCACTGAGTCCGCGCCGACCAGCGATCCCCATGCACCAGCACTATCCGACATGCCAAGGATAAGTTACAATTTTGACCAATGCCAATTGCCCTACAACCTGCACGTCTTTGGGGTGAGGGAGGAAGCCAGAGCACCCGGGGGAAACCCACGCGGTCACGGGGAGAACGTACAAACACCGTACAGACAGCACCCATGGTCAAGACAAGAGACAAGAGACATTTATTGTCACATGCACCAATTGGTACATTGAAATTTGTGGTCACCATTCAGCCATACAAATAACATAAATAACTCAGAACACGATAGTCTTTAACATAAACATCCCCACACAGCAGCATCAAAGTTTCCCACTGTGATGGAAGGCACCAAAGTTCAGTCCTCCTCCTCTGTTGTTCTCTGGATCGAACATGGATCTCTGAAACATAGAAAATAGGCGCAGGAGGAGGCCATTCGGCCCCTCGAGCCAGCACCGCCATTCATTGTGATCATGGCTGATCGTCCCCTATCAATAACCCGTGCCTGCCTTCTCCACATATCCCTTGACTCCACTAGCCCCTAGAGCTCTATCTAACTCTCTCTTAAATCCATCCAGTGACTTGGCCTCCACTGCCCTCTGTGGCAGGGAATTCCATAAATTCACAACTCTCTGGGTGAAAAGGTTTTTTCTCACCTCAGTCTTAAATGACCTCCCCTTTATTCTAAGACTGTGGCCACTGGTTCTGGACTCGCCCAACATTGTGACCATTTTTGCTGCATCTCGCTTGTCCAGTCTTTTATAATTTTATATGTTTCTATAAGATCCCCCTCATCCTTCCAAACTCCAGTGAACTCTGGCACTATAAATGAGCAACTCTACCGCTGCGCCACCGTGCTGAATTCAGGAATGATAAAATAATGGATAGATATCCAAACCAAACTTGTTAATCATAAGTCTGAGCAGTAATTTTTAGTTTAGTTTAGTTTAGAGGTACAGCGCGGAAACAGGCCCTTCAGCCCACCGAGTCCACACCGACCAGCGATCCCCACACATTAACACAAGCCGACACACACGAGGGACAATTTACACGTACACCAAGTATGCAAACCTGAGCCAATTAACCTACAAACCTATACGCCTTTGGAGAATGGGAGGAAACCGAAGATCTTGGGGAAAACCCACGCGGTCACGGGGAGAACGTACAAACTCCGTACAGACAGCACCCATAGTTGGGATCGAACCCGGGTCTCTAGCGCTGCAAGTGGTGTAAGGCAGCAACTCCATCGCTGCCGCCCTTTACAGTCTTTCTCGACACCTTCTCGTCATATGTATAGTCTTTCTCGATACTTTCTTGACACTTTCAGCATACTCAAACTTGGCAACGAGGATCGCCTCCAATACTCACCAGGACTCCGCCTTCACCGACCTTCACCTGCCTACCGATGACGCCCAGCCTCGCCGCCTCAACGGTAACTCGGACTTTCTCCCCCTCGCTGATTCCACCGACCTTTGCCGCCCCCCCGGGACTGCCCAACCTCATCGCCGCACCGGGCCCACCCGACATCGCCGTCCCACTGGGCCCATCCAACATCGTCGCCGGACCGGGCCCACTGAACAACGCCGTCGCACTGGGCCCGCCTAATATCGCCGCCGCACCGGACCTACCGGACATCACCGCCGGACCCGACCCACCGGGCATCACCGGCGGACCGGGGCTCCCCCAACATGGCCACCGCAACTCACCCGACTCATCTCGCCGCCCCGCCGCTTTGGCCGACCCGCCCCGCGCCGCCCCGCCGACCTTCCGCCCACCGGGACCTCCCACACATCGCCCGCGGACCCCGACTCAACTGCCACTGGACTCCCACCATCGGGTCCGTTGACCCGCGCCACTCCACCTCTCTCCAGCAACCCACAGCCGTCGCCCTACATGGAGCCTGGACTCGGCACTGGGCCTGGAGCCTCCACGCTGCTTACTCCCACTCTCCTGGGCTTGACTCCACTGGGTCCTAGTGCCATGCTGCCCAGCCTTGCTAACCTCAGTGGCTGTTCCACTGAGTCTTCCCCATCCCCCTCTAACTATGTGACCCATGCTCTTCCCCACCCACATTACAGCCCTCTCACCCCCCCCCCCATCCCCTGACCACCCACCACACATCACCTCGTCCCCAGTCCACCCACCTGGCTCCCTCCGGCCCCAACCCCCATCCCTGCCGGGTGTTCACCATCCCCCCCGACCTCCCCCTCTCCCACACCGAACGGTCTGTCCTCAGCAGAGGTCTTACCTTTGTCCCCCTCCGTCCCCACCTCAATGAGTTCCGCGCCCACCACGTCTTGGAGCTCTTCTACCGTCGCCTCCGCCTCACAGCGCACTTCCACGGGAAGGAGTCCTCGCCCCCCATTGATGACCCCTTTTCCCGTCTCCAACGCACCCTCTCCTCATGGAACCCCCCTCGTGTCCTCCCGGCTTTGGAACTCTTTATCCAAAACTGCCGTCGCGACATCAACCGTCTCCACTCCCCTGTCTCACTCCAACCCCTGAACACACTGCCATCGAATCATTCCGCAACAACCCAGATTGGGTTATCAAACCAGCCGACAAGGGAGGTGCTGTGGTAGTCCCGCGCGTCGATCTCTACAAAGCTGAGGCCATGCGCCAACTCTCGGACACCTCCTCCTACTTACCCCTGGACCATGACCCGACTGACGAGCACCAGGCCACTATCTCCAGCACCATCACCGACTTCATCAATTCCCACGCCCTGCCCGACCGAGCCTCCAACCTCATTGTTCCCCAGCCCCGCACGGCCCGATTTTACCTTCTCCCCAAAATCCACAAACCTGACTGTCCCGGTAGACCCATTGTCTCTGCTTGTTCGTGACCCACCGAACTCATCTCCACATACCTTGACTCCATACTATCCCCCTTGGTTAAATCTGTTCCTACCTATGTTCAAGACACCTCAGACACTCTCCGCCGCCTCCGCGCATTCCATTCTCTAGGCCCTCACCCCCTCATCTTCACCATGGACGTCCAGTCACTCTACACCTCCATCCCCCACCAGGATGGCCTCAAAGCCCTCCGGTTCTTCCTCGACCAGAGAAGCAACCTATACCCAGCCACTGACACTCTCCTCCGCCTAGCGGAGCTGGTCCTTACCCTCAATAACTTCACGTTTGACTCCTCCCGTTTCCTCCAAACACAAGGCGTAGCTATGGGCACACGCATGGGCCCCAGCTACGCCTGCCTCTTTGTCGGGTACGTCGAACAATTCTTGTTCAATACGTACCAGGGCCCCATCCCCGACCTCTACCTCCGTTACATCGACGACTGCTTTGGGGCCACCTCCTGCACCCACACACAACTGACTGACTTCATCCACTTCACCACCAACTTCCATCCGGCACTGAAATACACCTGGACTATTTCCGACACTTCCCTACCATTCCTTGACCTCACTATCTCCATCGCAGGGGACAGACGCCTGACCGACATACATTATAAACCCACTGACTCCCATGGCTATCTGGACTACACGTCTTCCGACCCTGCCTCCTGTAAGGACTCCATCCCTTACTCCCAATTCCTCCGCCTACGCCGCATCTGCTCCCAGGATGAGGCGTTCCACACCAGGACATCTGAAATGTCCTCATTCTTCAGGGAACGGGGATTCCCCTCCTCCACCATAGATGAGGTTCGCACCAGGGTCTCTTCCATACCCCGCAACACTGCTCTCTCTCCCCATCCCCGCACTCGCAACAAGGGCAGAGTCCCCCTAGTCCTCACCTTTCACCCCACCAGCCGTCACATACAACAGATAATCCTACGTCATTTTCGCCACCTCCAACGTGACCCCACCACTCGCCACATCTTCCCATCTCCCCCAATGTCTGCCTTCCGCAATGACCGCTCCCTCCGCAACTCCCTTGTCAATTCTTCCCTTCCCTCCCGTACCACCCCCTCCCCGGGCACGCTCCGTTGCAACCGCAAGAAATGCAACACCTGTCCCTTTACCTCCCCTCTCGACTCCATTCAAGGACCCAAGCAGTCATTCCAGGTGCGACAGAGGTTCACCTGTATCTCCTCCAACCTCATCTACTGCATCCGCTGCTCTAGATGTCAGCTGATCTACATCGGTGAGACTAAGCGGAGGTTGGGCAATCGTTTCGCCGAACACCTCCGCTCGGTCCGCAAGAACCTACCTGACCTCCCGGTGGTTCAGCACTTCAACTCCCCCTCCCATTCCCAATCCGACCTCTCTGTCCTGGGTCTCCTCCATTGCCAGAGTGAGCAGCACCGGAAATTGGAGGAACAGCACCTCATATTCCGCTTGGGGAGCCTGCATCCGGCGGACATGAACATTGAATTCTCCCAATTTTGTTAGCCCTTGATGTCTCCTCCCCTTCCTTAGCCCTCGAGCTGTCTCCTCCCATCCCCCAGCCCTCGGGCTCCTCCTCCTCCCTTTTTCCTTCCTACTCCCCGCCACCCCCTATCAGTCTGAAGAAGGGTTTCGGCCCGAAACGTTACCTATCTCCTTCGCTCCATAGATGCTGCTGCACCCGCTGAGTTTCTCCAGCATTTTTGTGTACCTTTTAGTTTTGTCACCATTGACCCTAGCTTCCCGATCAAGCGTTCTGTCTTTGCAGGGATAAAATGAGGCTAATTTACAGCACAGTGGCATGGTGATTGAGCTGGTCAAACAACAGGCTCCTCTCTAGCTAACAGCAAGGATGGCACAGTGGCACAGCTGGTGAAACTAGTGTGAACGGGTGTTCAATGGTCAGAATGAGTTGATGGGCCGAAAGGCCTGTTTCCATGCTGTATCTTTTAATGGGCAGCACAGTGGCAGCGTGGTTGAGCTGTTGCCTTACAGCACCGGAGACCCGGTTTCGACCCTGACTAGGGTTGCTGTCTGTGCGGAGTTTGTACGTTCTTCCTGTGGCCTCATGGGTTTTCTCCAGGTGCTCCCGTTTCCTCCCACACTCCAAAGATGTGCAGATTTGTGGGTTAATTGGCTTCTGTAAATTCTCCCTCGTGTGTAGGATAGAATAGCATAGAACGAGTGTTCGGGTGATCGATGGTCGGCATGGACTTGGGGGGCTGAAGGGCCTGTTTCCGTGCTGCACCTCTAAACTAAACTGAATGAATTCAATCGAAAATGTGTGCAGTGTATTTGTATGTGATCATCTTTATTTTATTAATGTCTCCTGCCTCCCCCTACTGTTACCTATTGGTAAGTCAGCGATACGGTAACCCAAAGAAGACAAACAAAATGAGTTGCACAACACAATTTACCATACTCCTTCCTGTAGAATAAACTTGCTTTCGTAAGAAGATGCAGCTTATTCTATAATAATAATAATAATGGATGGGATTTATATAGCGCCTTTCTAATACTCAAGGCGCTTTACATCGCATTATTCATTCACTCCTCAGTCACACTCGGTGGTGGTAAGCTACTTCTGTAGCCACAGCTGCCCTGGGGCAGACTGACGGAAGCGTGGCTGCCAATCTGCGCCTACGGCCCCTCCGACCACCACCAATCACTCACACACATTCACACACATTCACACACAGGCAAAGGTGGGTGAAGTGTCTTGCCCAAGGACACAACGACAGTATGCACTCCAAGCGGGATTCGAACCGGCTATCTTCCGGTTGCCAGCCGAACACTTAGTTGATTCTACTCATCAACCCAGGACATACGTAACAGATCTGAGGAAGGCCTAGGAAGTTTGGCATGTCCCCAACAACAGATAAGCTGTAGAAATCATTTTATCATGGTTTGGGAACAGCTCCATCCGAGACGGCAAGAAATTGCAGAGAATTGTGGACGCAGCCCAGACCATCACACAAACCAACCTCCCTGCCATTGACTCCATCTACACTTCACACTGCCTCGGCAAGGCCAGCAGCATAATCAAGGACCAGTCTCACCACGGTCGCCCCTCTCCCGTCAAGCAAGAGGTCCAGAACTTTGAAAATGCATACCTCCAGATTCAGGGACTGTTTCTTCCTAACTATTATCAGGCCACTGAACTGTTGTCACACCAACTAGAGAGTGGAGCTGAATCTCCATCTACCTCATTGGAGACTTTCAGACAACCTTTAATTGGACTTTATCTTGCCATAACATTATACCCTTGGTCCTGTATCTGTAAGCTGTGGATGGCTTGATTGTAATCATGTATCGTCTTTCTGCTGACTGGATAGCACGCAACAAAAAAGCTCTTCACTGAACCTCGATACACGTGACAATAATAACAAAATAAGCTAAACTAAAGTAGACTGTTCAACACTCAAATAGGAGAGGGGAGAGAGAGGGAGTGGAGAGAGGGAGCGGAAAGAGAAGGTGAGAGAGGCGGGGAGAGAGGGGGGAAGGGAGAGGGATATGGACCAAACACAGGCAGGTGGGATTAGTGTAGCTGGAACATGTTGGCCGGTGTGGGCAAGTTGTGCCAAAGGGCCTGTTTCCACACTATATCAGTCTCCGATTCTATGACTCTAACTGCTCTCACATGTATTATGACCTTGCCTCTTTTGGCCATTGGTTCACAGTGGGTTAACCTGGCATAAGTGAGATAACGATTGTAAACTGGACCTTCATTATTACCTCATCTTTCACTACATTTTTTAAACTATTCCCACACTGCAAATAAAATTGGCAACCTTCATGAGTTCATGTATTGAGAAAAACGAAATATTCAATTTGCAACAACAATTGGCCCTAACTTAAACGAAAAATCGCTGTTTGTGTAAAGCCTTCAGATGTTTGTAAAGAATGAAGTAATGTTTATTTTATAAATACAAATCTATCTCTCCTTCCATCAACCATGTACCTGAATTCTTCAGCTTGCATGTATCTTCAGCCTGCATGTATCTTCAGCCTGCATGTATCTATATGTGATCATAAAAAATCAGGTTTGTTTTCCATCATTAACTGTACTTATCAAGAATACATGGGTTAAAACTTTCTCAGGCAGCTGTTTCCAATCAATTACCAGTCCAAAAACCAACGCTTTAAAGATTTCTAAAGGGAATTGTGTTCAACAAGCTATTGTTATATCTGTTCAAATACACTGCTTAGGTTTCTGATATCTTTCTAAATTGAAGTCCTTTCCTGGGCATTCTTCCCACAGTCAGGCTTCCCCTCCCTACTCATGCTATTTTTTCATTTAGAGATACAGCTCGGCAACAGGCCCTTTGGCCCACCGAGCCCGCGTCGAACCAGCGATCCTCACCAGGGCCCTGTACAACTGCAGCAGGACCTCCTTGCTCCTAAACTCATATCCTCTCGCATTGAAGACCAACATGCCATTGGCTTTCTTTACTGCCTGCTGAACTTGCAAGCTTACCTTCAGTGACTGATGTACAAGCCCACCTAGGTCTCGTTGCACCTCCCCTTCTCCTAATCTGACACCATTCAGATCTGCCTTCCTGCTCTTGCCACCAAAGTGGATAACCTCATGTTTATCCACATTATACTGCATCAGCCATGCATCTGCCCACTCACCCAACCTATCCAAGTCACTCTTGCAGCTTCATAGCATCCTCCTCGCAGCTCACACTGCCATCCAGCTTTGTGTCATCCGCAAACTCTAAATCGTTAATATATATTGTAAACAATTGGGGTTCCAGCACTGAGCCTTGCGGCACCCCACTAGTCACTACCTGCCATTCTGACAAGGACCCGTTAATTCCTACTCTATACTTCCTGTCTGCCAACCAGTTCTCTATCCATTTCAATACCCTACCCCCAATACCATGTGCTCTAATTTTGCGCACTAATCTCTTGTGTGCCACCTTGTCAAAGGCTTTTTGAAAATCCAGATACACCACATCCACTGGCTCTCCCTTATCCATTCTACTTGTTACTTCAAAAAATTCCAGAAGATTAGTCAAGCATGATTTTGTCTTCATAAATCCATGCTGACTTTGACTGAACCCATCACTGGTTTCCAAATGTGCTGCTTTAACATCTTTAATAATCAACTCCAGCAGCTTCCCCACTACCGATGTAAGGCTAACTGGTCTATAATACCCTGTTTTCTCTCTCCCTCTTTTCTTAAAAAGTGGAGTTACATTGGCTAACCCCCAGTCCACAGGAACTGATCCAGAGTTGAGAGAACATTGGAAAATGATCACCGCCGATTTCTAGGGCCATCTCCTTGAGTACTCTGGGATGCAGACCATCAGGCCCTGGGGATTTAAATGCCTTCAGTCCCAACAGTTTACCTAACACCATTTTCTGACTAATGTGGATTCCATTCAGTTCCTCCCTCCCACTAGATCCTCGGTCCCCTAGTATTTCCGTGAGATTGTTTGTGTCTTCCTTAGTAAAGACAGAACCAAAGTACTTGTTTAACTGGTTCTGCCACATTCTTGTTTCCCATTATAAATTCACCTGTTTCTGGCTGTAAGGGACCTACATTCGTCTTCACTAATCTTTTCCTTTTTACAAATAAACTTTTACAGTCAGTTTTTATGTTCCCCGCAAGCTTTCTTTCATGCTCTCCCCCCCCTCTTAATTAACCCCTTTGTCCTCCTCTGTTGAGTGCTAAATTTCTCCAAGTTCTCAAGTTTGCTGCTTCCTCTGGCCAATTTATATGCCTCTTCCTTGGATTTAACACTATCCTTGATTTCACTCGTTAGCCGCCTTCCCAGTTTTATTTCTTCGCCAGACAGGGATGAACAATTTCTGGAGTTCATCCATGCGGTCTTTAAATCTTTGCCATTGCATCTCCACCGTCAACCCTTTAAGTATAATTTGTCCGTCTATCCTAGCCAATTCCCGTCTCATACCTTCAAAGTCTCCTTTATTCAAGTTCAGGACCCTGGTCTCTAAATTAACCGTGTCACTCTCCATCCTAATGCAGAATTCCACCATATTATGGTCACTGTTACCCAAGGGGCTTTGCACAACAAGATCGCTAACTAGTCTGAAGAACGGTCTCGGCTCGAAACGTTGCCTATTTCCTTCGCTCCATTGATGCTGCTGCACCCGCTGAGTTTCTCCAGCATTTTTGTGTACCTGAGATCGCTAACTAATCCTTCCTCATTACACAATACCCAGTCTAGGATGGCCTGCCCTCCAGTTGATTCCTCTACGTATTGGTTTAAAAACCCATCCCGTATACATTCCAGGAAATCCTCCTCCTCAGCACTGCTACCAATTTGGTTGGCCCAATCTATATGTAGATTAAAGTCACCCATGGTAACTGCTGGACCTTTGTTACACGCATCTCTAATTTCCTGCTTGATGCTATCTCCAACCTCCCTACTGCTGTTTGGTGGTCCGTATACAACTCCAACGAGCGTTTTCTGCCCTTGGCGATTTCACAGTTCTACCCATACTGATTCTACAGCATCCAAGCTAATGTCTCTCCTTGCTATTGCATTAATCTCCTCTTTAACCAGAAATGCCAACCCACACCTCCTCTTCCTTTCTATATATCCTTCCTGAATATCGAATACCCCATCAAATAATGTTTAGTTCCCAGCATTGGTCACCCTGGAGCCATGTCCCCATAATTCCAACTGTATCATATCCCTTAACTACTAATTAAGTACTGTTAGGAAATAATTATCAATAATGTCATCTCTCTTGCTGTAAAGCTTCCTGTAATATATTTAATTCCCATTACTAAAGTAACTGCCAGCGTTGGTTTCTAAGAAAAAGAGAGAAGGATTTGTTATAAAGAATGGCTATCCTGTTTCCCCTTCAGCTTCTAAATATAAAATAAAGGAGGCTTCATTATCGGAAGCACAGATTTCACACATACTTACTGTCTTCCTAAAAGCGAGTAAGTTAGAATCTTAAACCACTTCTATTTTGGCTTTCAGATACTGCATTGTTTCCGACCAAGAGCAGAGTAATCATTAACAATGAGAGGTAAAGTTAATTTGTGGTCTTACCGAGGCTCGATGGGCCAAATGGCCTAATTCTGTTCCTATGTCTTATGAGCCATTCCTTGATTGTCTGACCCCTGCCTAATGACGATTTGTCTTTTGTTAGTGTTTCACAGATCCACAGTCTTCATTACACTGATGATCTTAGTAAAACATAGCACAGCTGATGAAGAATGTGCAGCAACAACTCTGGCAGCTCACTATCGAAATGTGATTTCTGTTCTACTGAATGAAACAGTGAGTTCAATTTCTTTACTTCATAGAATGTCTTTCGGGTAAAATCTATTGAATAGAAATTGTAAAGAACTGAATTTCAGAATATAACTCTGTTGTATTAGGGTGGCACGGTGGCACAGCGGTAGAGTTACTGCGCTAGGGAACCGGGTTCGATTCTGACTACTGGTGCTATTTGTATGGAGTTTGTACGTTCTCCCTTGTAAATTGTCCCTTGTGTGTGTAAGATAGTGTAAGTGAGCGGGGACCGCTGGTCGGTGCGGACTCGGTGGGCCGAAGGGCCTACTTCCACACTGTATCTCTAAACTAAGTGAAACTAAACTAAACATCTACCCATGAAAGACACAAAGTGCTGGAGTAACTCAGCAGGTCACGCAGCGTCCCTGGAGAACATGGGGAGGTGACGTTTCGGGTCGGGACTGATTGCATGGGTGGGAGGGGAAGAAAACCACCCATGGTGAGGATTGAACCCCTGTTTATGGAACTCGGGCAGGTCCAATAGCGATATTTAATAGTCATTCGAACGGTACATGGACAGGGAAGATTTAGAGTTATATGGGCATTTGGGGTGGCACAGAGGCATGGGAAACAAACTGCATCCACCTATTACTGCCTGCAGAAGTAATGGAGGAAGGTTCCAATGTGACCCTCAAGATAACATTTTAAGTTTAGTTTATTTTAATTTAGAGATAGAGCACGGAAACAGGCCCTTCAGCCCACCGAGTCCACGCCGACCAACGATCCCCACACACTAACACTGTCCTACACACACTTAGGACAATTTACATTTATACCAAGCCAATGAATCTGTGAATCTGTACGTCTTTGGAGTGTGGGAGGAAACTGAAGTACTCGGAGAAAACTTACACAGGTCACGGGGAGAACGTACAAACTCCCTACTGACAGCACCTGTTGTCAGGATCGAACCCGGGTCTCTGGTACTGTAAGCGCTGTAATGCAGCAACTTTACTGCTGCGCCATGGTGCTGCCCAATATATGACTGAGCAAAAGGCTGTGGAGAAAGGGGCTGGTGTGGTTTTATAGAGTTGCTCCAGTAACGGCCCAGTGTGGATGTGATGGGCCGAATGGTTCTTTCTCGACTGTAATAATTCTATGATTCTTTGGGTAGTTTAGATTTAGTTTAGTTTAGTTTATTGTCACGTGTACCAAGGTACAGTGAAAAGCTTTTGTTGCATGCTAACCAGTCAGCAGAAAGACAATACATGATTACAATCGAGCCATTACAGTGATACATGATAAGGGAATAATATTTACTGAAAGGTAAAGCCAGTAAAGTCCAATCAAAGATAGTCGAAGGGTCACCAGTGAGATAGATAGTACTTCAGGACTGCTCTCAAGTTGGGGTAGGATGATTCAGTTGCCCGATAACAGCTGGGAAGAAACTGTCCCCGAAGGTGTGCGTTTTCACACCTGTACCATTTGCCCGATGGGAGAGGGGAGAAGAGGGAGTGGCCAGGCTGCGACTCGTCCTTGTTTATGCTGCTGGCCTTGCCGAGGCAGTGTGTATAAATGGAGTCAATAGATGGAAGGTTGGTTTGTGTGATGGTCTGGGCTGCGTCCACAATTTGCTACAATTTCTCACGGTCTTGGATGGAAATGTTCCCAAACCAAGCTGTGATGCATCCCAGTAAAAGGCTTTCTATGAACCAGGGGCCACAGTCTTAGAATAAAGGGGAAGCCATTTAAGACTGAGGTGAGAAAAAACTTTTTCACCCAGAGAGTTGCGAATTTGTGGAATTCCCTGCCACAGAGGGCAGTGGAGGCCACATCACTGGATGGATTTAAGAGAGAGTTAGATAGAGCTCTAGGGGCTAGTGGGATCAAGGGATATGGGGAGAAGGCAGGCACGCGTTATTGATTGGGGACGATCAGCCATGATCACAATGAATGGCGGTGCTGGCTCGAAGGGCCAAATGGCCTCCTCCTGCAACTATTTTCTATGTTTCTATGACGCATCTGTACGAGTTGGTGAGGGTTGTTGGGGACATACCAAACTTCTGAAGCTTTCTAAGGTAGTAGAGGTGCTGGTGTGGCCAGGTTTAGGTTTAGGTTTCGTAGTATTCTCACCATGTATACCGAGGCATTGTGAAAAGCCATGCTTTGCATGCTATCCAACCAAATCAGATAATACTATACATAAATACAATCAAGCCAAACTCAAGGACAATAGGTAGAGCATAGGGGAAGATACAAGCGCAGAATATAGATCTCAGTATTCTAATGAATCAGTTCCAGGGTCATCTACCCATGTTCGAAACAGGGTGGAGGCGAATCGGACACAACCCTAATTTATGTAAGAACTGTGCAGAAGCCTGATAACAGAGAGGAAGTAAGTAAGTAAGTAAATAAGTTTATTGGCCAAGTATTCACATACAAGGAATTTGCCTTGGTGCTCCGCCCACAAGTAACAACATGACATACAGTGACAGTTATGGATGACTCACAGTTACGAATTACAGTAACGAAGAAGCTGTTCCTGAGTCTGGTGGTGCGGGTTATCAAACTTCTGTATCTTCCGCTCATTGGGAGCAGGGGGAAGAAGGAATGACCAGGGTGCTTTTCTGAAGCATGTTCCTCATGTGAAGGGAGTTGATGAGAAAGTGGGGTAGCATTAAACTGGCGTGAATGGTTAATCGATGGGTTGGCGTCGACTCGGTGGGCCGAAGGGCCCGTTTCTATGCTCTGTAAACTCACTTGGAATGGTCATCGTCATACAGCATGGAAACAGGCACTTTGGCCCAACTTGCCCACACCGATTAACATGCACCACCTGCCTGCGTTTAGCCCACATCCCTCTAAGCCTGTCCTATCCATGTGTCTGTCTAAATGTTTCTTAAACATTGCGATATACCTGCCTCAACTACCTCCTCCTCCGGCAGCTCGTTCCATACACCCACCATCCTTTCTGTGAAAAAGTTACCCTTCAGGTTCCCATTAAATCTTTAAGAAGGAACTGCAGATGCTGGATAATCGAATGTACACAAAAAATGCTGGAGAAACTCAGCGGGTGCAGCAGCATCTATGGAGCGAAGGAGCTGGGCAATGTTTCGGGCCGAAACGTTGCCTATCTCCTTCGCTCCATAGATGCTGCTGCACCCGCTGAGTTTCTCCAGCATTTTTGTGTACCTCCCATTAAATCTTTCCCCCTTCACCTTAAACTTTTACCCTCTGGTTCCAATTCCCCTGCTCTAAGCAAAAGACTCTGTGTGTTTAACTGATCTATTCCTCACTTGATGTTGTACATCTCGACAAGATCACCCCTCATCCTCCTGCTCTCCAAGCAATAAAGCCCAAGCTTGCTCAACCTCTCCCTATAGCTCAGTCCTTCGAGTCTTGGCAACATCCTGGTAAATCTTCTCTGAACTCTTTCAAGCTTGACGACATCTTTCCCGTAACATGGTTACCAGAAATGAACGTAATACTCTAAATGTGGCCTCACCAATGTCTGATACAACTGCAACATGACCTCCCAACTCCCAACTTCTATACTCATGTAGAGTGTATGCAGAAGCAAGCTTCACAAACCCCCCTGATAGGTTACTTTTGTGTAAATAATTTCACCAAGTGTTACAATTGCATTGTGAAAATCACAATCCATGCAGTAAGTCAAAAGTGATATTTTGTTTTACATGGAACTTGAAACAGATTGACCAAAGAAATATTGTAACGCACTTTCCAAATTCCAAACATCATCTCCTATTAGAGAAACAGCATGGAAACAGGCCTTTCAGCCCATCGAGTCCACGCTAACCATTCATCACCTATTCACAATAGTTTTAGCTTATCCCATTTTCGTAACCAATCCCTACGCACCAGGGGCAATTTACAGAGGCCAATTACGCACCTCTTCGGGATGTGGGAGGAAACCGGAGCACCCGGAGGAAACACATAAGGGCACAGGGAGAACGTGCAAACTCCACGCAGACAGCACCCAAGGTCAGGATCGAACCTGGGTCCATGGCCCTGCAATTGATCTGAACGTCAGCATTTAACAACTTATAGAGTCACAGTCATAGAATTATATAGTGTGTAAACAGGCCCTTTGGCCCAGCTCGCCCACACCGGCCAACAATGTCCCAGCTACCCTAGTCCCACTTAGCTGCGGTTGGTCCATAACCCTCCAAACCTGTCCTATCCATGTACCTGTCCAACTGTTTCTTAAGCGATGGGATAGTCCCAGCCTCAACTACCTCCTCTGGCAGTTTGGTCCATACACCCACCACCCTCTGTGTAAAAAATTTACCTCTCGGATTACTATTAAATCTTTTCCCCTTCACCTTGAACCTATGTCCTCTGGTCCTTGATTTCCCTACTCTGGACTGTGTAACTACCCGATCTTTTCCTCTCATGATTTTGTATACCTCTATAAGATCTCCCCTCATCCTCCTACGCTCCGTGGAATATAGACCAAGCCTACTCAACCTTTCCCTGTAGCTCACACTCTATGTCCTGGCATCTTATGTCCTCTTCCCCTACTCTGGGTAAGTGATGCCCCTGTCCCACTTAGGAAACCTGAACGGAAACCTCTGGAGACTTTGCGCCCCACCCAAGGTTTCCGTGCAGTTCCCGGAGGTTGCAGGTGGTTGCCGGAGGTTGCAGGTAGTGGAAGCAGGTAGGGAGACTGACAAAAGCCTCCGGGAACCTCCGTAAACCGCACGGAAACCTTGGGTGGGGCGCAAAGTCTCCAGAGGTTTCCGTTCAGGTTTCCTAAGTGGGACAGGGGCATGATGACTCTATGCGTCTACCCGATCTATTCTTCTCATGATCTCAACTTCCACATGGTAACATTTATAAACTGTACACACTTTAAGAAGGAAAAGTGCATCCATTGTAACGTGCTCTGAATGTTACGAACGTGTGCATGCAGAATGCTTGCTTCCAAAGTTCAGTTCCACAGAAAATCAACAGTCACATTTTAACGTGTACATGCCGATACTACATTGTATGTTCAGTGCTAACAGCAGGGTCAAATTTCTTTGCTAGAGTACGCTATGTTTCCAAAGCAAGATTATAAAAGATTATAAAAGATTATAAAAGATATTATTATTATTATTATTTTCAGAAGAAGAGTTTTGACCCTGTCCCACTTAGGAAACCTGAACGGAAACCTCTGGAGACTTTGCGCCCCACCTAAGGTTTCCGTGCGGTTCCCGGAGATTGCAGGTGGTTGCCGGAGGTTGCAGGTAGTGGAAGCAGGTAGGGAGACTGACAAAAACCTCCGGGAACCGCACGAAAACCTTGGGTGGGGCGCAAAGTCTCCAGAGGTTTCCGTTCAGGTTTCCTAAGTGGGACAGGGGCATTAGTCTAAAAGTGGCGAGAACTTATTCGTTTTTTTTGTGTAGGAAGGAACTGCAGATGCTGATTTAAACCAAAGATAGACACAAAATGCCGGATCAACTCAGCAGGTCAGACGGCAGATAGACACAAAATGCTGGACTAACTCAGCGGGACAGGCAGCAGCTTTGGATAGAAGGAATGGGTGTCGTTTCGGGTCCAAACCCTTCTTCAGACTGAGAGCCAGGGGAAAGGGAAATGAGAGATTTACTGTCGACGGTGATGTAGAGAGATATAGAACAAATGAATGAAAGATATGCAAAAAAGTAACGATGATACAGGAAACAGGCCATTGTTAGCTGTTTCAGTCTGATCAGTCAGAAGAAGCGTCTCGACCCGATACATCACCCATTCCTTCTCTCCAGAGATGCTGCCTGTCCCGCTGAGTTATTCCAGCATTTTGTGTCTATCTTCGGCTTAAACCAGCATCTGCAGTTTTTCCTACACATTGTCAGCTGTTTGTTGGGTGAGAACGTGTGTGGAGACAATGAGACTCAACAAAGGTAGACAAAAGTGCTGGAGAAACTCAGCGGGTGCAGCAGCATCTATGGAGCGAAGGAAATAGGCAACGTTTCGGGACGAAACGTTGCCTATTTCCTTCGCTCCATAGATGCTGCTGCACCCGCTGAGTTACTCCAGCACTTTTGTCTACCTTCGATTTTCCCACATCTGCAGTTCCTTCTTAAACATGAGACTCGACAAGACGACTTTGAAACTGGGGCGGGGGAGGGACGGAGAGAGAGAGGGAATGGAGGGGCTGCTTGAAGTTAGAGGAATCAATATTCATACCACTTTTTGTTTTTGTTCCATTTTTAGATTGAAGCAGCACACATCATTATACAATTGAAAAATAATGCATCATTGCACCGGAATAAGACTGGGGTATGCACATCTATTTTTACATGTCTGGTGACAGGTGTATATTGAGCTGCTCCTTACATGAGTTTTCTTCAAATGCTATTATTTCACTCCACTGAACTGCTACTTCTGTCTGAAGCATTATTCCAAATCATTAATTCATGCCTCTGAGAACATTGTGCTGATTTTTTTATTTAAATATATCATCTCCATATCATCTAAGCACTAGATGTCTTTATCAGATCTGGCCATGCTGCACAAGCTTGGATATGTAGGATTTGGAAGGTTGTCACTAAGGCTGTTTAGTTTAGTTTAGTTTGGAGATACTGCGTGGAAACGGGCCCTTCGGCCCACCGAGTCCGGGTCGGCCAGCGATCCTTGCACATTAGCGCAATCCTACACACAGTGGGGACAATTTACAATGATACCGCCCCAATTAACCTAAAAACCTGGAGTGCGGGAGGAAACCGGAGATCCCAGGGAAAACCCACGCAGGTCACGGGGTGAACGTACGAACTGCGTACAGACAGCACCCGTAGTCAGGATCGAACCCGAGTCTCTGGCACTGCAAGGCAGCAACACTACCACTGCGCCACCGTGCCGCACAGCAGGACTGGATCATTTTATACATTTAGTTTAGTTATAGAATAATATAGTATGTATACAGGCCCTTCGGGCCACTTGCCCACAACCACCAACATGTCCCATCTACACTACTCCCACCTGCCTGTGGGAAGAAACAGGAGCACCCAGAGAAAACCCACGCAGGTCACAGGGAGAACGTGCAAACTCCGTACAGACAGCACCCGTAGTCAGGATCGAACCCGGGCCTCTGGCGTTGTAAGGCAGCAATTCCATCACTGCGCCACCGTGCCGACTTATTCTGAGTCATGACATCATACAGCAGAAGTTCACATTGGCCCAACTATGTCTGTGCCCCATCTACGTTTGACCCTTCTATCCACATTAGGCCCATATTCTTCTCAACATTTCTTATCTATGTACCTGTCAAAATGTCTTTTAAATGTTGTTATATTACCTCTCAACTACCTCCTCTGGCAGCTCAGTCCAAACACCCACCACACTATGTGTGAACATGTTGCCCGAGCAGTGGGTGAGAAGGAACTTTACCCTATAACCCACACGGTAGCAACAACACAGAAACAAACAGCTGCCATCACATCAAAACCAACCTCTTTTCCTTTGACTCCATTTATACCTCACGCTGCCTCGGCAAGGCCAGCAGCATAATCAAGGACGAGTCCATCTTCTCCACACTCCCATCGACGGGCAAAAGGTATAGAAGTGTGAGAACGCACACCTTCAGATTCAGGGACAGTTTCGTCCCAGCTGTTATCAGGCAACTGAATCGTCCCATCAACAACTAGAGAGCTGTCCTGAATTACTATCTACCTCATTGGTGAGCCACGGACTATCTTTGATCGGACTTTACTGGCTCTATCTTGCACAAAATGTTATTCCCCTATCATGTATCTGTACACTGTGAATGGCTCGATTGCAATCATGCATTGTCTTTCCGCTGACTGGTTAACACGCAACAAAAACGTTTTACTGTACCTCGGTACATGTGACAATAAACTAAACTGAACTGAACTGAACAGATGCTGATTTATACTAAAGGCAGGCACAAAATGCTGAAGTAACTCAGCGGGTCAGGCAGCAGAAAATGGACGGATGGCGTTTTGGTTCGGGACTAGGGTTGCCAACTTTCTCACTCCCAAATAAGGGACAAAAGGTCAAAATACGGGACAAATTCCCGAAGGCAATTCGTTGACCAACTCGGCCGTGGCTGGGTGAATGATGAGTTGGCCCGGGTGCTAGACTGCACATAAAGCCCAGCCGGCGGGCCAGCTGAGGAGTTTTGGCCCGCGCGACATCGCGCGCAACGTCCGGCACCCCGTCCAAGTCATGAGCTGAAGATCGGCCATGAGGAGGAGTGGTGGTGTCGGCAGTAAACGAAGGCCCGAAGGTCGGACAGCTGGCCGGGCTGCCGACAGACGGGGCCACGGGCGAGGCACTGCTGCTGCTGCTGCACTCCATGGGCTGCACTACGTTGGGACGGGTGAGGCGGGGCCGGATGCGACACTCCGAGCCGACAGTCCCCTCAACCCGAGTAGTAGCATTTAAATATGGGACAAGGGCGGAAAACCAATTTGGCCCAAAATGCGGGATGTCCCGGATAATACGGGACAGTTGGCAACTCTAGTTGGGATCCTTCTTCAGACTTCAGCACCAGTACATCAGATTCTGCTTCAGAAATTCTGTTCCATAGAAATAAATCTCCAGTTGGAGCGCAATGAGTTTTTGTCGCACATATATTGTTGTAAAACAAAGAATCAATTTCCAGGCCTAATTGCCTTTGAAAAGTAGTCAATGGTGAGAACTGATTTTGAATGATTGAAAGTAGAATGAAGGAGAGTCAGGAAAAATATTTCCACCAAAGTCTAGTTGGAATTTGAGTTCATCTTCCCAGCTATAAAATGATTGGCAAAGGAACAATTATATAGTCATGGATTTTGTTTTTAACATGCTGAATGGTTAAGGTTAGAAATGCGTTACTGGGGTAAGAAAGGAGGGAATCAACTTAGAAACAAGGAACTGCAGATTTTGTTTAGTTCAGAGCTATAGCGTGGAAACAGGTTCTTCAGCCCACTGAGTCCGCGCCGACCAGCGATCCTCTATACACTAGTTATATCTAGGGTCAATTTACAGAATACAATTAACCTGCAAACCTGCACATCCGTGGAATGTGTGGAAGCTGGAACATCCGAAGAAAACCCAAACGGTCATTGGAAGAACATACAAACTCCGTACCGACAGCACCCATAGTCAGGATTGAACCCTGGTCTCTGGCTAAGGGACCAACATCCCTCCAAACCTGTGCTGTCCATGTACCTGTCTAACTGTTTGTTAAATGTTGGGATAGTCCCAGCCTCAACCACCGCCTCTGGCAGCTCGTTCCACACACCCACCTCCCTATGTGTGAAAAAATTACCCCTCCGATTCCTATTAAATCTTTTCCCCTTCACCTTATACCTATGTCTGGTCCTCGATTCACCTATTCTGGGCAAGAGACTCTACCCGATCTATACACATCTATAAGATCACCCCTCATCCTCCTGCGCTCCAGACAACAACTCTACTACTGTGCCAAGCTGAAAGATTTGCCTAAACTCAGGATCGAACCAGCGACCTTTCGATCGTCAGTCTAACGCTCTCCCAACTGACCTATTTCGATTGTTGTCAGTTGCTGCTGGTTTACTAAAGAAGACATTGTGCTGGAGTAACTCAGCGGGTCAGGCTGCATCTCTGGAGAACATGGAGAGGTGACATTTTGGGCCAGGGCCCTTCTTCAGAAGATAAATCAACATTGCATTCAGAGATTAGCTGGGTAGCCATAGAGAAGGAAAGGATTTGCAAGGGAATTAGGACAGAGCTGGAGAACATGACTAACTTGATTACTTTTGCACAGAGACAGAATGGAAGTAGATGGGCTGAATGGCCTCCTCTGTGCTGTAACTGCAATGATTCTTGGGAAAGTCCTAGGATGCATGAGACCGACAAGCTGGATACAGAATTGGTCTTGCACACTTTGTACATCAATGGCCTTTCCTTCCCACACTTCACCATGAAGGGAGGTTGAGAAGGATAGATAGAGATCACCCATGATTGAATGGCAGAGTAGACTCGATGGGCTGAATGGCCTAATTTTCCTCCTGGAACCAATGAACTTCACCATCGTGGAATGCACAAAGGAAAACTGGTGGGACTGGCTCTGTTGAATGCTGTGAAGGGAGGGGACCACAGTCAGGGGAGAGAAGGACCAAGGGATTCTTGATTAGTACGGGTGTCAGAGGTAATGGGGAGAAGGCAGGAAAATGGGAGAGATAGATCAGCCATGATTGAATGGCAGAGTAGACTTGATGGGCCAAATGGCCTAATTCTCCTCCTGTAACTTATGAAGGGAGAGCTGGGTGTGGAGGGGGCAGTTGGTCGTGGGTATGGGAAGAGGGTCTTTAATTTAGTTTAGTTTAGAGATACAGCATGGACACAGACCCGGTGCCCCACTGAGTCCACGACGACCAGCGAACACACATTCACGCTAGTTCTCTGTCATCCCAATTTTTGCATCCACTACCCACACACACCTGCACAAACCCCACGTCTTTGATATGTGGGAGGAGACCGGTGCACCCGCAGAAAACCCCCCCGGTTACAGGGAGAACATGGAAACTCCACACAATCAGCACCCCAGGGTCAGGATCGAACCCGGGACTGTGGAGCTGTGAGGCAGCAGCTCTACCCGCTGCTCCATTGTGCCACCCAAAGCATCAGTTGCAAGGCTATCAGATACAGCGAGGTCATGTAAGGGTTGCATGGGAGGGGAACTATGGTATGAAAAGGTTGTTTTCAAAAAGACCCTTTTTCTAAATCTTGTTATGATGTTTTTCCTACCTCTAAGTTCCCTCCCCCCTGAATCTCAGTCTGGAGAAGGGTTTCGACATGAAATGCCACCGAATCCTTCTCTCCCTGATGCTGCCTGACCCACTGAGTTACTCCAGCATTTTGTGTCAACTGTGGATAGGTGAAGAAGAAGAGTCCCGACCCGAAACGTCACCTATCCGTTATATCAAGCCCAGTCACTTTCAATGTATACTTACTTGGTTGTCAGGAAAACTTACCCCGTCAACTCCACACAGATGGTCAGTCAGCCATTCATGTGGCTGCCTTCACAATTTCCCCTCACTGTCTTCCCTGTTAAAACAGTCTGTGGACGAGGATATTTTATAAAGAAAATGATTTTTGTCTCCATACAAAATCGACCCAGAAAACTATATTCTTGCGAAAATAAAGTCAGGCGGCACAGTGGCGCAGCGGTAGAGTTAATGCCTCACAGTGCCAGAAACCAGGTTTTGATCCCGACTATGGGTGCTGTCTGTACAGAGTTTGTACATTCTCCCCGTGACCTGCGTGGGTTTTCTCCGAGATCTTCGGTTTCCTCCCACACTCCAAAGACGTACAGGTTTGTAGCATAAATGGCTTGGTACGAACGGAAAATTGTCCCTCGTGTGTGTAGGATAGTATTAGTGTGCGGGGATCGCTGGTCGGTGTGGACTCAGTGGGCCGAAGGGCCTGTTTCCGCGCTGTTTCTCAGAACGAAAAAAAATGGTATTATTAATTTAGATAGAAAATTGAAATTGGTAAAGTTCTTTGAAATAATTAGTGGAGAGTGTTTAATGGCTTCACATGTCACACGGGTGTCGAGAGCAAATCTATTTATAGCAAATGAATTAACAGGGCATTAAATTAGCATAGAATAGAATGTCATGTGTGGAAATTAAAAAATAATTTTCTCACTTACAAGCAATAATTTCTGCCCTGATATTGTTAAGAATTGATAGCAAAGTTGCATTTTCCTCTGGCAAGCTCCCAAATTACTTTACTTCAGACTTTAGCCTTTAGAGATACAGTGCGGAAATAGGCCCTTTGGCCCACCGAGTCCGCGCCGACCAGCGATCATCCCGTACAATAGCACTATCCTACACACTAGGGACAATTTTATGACTTACTGAAGCCAATTAACCAACAAACCTGTACATCTTTGGAGTGTGGGTGGAAACCGGAGCATCCAGAGAAAACCCACGCGGTCGCAGGGAGAACGTACAAACTCCAGGTTTTTGTGTCTATCTTCAGGCAGCTTGGTAGGTCCATTGTTGGCCGGGGTAGGTGTGATCTCAAGAGAAACAATGTGGAGGACTGTGGAACCGGTAAAATGACTTGGATGGAGGATTGGGCCAAAGAGAGAGGGGAATGTAAGATGAAGTTACTTGAAATTACTGAATCGAACATTCATACCGCTGGGTTTGAAGCTGCCCAAGTGAAATATGAGATGCTGTTCCTCCAATTTGCGTGTGGGTGGCCCAGGGCAGAAAGGTCAGTGTGGGAATGGGAAGAGGAGATGGAATGGTTGGAAAGTCAGGAGATCCCGTAGGCCAAGGCGGACATGTGAAGCCATTAAACACTCTCTACTAATTACTTCAAGCAGTACTTTACTAATTTCAATTTTTTAATCTAAATTAATAATACCATTATTTGTGCAAGAAAATCGTTTCCTGGGTAGGTTTTTTAGTTTAGTTTAGAGATACAGCACAGAAACAGACCCTTCGGCCCACCAAGTCCGCGCCGGCCAGCGATCCCCGCACATTAACACTATCCGACACACACTAGGGACAATTTTACACCAAGCCAATTATGCTACAAACCTGTATGTCTTTGGAGTGTGGGAAGAAACCAAAGATCTCTGAGAAAACCCAGGCAGGGTCACAGGGAGAACGTCCAAACTCTGTACAGACAGCACCCATAGTCACAATGGAACCCGGGTCTCTGGTGCTGTAAGGCAGCGATCTCTACCACTGCGCCACCCTGCCGACCCACTGGACCGGATTATTTTATATATTTATTTTAGATACAGAATCTATTTCTGCGTCACTGTGTCACAGAACATTGAGTTGTGAGTTTCAGATGGACTTGAGCTGTTACGTTAAAACCTCCGACATCTCGGTCACCTCCTAAGGATCCCACCACTAATCACATCTTTCCATCTCCACCCCTTTCCGCTATCCGCAAAGTCCGCTCCCTCCACGACTCCTTGTTCACTCATCCCTTCAAACCCAAATCACTGCCTCCCCAGGTACTTTCCCCTGGAACTGCAGGAGATGCAACTGTCCTTATACCTCCTCCCTCCACTCCATCCAGGGACCCCAACAGACCTTTCAGGTTACGCACAGGTTCACAAGTACCTCCTCCAACCACATCTACTGCATCCGGTGTTCCCGGTGTGGCCTCCTATAGATCGGCGACGCCAAACGTAAACTCGGTGACCATTTGGCTGAACTCTTCGGCTTGGTGTAAATATAAAAGTGTCCCTAGTGTGTGTAGGATAGTGTTAGTGCGGAGATCCACCCATATCCCTCTCTCCAGCTTTACTATTCTCTCCTCCTGCACTTTCCTTATTTAATACCATTTTGTCTCCTTTTCACCTCTATCTTTGCCAGGCACTCCACTCGTCTGCTAATCACTCCACCCCCCCTCCCTACCCACCTCTCTTTTCCAGCTCCCACACGTCACCCCCACTCAAAGCAGCCCGAAGAAGGGTCCCGACCCAAAACATCGTCAGTCCATTCCCTCCATTGATACCGCCTGACCCACTGAGTTACTCTAGCACTTTGGGTTTTTGCTCACGATGGTACTTTCCCCTGCACGATGGTACTTTCTTGTTAATTCAATCGTTTATGTACCTTGCATATGGATTCAAACTCTGCATTAATCCTCATTACTGCAGCATTTCATCCATTACTTATTTTCTTGGCTCGAGTTCTGCAACCACTGTGTCTTTTTATCCCATGAAATATATGTTTTACCCTTCGGCCTGTGCACTCATTTTAAAATTGAGGTTATGTTTGTGGTTTTGAATGTGTTTTGTATCCTCCATTCCTTTCCGGTGGGTAACTAAGACCGTTGGGTGCTTTGCCAATCCCACTCTGACAGCAGCTTAGTTTAGTTTAGTTTAGAGATACAGCGCGGAAACAGGCCCTTCGGCCCACCAACCAGTGATCCCCGCACATTAATGCTACCCTACACACACTGGGGACAATTACTACATTTACACCAAGCCAATTAACATACAAACCGGTAAGCCTTTGGAGTGTGGGAGGAAACTGAAGTACTTGGATAAAGTCCATGCAGGTCACGGGGCGAACGTACAAACTCCGTACAGACAGCACCCGTAGTCAGGATTGAACCCGGGTCTCTGGCGTTGTGAGGCAGAAAATCTACCGCTGCGCCACCGTGATCAATGGAGAACTCGCTATCATCTCTCATGCAGTTAAGATGCCGGGGCACACTGAATGATGCTCCGTTACTGCTAACCTCATCACCAACAGCCAAGAGGCTTCCTCCTCCAGTATGAACTCATAAGATGCGCCCGAGAAAGCATTTTATTGGCATGCATCACACAGCATGGTTTGGCAACAGCTCCATCGACACTGCAAAAAATTGCAGAGAATTGTGTAATCAGCCCAGACCATCACACAAACCAGCCTCCCTTCCGTTGACTCCGTCTACACTTCAGGCTGCCTCGGCAAGGCCAGCATAATGAGCGACCAGTCTCACCCTGGTCACTCCCTCTTCTCTCCTCTCCCATCAGGCAAGTGGGTGGGTATATGGAACAAGCTGCCGGAGAAGGCAGGTAGTATCATAACATTCAAGAGACATCTGGATGTACATGGATAGGATAGGTTTAGAGGATTATGGGCCAAACGCGGGCAAGTGGGACTAGTGTAGATGGGACATGTAGGTCGGCATGGGCAAGTTGGGCTGAAGGGCCTGTTTCTACACTGAATTACTCTATGACTTTATTTTTCTGTTTTAGAATGTGAGAATGAAATCCATCACACGGACCAGATTTCCAAATTCACCTCGTGACTTCAAATCTTTGGTATGTATGACTGCCAGAATCCTTTTTTTTAAATTATCTTCTCTCAAATGCCTCTCTTAATCTGAAAAAAAACCCCCACTCACAGCGCCATATTTACAAGTACAGGTCCACCACCGATTTTCCGGCACCCTTGGTTCCAGAGCCTTGCTGGATCATCCATTATGCTCGACCAACAGAGGTCACGGCCTCCGAGAGAAGCCCACCAATACCGGAACAATCCACCTAGGCCACAGGGTGGTCGAGATACCAGTCGGCTTCGGAATGTTGGCTGGGGCATCGGATCTGCCGGTTCCGGCCGGGCCAGAGTTCCAGAGCCCCGGCCGTAGGGGGCAAATTCGGCCCGCCGATCAGCCGCGGAAGTCCCGATGAGGTCAAGATCGGACATCTCACCCAGCCTAGGTGCTACATTATCGGGAAGACATCCGGGGGGAGGGGGGGGGGTATTCTAATGGATTGAATCGTTGATAAATTGCCTTCCCATGTTAACTTCCCATTTAAACTAAATCGATTATAACCTCCGCAAAAGGAGTAGTGTTACTGTAAGGCGCAGCGGTAGTGTTGCTGCCTTACAGTGCCAGAGCCCTGGGTCACGGGTTCGATCCTGACTACTGGTGCTGTCTGTACAGAGTTTGTATGTTCTCCCTGTGACCGCGTGGGTTTTCTCCAAGATCTTCGGTTTCCTCCCACACTCCAAAGACATACAGGTTTATCAGTTAATTGGTTTGGTTTATAAATGCAAATTGGCCCTAGTGTGTGTAGGATAGTGTTAATATGCGGAGATCACTGTACCTCAAAACTAAACTAAAAATAAAATAACTTAAGATTGTGCTGCTTAGAAATTTTTGTGCTCCCTAAATATTAAATAGTCGCTACATTTGTCATTGACCAATAATTAATGTTCATTAATGATTACAAAATGTCATGCAATGTTTCATGTTTCAATACTAATATTCCACTGTAGTTTTAATTTTACTTTGAGAGATGTAGTGTGGAAACAGCCCCTTCGGCTCACCAGCAATCCCTGTTGTACCAGAACACACTGCACACTAGCGACAATTTACAATGTTTACCAAAGCCAATGAACCTAGTACATCTTTGGAATGTGGGAGGAAACCGGAGCACCCGAATAAAACCATTGCAGGTCACGGGGAGAACGTACGAACTCTGAACGGACAGCACCCGTAGTCAGGATCGAACCCGTGTCTCTAGTGTTAATGCAACTCTACCGCTGCGCCACTGTGCCGCCCTGTCTTTCAATTTTTGTTCAAGGGATAAATGGCTTTCACCTGTGTCATGACAATTCTGGCGTAGAAACAAGAATCTGCTGATGCCGGTTTATAGCAAAGATAGACACACTGTGCAGGAGTAACTCAGCGGGTCAGGCAGCATCTCTGGAGAAAATGGATGGGTGATATTTTGGGTGTAAAGAGGCGAGAAAAGAGGAGGATAATCAGGGCCGGCCACAAATGACGGGGTCAGGTGGGGTGGTGCCTGGTAGGTCCATTGTTGGTGAGGGGAGGTGTGATCTCAAGAAAAATATGAGGTGCTGTTCCTCTAATTTGCGTGTGGCATCATTCTGGCAATGAAGGAGGCCCAGGTCTTCCCTCCCCCCCCTTGCCCATTCATCCCCCCCCCCCCGCCCCCCGCCCCCCCCCCCCCCCCCCTTCCCTCCCCCCCTTGCCCATTCCTCCACCCGAGTTGTTTTACCAGTTCCACAGTTCACCACATTGTCTCCGTTTTGAGATCACACCTTCCCCCGCCAACACTGGACCTGCCAGGACCCGAGGTCATTTGTTGCTGGCCCACAAAGAAGTGGATGGCTTAATTCTGCCCGTATGTCTTATGAAATTATGGACTTATGAACTTGACATGAAAATAGTTTACCATTCTTTGCAGGAATCTCATCATGCCAATCAACAGCACCAACTTATGGTAATACACACCAAGTGCGTGTGTAGTGCCTCCAGCCCTTAGAGCCCCCTCCCCTAGCTCCGACTCTGGAAAAAGGATAACTGGCGTTTTGGGTCGGGACCCTTCTTGAGTCAAAGTCAGAGGTGGGAGGGAAGATAAGATCAGGACCAATCGGCACCGGAGATTTCGGAGACAACCCACGCAGGTCACGGGGAGAACGTACAAACTGTACAGGTAGCACCCGTAGTCAGGATCGAACCTGGGCCTCTGGCTCTGTAAGGCAGCAACTCTACCGCTGCGCCACCGTGCCGCCCATTGAAGTAGGTGGGAAGCAGAGGTGGCAGAGACCTCGCGGAGCGGGAGGGGGTATTATGCAGAGGTTGGAGTATACGGAAGGTGACCAGCGATCAATGCAGAGTGTGGTGGAGATGGATGGATGTTGACACAAGTTTCATGTTGCCCGAGCTTAAATATCAGAGTGTTGAGGGGGGAGTCTGACTTGGGTGTGGTTCTTTTCTTTGGAGACAGAGGAGGAGATTAAATTCGATATGAGGGGTCCGAGACAGAGGAAATAATAACAACAGATTCCTTTTAGCAATGAGCTGAGTGATTGGGTCATTTGATTGAAAAAAGTTAAGAGATCTAAGAAAATAAAATTATTCCATTCAACAATAGGGCGGCACGGTGGCGCAGCGGTAGAGTTGCTGCCTTTCAGCGCCAGAGACCCGTGTTCGATCCTGACTATGCTGCTGTCTGTACAGAGTTTGCACGTTCTCACTGTGACCGCGCGGGTTTTCTCCGGGTGCTCCAGTTTCCTCCCACACTCAAAAGACGTGCGGGTTTGTCACGTAAACAGAATGGAAATGTGCCCTCAGTCAATAAAACCCGCAGATGTAAGGAATTATTATTCCATGCACTTGCAGACAAACAACTTATGAATTCAATGACCCGGGACATAAGATTTTTTTTTACTGCTATTTATAACAGAGGTATTAAGTAACCAATTTAAAATAAATTAGCCATCAATCATATCATATTTTTCTATTAAGGATTTGATGCATTAAGGCTTTTGCAGGGTAATGTTGAAGATGCTAAATTGTCAGTCTACAATCCTCCAAGAATATTGTTTCTTGGGGAAATAGTTTTCCCTGTTACAATATTCATTCATATCAAGGCTTCCAAGATGGCGCCCAACCAAGGCGACTATTTGTGTGTTGCCCACTAAACTAAACTGATATCGCACCAGTAAGCAATCATTATCAATGGAATAACTGACCCATCCACTCCCTACACACTTGGGGCAATTTGCAGAGGGCCAATTAACCTACAAACCGCACGCGTCTTTGGGATGTGGGAGGAAACCACCGGGGTACCTGCGTGCAGTTTGCACGTTTTCCCTGTGACCGCGTTGGTTTCCTCCGGGTGCTCTGGTTTCCTCCCACATTCCAAACACGTGCGGGGTTATAGGTTGATTCCCCTCGTGTGTGTGTGTAGGGAGTGGACCGGAGAGTGGGATAACTTCAACTTGTCTGAGAGTTGTATTGTGGGAAACTCCAGACCGACATCTTTATGTTCTTTAACTTTAATGGATAGAAAACAATAGGTCAGCATGAAACACTCTCCCAGTCTGTGGTACCATCATGTGCCGAGATGCCTTGCAAGCACGGTCACTGCCTTAACAACTATCCAGCGATAATATAGGCGGCACGGTGACCCAGCGGTAGAGCTACTGCCTTACAACGCCAGAGACCCAGGTGCGATCCTGACTACGGGTGCTGTCTGAACGGAGTTTGTACGTTCTCCCCGTGACCACGTGGGTTTTCTCCGGGTGCTCCAGTTTCCTCCCACATTCCAAAGACGTGCAGGTTTGTCGGTGAATTTGCTTCGGTAAATAGGAAATTGTCCCTAGTGTGTGGGATAGTGCTGGTGTACGATGTGGTCACTGATTGGCGAGGACTCGGTGGTCCGAAGATTTTTTTTCTGCACTGTATCTCTAAAGAACAATGAAACTATGTAAGACAGCAACTCTATCGCTGTGCCACCGTGCCACCCTAAAGAAAATTCTCACAGCCTTTCCATCATCTGCACCTCACAAGTCCAGAGTGTGCTGGGTTTCGGCTCTGTATCTCTAAAGTCTAAAGTAAACATGTCTCCATTCTCCAGCTAACTTCCTTGTTTTTTAATTTTTTTATAAGGTATGTGAAATTTTATGGAAAACTAAAGCACTAAATATTACCTGTGAATCGTGTAACGACCTGCAGATGAGTTTTCGCGCCCTGCACAGAAACACAATGTCTGCCTTGGTACGTATACATTATCCAGAATTCAACGCAGCTTGATCCCTCAAGGAACAGATTTAAATGGAATCTTAAGGTTAACAGTGTCACACAAAGGGTGGTGGGCGTACGGGACGAGCTGCCGGAGGAGGTAGTTGAGGCAGGGACTATCATAACTTTGAAGAAATAATTACAGGTACGTGGATGGGACAGGTTTCGAGGGATATGGGCCAAACGCAGGCAGGTGGGACCTGTGCGGATAGGACAAAGACTGTGATTATGAATAAGACTAAGACTGACTATAACTATGAAGATGGCTATGACTATATAACTATGATTAAGACCATGACAATAATTATGAGCATGCAAAGATTTGCCACACTCCAGCACCATCTATGGTTCATTTTGTCCTGTATTCTATGTTTCTTACAGTATGGGAAACTGTGAGAATCTCCATGGGAAATTCCCAACCTCAGAATCCAGGGGCAAGTTGTACGGAAATGCAATGCATCCTTGAAGCCCCACTCGTCTACAATAGATGCACATGGGCATTTGGGCAGAGGGTTGGCCAGTGCTTTGAGCAAGTGAGCTTCCCAGAGAAGAAAACGTTACCAAGGTTAAAAGTTATGTTTTAGGTACAGAATGGTTTCTCTGCGTCTGCAGAAAACGTAGGCACAAAATGCTGGCGTAACTCAGCGGGCCAGGCAGCGTCTCTGGAGAGAAGGACTGAAGAATGGCCTCGACCCGAAACGTCACCCAATCCTTCTCTCCAGAGATGCTGCCTGTCCTGCTGAGTTACCCTAGCATTTTGTGTCTTCCTTCGATTTAAACCAGCATCTGCAGTTCTTTCCTACACACTCTGCATAAGATTTATTTGCTGAGGTTCTGTGGTGAAGAAATAGGGTGAGAGGGGCAAAGCTTCGAGGAGATGTGCAGGGCAGGTTTTTTTACACAGATGGTGGGGAATGCCTGGAATGCATTTCTGGGCGGGTGGCTGTTGAAGTAGATACATTACACTAGGCATTTTAAAGACTTTTGGATAGAACATAGAACAGTACCGCACAGGAACAGGCCCTTCAACTGAAATGTTTGTTACGAACATGATGCCAAGTTCAACTGATCTCAACTGCCTGCACCTGATCCATATCCCTCCATTCTCCGCACTTCCATGAGCCTATCTCAAAGCCTCCTAAATGCCACTATCACATCTGCCTCCACCACCATCCCTGCCACTGTGTTCCAGGCCCCCAACACTCACTCTTGTGTAAAAAACTTGTCCATTAAACTTTTCTCCTCTCAACTTGTAGTCCAAGCTGTTGAGCAAAACTCGGCTGTTGAATAGACTAGGGCTAAGCTTGCGGTACGGAGGGTGTGTGCATTGGATCCCCAGCTGTTCCCTGCAAGTTTCCTGATGATGTTGACCATTGCTTTCAGTTTATCAGCCACCCTCTTCAGGTGTTCACGATAGGTGGGGGTGCGATCCAGGGTGACTCCGAGGTACTTGGGGAATTCTTCATTCTTCACCTGCTTACCACAAAAGGACACTCGGAGCTTTGCATTGGCGAGCCGATTGCTGAGGTGAAGGGCAGTGACAGTTGACTTAGATGGGTTGGGGCAAAATCACCAGATGGTGAAGTACTCCTCCATCCCCTTCAAGACTTGGGTTAGCACTCTGCTGATATCCTCAAGGGCAGCTCCCTGGTAGACAAGGGCAAGGTCATCTGCATATACAAACTTCCTGGATGAGGTAGTTGGCATGTCACTCACATAAATGTTGAAGAGTAGGGGAGCTAGGACAGAGGAGAGACCTGGGGGAGACCATCATTCAGGGTCCTGACAGAGCTGGTCTTGTTCCAAGCAAGACCCTTTGCCACACCTTTCCTATAGCATGGTGCCCAGAACTGAACACAATACTCTAAATGTGGCCTCACCAACATCTTATACAACTGCAACATGACCTCCCAACTTCTATACTCAATACTCTGACTGATGAAGGCCAATGTGCCAAAAGCCTTTTTGACCACCCTATCTACCTGTGGTGCCACATTCAACTAACTATGTACCTGCACTCCGAGATTGCTCTGCTCTACAACACTCCCCAGAGCCCTGTAGTTCACTGCACTGTGTGTCGTTGTATTCATTATAGATCTAGCATCAAGATTGATGCCACAATTTTAATTACCATATTAAACATTTTACAGGGGAACTATAAAAGACAAAAGATCAAAAAATGATTAAGGGAGAAGAAGAATTAGCATAAATAAACTTCCTGGATAATATCAAATTACTTTTACTATTTTAAAATTCATTATAAAGTGAAATATTTTCTGAGGGATTAGAATGTACAAATATAAAATTAGTTTATGCATGCGGGGGAATTTGTTAAAGAGTAATTAAGGATTTATAAGCCGTTAATACGGCTTTGGATCCCACCTAGTCAATTGCAGGATTTTCAGTATTTTCTTTCTTTCAGCGTGATTTGTATAAGAAATACTTTTAAAGATGACAAATCAACTAATTTAGTTTAGTTTAGAGACACAGCGCGGAAACAGGCCCTTTGGCCTAGCGAGTCTGCGCTGAGCAAGGATCCCCGCACATTGACGCTATCCTACACACCCCAGGGACAATTATTACATTTATACCAAGCCAATTAACCTACCAACCTGCACGTCTTTGGAGTGTGGGAGGAAACGGAAGATCTCGGAGAAAACCCACGCACCACGGGAAGAAAGTACAAACTCCGTACAGACAGCGCCCGTAGTCGGGATCGAACCCGGGTCTCCGGTGCTGTAAAGCAGCAACTCTACCGCTGTGACACCATGCTGCCCATTTAACAAAAATATATAGTTTCTCTAGTGTAGCATAACTGGTTTCTCTTCAGCAGACAAAGCTGCTTTTTGATTTCCACGTTAAATTACACATGAGCACAAGCCACAAATATGCTGTAATGAAGATGAACGCTGATGGTTTTGTCAGCATTACAACTACAGATTTGAGGTCTCCACGAAAGCAAGAGCTTTCCAGGCCTTGTAATTGTTCCATTGACAGATTAATAATGCAGATATCCTGTTGCAGATGAATAATGGATTGGTTCAACCCAGAGAGACAGAGAGAGAGAGAGGGGGGGGTTTAGATAGTCAGTTCCACCATGTTTAGTATAAGATTGTAAACAGGAGTCGTGTTTGTTCCCACATGACAACTACACCACATAATGTACTTAGGTGCCTGGAATTTGCTTTGAAAGATCCTGAGGTGATGATAGATGATTGTCAAATGTGCCTCTTTTTTCCCCTCAGGACTTTCGGAAGTAGTACGGAGATAGAAACAATATAACCAATAGTCAAAGTTATGGAATATCTCAGATGGGCGCCACGGTGACACAGCGGTAGATTTGCTGCCTTACAGCGCCAGAGGCCCAGGTTCGATCGTGACTATGGGTCCTGTCTGTATGGAGTTTGTATGTTCTCCCTGTGACCGCGTGGGTTTTCTCCAGGTACTCTGGTTTCCTCCCACACTCCAAAGCCACACAGGTTTGTAAGTTAATTGGCTTCGGTAAATTGTATATTGTCCCTAGGGTGTAGTTTAGTGCTAGTGTACGGGGTGATGGCTGGTCGGCACGGACACGGTGGGCCGAAGGGTCTGTATTCTACGCAGTATCTCTAAACTAAAGTAAACTAAACAAATCCGTTGTGCTTGCCTGGTTCAACCACCACGTGATTCCAAACCCACCAACAAGGTTGACTTTCAATTGCATCTATATTAAAGGGATAAGTCTAAAGAAAATCATTGCGAATCGAAAAGTTGGTAAAGTTATTTTGCATCTTCATGTAATATTTCATGGGCTGATACCATTGTTGACCCTATTACCTCTTTAGGGTATCAACTGATGTGTTGAACAAAAGACTCTAAACCAAAGTTTATTTTAGTTTAGTACAACTTAATCTTTATTAATACTCTGGGTCTGTCCCACTTAGGCGACTTTTTGGGCAACTGCAGGAGACTATTCAGTCTCCACATGGTCGCCACATGTTTGCCACATGTTTGCGGGTGGTTGCCGGGGAGTCGCCTTCATGGTCGTGAGGAGTTCCCGCATTCTGGGAACTAGTCGCAGCCTCATTATGGTCGCCGAGAATTTTTCAACATGTTGAAAAATTAGCGGCGACTAGAATGAAGCCGCCATGGAGAGTAGCGAGAATTCTCGTGCCGTAGGTGGGTCGCCAGGAGGTCATAGTGGGTTGCCAGGAGGCGAAGGTTCTCGTAGGTTCTCGTAGGTTGTAGCCGGTGATGACCGGTAAATTTAATTGGCTCATTGGGAAAGGAAAACGTGAACAGTAGTTTTCAGAACCAAGGATAACCGACCGGTAATGTTAATGTCCGCCGAGCTTCACAGCCGTGGCTTCTTAGAAGTTGTCTCCACTCCTTCTTCCTCCTTCTCCTCACTTCTCCCCCATCCGCCCTAACCCCCCCTTCTTTTAAAGGGCTTACCGTACACTGTGCTTTAGCCGACTTAATTACAGCGCCAACCTTCCTGTTCATCGCGATATCACCTTGGCTTTGCACCGTGTGAATTTCACTCAGACAGCGCTCCCCCCCCCCCCCCCCCCCCCCCCCATTGCCCTGTCCCCCACCTGCATAACGGGCTGGTGAAGGAAGCAATGTGTGCGTGTGTTCCACTCTGACAGTCGCTGTTCCAGTTGCCGGTTTCTCAGGCGACTGCCGGCAACTTGACCGACGCCTGAAATATCGCCTAAGTGGGACAGCCCCATTACTTTAAACATGCATGCAAACAATTGACTTCTAATAACTTCTCATTTACTTTACTATTTCAACATCACTTCTTAAACTAAAACATAAAACCCATGACTTGGAGTCAGATATAAACTGTATGAATGAATTGGCCAGTTCCACTCTGTTGGTAGGGGGTAGTCTTCTCTGAGCTTCTAACTCAGGTCCCTCCTTCTTGTGATGGTTGTTCCTGGGTTGTCGCTGCCGATGTCTCGGACCGCCCCTTTTATACTAATTTTCCTTCAATCTTGGAAAGAAAGCCTTTGTTCTAACCCAAGGTTCCCGTGGCTTTACAGTCAATCATTTCAAGCTGTCACTCCTCCAAGTGCTGAATAAACAAAAACACATCTTCATTCTGTATCAGGCTAGGGAGTTCTTAATTATGTTGCCTGTTCATATCTCCTTCTCATTATAGAGTTATTTTGCAAAATATCCGTTCCAGGCACCTTATCTTCTCAAGGCCGTACTGCCATAGCCATGAAGTTACATTCAGCTCTGCTCCCACCAGATGCCAATGACGAGACTGTTTTCACTGCACTCCTTTGTTCTCCTGGCTCCAGCATTTCGCTCTGTCTGTCTCTAGCTAGTAGCATCCTCCCAAAGCCTGTCGGGATACTTGACATCCAGTCCCATGCTGTACCATTTACAACTTTGGGCATCCTTTCTGATTTTGCATTGAGCATACATAACTGAGCTTATCCTAAACTTCTGCTGCCCCCACAATACTATCTGTCTCCCAGAAGAGGAATGGTCTTGGATGTGTGTGATGCTGCCTGTGCTTCAATGGTGCGTTTATTGTCACCTGTGCAAAGTGCCGACGCACTATGACATTATTTTCTCACAAACAGTCCTGTGGAGTATTGCCACACCAGAAATGGTCCACTGATCCCACATTCAAGAGGCGCCATGATTTTGCGGCATTGCCAGACTCCAGTCTCCCTGTGATCATTTGGGTTTTCTCCTGGTGCTCCAGTTTCCTCCCACTATCCAAAGGCGTGCAGGATTTATGGGATAATTGGCTTCTGTACATTGTCGCTAAATAACCAGTGTGTGCGGATCAATGGTCGGTGAGGACTTGGTGGGCCGAAGGGCCTGTATCCATGCTGTATCTCTAAAACTAAAAATTATAAAATTGCTGTCTGTAGGGAAAGTGGCGATAGAGGCACTTTCAAAAGGTCACTATGATGGGAATGGGTCCCACTAGATTGTTCGACTAGGAGCCTGCATTGACTCAGTGGGCTAAATGGCCTCCTTCTATGCCAGATCATATGATAGTAGAATTAGGCCATTCGGCTCATCAAGTCTACACCGCCATTCAATCATGACTGATCTATCTCTCCTTCCTAACACCACTCCCCTGCCTTCTCCCCATAACCTCTGACACCGTACTAATCAAAAATCTATCTATCTCTGCCTTAAATATATCGACTGACTTTGCCTCCACAGCCTTCTGTGGCAAAGAATTCCACAGATTCACAACCCTCTGACTATCCATCTTGTTGCTGTTGGTGTTATTTTGTTGCAACAAGTGGGATCGCATGTTTAATGTAACAGGTTGTACACTTCGATAGCCTTGGTCACAAAAGGGCTTACAGGTTCACCACCAATTTTCATGCACCCTTGGTTCTAGAGCCTTTCTGGATTATCTGTATTGGCCGGACCAACAGAGGCCGTGGCCGCCAAGAGTAGTCCAACGGTTCCAGAACGGTCCATCTGCGCAGACGAGGAGCCAAAGTAAAGGGCCTGGTAATTCAAGAGCTCTCCCGAGTTTAAAAAACATCAAACTCGTGGTAAGCACGTAGAATGTACGTAGCGGCTACGTCGTAGCTCGGGACGTCTCTTAGTGGCTCGTAACTCTAACGGCAGGTGACTCGGGAAACGGGGTAAGCTCGTGATGACTCGTGAAGATTTTGCAACATGTTGAAAAATGTCCACGAGAGCCCCGACTACCTACGAGCGGCTATTACCGTAATTCTCCGAGTTCGAATCAGGGGAAACTCGGGAGAACTCTTGAATTAGCTCGTACAGTGGGACAGGCCCATAACGGCCCGCAAAGTCAGCCTCGGAAGTTGTCTATGGGAATGGATCTGCCGGCTCCGTCCAGCCTGGAGTTCAAGAGCCCTGGCCGCAGCCGGCAAATTCGACCCACCGATCGGCACGGAAGTCCCGATGAGGTCGAGATTGGCCCCCTCACCCGGCCTAGGCACCACATTTTCGGGGGGACTTCCGGGGGAGTTTCAAGTGCATCTCATAATTTTGCCCAGATTAAAGGAGACTACCAGTTGCCTTAAAATCAGTGTTGAACCTGTCACAGAAATTATTTATTTTGTTTCTTTATGGATATTTTCCTCCTGCTCTGTACTCTAACTAATTATTAAAAAATGATCCTATTTCAGAATAATTTTGTTGGTTAGAAAACTAGAGGACCTTGCCCACGGTGTCTTATAAACCCATGGATATAGGTATAGGTACAATCAGCTGGTGAGTCATTCTCCCAATCCACTCTATTACTTTGGAAAGTTAGAAGAGATAAATTGTGAGTTCATAGATATTTTAGTACGTGTAGGAAAGAACTGCAAATGCTGGTTTAAATCAAAGACAGATACAAAAAGCAGGAGTATCTCAGTGGGACAGGCAGCATCTCTGGAGAAAAGGAATGGGTTATGTTGCGGGTCGAGACCCTTCTTCAAAATATCTTTTAGTGTATTGTCTCCCTTGTTCAGTGATGTTACGAGAATCTGTTCTTGGGGATAAAATGAATGAGCATCTGCAAAAATACATGCCAAGAAAATTTAAGATTTTACTTCGGAGTCACGTGAGTGACTACGTGAAGAACCCGCTCAGTGCGCAGGCGCGGCATTACGCCAGCAGTGCAACAGCGGCTGCCACGGGAGTTAGGCACTCCCGTTACAGGATGAACCGGACCGTCAGGTGAGTACCCTGAGGTCGGGTTTTCTTTTACAGGTGAGCCTTTTTCTGCTTGTGTTTTTTACAGGCAGAGAAAAAGGCTCTGGAACAAAACTGTCCCCCGTTTTCCCGTTGGGGAGGGGGGGCAGCAACAGGCGGTAGTAGCGTTACCCGGTGTTCCGTAATTTCCCGACACCGTGCCGAGGCCAGCCCGCTAGTACCTGAAGCAGCGGGCTGGATGCATAGCCACTCGAGAGGCATCCGGCAGGTGTTCCCGATGTCGGACGGGACGTCTCTCCACCCGCACGGGGGGAGAGAGAGCCGCCTGAGCCGCTGGAGCGGCTCACGGAGCAGGTGCCTGCGAGACGCGCTGCTTGAGGGGCGCTCTCGCTACTACAAGGCACAAAAGCTCCAGAAGAACCTGTCCCCCGCTCGACTCCAGCGGAGGAGCGTTCCATTGCAGGGGGGGCAGCAACAGGCGGTAGGAACAATTACCGGTCGCTCCGCTATCCCCATCACCGCGCCGAGCCCAGTCCCGCTAGTGCCTGAACTGCAGGCTGGATGTCTAGCCATCCGAACAGGCATCCGGCCGGTGGCGTCCGATTCGTCGGACGGGGACATGTCTCCACCTAAATGGAGGAGAGACAGCCGCCTGAGCTGCATCCAACAGCAATTGGAGCAGCTCCAGCGAGATGCGCAGAAAGAGCGCTCTCGCGGAGGGAGGTCAGGCACCCGCTCCACAGTGCTTCATGCACTGCCCTCTGCTCCCTCATTACTGGAGGCTAGCATTGGTGACCAGGGCTGGCTGGTCTGGAACAGGGGCAGGCGGACGAATTCGGGAGTATGCCAGGGGTGCAGGAACATGAAGAGCTGTTGGGTGTGATGGACCGCTTGTAGCAACCCCACGGGCTGGAGCACCGCTGGAACCAAGAATGGCGGCCAGCATCAACCATTACTGGAAAAGGTGCTCGCTGAGGTGCTGAAACAACACAGCACCAGAAAACGGTGAGGCCCTCAAAGTAAAAAGTGTCAACAGCCAAATCTGGGGGCATGTGGGTCACAAATCCAGACCCAAGAACTCAAGCTACAGCGGATCCTAAGGCTCCTGACGTCAGCCATCACAGCTTTTGCTCGTTCCGTGGAGACCACGGAGATGGATACCTGCCAGCAGGATGTGCTGGCATTAATGTGTACCACACAATTTGAGATCAACAATCTCCGGAGGGAAACATAAGACCTGCCCTCAATCCCAAATTTGCTGGCTTGTGTAAAGCCCCAGCTGCGGAGACGGACGCGCTGCTATTTGGGAAAGATTTCAATAAAAAACTGAAGGAGATGCAGGAAGCATCAAAAACCTTCGGCCTAATGAGGGCAGGCCCCGGGACGAGCAAACCAAGACCTCCGATACCCAAGCGGCAGCACCCCACGGCATCCACCAGTCGACGTCCGCAATATGGGACTGGTGAACGCTTGGGGTCCGCACATTATCCCCAAAGATCTTTCAGATCAGGGCCCGCAGTGGACCCTCTGGAAAATGCGCCTCCCCCCCAACATCGCCAGCACGTCAGAACAAAATCTTCAGGAAAATGAACAAACAGAATCGCCAATAACCATGGAGGTAGGTGGGTCTGGTCCCTACCAGCATATAGAGAATAAGGGTGCTTTATTAACAGGGGGGAGATTACACTTGTTTAAAGAAGCATGGGGTATGGTCACGAGTGACAAGTATATACTCAACAACATTACAGGATATAAAATACAATTCATGTCAGAAGAAACGCCGCCAGTTCAACAATGGCCCCAAAGGGTATTTCTCCCTCCGTCAAAGAGAAACGTGAGGGACAAGCTGAACTGGTGAGACTTATCACAAAGGGGGTCATCGAAAAGACCAAACATGAACCTTTGGAATTTGTATCGAATATATTCACTAAAACCAAAAAAGATGGTGTCTGTCGCATCATCATTGACTTAACATCACTAAACAAATTTGTTAAGTATATACATTTCAAAATGGAGACATATGTTACTGCCAAACAACTGAATTCCAAAGGACACTTCATGGCAAGCATTTATCTTAAAGATGCTTACTATCTAGTACCCATATACAAGGATCATCGCAGATACCTAAAATTTATCTGGATGGTACAAAGCATTGCCCTATGGGCGAACTTCAGCCCAAGATTATTCACCAAAATATTGAACCCAGCCATGGCAATACTAAGAAAACAAAAACATATTGTCATGGCATATCTGGAGGATATTCTCATAGTAGGAAAACGATGGAATTGGCTGTGGCAGCAGTATCAGCTACAAAACAGCTCCTCGAAACTCTGGGGTTCGTCCTACATCCAGATAAATCTAAGTTGAAGCCATCCACTATCATGGACTACCTGGGCTTCACAATTAACTCAGTCCATATGACTGTTACCTTGCCAAAGGCAAAAATGGTTGAATTAGCACAATCATGCAACAAATTAATGGTCAACGAGCGACCAACTATTCGACAAGTAGCAAGAGTAATTGGGGAAATGGTAGCAGCATTTCCGGCTACACAATTCGGACCTTTGCACTATCAAAAAATTTACAGAGAGCAAAGGTACGGGCAATAAAACGACATACAGGTCACTATGATCGTGTCATGAACTTACCCACTGAAGCAATATCAGAGCTACAGTGGTGGGCAGAAAACGTTTGGCATAGTTTCAGCCCTATCTTTATCACTAACCCTACTTTAGTTATTCAAACAGATGCCAGTGCTCAAGGCTGGGGAGCGACTAACTCCATATCCAGCACAAGTGGTAGATGGACTAAACTAGAGTCATCATTACTACTTACACTGGGCATTAACTATCTAGAGATGTTGGGCGCCTTTTATGGTTTAAAAGCATATTTATCTAATATGCAGCACTTGCATGTTCGGTTACAAATTGATAAATACTACGGTGATGGCTTATATTAACCATATGGGTGGCATAAAATCATTATCATGCGACAAATTGGTCAACATGATTTGGCAATGGTATGTCGAAAGACATATTTGGCTATCAGCTACTTACCTACCAGGTAAGCTAAACACCCATGCCATGAGAAAATTAAACGCCTGGGTTGCAAGTTTGAACAGACCTTACCTGGAACTGGGATTGTCCAAACAAACCATCACCACCATGTCGGCATCCCTTCGAACATCCACCAAGAGGCAGTACTTAACCAGCATCAAAAAAGGGAGAAGTACTGCCAGGAAACATGGACAACATACGCAACAGCTACAGCCACCAACATACTGGAGTTCCTGGCCATCTACACCACGATGTAGGGATCAGCTACAGTGCCATCAACACAGCGCAGAGTGCTCTTTCTGCTTATCTCAAACCAGCGGCAGGACAACAGGCGATGGGATCCCATCCACTGGTGGTAAAACTGATGAAGGGCATTTACAATATCAAGCCCTAAGCCCAGGTATACCCATATTTGGGATATCAGTGTGGTCCTGACATATCTCAGGGAATGGCCACCAGCCAGATCCCCCGGCCTCGAGCAAGCTACACTAAAGACGCTCATGTTGATGGCACTTGTATCCGCTCAGAGGGTCCAGTCACTACACCTATTGCGACTGGACAACATGATCACAGCTCCAGACCAGATCTGTAATTATCCAGCGACTGGTCAAACAGAGCAGACCAGGAACACCTAATCCAGTCGTGGCTTACCCACCAGAACCACGGTTATGTGCCATGACCCACCTACTATCCTACATAGACACAACCAGAATATTCGAGGGAGATGAAAAGCCTTGTGGGTCAGTCACAAAAACCTTATGGTGGGGTACGAGCCAAACCATTGCGAGATGGCTCAAGCAGGTGCTAGAAACTGCTGGGATAAACACTAACATGTACAAATTTTATTCCACCAGGGCAGCATCCATGTCGACGGCTAAAGAATGGACATGCCTATAGACCACATCCTGGCTACAGCAGGATGGTGGGAAGGGAAAAGACCGTTCAGAAATTTTATAATAAGCCGTTGGCAAAACCTGGTTTATTTGCAGTAAAGATTTACGAACTGCAAATATTTAATTTAAGCCCAGGGGAGCAACTTAATTCTTTGTTGTTATTGTTTAAAAAATACCATTGTGTTTTCTACAAATAGACTCATTGGTTCATTACGATAACACTTCCTCCCTCAAGAACTTTGGCAGTGAGTGAAATGAAACTGTTACACGGTTTGAAATCACAGAGCTTTGAAATCTTCACGTAGTCACTCACGTGACTCCGAAGTAAAATAGTAAGATTAAACGAGAACTTACCAGTTTGAAGTTTGATCTGTATTTTATGAGGAGTTACGATGAGGGATTACGTGCCCTCCGCTCCCACCCTCATTATATGGATCAAACTAATAAATTGATGTCTCCTTATCTTTACTATGTTTACTTCAAAATAACTGTGTCTATCTGTGATTCCACACCGCTGCTTGGAAGTATGCCGCGCCTGCGCACTGAGCGGGTTCTTCACGTAATCCCTCATCGTAACTCCTCATAAAATACAGATCAAACTTCAAACTGGTAAGTTCTCGTTTAATCTTACTATTATCAATTGTAATATTTGTGTAACACAACAGAGGCAGCAAGGTGCATTGAGCCTCTGAAATGCTTTTCATGGATTTCAGTGCAATAAGTTTCCAAAAATAGACACCAAGAGATGGAGTAACTCAGCAGGTCAGGCAGCATCTCTGGAGAGAAGGGATGGGTGACGTTTCGTGTTGGGACTTTTCTTCAGTCTGGTTATTTCAGCACTTTGTGTCTACCTTCGGTATAAAGCAGATTCTGCAGTTCCTTCCTGCACAATCAGCTTCCAAGGCAGTTAGCAAGAAGGGTCCCAACCCAAATCTTCACCCAGCCATTTTCTCCAGAGATGCTGCCTGAACCTTTGCATTATGAGCTTCCAGTGAAGGTGGTGGAGGCAGGTTCAATTTTATCATTTAAAAATAAATTGGATAGTTATATGGACGGGAAAGGAATGGAGGGTTATGGTCTGAGTGCAGGTAGATGGGACTAGGGGAGAATACGTGTTCGGCACGGACTTGAAGGGCCGAGATGGCCTGTTTCCGTGCTGTAATTGTTATATGGTTATGTGTGTATCTTTGTAATGCTGTGACGTCATGTAAGACCTCAAATGTTCTCAGACATAAAATACCCTAGAGGTTGAGAATGAATGTAGGCCATTTTACTGAGAAGTATTAAGCATAATAAAGTAAGCTTTTTGCTTGAAAGTCAAAAAACAGCAAAAGCTGTAAAACGTCAGACTGAAGAACGGTCCTGACCTGAAACGTCACCCTTCCGTTTTATCCAGAGATGCTGCCTGACCCGCTGACTCGCGAGAAGAACGTGCAAACTCCGTACAGACAGCAACCATAGTCAGGATCGAACCTGGGTCTCAAGCGCTGTAACGCAGCAACTCTACCGCTGCGCCACCGTGCCGCCCTGTGATAAAGCGCACTCTGAACAGGCCCCAATATTATATACTCTTATTTACCGTGCTACCTTTATCTCTTATTTATTATAATATTAATGATTACGGCTTCGACAGTTAGCATTTAACAATACTGATTAGGGATAAAGTTTTGTTAATTAGCTAATTAGAGAGAGGCATCATAAAAATGTAAAGAGCAAGTCATGCATAATTAATGTAGGTGGCTGTTTCTGAAGAAGGTTGCTTGGAGATTTATTCCGATATTATTTATGCTGTTTTGCACAAAGCCTTTGATTACAGTTCCAAGTAAGGGATTACATAAAAAACTGTATAATAATCAAGCAGGCATTCTGTGCCAACTATAATGCCAAATTAATCTAACCCCATCTGTCTACACCCACTCTGTATCCTTCCATTCCCTGCGTGTTTCTGTACCTTTCTACATTGCATCTTAAACATCACTGTCATATCTGCCTCCACCACCTCCCCCGGCAATGAATTCCAAGCAACTGCTACACTCCATGCACAAAAAACTTGCCTCATTAATCTCCTTTAAACATTCATCCTCTCACCTCAAGACTTTGACTGACCCCAATCCATTCCTCTCATAATATGACCTTCTATCGATTCTTCTCTCACCCACCAACACTCCAGAGAACACCCCCTTGCAGATGGTACAAAAATAGGTAGAGGGGCAGGGACTCTGCGGAAGGACTTGAACAGGTTAGGAGATTGGGTAGAGAAGTGGCAGATAGAGTATAGTGTAGCAAATTGTGGAGTCATGCATTTTGGTAGTAGGAATAAAGGCATAGACTATTTTCTAAATGTGGAGAGAATCCAGATATCGGTGGTTGAAAGGGACTTGGGATTCCCAAAAAGTGAATTTGCAAGTCGAATCGACAGTAAGGCAAAAACAATGCTAGCATTTATTTCGAGAGGGCTAGAATACAAAATAGGGATGTAATACTGAGACTCTCTAATGGGCAACTACAAGCGACTGCCGCAACATTTTCAACATGTTGAAAATATTTTGGGGACTGTGGCGACAATTTTGCTGCCGGAGGTTGTTGCCAGGTGGCGTAGGTGAATTCCATTAAAACTATTCCCTGGCAGTCTCCTAAAGAGTCGCCTAATTGGGACAGGCAAGGCACTGGTCAGGCCGCATTTGGAGTATTGTGAGCAGTTTTGGGCACCATATCCGAGGAAGAGATGTGCTGGCTCTGGAGAGGGTCCAGAGCAGGTTTACAAGACTGATCCCAGGTAAGAGTGGGTTAACCTACGATGAGTGTTTGACTGCACTGGGCCTGTACTCGCTGGAGTTTAGAGGGATGAGGGGACACCTCATTGAAACTTACCGAATAGTGAAAGGCTCGACAGCTATCTAGCAAGCTAGATTACCTGATGGTCAACTAGTTAACTAGCTAACTATTTTGCTCTCTAGCTATCTAAGTATTTGGCTCTCTAACCAACCTGCTATCTAGCCAGCTGGCTAACTAGCTAGTTGGCTAGGTAGCCAGCTCGCCATCTAGCCACCTAGCCATGTAGCCATCTAGCATTTCATACCAGGGCATCGGAAATGTCCTCGATCTTCAGGGAACGGGGATTCCCCTCCGCCACCATAGATGAGGCTCACACCAGGGTCTCATCCATACCCCGTAACACTGCTCTCTCTCCCCATCCCCGCACACGCAACAAGGGCAGAGTCCCTCTGGTCCTCACCTTTCACCCCACCAGCCGGCAAATACAACACATAATCCTCCGCCATTTCCGCCACCTCCAACGTGACCCCACCACTCGCCACATCTTCCCATCTCTCCCCATGTCTGCCTTCCACAAAGACCGCTCCCTCCGCAACTCCCTCGTCAATTCTTCCCTTCCCTCCCGCACCACCCCCTCCCCGGGCACTTTCCGTTGCAACCGCAAGAAATGCAACACCTGTCCCTTCACCTCCCCCCTCGACTCCATTCAAGGTCCCAAGCAGTCGTTCCAGGTGCGACAAAGGTTCACCTGTATCTCCTCCAACCTCATCTACTGCATCCGCTGCTCTAGATGTCAGCTGATTTACATCGGTGAGACCAAGCGTAGGTTGGGCGATCGTTTCGCCGAACACCTCCGCTCAGTCCGCAATAACCTACCTGACCTCCCGGTGGCTCAGCACTTCAACTCCCCCTCCCATTCCCAATCCGACCTCTCTGTCCTGGGTCTCCTCCATTGCCAGAGTGAGCAACAGCGGAAATTGGAGGAACAGCACCTCATATTCCGTCTGGGGTCCTTGCGTCCTTATGGCATTAACATTGAATTCTCCCAATTTGGCTAGCCCGTGCTGTCTCTTCCCCTTCCTTAACCCTCTAGCTGTCTCCTCCCACCCTCCCATCCGCCCGCCCTCGGGCTCCTCCTCCTCCTCCCTTTTTCCTTCTTTCTTTCCCCACCCCCCATCAGTCTGAAGAAGGGTTTCGGCCCGAAACGTCGCCTATTTCCTTCGCTCCATAGATGCTGCTGCACCCGCTGAGTTTGCCCAGCAATTTTGTGTACCTTAGCTATTTACCTATCTGGATAGTTAGATAACTAAATAGCTAGTTAGCTAGTTAGCTGCGAAACCTCCCTTAGGCAACGACCCCGACTGAAAAAATACCTCCGCAGAGTCCTGAGACGGAGAGCCTTCACCTGGGCACGCACGCATACCTAGGACTGGCCGCCCTCCTCTAACGGGAGACTCAGGACTGCTGTGGAGACCCAGTGCTTCCTATCTCCCCAAATGAAATCCACCAGCTTCTTCTGTAGTGCAGTTGCAAAGATAGAGGGGGGGACAAGAGTAGCCAGCCAGTACCATAACATGGAGGCCACCAGCTGGTTTATGACCAGCACCCTACCTACCCTGGAAAGAAAGAACTCTAAGCAGGCCTGACCAGCGCCCCAGCCGGGCAACCACTTTCATCTCCAACTCCTGCCAGTTTGCCGGCCAAGCATCCTCAGTGGGACTCGGGTACACCCCCAGATAGAGGAGGTGAGTGGTACGCCATGCATACATTGTCATCTCCTCCGGCAGGGAGTCTACCTGTCACTGACCCACTAAAAGTCCAGAGCACTTACTCCAGTTAATCCTGGCGAACGATGCAGCCGAGAAGACCTGCTGGCAGTCACGCATCCTCCGCAGGTCACCAGGGTCAGTGAACGTAAGGAGTACATCACCGGCATACGCCGAAAGAACCACCTCCACCCCCGGGCCAGGTAGGGCCAGGCCTGTCAACCTCGTCCGAAGAAGACACGGGAACGGCTCCACACAGACCGAGTACAACTGACCAAACATGGGACACCTCTGACAGACCCCCCTCCCAAAGTGAATGGGAGCCAACAACGCACCATTAACCTTCACAAGACACTCCACTACAGCGTACAATAGCAGGACCCGGGCCACGAAATGCGGTCCAAATCCAAACGCTTGCAGTGCCCCGAAGAGACAGAAAAGCAGCTGACTGACCAGTACCCTGGGCTAGATGAATCAGGTCCCTAACCAGGTGGATGTTATCCTGAATGGTCCGGCCAGGGACTGTATAGGACTGGTGGGTCAGTTGGGACAGCACGGAGCCCAGGCGATTTGTCATCGCCCGTGCAAAAACTTTATACTCTGTACCGGGCGAGACCGGGCGCCAGTTCTTCAACATGCGGAGTTTGCCCTTCTTGGGCAACAAGATAACAACTGCCCTACGCCAAGAGAGGGGCATCTCCCCGGTCGTCAGGCTTCCCCCCACGACCTTCATGTAGCCACCCCCCAGGATATCCCAATTCTACCGTCAACCCATCCAGCCCAGGGGGCTTGCCCCTCCTGAGCTGGTGCAGGGCACGAGTCAACTCCTCCAGTGATAAGGGGCCATCAAGAAGATCAGACATCTCTCTATCTACACTCCATCTCGCTCTGACACCCTCTCTCGCCAACACATTCCCATCTCTTTCACATTCTCCGTGTCATTCTTCTTTCCTCCTCCGTCTTTCCCACTGCCCGTCTCCCACTCGATCATTTTGCATCATATTCTGGGAATGCAAAATTTAGTTGATGAGTATGCCTCCCCCCTAATTCCATATTTACCAGTGCCCTCCCCTAATAACCTTTTTACTGGTGCCCTCCCCTAATGGCCTATTTACCAGTGCCCTCCCCTAATAACTTATTTAACAGTGCTCCCCTAATTCCACATTTACCAGTGCCCTCCCCTAATTCCACATTTACCAGTGCCCTCCCCTAATTTCCTATTTACCGATTTCTTCCCGGATTCGATTTAATGGTGCTCTGACCACATGGGTTTCAAGAGCCTAAAGTTGTTAAACAATTCACATCTTTCACGCTACATGTCTCTCTTTCACTGACACACTTTCTTTTTTTTTTTTTTTTAATTCCCTTTATTCAACACAACAAATGATACAACAGATCAAGTCATAAACAAAAAAAGAAATAACACTATATCAAGTGTCATTATAATACAACATTACAATCATTGTTCACAATACTCTCAACCCCACGCGCTGACCAGCGGCCACGGAAAACCTCCAAAGTCCCCGTGGACACCGCGTGTTCCCTCTCCAGGCACACGCGTGCACGGACGTAGGCCCGAAAGAGGGGCAGGCAGCCGACTCTAGCCTGATCATCGACCGCCTGCTGCCTGGACCCGCGAATGGCCATCTTGGCCAGGCCCAGGAGCAAACCGACAGGTAAGTCCCACCCCCCAATTGGCTCTCCCCACACCCTGCCTTGTGTCCATACACAAGAATCGTAGGACTAAAATGCAACCAGAACTTTAGGAACAACCCCTTCAGATATTGGTACAGGGGCAGTAGCCTCTCGCACTCCATATAAGCGTGGAACACGGTCTCTTCCTCGCCACAGAAAATACAAGCAGTGGACGACTGACACACTTTCTGTCTCTCTCTCTCTCTCTCTCTCTCTCTCTCTCTCTCTCTCTCTCTCTCTCTCTCTCTCTCTCTCTCTCTCTCTCTCTCTCTCTCTCTCTCTCTCTCTCTCTCTCACCTTCACACTTCATTTGCCCATTCCCCCCACAGATGCCACCTGACCAGCTGAGTTCCTCCAGCACTTTGTGCTTTCCTCAAGGTCCCTGCATCTGCAGTCCCTTGTGTCTTCAACAGAGCTGGAGATATTTTATCGTTGTAAATATTTCCTCCCACACTCCAAAGACGTGCAGGTTTGTAAGTTAATTGGCTTCAGATTGTAAATTATCCCTAATGTGTAGGATAGTGCTAGTGTATGGGGATCGCTGGACGGCGCAGACTCGGTGAGCAGAAGGTCTGTTTCCGTGCTGGCTCTAAACTAAACTAAACGCATTTAAAATACCAAGTGTTTAATTCTGCAGGAAACTTTGAGAGGTATAAAAGTGAAATTAATGGGAGATAATTAGGAAAGCAACCAGAAGATATGAAAACATAATGACACGTTATGAAGCCAGTGCTGGAGTGACTCGGCGGGTCAGGAAGCATCCCTGAAGAACATGGATAGGTGATGTTTCAGGTTGGGATCCTTCTTCAGACCCGTAATGGGAGTCGATTTGGGAATCAAAACGGGCGATGGTTTTCAACTGGCATAGACACGATGGGACAAATTACCTTCTTTCTGTGTCAGATGCTGGAGAAACTCAGCGGGTGAGGCAGCATCAATGGAGCGAAGGGAATAGGCGACATTTTGGGTCGAGACTCTTCTTCAGGTCTCCACCCGAAACGTCGCCTATTTCCTTCGCTCCATAGATACTGCCTCACCCGCTGAGTTTCTCCAGCATTTTTGTCTACCTTCGATTTTTCAGCATCTGCAGTTCCTTCTGAAACATTCTTTCTGTGTCATAAACTTTCTATAGTTTGGACTGTGCACAGATAAGGTTTGAAATATTCATTGATAGCTCTTCCCTGCCACCACAATTGACCTCCGCTCAGCATGTCATCAATTTTTCCCAAGGAAGTCTGTGTCGCTGTGATATCCATTAATACTTCCTGTTTCCTGTTACCTCTCCTATATGGAAGATGAGTGTCAGGTTGACAGATTTGTGGATTTATTTGGTAAGGAACGACTTAATTTGGTAAGGAACGACTTAATTCCATTCCAGTAACTGAGAGGCAAGCTTGGATAAACCAGGAAGACTCCAGCGAAAAGCTGTAGATATCACATCTATATCATCTAGTGTAAAAAAACATCGGGATCCTCCTTTATTCCCTGCAAAGCAATTCAACTCAGAAAGATCTCCCAGACTAATCTAATTTAAAGATAACCTGAATTAAAATTTAAGAGTTGCGTACTTTACAGATTATGATGAAGATTAGATTAGTTTATTTTAGTTTATTTTAATTCAGTTCAGCTTAGTTTTGTTTGGTTTCGTTTGGTTTAGTGAAACAGCATGGAAACAGGTCCTTCGGCCCGCCAAGTCCACGCCGCCCAGCGAGCGATCACCCATACACCAGTTCTATCCTGCACACTAGGGACAATTTTACCGAAGCCAAGTAACCTACAAACCTGTACGTCTTTGGAATGTGGGAGGAAATCGGAACTCCCAGAGAAAATTCACGTGGTGACAGGGAGAACGTACAAACTCTGTACAGACAGCACCCATAGTCAGAAACGAACCTGAATCTCTGGCGCTGTGAGGCAGCAATTCTACCGCTGAGCCACTGTGCCATCCTAAGATACAGAAGTCAAAACAGTGTTGATTAATTATTAAATCTAAACCAGATATGTTAACTATTTATTTTCTAATCATATGTGTTGTAGATTAATAAGGTATATTTTGTCAAGAAGTATACAACTCTGGAAGTAAAATTACAAGATCTTTTGTGTTGGAACCGATTAGGTTTGCATATTCTTTCAATATAGTATGTGGTTTCTATCCTCTCTCCAATCCACCTGATGACATCTTTCCCAATTGTAAGTTTTGTAAAGTCTGCTTTTCAACGGATGGGCAGCACGGTGGCGCAGCTGGTAGAGCTGCTGCCTCATAGCGTCAAGAGACCAGGTTTGATCCTGACCTCGGGCGCTGTCTGTGTGGAGTTTACACGTTCTCCCTGTGACCGAGTGAGCATCTCTGGGTATCTTGGTCTCACATTAATAATAAGAGTGTTAATGGGCCTCTGTAAAATTGGCCCCTGTTGTGTGCAGGGAGTGGATGAGGAAGAACTAGACAAGCAGGCCAAAATGGAGTGGATGTGGACAGGATGTTCCCACTAGTAGGAGATTCAAGGACCAAAGGCCACAGCCTCAGAATAATGGACGTACCTTTAGAAAGGAGATGAGGAAGAATTCCTTTAGTCAGAGGGTGGTGAATCTGTGGAATCCTTTTAGAGGCCAAGTCATTGGGTATTTTTAAGATTAGTACAGGGGTCAGGGGTTATGGGGAGAATGCGGAAGAATGGGTTTGACAGGGAAAGATAGATCAGACATGATTGAATGGCAGTAGACTTGATGGGCCGAATGGCCTAATTGCCTAATTCTGCTCCTATAACTTATGAACTATTGTGAACGAGTGATCAATGGTCAGCTTGGACTTTGTGAACCGAAGTTGCATCTTTCAATCAATCAGCAATATTATCCAAGGTTACATTTAATGTGGGATATTGTCACAATTATCAATAATTACCGATCTATTACACTCCAAGATTTTGGTTCTTTCTTCAATTTCACAGCCATGATGCATCGATTTTAGAGATGATATCCATTAAGTCGTTGCAGTTTCCACAATTGTATGGTTTGATCGATATAAACTGCAACCTTCAAAGTATTTTGCAACCTATTAACTTTAAGTTGCAAAATATATTATTCAATGCATTTGAAAATGCCTGGACAATCTGGGAAAAGTTTAAAGGGGACGTGCTGGCAAGTATTTTACTCAGAGGGTGGTGGGTGCCTGCAACATGCTGCCGGAGTGTAACTGTGTGTACGTGTGTGTTTGTGTACGTGTGTGTTTGTGTACGTGTGTGTGTGTGTGTGTGTACGTGTGTATGTGCACGTGTGTGTGTGTGTGTGTGTGTGTGTGTGTATCTGTATGTATGTGTTCAAGTTCAAGTACAAGTGAGTTTATTGTCATGTGTCCCTGTATAGGACAATGAAATTCTTGCTTTGCTTCAGCACACAGAACATACTAGGCATTTACTACAAAACAGATAAGTGTGTCCATATACCATTATATAAATATATACACACATGAATAAATAAACTGATAAAGTGCAAATAACAGATAATGGGTTATTAATGATCAGTTTTGTCCGAGCCAAGTTTAATAGCCTGGTGGCTGTGGGGAAGTAGCTATTCCTGAACCTGGTTGTTGCAGTCTTAAGGCTCCTGTACTCCTGAAGGTAGCAGGGAGATGAGTGTGTGGCCGGGATGGTGTGGGTCTTTGATGATACTGCCAGCCTTTTTGAGGCAGCGACTTTGATAAATCCCCTCGATGGAAGGAAGGTCAGAGCCGATGATGGACTGGGCACTGTTTACTACTTTTTGTACTCTTTTCCTCTCCAGGGCGCTCAAGTTGCCGAACCAAGCCACGATGCAACCGGTCAGCATGCTCTCTACTGTGCACTTGTAGAAGTTAGAGAGAGTCCTCCTTGACAAACCGACTCTCCGTAAACTTCTCAGGAAGTAGAGGCGCAGATGTGCTTTCTTGATAACTGCATTAATAATAATAATAATAATAATAACTTTATTTATAGAGCACTTTAAAAACAACCACTGTTGCAACAAAGCGCTGTACATGACTAATCATGAACAAAAAATTATTACAAGACAATAAAAACATTAAAAAAGAGAGTAAAAACAATAAAAAAACATTAAAAACACTAAAACAGGAGCAAAGTCTCATGCAGGGCCAAAAGCCAAGGAATAGAAAAGGGTTTTAAGACTGGTTTTGAAGATGGACCGTGAGGGGGCCTGTCTGATGTGCAACGGCAGAGTGTTCCATAATGTCGGAGCAGCAACAGAGAAGGCTCTATCCCCTCTGAGCTTCCGCTTAGACCTCGGTACCTCCAGGAGCAGCTGATCAGCTGACCTGAGGCACCGGGCAGGAGCGTAGGGATGAAGCAGCTCAGAGAGGTAAGGCGGGGCGAGACCATTTAAAGATTTAAAAACAAATAAAAGAATCTTAAACTGAACTCGAAAGTACACCGGCAGCCAGTGGTGGGAGGCCAGAATTGGCGTTATGTGCTCCCTCTATCGAGTTCCAGTTAAAAGGCGAGCAGCAGCATTCTGAACCAACTAGAGACGAGCCAGGGAAGATCGAGTAACTCCAAAATAGAGCATTAGTGTTCTCGGACCGTGTGTGTGTGTGTACGTGTGACGGGACAGTGTGGCAGAAACGCTAACCAGGGTGGTGGAGGCAGGTTGGATAGTGGCGTTTAAAAGGCTTTTGGATGGGCACGAGGATATGCAGGGAATGGTGAGATATGGACCACGTGCAGGCCGATGGGATTAGGTTATCTTGGCATCATGGTCGGCACAGACATTGTGGGCCGAAGGGCCTGTTCATGTCCTGTCCTAATCTATAATAAAAAGATAGACACAAAATGCTGGAGTAACTCAGCGGAACAGGCAGGATCTCTGGAGCCTTCTGAAGAAGGGTCTCGACCCGAAACGTCACCCATTCCTTCTATCCAGAGGTGCTGCCTGTCCCGCTGAGTTACTCCATCCTTTCGATATCTGGCTTCGGTGTAAACCAGCATCTGCAGTTCCCCCCTACACTGTCCTGATCTATGCTGTGTGATCTCTGCCTCCGAACCTTATACATGACAATACATGACGTGTTAAAATTTTATGTCCGTAGGGAAAATGTTGCAAATCGAAGAAAACGGTACGAAATCCTAAAAGGCCGACAGTGAAGAAGACAAAGGAACTGCTGCATAAATTGGAACTGCTTTGGCAATACTTAACAAAATCTTCGAGGTGACAGAAAGGCTCTCGTCAATAACATTGCAGAACAGGACCAGCAAAAAAAGCACACTGACTGTCAACATTTCCCCAACATCCCCTGCCTCGCAAGGAGAAAGATATTTCCAAGACGTACAGGAAGCTGCAATGGCGACAACAGTGGGGGGGGGGGGGGGGGGGGGGGGGGGGGGGGGGGGGGGGGGAGTCCAGTAAACTTCTGAGCAACTTAACACAAGCTGCAAAACTCAAGAGCATAAAAATATTTGTGTTCTTTTGCCTGTTGGCAAATGTAACGGCATGACCACATTTCCAACCGGACTATGGAGAGGAACTGATTTATTGACTACTGACTACTACCGTGCTACAGATTTAATATAAAATATCTTTTTTACTTTTTTATTTTCTTTGTTTCATTGACGGTCGGAGGTTACGGGAAGGCTTGATGGAAGTATATCAAATTATGAGAGGCAGTGACAGTGTAGACAGTCAAACCTTTGTCCCAGGGTGGAAATCTACAACACGACACACACGGTGGCGCAGCGGTAGAGTTGCTGCCTTACAGCACTTACAGCGCTGGAGACCCGGGTTCGATCCTGACTACGGGTGCTGTCTGTAGGGAGTTTGTACTTTCTCCACGTGACCTGCGTGGGTTTTCTCCGAGATCTTCGGTTTCCTCCCACACTCCAAAGACGTACAGGTTGTAGGTTGATTGGCTTGGTATAAGTGTAAATTATCCATAGAGTGCGTCGGATAGTGTTGCACGGGGATAGTAATACGCGGAGATCGCTGGTCGGCACGGAATCGGTGGATTGAAGGGCCTGTTTCCGTGCTGTATCTCTAAAATAGAGATGCACAGGGCATGTTTATTTTACACAGATAGTGGTGGGTTGAAACTAAACTAAACGAAACTTCAACATAATCGGCAAAGTATGCAACTCAATTTTTAGTGCATTTAATCCATAAATTAGATTCGTCTATGAGATCTTTCTGAGCGTGAACGGCGTTGTAGGGAATTAGGGAGGATCCCGAACTCTCTGAATTTCAGTCGATATATATAATTGGTATCTACAGGTTTTCACTGGAGTCCTCCTGGCTTATGCAAGCTTGCTTCTGAGTTACTGCCAAGGTTGGTGCTGGAAGTAGAGTCAATAATGGCATTTAAAAGGCTTTCAACAGGCACGTGGATGTGCAGTGAATGTGTGTCACGTGCAGGCAGACGAGATCAGTTTAACTTGGCATCATATTCGGCACAGACATTGTGGGAGGAAGTGGCTGTTCCAATGCTGTACTGTGCTACGTTCTATGTTCTCTTTGACTACTATTGAGGTACCAGAGGACCGTGAGATGGCTAGGGTTAAACTCTTGTCACAAACATAGAGGTGGGGGCCTGGAAGACATTGCTATGATAGTGACGTTTAAGAGGCTTTTAGGAAGGTAGATGAGATCAGTTCAGCTAGGCATCATGTTGGGCACATGCATTGTGGGCCAAAGAAGGCCTGTTCACATGCTGTACTGTTCTATGTTCTATCAACTCGGCTTTCGTGGAGTACTAAAGGGCCTGTCCCACTTGGCCCTCATTTGAGCTTCATTTACGCATCATATGTAAAATAGGTCGACGTGCAACGTCCCGCGTAAATCACGCGTCATCATACGTCAGCACGGCCGTCTGGTGCGTGTGACTTCATTGGAATACCCTGCTTCCCTATTCTGCATCATGACCATCATGGAAGAACTACAGATTTATTGCAACAGCAACAACAGAGACTTCTGTTAGCAGCAGCCCTCATACTTACAGACCAGCCAGGCAGGACTACAACAGGAAAGGCTAGCAAGAAACCCAGGAAGAGGTCTGTGTGGACGAGGTTAGAGGATACATGACGCGTAAAAGACGGGCCGACTGCGTATGGGCGTCGAGCGGCATCGCATGTTTACGGACATTGACGCACGGTGACGTAATCATACAGCGTGCGACGCCAATGCGTCAGCATGCATAGCCAATGCCAGCGTGCGTACGCGATACGTCCCGCAGGTGGCGCGCGAGGATTTAGTTACACTACAAAATCCTGGAGCGCCGCCTGATACCGCGCGCCACTACGTGTGATTCCACGCCTCACCATGCGCAATGCGTGCGTCACCCACGCGCACCCCACGCATCATGACGTGCCGACCTATTTTACAAATGACGCGTAAATGAGGCGCTAATGTCGGCCAAGTGGGACAGGCCCTTTAGTCACTGACTTCGGGCTCTGCCCAGTTCCTTGGTTGGTACTGTATATATGTATATATATATAGAGAGAGAGAGATGCAGCACGGTGGCGCAGCGGTAGATTTGCTGCCTTACAGCACCAGAGACCCAGGTTCGATCCTGACTACGGTTGCTGTCTGTGTGGAGTTTGTACGTTCTCCCCAATACCGTGTGGGTTTTCCCAGGTTTCCTCCCACACTCCAATGACGTACAGATTTTTAGGTTAATTGGCTGCGGTAAAAATTGTAAATTGTCCCTAGTGTGTAGGACAGTGCTCGTGTACAATGATAGTTGGTCGGCGTGGACTCGGTGGGCCAAAGGGCCTGTTTCCACGCTGTATCTCTAAACTAAACTAAACTAAACTAAACTAAACTAAAATAAACAAATCTGTTGTACTAACCTGATTTAACCACCAAGTGATTCCAAACCCACCAATGAGATTGACTTTTAAATGTATTTATTCAAAGGAATGATCTGGATTGGACCATAAATGTTGCCACTTCTGCATTCCATAAATAAAACATCTCAACATCAGCACATAGGATGATTATTAATAGTATCCATGATATTGTGCTGCCAAACGACCTGCCTATTTTACAGTTTTTACATGCACAGAATAAACATATTATTCTCCTCAGCTACAGTAAGCTAAAATTGTGCTGAGCGTGAGAGAGAGATTTCATAAGACTGATTTCCTCTTTGTTCTAGTTCCTATGGATACCTATTTCCTGGATTCAAAGCCAAGCAGAAAAGGGTGGAGATTAATTTCAATTGTCCTTGGACGCTTGCATTTACTCAGGACCTCTGTGGTTTCTCGGGAGACGGAGATTTCTGTATCAGTACCATCTGTTTCATGGCTGCATCGGTATCATCAACCAAGATGGCAACTTAGTTGGCAATTTAGTTGAGAGAAACAGCGTGGAAACAGGCCCTTGAGCCCACCGAGTCCACGCCGACCAACGATCACCCCGTACACTAGTTCTATCCTCCACACTAGGGACAATTTACAGAAGCTGATAAACCGACTAACCCACAGATCTTTGAAACGCTCTTCCTACATTAACCCAATCTTCCCCAGCTCAGGACATAAAGTACATATATTTTCTCGTAGAGTTTTGTTCAGCCATTTGGATATTTTATTTTATAAGGTGACGTTGCTGTTGTCATTTGAACAAGTAACACACCAGCACAGTGAGAAATCATGCTTGCAGCACCACCCCAATTAGACTCAGACAAACACACAGAAACCAACGATAGACACAAAAAGCTGAAGTAACTCAGCGGGACAGACAGCATCTCTGGAGAAAAGGAATGGGAATCTCTGGAGAAAAGAAATGGGAATGTCACCTATTCCCTTTCTCCAGAGATGCTGCCTGACCCGCAGAGTTACTCCAGCTTTTTGTGTCTATCTTTGGTTTAAACTACATCTCCTTCTTACACAAAAAGAAATGATACATCGAGATTCCGGGGATGTGCCATGCAGCAGCAGAATATTCCTGGGATGCGTGGTCACCGAGACCAAAGAGGGCCCCGTCGTGGGGGGGGGGGGGGGGGGGGGAGTTCTAGGGGTTGGGGGGGCACCGAGAACAGAGGGACCCGGTGAGGGGCCACCTGCTGCCACGTGCGGCGGCAGTCTTGGTTCACCGCTGCAAGATGGTAAGACTGCACCAAGAACTTTTGAAACTTTGCCGGTGCCATGGAAACATAGAAACTAGTTGCAGGAGTAGGCCATTCGGCCCTTCGAGCCAACACCGCCATTCAATATGATCATGGCTCATCATCCAAAATCAGTTCCCCGTTCCTGCTTTCTCCCCCTATCGCTTGATTCTGTTAGCATGAGCTATATCTAACTCTCTCTTGAAAACATCCAGTGCATTGGCCTCCACAGCCTTCTGTGGCAGAGAATTCCACAGATTCACGGTGAAAATGTTTTTCCTCATCTCAGTCCTAAATGGCCTTCCCCTTACTCTTAAACTGTGACCCCTGGTTCTGGACTCCCCCAACATCGGGAACATTTTTCCTGCATCTGCCCTGTCCAATCCCTTAAGGATTTTTTAATGTTTCTATAAGATCCCCTCTAATCCTAAATTCCAGTGTATACAAGCCCAGTCGATCCATTCTTTCATGATATATCAGTCCCACCATCCTGGGAATTAATCTGATGTACCTACGCTGCACTCCCTCAATAGCAAGAATGTCCTTTACTCAAACTAGAAAACCAAAACAGCACACAATACTCCATGTGCGGTCTCACCAGAGCCCCTGGACAATTACAGTAGGACCTCCTTGCTCCTAAACTCAAATCTTCTCGCTATGAATTGTGGCGACTCTTTGTGTACTGCCTAGGTGAGGTCTGCTGTAAGATTTTCACTGGATTGTATACAAAAGCAAAGCATTTCACTGTACCTAGGTGCATGTGACCATAAAGTATAATTGAATTGAATATTTGTTAGTCAAGGCAAGTGAAAGGCTTTAAATGCCAACAGGCCAATATGATGCTCAACACTAACAATGATCTATTCTACATTTTCCTTAAGCTACATCCCCTTTGATATCTCATTTTCACACCTTACACTTCCTTATCTCTGTGGCTCTCCCTCGACTCTCAGTCTGAGGAAGAGTCCCGGCCCGAAACGTCGCCCGTTCCTTGTCTCCAGAGACGGTGCCTGTCCCGCTGAGTTACTCCAGCATTTTGTGTCTATCTTTGATATTCATTGAAGTCGGCAAGCAGGAATCAACGGCAAGATCAGATGGTATCAAAGCTTAGCCCTGGTCATTGCATGTGCCCTTGAGAGCACTCGTTCGCTTGCAGGATTACAAGCTATTCTTGTACCAGAGAACAACAGGGGAGGTGTTAACTGTGTGAGAAGAGTGAGTTGTACATCTCCATAACAAACAGTGTGAAGGGCTGGGATGTTAGTGGTGCAAAAAGGGTAGGAAATAAGTGTAAATTGGATGGGGGAATTCAATGTCAAGTCATGTACTGTGTAGAAAGGAACTGCAGATGCTGGTTTAAACCGACGATAGACACAAAAAGCTTGAGTAAATGGCCTGTCCCACTTGGGCCGTCATTTACGCGACAGGCCGGTAGTGACTGACGTGCGACAGTCGCGTGCGTCATCATGCGCCCGCACAGCCGTCTGGTGCACGTGACGTCATTTGAAGATAGACACAAAATGCTGGAGTAACTCAGCGGGACCGGCAGCATCTCTGGAGAGAAGGAATGGGTGATGTTTCGGGTTGGGATCCTTCTTCAGGCTGGTTAGGGATTAGGGAAACGAGAGATATAGGCGATGTTGTAGAGAAACAAAGAACAATGAATGAAAGATATGCCAAAAAGTTACGATGATAAAGGAAACAGGCCTTTATTGGCTGTTAGGAGAAAACGAGAAGCTCGTGCGACTTGAGTGGAGGAGGGATAGAGAGAGATGGAATGCCGGGGCTACCTGAAGTTAGAGAAATCAACATTTATACTACTGGGCTCCCAAGTGCCCAAGTGAAATATATGCTGTTCCTCCAATTTGCGTTTGACCTCACTCTGATAATGGAGGAGGCCTAGGACAGAAAGGTCTGCGTGAGAATGAGTCGGAGAATTAAAGTGTTTAGCAACCGGGAGATCAGGTAGGTTCAGGCGGGCTGAGCGAAGGTGTTCAGCGAAATGATCGCCCAGTCTATTTTTTGTCTCGCTGATGTATAAGGGTCCACACCTTGAACAACGGATACAGTAGGTGAAGTTGGAGGAGGTGCAAGTGAACCTCTGCCTAACCTGAAAGGACTTATCGGGGTCCCTGGACAGCGTAGAGGGAAGAGGTATAGCGACAGGTGTTGCATCTTCTGCGGTTGCAGGGGACGGTACCTGGCGAGGGGGTGGTTTGGGTGGGAAGGGATGAGTTAACCAGGGAGTTGCGGAGGGAACATTCTCTGCGGTAGATGGAAAGGGGTGGAGATGGGAAAATGTGGCTAGTGGTGGGATCTCGTTGGAGGTGGTGGAAATTTCAGAGGATTATGTGTTGTATGCGACGGCTGATGGGGTGAAAGGTAAGGACTAGGGCGACTCTGTCTGTTGGGACTAGGGGGAGGGGGAGCAAGAGCGGAGCTGCGGGGTACTGAGGAGACACCAGTGAGGGCCTCATTTATGATGGGAGAGGGGAAACCCCATTACCTAAAGAATGAGGACATCTCAGATATCCCGGTATGGAACACCTCATCTTGGGCGCAGATGCGGCGAAGACGGAGGAATTGGGAGTTGGGAATAGTCTTTGCAAGGCAAAATGAGTAGGAAAGAACTGCAGATGCTGGTTTAAATCGAAGGTAGACACAAAATGCTGGAGCAACTCAGTGGGACAGGCAGCATCTCTGGAGAGAAGGAATGGGTGACGTTTCTGGTCTGAAGAAGGGTCTCCACCCGAAATGTTACCAATTCCTTCTCTCCAGAGATGCTGCGTGTCCTGCTGAGTTACTCCAGTAATTTGAGTCTACCTTCGAGTCTTTGCAGGAAGCAGGGTGGGAAGAAGTGTAGTCGAGATACGTAGTTGTGAGAGTCAGTGGGTTTGTAATAGACGTCATGGAAGACATGTACTAATGGTGAAAGAAAATGAGAGAAGAAACCAAAGACAAAGGATTTTTTTTATACCACTATTACATTTTACCTCAAATCTCCAGCTGTGGCTAAAATCTGAAGGAATATGATTCCTGATTGTGATATTTAATTTTCAGCACCTGAGATGTTGCTTGATGGTAATTCATTTTGAACATAGAAACATAGAAATTAGGTGCAGGAGTAGGCCATTCGGCCCTTCGAGCCTGCACCGCCATTCAATATGATCATGGCTGATCATCCAACTCAGTATCCCGTACCTGCCTTCTCTCCATACCCTCTGATCCCCTTAGCCACAAGGGCCACATCTAACTCCCTCTTAAATATAGCCAATGAACTGGCCTCGACTACCCTCTGTGGCAGGGAGTTCCAGAGATTCACCACTCTCTGTGTGAAAAAAGTTCTTCTCATCTCGGTTTTAAAGGATTTCCCCCTTATCCTTAAGCTGTGACCCCTTGTCCTGGACTTCCCCAACATCGGGAGCAATCTTCCTGCATCTAGCCTGTCCAACCCCTTAAGAATTTTGGAAGTTTCTATAAGATCCCCTCTCAATCTCCTAAATTCTAGAGAGTATAAACCAAGTCTATCCAGTCTTTCTTCATAAGACAGTCCTGACATCCCAGGAATCAGTCTGGTGAACCTTCTCTGCACTCCCTCTATGGCAATAATGTCCTTCCTCAGATTTGGAGACCAAAACTGTACGCAATACTCCAGGTGTGGTCTCACCAAGACCCTGTACAACTGCAGTAGAACCTCCCTGCTCCTATACTCAAATCCTGATGCTTGATACAGATCACACGATTCGAAAATGTAGAAGGGTCCCAAGCTGAAACGTTACCCGTCCATTCCTTCCTCTGATGCGGCCTCACCCGCTGAGTTACTCCAGCACTTTGTGATTTGCTCACGATTCCAGCATCTGCAGTTTCTTGTGCCTCCAGTAAAAATGTCCCTCTGTTTGGAATGGCAATGATTTAGTGAGTATGTACCATGCAAGTATCAGACACACTGTTACATAGGCCAGACAGTACAGCACAGGAACTGGCCCTTCGGTCCACAATGTTTGTGCCGAACTGATCACATCTGCCTGTACATGGTCCATATCCCTCTATTCCCTGTACTTCCATCTGCCTATCTGAATGCCTCTTATGCACCACTATCCTATCTGCCTCCACCATCATCCCCAGCAATGCATTCCAAGCACCCATTAATTACCAGGTTAATTTCCAGGATGACGGGACTGACATTTGATGAAAGAATATATCGACTGGGCTTACATATATTCACTGGAATTTAGGATGAAAAGGGATGTTATAGAAACATATAAAATTCTTAAGGGATTTGACAGGCTAGATGCAGGTAAAATGTTCCCGATGTTGGGGGAGTCCAGAACCTGGGGTCACAGTTTAAGAATAAGGGTTAGGCCATTTAGGACTGAGATGAGGAAAAACATTTTCACCCAGAGAGTTGTGAATCTGTGGAATTCATTGCCACAGAAGGCAGTGGAGGCCAATTCACTGGAAGATTTCAAGACAGAGTTACAGTAGATATAGCTCTTCGGGCTAACGGAATCAAGGGATATGGGGAGCAGGTAGGAACGGGGTACTGATTTTGGATGACCAACCATGATCATATTGAATGGCTGTGCTGGCTCGAAGGTCCGAATGGCCTACTCCTGTACCTATTTTCTATGTTTCTATTACATTCAGTATAAAAAAACTTGCCCCACACATCTCCATTAAACTTTCTCCCTCTCACCTTATAGCTATGCCCCCAAGTGTTGGACATTTCCCCTCTCATAATTTTACATACTTCTAATGTCTCCCCTCAACCTTTGACATTTCAGAGAACACAATCCAAGTTTATCCAACCAGTCCCTGTAGCTTAAACCCTCTAATCCAGGCAGCATTCTGGTATAGACACAAAATGCTGGAGTAACTCGGCGATCAGAAGACCCTTCTTCAGACTGACTCTGCACCTCTCATTCTGAAGAAGTGTCTCAATTCATAATGTCACCTGTTCCTTTTTTCCAGAGATGCTACCTGACATGTTGAGTTACTCCAGCGTTTTGCGTCTATCTTCTAAACCAGCATCTGCAGTTCCTTCCTGCACAGTAACCTCAGGACTCTTGGATGATGACTATCCCTCAATCCCTCATTGATGTTTAACAAAGCTGATTGTGTATAAATTAACATAAAGTTGCCTTGATCACAACTATGACCATGTGCTAAATGTACCTTCTTTGCTGAAAATTACAATGGAATTTTAAAAAAATGATATGAATGTCACTGTTGATATATGATGTGCAGGAAGGAACTGCAGATGCTGGTATGCACCAAAAATAGACACAAAATGCTGGAGTAACTGTTATTTCAGCATATTGTGTGATCTGCAGCTATACGAGACTAAGTGGGTCCCAGTCACCACGTGGTGGGGGGGGGGGGTGGGGTGGGAGGGGAAGTGTGTATGTTGGCGGGAGGAGTTTGTGAGGGGGGAGGAGGAGGAATGTGGGAGGGGAGGGGGTGGGTGTGGGGGGGAGGGGGGGTTGAGGGGGGGAGGGGGGTTGTGTGGGAGAGAGGTGTGTGGGCAGGGGTGGGGTGGCTTTGTGGGGGAGGCATTGTGGGGGGGTGCATTGTGGGGGTGTGTGGGTGGGGGGCTTGTGGGTGGGGGAGGGGTGTGTGTGGGCAGGGAGGGGTTGTGGGGGGATGGGTGGCGGGCGGGGGGGTGAGAGCTCGGAGAAAAGACGGGGGAGAGCCATGTAGGAGATGCGGTATGACGGGGGAGGGGGACAGGAGCCAGCGAGGGGGACCAGAGGGGAAGGGGTTGGGGGTGCGATGGGGATTCACAGCGGGCGCTGGGCGCTGGTCACTAATCGCTGGTCATCTCCTCTGCCGGGATCAAAGTTCCCGCTTTCCTTTTGGCGACATCGCTGGTCGGCGTGGACTTGACTCCTCTGACTCCTCACTGGCTGTGCTGGGCTGGGCTGGGCTGGGCTGGGCTGGGCTGGGTTGGGCTGGGCTGGGCTGGGCTGGGCTGGGCTGGGCTGGGCTGGGCTGGGCTGGGCTGGGCTGGGCTGGGCTGGGTTGGGCTGGGCTGGGCTGGGCTGGGCTGGGCTGGGTTGGGTTGGGCTGGGCTGGGCTGGGCTGGGCTGGGCTGGGTTGGGCTGGGCTGGGCTGGGCTGGGCTGGGCTGGGCTGGGCTGGGCTGGGCTGGGCTGGGCTGGGCTGGGCTGGGCTGTGCTGGGTTGGGCTGGGCTGGGCTGGGCTGGGCTGGGCTGGGTTGGGTTGGGCTGGGCTGGGCTGGGCTGGACTGGGCTGGGCTGGGCTGGGCTGGGCTGGGCTGGGCTGGGCTGGGCTGGGCTGGGCTGGGTTGGATCGGGCCGGGTTGGATCGGGCCGGGTTGGGCTGGGTCGGGCCGTTTCCGATCCCTCCCTCCGCCGGCCATCCGGAGCCTCCCGCAGCTGCAGTAAAGACGCGATGGCGCAGGAAGGGGTGGAGTGACAGTAGAAGGGACCAATCCGCGCGGTGCTGAATGACAGGAGAAGTAATCGATCTGTGCAAGCGCGGTTTTTAAGATTTTTAAACCATGATAACTCTTACCAGCTTCCACCGATCGGAACTTGGTGCAATCACAGCAAAGGAGAACGGTGAGTGAGCTGGAGAAAAATCGTAGTGCTATCGTGTACGTTTTTTGCGCAAATAGAATGACCGCCAAACCGGAAGATAACAGGATCAGAGTTTTAGTTATGTATAGATAGATAGATAGATAGATAGATAGATAGATAGATAGATAGATAGATAGATAGATAGATAGATAGATAGATAGATAGATAGATAGATAGATAGATAGATAGATAGATAGATAGATAGATAGATCTATCTTTAACTCATACATAATCACATCGTTGAAAATATCTCTTACAGACCCATCACATTTATTTGGATGGTAGAATGGCATTTTGTAACTTTGTGGTTTTTAATGACTTTAGACTTTAGAGATACAGTGTGGAAACAGGCCCTTCAGCCTACCGAGTCCACGCCGAGCAGCGATTACACCAGCAATATCCTACACACAAGAGACAATTTATAATTTTCCATAAGCCAATTAACCTACAAATCCGCATGTCTTTCGAGTGTGGGAAGAAACTGGAGCACCCGGAGAAAACCCACGTGGTCACAGTGAGGACAAGCAAACTCCATACAGACATCACCCGTAGTCGGGATCGAACCCGGGTCTCTGGCGCTGTGAGGCAGTAACTCTACCGCTGAGCCACCGATGAGATAATGAGGTGCATCCATTACCTCTCACACAATTGTATAGAAGATTCTGAAGAAGGGTTTCGACCTATTTCCTTCGCTCCATAGATGCTGCCTCACCCGCTGAGTTTCTCCAGCATTTTTGGCTACACACAATTGTAATCTTTTTCTCAAAAGATCTTTCTCCTCAAATCTTTTCCGTTTGACCAAGAGGGGGCAGTCTAAGTTTTCCTTATGAGTTCACCAGCCAGAAGCCAGTTTAATTTCCTGCCACTACCCAATGGGTGACTGTTTTTCATCTGACTTGGGCGTTTGTCACATTGCCAAGTGATTCAGAATTCAAAGCTTCCAATTTCCGTAGCAACAGACCGGCATTTCATCCCACTGAGTAGAACAGACGGTAGACACCAAATGCTGGAGTAACTCAGGGGGACAGGCAGCATCTCTGGAGCGAAGGAATGGGTGACATTTCGGGTCGAGACCCTTCTTCAGGCTGGTGTCAGGGGAGTGAGTGGTACAGAGGTAGAATTTAGTCGGAGACAGAAAGACTGGTGGGAAAACTGGGAAGGGGGAGGGGATGGAGAGAGAGGGAAAGCAAGGGCTATTTGAAGTTAGAGAAGTCAATGTTCATACTGCTGGGGTGTAAGCTGCCCAAGCGAAATATGAGGTGCTGTTCCTCCAATTTGCGCTGGGCCTCACTCTGACAATGGAGGAGGCCCAGGACAGAAAGGTCAGATTGGGAATGGGAGGGGGATTTGAAGTGTTGAGCAACCGGGAGATCAGGTAGGTTAAGGCAGACTGAGCGGAGGTGTTCAGCGAAACGATCGCCGAGCCTGCGCTTGATCTCGCCGATGTACAGAAGTTGACACCTGGAACAGCGGATACAGTAGATGAGGTTGGAGGAGGTGCAGGTGAACCTCTGGAAAGACCTCACCTGGAAAGACTGCTGGGGTCCTTGAATGGATTCGAGGGGGGAGGTAAAGGGACAGGTATTGCATCTCCTGCGGTTGCAGGGGAAAGTTCCTGGGGAGGGGGTGGTTTGGGTGGGAAGGGATGAGTTGACCATGGAGTTGAAGAGGGAACGGTGTCCTCGGAAAGCAGAAAGGGGTGGAGAATGGAAGATGTGGCCAGTGGTGGGATCCCGTTGGAGGTGGCGAAAATGTCGGAGGATTATGTGCTTTATGCGCCGGCTGATGGGGTGAAAGGTGAGGACAAGGGGGACTGTCGTTGTTGTGAATGGGGGGAGGGGGAGCAAGAGCGGAGCTGCGGGATATCGAGGAGACCCTGCTGAGAGCCTCATCTATAATGGAAGGGTAGCGCAGACAGACTGGATCTTGGTAAAATGTGGCAGGCCTTAACTTGCAGCTGCGTTTAACAAAATTAGGCAATTAGCTCAAATTGGCTCTCTGGGAAGTTTAGCTTTGAGATTCAGCAGGGAAACAGGCCCTTCGGCCCACCAGGTCCGCGCCGACTAGCGATCCCCCCCCCATACACTGCCACTATCCTACACGCTAGAGACAATTTACAGAAAACACTTAACCCACGTCTTTAGAGTGTGGGGGATAACCGGAGCACTTGGAGAAAACCCACGCGGTCACAGAGAGAACATGCAAACTCCACCCACCCATAGAACTGAGGCCTCTGACGCTGTAAGACAGCAACTCTTCCTCTGCGAGACGGTGCGCAAAAAATCATCCTTAACTTTATTATTTTGGCAAAATAATTGCTAAACTATTAAAGCTTATAGTTATAATAGTTATTAAGTGTCTCGTGCAGTTATCCGAATCATGAGAGGTTGAGCACACCTTGTCCCGACCTTGCTACCTGTCAGTGGGATTAAGAATCTCAGGGCAGTCAGTCCATTCATCCCTACAAGGTTAGTACAGGGATGGGAGAACAGAGAGGGAAAAGCAGGCGGGGGTGTGAATCAAACACGGTGTCTCGTGAAGAAGGACCCGGTGGGCCGCGGCCTGCGAGGGGGAAGCACGGACGCCGCCGAGCTCAGTCCCCGAAGACCGGAGAGCTGAGGGGGAGGGAGTCGCTGGTGACGACGGACGCGAGGAGTGGGCCGTTGGGAGAGGGACCGGGGTATTGACTCCAGCACCTTCAGGGTCGGCTGCAGGAGGTGCCCCCGGGACACAGGGGCGGGCGGGCGAGGAGAGGGACGTGAGTTGGAGGGCCGAGCCGGTCGAGGACGACGGTGGAGGCCCTACAGCAGCCTGGGGCTCGCCTGGATCAGGAGCCGCTCCAGTAGATCGAGCGCATGGACTTTTGTAAATGGCACTCATGTGTGAGTTATGCAAAAATAATTTCACTGTGCAGTACACACATAACAATAACGAACTGTTGAACCATTCAACCATTGAGCTGTCATGGTTGTTGTCAACTCTGGCTCAGATGGTTTAGTTTAGTTTAGAGATACAGCGCTGAAACAGGCCCTTCGGCCCGCCAAGTCCGCATCGAAACCGGATTCCAGCATATTCACACTATCCTCTACACACCCGGGACAATTTACACATACACCAAGCCAATTTACCTACAAACCTGTACGTCTTCGGAATGTGGGAGGAAACCGAAGATCTCGGAGAAAATCCACGCAGTCACGGGGAGAACGTACAAACTCCGTACAGACAGCATCCCGTAGTCAGGATCGAACCCAGAGCTCCGGCACTGCATTCGCTGTAAGGCAGCAACTCTACCGCTGCGCCACTGTGCCGGCCCGGCCTGGCTGTGTATTGAAATCCCGCTCTAAAGGCGTGAGTGCAAAGGTCATCGCCAGCACTGTCGCTCCGAGGGAAAGTTGCTCTGGCGGAGATGCCGGCTCTCACAACGTAACATTAGCATTCATTTTTAGAGGACTGGGAATAGAAAAGCAAGGAAGAAATGCTGTGGTTTTATAAGGCACGAGTCAGGCCATATTTGGAGCGTTGTGTCCGGTTTTAGGCCCCACACCTGAGGAAGGATGTGCTGGCGTTGGAGAGGGTCCAGAATAGATTTACGAGGTTTACAACCATCACACAAACTAACCTCGCTTCCTTTGACGTTCAAGAAGGAACTGCAGATGCTGGAAAATCGAAGGGAGACAAAATTGCTGGAGAAACTCAGCGGGTGCGGCAGCATCTATGGAGCGAAGGAAATAGGCAACGTTTCGGGACGAAACGTTGCCTATTTCCTTCGCTCCATAGATGCTGCCGCAACCGCTGAGTTTCTCCAGCAATTTTGTCTACCTTCCCTTCCTTTGACTCCATTTACACCTCACGCTGCCTCGGCAAGGCCAGCAGCGTAATCAAAGACAAGTGAGCACCCTGGCCATTCCCCCTTCTCCCCTCTCCCATCAGGCAAAAGATACAGAAGTGTGAAAACGCACACCTCCAGATTCAGGGACAGTTTCTTCCCAGCTGTTATCAGGCAACTGAATCATCCTACCACATGCAAAGATCAGTGCTGAACTAATATCTACCTCATTGGTGACATTAAACATTATTCCCTTATCATGTATCTATACACCGTAAATGGCTCGCTTGTAATCATGTATTGTCTTTCCATTGACAGGATAGCACGCAACAAAAGCGTTTCACTGTACCTCGGTCTGCACATGACCATAAACTAAAGTGACTGAACTGAGAATGATCTCAGGGATGATTGGATTAACACATGAGGAGCATTTGATAGCCTTTGCTCGCTGGAGTGCTTGGAGTACTCAAGGATGAGGGTGGATCTTCTTGAAACCAGGATAATGAAAGGCCTGGATAGAGTGGATGTGAAGAGGATATTTCCACTAGTGGGAGAGTCTAGGACCAGAGGGCACAGACTCAGAATAAAAGGACGTACCTTTAGAATGGAGATGAGGAGGAATTTCTTTAGCCAGAGGATGGGGAATTTGTGGAATTCATTGCCACAGACGGCTGTGGAGGCCAAGACATTGAGTATTTTTAAAGCGGAGATTGATAGGTTCTTATTGAGGGTGTCAAAGGTTACGGGGAGAAGGCAGGAGAATGGGGTTGAGAGGGAAAAGTAGATCAGCCATGATCGAATGGCAGAGCAGACTGGAATGGCCTAATAGCCGATTTCTGCTCCTTTGTCTTATGATCTAATAATCAAGTAAAAGATCTCTTGGAATTATTTGAGATGCCAAGCAGGCGAGGAAGTGGGATAACATCAAACTGGCGTGAACAAGTGATTAAGAAGGAACTGCAGATGCTGGAAAATCGAAGGTACACAAAAAAATGCTGAAGAAATTCAGCGGGTGCAGCAGCATCCATGGAGCGAAGGAAATAGGCAACGTTTTGGGTGAACGTAGACAACACCGAAGGGTTTCAGCCCGAAACGTTGCCTATTTCCTTCGCTCCATAGATGCTGCTGCACCCGCTGAGTTTCTCCAGCATTTTTTTGTGAACGAGTGATGGTTGGTCGGTGTGGACTTGTTGGGCCGAAGGGCCTATTTCCATGCTGTCTCACTAAACTAAAACTAAACTCAGTGAAAGAAATTTCAAAAATGAATCCCATTTCCTGACCGTGTTGGTCGTGAAGATGGTTCCTTGATGTTTCATTTTGTACAATTCTCAGGTTTGTTGGTTTGCTCTCTCTAAGGGAGACATTGCGAGAAATGGCTGTGCATCCAACGAAGAAAGGTGTATTTTATTTGCACCTTTCACAGAAGGGAATCTTAAATGCATCTAATACAGGCCCACCACCAATTGTCAGGCAACTGGTGGTCCGGCACCTCCTTCAATCCGGACAAAATTACGAGCGCACATTTGGAGTTCCCACCCGGAAGTCCCCCCAAAAATGTGGCACCAAGACCTTGACCTTGACCTCATTGGGACTTCTGTGGCTGATCGGAGGGTGGAACTTGACCCCTGTGGCCGAGGCTCTGAATTCCGGCAGATCCGGCAGATTCGTTCCCACAAACGAATTTCCAAGGCCGACTTTGTGGGCCGGTATCTGGGAAAAACTGAAAACACCTGTCGGAAAGACGGATAACCCGGCAAGGCTCTGGAATCAAGGGTGCCGGAAAATGGGTGGTGGACCTGCACCAACAAGGGGTACAGACGGACACGCTCATGGGAAAAGGGGTAGGTATGTCCGACCAGTCAGCGTTCGATTTGCCACACTGAATTAATGTGGATTCCCACCCGCCCACTCTTCCTCTCCGAGGCACAGCAGCGTCACACTGTGAATTTCTGTGCCAGGAGATGAAGATCAGTCGCTTCATTTCACAAAACTGCAAAGCGCTAATTAGTAGCAGCCAGGCTTTGATGGAATGTTTCCACTAACTAACTAACGTCAGCGGGGCTGCGAGCTGCCAGCAACGTTTACAGTGGAGGAAGTAGATGTGTGTAGCAGTGGTGGGGGTCTGCTCATACCTCCTCCCACCTCCCAGACCTTACTCTGAAACTGTCGGTAAAACCCGGTCCAAATGAGCGAGTGGGACTGAGAGCAGTAATTCTGAGTGATGATTGTGATTCAGTTTTGGTTCAGTTTAGTTTGGAGGTACTGCGTGGAAACACCGAGACCTCGCCGACCAATGATCACCCCATACACTAGTTACATCCTACAAACTGGGGGGCTCTTTACAGGAGCCAATAAATCTACAAACCCGCACATTTTTCGAGTGTGTGGGAAGAAACCGGAGCACCCGTAGGAAACCCACGCAGTCACGTTGCAAACTCCATACAGACAGCACCCGTTGCCAGGATTGAACCCGGGTCTCTGGCATTGTAAGGCAGCAACTCTACCGTTGATGTTATGCCAGGTTGAGAAGATTCAGAGGCCTAAGTGTGAAAAATATACATCTTCTAGATGCGCTAGGACGCATCCTCAGTGATGTGACCTGGGGTCATCGGGTGTTTCGGGTCTCACAACATCAGACACCCTCGCCCAGGCGACCCAGCCGGGGTTGATCAGGCCCCGACTTGTGGCCCAGCAGCAACCGCCCACGGATCAGCCATCTTAATAACTGCTAACTTAATGCAGGGTTTGGGAGATTCTAGTGCGTGGATGGACTGGGCTCTGTGGGGTGAGTCCTGGCCGGGCTCCTCCTGCGTCTCACCAGGTTCAAGGCCTGTGCGCTGCACCTCTTTCTCCTTCTCCAAGCATTTCATTCTCGCCTGATGGATTTTTTTGGCCATGGTGGTTCATTAGGCCTTTCCGTAGCTTTATTGGGTGTGTTTCTCACGAAAGACACAGACTGGGGAGCTAACCCAGCCTGTCCTGGGTGCCGTCTTTCCGTGCCGTCAACTGTCTCTCCAGTAGTCACCAAACTATTCTTGGTTGTCACCCAGTCTATTCCTAGATGCCACTGGCTGAGCCAGAGTTCAGTGTGAAAAATATACATCTTCTAGATGCGCTGGGAGGCTTCCTCTGTAGGAATAAAGTATAAAGGTACAACCGCCTTGCCGAGCAACACACGATGCAATGCCAAGCCAGCATTCCAAGTGAGATCTAGCCAAGTGGGCGGCACGGTGGCACAGCGGTAGAGTTGCTGCCGTACTGCGCCCGAGACCCAATTAACCAACAAACCCGTGCATCTTTGGAGTGGGGGAGGAAACTGGAGCACACGGCGAAAACCCACGCAGTCACAGGGAGAGCGTAGAAACTCCGTTCAGACAGCACCCGTAGTCAGGGTCAAACTCGGGTCTCTGGCGCTGTGAGGCAGCAACTCTACCGTTGTACCACCGTGCCGCCCTTGTGGTGAAGATAGCCCCAGTGTATTGTGTAGAAGGGAGTTCCAAATGACAATAAATTGAATTGTATTGAATTGTAATTGTAATTGTAAGACACTTTCATCTGGATGATGTGGTTCTTGGCAATAAACTATAAGATGCTGGTGGTCCACGTGTCTGCTGCCACGGTGACAGAGTTTTGTGGGTTTGGGAGGGAGTGTCAGAGTAACCCTGTGTGAGTAACTGCAGTGCACTCTGTAGAGTGAGCTCACTGTGGTCACAGTGAACTGGTGGCGGAGACAGTAGATATTTATAATGGACCATGTGCCAATCAAGCAGATGATTTTAACATTGGATGACGTAGATCTTCGTGAGTCTTGTTGGAGATGGGCTCTTCTAAGCGAGTGAAGATTACTGCATCACACTCGGGATTAATGCCTTGGAATGACCAGGAGGTGTTGGGAGGTGGGTCACACACCACACAACACATAGGCTTGTACCTGCTCTTGCAGCAATGGTATTCAATGGAAAGGGTGTTCGAAGTAACGGGCGATTTATTAAAACTGGTGCGCACCAGGAGATCACAGCGACACGGTGCTGTAACGGTAGAGTTGCTGCCTCACAGCACCAGAGATCCAGGTTCAATCCTGACTACAGGTGCTGTCTGTACTGAGTTTGTACATTCTCCCCGCGACCAGGTGGGTTTTCTCCAGGTGCGCTGGTTTCCTCCCACACTCGAACGGTTTGTGGCTTAATTAGCTTGATAAAATTGTAAATCGCCCCTAGTGTGTGTAGGGCAGTGTTGGTGTTCGGGGATCGCTGGTCGGCACAAGAGTCGGTGGGCACGAAGGGCTTGTTTCTGCGCTGTATCTCTGAACTAAACTAAAGTAAACTAAACCAGTCAAAGGTGATCTGCTAATCGTGACTTTGGTGCAGATTTTACCAGTTTTACCAGTGCTCCTCGAAGTTCTTTAGCTCTTTAATTCTGTAGTTTAGTTTATCGTCATATGTACCGAGGTACAGTGAAAAGCTTTCGTTGTGTGCTGGCCAGAAAGTTAAGACAAGATTACAGTTGAGCCATTCACACTGTACAGATACGTGATATGGAAATAACGCTTAAGTGGAAGGTTAAGCCCGTAAAGTTCAATAAGAGATAGCCCGAGAGTCCCCGATGAGGTAGATAGTAGTTCATGACTGCTCTCTAGTTCAGGACGGTTCAGCTGCCTGATAACAGCTGGGAAGAAACTGTCCCTGAATCTGGAGGTGTGCATTTTCACACTTCACACTAGATGTCACACTTGGTCAAGTTCTTCCTTGGTATCAAGGGCAGTCACTCTCACCTTACCTCTGGAGTTGTGGGCACGGGACCAAGGCTACGATGGGATCTGGAGTAAGTAACACAACACTGTGGCAGCAGCGAGCTATTTGTGAGTAGCGACCACACAGCTTCCAAAGTTCATAAGTCATTGGAGCAGAAGTTCGCCATTTCCCTCTCAACCCCATTCTCCTGCCTACTCCCCGAAACCATTGTCGCCCTCACTGTCCAAGAACCTGTCGATCTCCATCTTAAAAAATACCCAATGACTTGGCCTCCACAGCCACCTGTGGCAATGAAAAGCACAGCTTCACCACTTTCTGACTAAAGAAATTCCTTCTCATCTCCTTACTAATGGCACATCCTTTTATTCCAGAGGGCCTGTCCCACTTACTCGACCTTTACAAGGTACTGCCGGCACCCGTGATAGGTTGCCGAAATTTTCAACATGTTGAAAATTCAGCGGCAACCAGAAAGACGCTGCGACTCTTTGGAGACCTCTCACGACCATACAGGCGACCCCTGGCGACATGTCGCGGGTGACCTCTCACGACCATACAGGCGACCCCTGGCGACATGTCGCGGGTGACCTCTCACGACCATAGGAGACTTCTCATGACCTCTCACGACCTATCACGGGTGCCGAGAGTCACCTGTAAAGGTCGCGTAAGTGGGACAAGCCCTTAAGGCTACGTCCTCTGATCCTGGACTGGAAATCACATGGAAACACTTGGCAGCTTCTATCATTCCACAGGCGTTTGGGAGTGGACAGTAATTAGCTCATTAGCTTTGATTTTCTCTTTGTGAGCAGGGCGTACTGTATCTGGGCAGTTTTCCACAGTATCGGACAGAAGCCAGGTTGTGAATGAAATGGTGAGAGGCACTGATGGTTCAGGAGCTCTGTTCTACAGATAGGATCCCACAAGTTTAGTTTAGTTTGGCTTATTGTCACGTACACCGAGGTACAGTGAAAAGCTTCTGTTGCGTGCTAACCAGTCAGCGGAAAGACAATATATGAATACAACCGAGCGCAGTGTACAGATACACGATAAAGGGGAATCACGTAACTAACGTTTAGCACAAGATAAGGTCTGTAAGGTCTGATCAAAGATAGACCGAAGGTCTCCAGTGAGGTAGATAGTAGCCCAGGCCCGCTCTCTAGTTGTTGGTAGGATGGTTCAGTTGCCTGATAACAGCTGGGAAGAGTTTTACAAAATCCAGTGCTCCTCGATAACACGTGGACCAAACCTAAATGATACAGTCATAGTCATGGAGTCTTACAGTATGGAAACAGGCCTTTCGGCCCAACTCGCCCACGACGAGCAAGATGCCCTGTTTACACTACTCCCACCTGCCCATGTTTGGACCATATCCCTCTCAACCCTTCCTATCCACGTACCTGTCCAAATGTCTTTTAAATGTTGCTACCGTACCAGCCTCAATTACCTCCACTGGCAGCTCGTTCCATACCCCCACCATCCTCTGTGTTTAAAAGGTTGCCCTTCAAGTTCCCAGTAAATCTTTCCTCTCTCACCTTAAACCTATGTCCTCTGGTTCTTGATTCCACTCTGGGTAAAAGACTCTGTACATTTACCCTATCTAATCCTCTTATGATCTTGTACACCTCTACCCGATCACCCCTCATAGAGTGAATGAATGAATGAACACTTTATTGTTTCGATGGACAAGTCACAGTGAAATTCTTTTTTTTTGCATATCCCAGGTATGCAAATAGTCGCCCATAAAGGGTGATTACAAAGATATAGTCATACTGTATGGAAAGAGGCCCTTCAGCCCAATGTGCCCATGCCAACCAAGAAGCCCTATCTACACTAATTCCAAATGCCCACATTTGGCTAATATCACTCTAAACCCTTCCTATCCATGTGCCTGTCTAAATGTCTTTCAAATGTTGTTATACTGGAGGCAAATGGAACTAGTATTGTGGAGAGAATGTGTGTGAGTTGGTCTAACTGCATTGCTTTTGCATTGAGCTAGTACAGAGTCAATGGGCCAAAAGGCTTTCTACCTTACTGTAACCATTCTATGATACCCGACACTTAGAAGGCACAGTGGCGCAGCGGTAGAGTTGTTGCCTGTCAGTACTGACAGCGCCAGAGACCCAGGTTCGATCCCGACTTCGGGTGCTGTCTGTATGGAGTTTGTACGTTCTCCATGTGACCACGTGGGTTTTCTTCAAGCTCTTTAGTTCCCTCCCACTCTCCAAAGGAGGCCAAGTCTTGGATATTTTTAAGGCGGAGATTGACAGATTCTTGATTAGTACTGGTGTCAGGGGTTATGGGGAGAAGGCAGGCTAATCGGCTTGGTATAAATGTAATTTGTCCCTGCTGTGTGTAGGATAGTGTTAATGCGCGGGGACCGCTGATCGGAGCGTACTCGGTGGGCCGAGGGGCTAGTTTCCGCGCTGTATCTCTAAACTAAGAATGCATTTTACCAAGTTGTATGTTGTTTTAAGTCATTGCCACTTGAACTACTTGGTGGAAGAGAATGTAATTAATAATAAGGTTACACACAGTAACTAGACAGAATGCAGATGAGTAGGCAACTATCCTGTCAATCCAGCTTGCAGCTGGGAATATCATTGATGAATTTTGTACTCCAATGAGTACAATTTGTCAACAGCAATTATCCTTCTTTAACTGGAGAAAATTCAATAGTTTTCGTTTATTTTCGGTTTCTAAATAATTATATGAGGTGAAATGTCTTTAGTCAGAGGGCGGTGAATCTGTACAATTCATTGCCACAGACGGCTGTGGAGGCCAAGTCAATGGATATTTTTAAGGTGGAGATTGACAGATTCCTGATTAATACTGGTGTTAGGGGTTATGGGGAAAAGGCAGGACAATGGGGTTGAGAGGGAAAGATACATCAGCCATGATTGAATGGTGGAGTAGACTTGATGGGGCGAATGGCCTACTACTGCTCCCATTACTTTTGAACTTATGAACTTGCAAATTACACTTTAGACTTTGGAGATACAGGGTAGAAACAGACCCTTCGGCCCACCGAGTTCGAGCCGACCAGCGATCACTAACATTGTCTTCCTGCACACTAGGGACAATTTATAATTTTCCGGAAGCCAATTGAAGTACAAACTTCTACATCTTTGGAGTGTGGGTGGAAACCGGAGTACCCAGGGTCAAGGAGAAAAAGTACAAACTTCGTGCAAGTAGCCCCGTAGTCAGGATCAAACCCGGGTCTCTGGTGCTGTAAGGCGGCAACTCTACAACTGCACCACTGACCCACCCCCTGCACAATGGTTGATGTCAGTAAATAAGATACTAGCTCAGGTTTGTGTGGGTGGGGGGGTGAGGGGAGGGGGGGTGTGTGTGGGCAGGGAGGGGTTGTGGGGGGAGGGGAGTTATGGGTGGGGGGGTTGTGGGCAGGGGGTGGTGTGGAGGAGGGGTTTGTGGGTGCGGGAGGGGTGTGGGGGGGAGGGGTGTGGGGGTTGTGTGGGGAGGAGGTTGTGGGGGATAGTAGGCAGTTGTGGGTGGAGTGGGCGATTATGTGGGGAGGGGGTTGTGGGGGGAGGGGGGGTGTGGGTGGGAGGGAGGCTGTGGGTGGGAGGGAGGCTGTGGGGGGTGGGGGGAGGGGGGGTTGTGGGGGGGGGGGGGGTGTTGGGGGCGAGGTGGGCGATTGTGGGGGGTGAGGGGTTTGTGGGGGGGGAGTGGGCAGTTGTGGGGGGAGTGGGCGGTTGTGTGGGGGTTGTGGGGAGGGAGGGGGGGTTGTGGGGGGAGGGGTGTGTGGGCGGGGTGTGTGGCATTGCGGGGGACGCATTGTGTAGGTGTATGGGCGGTTGTGGGGGGGAGGAGGGGGTCTGGGCAGGGAGGGGTTATGGGGGGAGGGGTTGTGAGGGGAGGGGTTGTGGGGGGGAGGGGTTGTGGGGGGAGGGGTTGTGGGGGGGTTGTGGGGATGATGGTTGTGGGGGAAGGGGTTGTGGAGGGGTTGTGGGGGGAGGAGGGGTGTGGGCAGGGGGGGTTGTCGGGGGAGGGGTTGTGGGGGGAAAGGGTCGTGAGGGGAGGGGTTGTTGTGGGAAGGGTTGTGGGGGGAGGGTTGTGGGGGAGGGATAGGGGTTTGTGGAGGGGGGTATGTGTGGGCAGGGGGGGTTTGGGGGAGAGAGGTGTGTGTGGGAGGGAGGGGTGTGTGGGGGGGTTGGGATGTGGGGGGGGTGTGGGTGCGGGGGGGAGAGGTGAGGGAGCAGGGGATGAGAGAGCTCGTAGAAAGGGCGGGGAAAGCCTTGGGGGAATGCAATATTATGGGGGAGGGGGGCAGGAGCCAGTGAGGGAGACCAGAGGGGAAGGAGTTGGGGTGCGATGGGGACTCACAGCGGCTTGTGGACTCAGTCCCGCCTCTGGGACTTTATTCTCCAGCGGGTGCCGGAAGGGGCGTTACCTTCATGGTGATAGACAGGCGAGAAGACCAATCTGCTGATCTCATGATTTTTTAAACCTTCATAAGTTTTCTAATATTCCACCGATCGGAACAAAACTTGGGGCGCTCGAAGCAGAGGAGAACGGTGAGTAAGATAGTGAAAAAATCCTAGCGATATATGGTAGCGTCTTTGCGCAAATTTATTTACAACAGACCGGAAGTAGTCAAGATGAGAGTTTTAGTAATAGTATAGATATAGATTAGTCTAGTTTAGAGGCACAGCGCAGAAAAAGGCCTTTGGGCCACTGTGTCCCCGCCGACTAGCGGTCCCTGTACACTAGTGCCATCCTACACAAACTTGGGATAACTTACAATTTACAGAAGCCAATTAACCTACAAACTTGCAGGTCTTTGGAATGTCAGAGGAAGCCGGAGCACCCGGAGAAAACCCACTCGGTCACGGGGAGATCGTACAAACTCCGTACAGGCAGCATCCGTAGTCAGGGTCAAACCCGGGATCCTGCCGCTGCGCCACCGTGCCGCCATATGCTGTACCTTTCTATGCTCCGTGTTCTAAGTTCTATCCTCCAATGCCCATAAATCACATGAGGTTGTGACTGAGTTTTTCATATCAGTTGGAGTAGGAAATTTAGAGATGTTCCCTTAATGTCTGGCTGTTGTTCAATTAGACGACTGGTTGGTAGCAGCTTGGTCAAGGATGATCACAGCAGATGCTGCCATGAATAATAGACTAAATAAAAACTGACCATGTTCAACCCTAATAAACTTTTTTTTTTTTTTTTTAATATTGGGCTATAAAATCAGAATTGCCCTGAGTGAAATTCAGATCAGGAATAATGCTTACTGCAGCTTGGAATAATAGGAGCGGTTTCGTTATGTAATTTCAATGCCAAATACACAGTAATTCCAGCCTTCTCATCACCCGCGACCTTCACAGTTACTGATCCTTGCTGTCCACAGGCTGATTACACCAGCCTTTGTTTAAGCAGAACCTTTGGAATAAGGCATTATTTGCAGGCTTACTTTTTTTTTGTTCTGCTTTGGCTAATTTTGTGTCTTTTATTAGTGTTGGGCAGAACAGTTTTTTGGGGGGGTTATTGAGAGACTGCACTCTCTATATGATGCATCCATTTTCAGGCTTTCAATTGACGTCGGTAATAATATCACTTGCAGATTCAAAGTCACAATAACTTATTTCACAATTATAGTCACAATTTTACCCCTGTCTAACGGTTCACTGCCTCGACCCAGACTCTACAGAAAGGATTACCCACTAGTCCATATGGAGGCATACGGCATGGAAACAGGCCCTTCGGCCCAACGTGGCCCATCTACACTAGTCCCAGCTGCCCACGTTTCACCCATATCCTTTAAAATATCCCTATGCATGTACCTGTGAATGTCTTTGGACACGGGCAGCACAGTTTCGCAGCAGTAGAGTTGCTGCCTTACAGCGCGAGAGACCACGGATCAATTCTGACTACGGGTGCTCTCTGTACAGAGTTTGTACATTCTCCCTGTGACCGCAAGGGGTTTTCTCCGGGTGCTCCGGTTTCCTCCCACACTCATTTACATTTTCATTTAAGGTATTGATTTTTCCTTCGCCTATGCCTTATTTATTGATTTTTAAGCTGTGCAATAAAAACATTCAAGCCTTACATATGTGAGATGCCAACTGAAGAGCAGTTTGCATTTTCATAGCACCTTTCACATCCCCATTGTCCCACAGCCACTAACTATCTCCTGCTGTATCATGCCCCTGTACACTGGCAACGGCTGGAGTGTAATCATGTATTGTCTTTCCGCTAGCTGGTTAGCACACAACAAAAGCTTTTCATTGTACCTCGGTACACGTGATAATAAACTAAACTGAACTCAACTGATGTATGGTAACTTTTGTAAAGTAGGAACTACAGAGGCCAATTTGAGAACACCAGAACACCCACAACCAACAGCAGGAGATACCCTGACAACATTTTGGTAGTGTTAAAACAGAGATAGATATTGGCCAGGGCAACAGGATTGACGTCCCTGTTCTTTTTTGAAATGTGGGGTATTTTACGTGCATGGGATGAGGACCTGCATTGTTTGAACAACAGATCCTTCAACATGGTGGCATGGAGGTGGAGTTGCAGCCTTACAGCGCCAGAGACCCGGGTTCGATTCTGACTACAGGTGCTGTCTGTTCGGAGCTTGTACGTTCTCCCCGTGACCTGCGTGGGTTTTCTCCGGGTGCTCCAGTTTACTCCCACACTCCAAAGACGTGCAGGTTTGTTAGGTAATTGGCTTTGGTAAAATGGTAATTTGGCCCTAGTATGTGTAGGATAGTGCTTGTGTGCAGACGTCGCTGGTCGGTGCAGACTCAGTGAGCCGAAGGGCCTGTATTACGCGTTGTATCTCTGAACTAAACTAACTTAAACTAAAAGAGCTTAGTAACTTTGTATGCAAAGGTGATTAAGCAATTTTCCTTCATAGGAATGGGGCAAGTTGAAGTAATCCTTAATGTTATGAAAAAAAGCCACCAAGTGCTGGAGTAACTAAGTGGGTCAGATAGCATCTCTGGAGAACATGGACAAGAGATGTTTCAGATCGGGACCTTTCCTCAGGCTGATTGTGGGGGGTGCAAAGAAAGCTGGAAGAGAGAAGGGACTGGATAAAGCATGGAGGTCATAAGTTGATAGAGGTTAGGAGGGAAGGGTGGGGGGGTTGTTGATAAGTAGATGGTAGGACAAAGGCCAGCGATGAAAAAATAGAAGACAAAAAGTTAGAAGAGTTGGGAATTGTGAAGCCAGGAAGGAATGGAGGTGGTGGGAGTGGGAGAGGGAGAGGGAGAGGGAGTGGGAGAGGGAGTGGGAGTGGGAGAGGGAGTGGGAGAGGGAGTGGGAGAGGGAGGAGAGAAATGGATGCTAGTCCTGGTGGGGCAAAGTGGAGAGGGAGGAGGAGGAGAAAGGTGAGTGTGTGGAGAGAGAGGGAAGGGGGAGGACAGTTTGTTAGGGCTTATCTAATATGTGGGGTATTGGGGGAGTCCAGAACCAGGGGCCACAGTTTAAGAATAAGGGGTAAGCCATTTAGAACGGAGACGAGGAAACACTTTTTCACACAAAGAGTTGTGAGCCTGTGGAATTCTCCGCCTCAGTGGAGGCCGATTCTCTGGATGCTTTCAAGAGAGAGCTTGATAGGGCTCTTAAAGATAGTGGAGTCAGGGGATATGGGGAGAAGGCAGGAACGGGGTACTGATTGGGGATGATCAGCCATGATCGCATTGAATGGCGGTGCTGGCTCGAAGGGCCGATTGGCCTACTCCTGTCTATTGTCTATTATGTAGATAGGCACATAGAGAGTGATTCCACTTGAAAGAGCTAAATGAAAGGCCATCCATATGTGTCAGAAGGAACTGCAGATTTTGAACATTTACGCTCAGTCAGCCTTGGTCTACACGATCTCCCTATTGCCAAATATTTTAATTTCTCCTCCCATTTTCATGCTGACCTTTCCGTCCTGAGCCTCCTCCACTGTTGGAGTGAGGCCACATGCCAATTGCAAGAACTGCCTCTCATGTTTTGCTTATAGCTTATAACCCTTGTTTACAAGAATGATCCCAGGAATGAGTGGGTTAACCTATGATGAGCGTTTGTCGGCACTGGGCCAGTACTCGCTGGAGTTTAGAAGAATGAGGGTGGACCTCAGTGAAACATACAGAATAATGAAAGGCCTGGATAGAGTGGATGTGGAGAGGAAGGTTCCACTAGTGGGAGTCTAGGACTAGAGGTTATAGCCTCAGACTTAAAGGACGTTCTTTTAGAAATGAGATGAGGAGAAATTTCTTTAGGCAGAGGGTGGTGAATTTGTGTAATTCTTTGCCACAGGAGGCTGTGGAGGCCATGGCAGATATTTTTAAGGCCAATATAGATAGATTCTTGATTAGTACAGATGTCAGAGGATATGGGGAGAAGGCAGGAGAATGGGGTTAGATGGGATCAGCCATGATTGAATGGTGAAGTAGACTTGATGGGCCAATTGGCCTAATTCTACTCCTATCACGTGAGCATTAATTTATCTCATTTCAAGTAAATTCCTGCATTCCCTCCAGCACCCCACACTCTTCACCCCTCCCCCACCTTAGTCATCCTACCAAGTCCACTGTTCATATCCTTGTTTCCCTTTCATTAGCACATTGTCCCCAGCCAACAATGGGCCACTATGGGCTCCATTCTTCCTGAGATCATCTGTTGCCAGCCCTGGATTGTTCTGGCCTATTCTTGCCTCCAGATCCCTCACCTCCCCCCCCCCCCCCCTCCCCCCCCCCCCCCCCAATATCTTTCAGTCTGAAGAAGGATTCCAACCGGATACGTCACCTGTTCCTTTTTTCCAGAGTTGCAGCCTGACCTACTGAGTTACTCAGCACATTGTGTCTATCTGCCCCATCAATATAATATTTTGTTTGGAGGGAGAGGGCTTGAGATAGATTGGTCTCCAAAGAAGTGCTGGCACTTAATCCTTGAACCAGGAGCTATTTTAAACAGTTTTCCAACGCCATCCTGGGATAAAAAATTAGATGACCAGGGAAGGATATGCAGGGTGTGGAGAGCTATGGCTCACATGTATGTGGAGGAGATTAACTTGGCATCATGTTTGGCACAGACATTATGGAGCAAAGGACCTGTTTTTGTTGGCTGGTCGGTGGGACCGGGAGGGGGCTGAAGTGTCGGGCGATAGGAGTGGGCCGGTAAGTGGGTGAACCGGGGTAATGCCTCCAGGGACACAAAGATGGCTGGGCGAGGAGAGGAGAGCGACGTCGGTTCGCGGGAACTGCTCCAGTACATCGAGCGCGCGGGCCGACCGGAATTTGGACTTTGAATAACAGCTCCAAAAATGGTGGCGCCCGCATGTGCATTATATGCAAAAAGAATGTCGTTGTGCAGTTGCATATGAGGCAAATAAAGCTCCATTGAACTGTTGACCTGTCCTGGTGTTGTAATGTTCTATGTTCTACGTAATTCTGTCAACACCAATGGCGAGGCAAACTGTGTTAATCATCTACTGTCTGACCTTTGCAGACACAAGCAGACGCGTTACAGTTGAGCCAAACATCTTATATTTCAGCAAGAAATTGCTCAGGGAATCTGGGACCAACTTCAGCCAGAGATAGAAAATTATAGAGCTTAGGACCGGGGGGAATATCTAAAGTGTATCATCCTTTTGAATAAGAATTGGCGGCATGTTGGCGCAACGGTAGAGTTGTTGGGTGCTGTCTGTATGGAGTTTGTACACTCTCCCCGTGATGACGTGGATTTTCTCAGGGATCTTTGGTTTCCTCCCACATTCCAAAGACGTACAGGTCTGTAGGTTAATTGGCTTGGTATAAATGTACAGTTGTCCCTTGTGCGTGTAGGATAGTGTTAGTGTGCGGGGACCACTAGTCATCGCAGACTCGGTGGGCTGAAGGACCTGTTTCCGCACTGTATCTCTAAACTTTAATTGTGCTAACTCTCCCCCCTCCCCCCATTTCACCTACATCCACCTATCACTCCATCTAAGTCTTTCATTATTCGGTTGGTTTCAATGAGATTTCCGCCTTGTCCATCTAAACGCTAGCGAGTACATTCCCAGAGCTTTCAAACGTTCCTCGGCAGGATAATTCTCGTAAACCTCCTCTGGAGCCCCAGAGCTTAGCATTTTGAACCTCATGAGCTACTGATGGTTGCCGTGACATACCCATGACCAAACCAGGGGTCGGCGTCTCTCAAGACGATCAGTCAATGTGCTTCTAACAGCACACGAGCAACTCAGCAGGAGGCAGCATCTCTGGATAGAAGGAATGGCTGATGTTTCAGGTCGAGACCCTTCATCAGACCCGAATCGTCACCCAATCCTGCTGCCTGTCCTGCTGAGTTACTCCAGCGTTTTGTGTCTCTCTTCTATATAGCTTCTGTGTGAGACCAGTGAGCAAATGTTTAAATGTAGCTTCCTCTTGACAATGTTCACAACTATAACTCCTCTATTTGTCGTATTTCTACTCTTCTCCCCCCCCCCCCCTCCCCCCACCCCATCTCCGAAATAAAACAAGAATAGGGTTTTCCTTGGACTCACCTTGAACCTTAACATCTTTACCAGATTGTCTTCAGTGAGATGCCTTCATATCCCTCCTGGAATTCCAAAGTGACCATTCTATCCATGACAGCTACTCGGATAGGAAATGTTTAGAGGGATATGGGCCAAACGTGGGCAGGTGGGATTGGTGTAGTCGTGGCGTCTTGTTCAACATGGGAAGGTTGGGCTGAACGGCCTGATCATAGGCTGTATGACTGTGACTGTACTCTTTGGGTTTGGTCCACATGATATCAAGCAACAGCTGAGAACACTGGATTCTGCAAAACTTGTGGGATCCTATCTGTAGAACAGAGCTCCTGAACTGGGTCTGAAGAAGGGTTTCGGCCCGAAACGTTGCCTATTTCCTTCGCTCCATAGATGCTGCCGAACGCGCTGAGTTTCTCCAGCAATTTTGTCTACCTTCGATTTTCCAGCATCTGCAGTTCCTTCTTGAACTCCTGAACTATCAGGTGGGACGAGTGTAGATGGGGCATCTTGGTTGGCATGGGCAAGTTGGGCCGAAGGGCCTGTTTCCGTGCCATATGACTCTACATTTAGTTTGCTCTTCCATCTTCATCAACACCTGCTCATCGAATCTCATTTCATTTTCCCAAGAAGCTACAAGGGATGCAACACCTGTTTCTCTAGCTCACTTGACACCAACCAGGGACCCAATATTCACTTGCAGTTAGTGCTCCTCACTATAAATCACCACTGCAGGGCGGTGGGTGTATGAACGAGCTGCCAGAGGAGGTAGTTGAGGCTGGGACTATCCCAACGTTTAAGAAACAGTTGAACAGGTACATGGATGGGACAGGTTTGGAGGGATATGGACCAAATGCAGGCAGGTGGGACTAGTGTTGCTGGGACATGTATGGGCAAGTTGGGCTGAAAAGCCTGTTTCCACACTGTATCACTCTATGACTCTATGAACCATTGAACCATAGAACCAAGGAAATTAAACACGGGTCGGGAGGCTAATATGCAGAATGACCTCTTTGTCCAAAGCACAACCCTGAGCTTCCAGATGCCCATCATCACTTCCCATCCACTTTGACCTGTCTTCCTTTGACCTCTGACACTCCTCAACGATGTTGTGAAGATGTGGCCAAAACTTGAGGTTGTGAGCTACAGGAAGAGGTTGGGCAGGTTAGGACTTTATTCCTTGGAGTGCAGGAGGCTGAGGGGTGATCTTATAGAGGTTTTATAAAATCCCGAGGGGAACAGATAGGGTGAATGCACAAAGTCTTCAACCCAGGATGGGGGAATCTAGAACTAGAGGATGTAGGTTTAAGGAAAAGGGAAACGTTTTCGATCTAGATGTCAGCTGATCTACATTGGTGAGACCAGGCGTAGGCTTGGCGATCGTTTCGCCGAACACCCCCGCTCGGTCCGCATTAACCAACCTGACCTCCCGGTGGCTCAGCACTTCAACTACCCCTCCCATTCCGTATCCGACCTCTCTGTCCTGGGCCTCCTACATGGCCAGAGTGAGCACCACCGGAAATTGGAGGAGCAGCACCTCATATTCCGCTTATGGAGTCTGCATCCTGGTGGCATGAACATTGAATTCTCACAATTCTGTTAGCCCTTGCTGTCTCCTCCCCTTCCCAGCTCTCCCTCAGCCCTTGGGCTCCTCCTCCTCCTTTTTCCTTTCTTCTCCCCGCCCCCTCCCCCCCCCCACCCCCTATCAGTCTGAAGAAGGGTTTTGTCCCGAAACGTTGCCTATTTCCTTCGCTCCATAGATGCTGCTGCACCCGCTGAGTTTCTCCAGCATTTTTGTGTACCTTCACTTAGACAATGGTGGGTATGCGGAACAAGCTGCCACAGAAGGTAGTTGAGGCAGGTACTGTAAAAACATTTAAAAGGCACTTGGATAGGTACATGGATAGAAAAGGTTTAGAAGGACAAACACAGGCAAATGGGACAAGCTTGGATAGGATCAGCATGGACAAGCTGGGCTGAAGGGCCTGCTTCCCCGCTGTTTGACTCATGATTCTTCCAAGCAAGACCCGCTGCAACCTCATTGACCACATTTCACCTTCCGTCACGCAAGCTGCCTCAATCCTCCACGTTCATGAACAATTCAAGATGAACAATTTCAGATACACAGCTGACCCACTTTCCAGTTTTAGTGAAAGTCAACCTGTCTGCATTTTTCCCTATGTCGAACTTTCTCTGTCAGGTGGCACGGTGGAGCATCAGTGGAGATGCTGCCTTACAGCACCAGGAACCCGGGTTCGATCCTGACTACAGGTGCTTGTCTGTACAGAGTTTGTACGTTCTCCCCATGACCTCGCGGGTTTTCTCCGAGATCTTCGCACTCCAAAGACGTACAGGTTTGAAGGTTAATTGGCTTGGTATAAATGTAAATTGTCCTTCGTGTGTGTAGGATAGTGCTCGTGTGTGGGGATCTTTACGTCCGTGCCCGGATGGTGTTGGAGAGGGAGTACGCGCTGTCCACGGGGACCCTGGGGAATTTCCAGGACCGCTGGGCACCGCGTTTTTGAATGCATCCTTGACAAGGAGTGTAACATAGTTGTATAATAGTTCAAGAAGGAACTGCAGATGCTGGAAAATCGAAGGTAGACAAAAGTGCTGGAGAAACTCAGCGGGTGCGGCAGTATCTATGGAGCGAAGGAAATAGGCAACGTTACGGGCCGAAACCTTTGTCTACGTTGTCTAATAGTTTATCGTTTGTCATGTATTATGGTGGTGGGTTCTGCTTCGTTTTTTTTTTACTGTACTGTATATATTATTTTAATATCTGAATAAATATTATAGATTTTTTATTTAAAGTGTGCGGGGATCGCTGATCAGTGCGGAGACCCAGTGAGCTGAAGAGCATGTTTCCGCGCTGCATCTCCAAACTAAACTAAACTAAACTTGCTGAGTATTTGGGCCGCCACTTGTTTTATTTCCGATTTCCAGCATCTGAAAGCTTTTTTTTTTCAATCTCACAGCTCCAGCGTTGTTTTGTTTTTTTCTTCATCTCATCGCCTGCTACATACACCTCCACCCCCACACAGAGCAACTGTGATTAACAAGCCTTCAGCGACTATCTCTCACTTCTTGTGTCATTCAGCCTCTCCTCATCTCCACCCTATCCCAGAAATTCCTTCCACTCCCTTCCCCTCCTCCACAATTTAAAACATGTTTTGTTTTTTTGCCCCAGTATGCTGTGGACGCCATCAATAGTCATTTCTAAGGCGGAGATTGACTGATTCTTGATCAGTGAGGGGAGGGCCGGATTTAGATGAAGAGAGGCCCTAAGCTATTTCACTTGTGAGCCCCCCCCCCACTCCCAATCCCCCACCCCCACGCCTAGAGGACCATGACTACCCGACAGTGACAGTATGACACTTTTAGATCCTATTGTATGTTGTCATTAAACAGTTGGTTTTAAAATACATATTGGATTCACCGCGGATTCACCGCAGGCAATGCTTTACCTGGAGGGGTGGTGGGTGGTCAGGGGGTAGGGGCGGTATGAGGACTGTAGTGTGGGTGGGAAAGAGCTGGAGTCACATGGTTTGAGGGGAATGGGGAAGACCCAGTGGAACAGCCACTGAGATTACCAGGGTTGGGGGACTAGCACTAGGACCCAGCGCAGTCAAACCCGGGGGAGTGGGTGTCTGCAGCGTGGAAACGTCAGGCCCGGTGCTGAGTCCAGGCTGCAAGTAAGGCGACGGCTGCGGGCTGCTGGAGTGGCCAGGGTCAGCGGGCAAAGAGTAGGAGGTCCCGGTGGGCGGATGGTCGGTGGGGCGGCGAGGTTCGACGGGACCGGTGAGGCAGCGAGGTGAGTAGGCCCCCCTGGATCTTGAGGCCCTAAGCTTAAGCTTGTCTAGCTTATGCGTAAATCCGGCCCTGAGTGAGGGGTGTCAAGGGTTATGGGGAAATGACAGGAGAATGGGGTTGAGCTTGAAAGATAGATCAGCCCTGATTGAATGGTGGAGTAGACATGATGACCGAATGGCCTAATTCTGCTCCTATGACTGATGAACTTATGAACTTTTAGTATAATAAGGAACTGCAGATGCTGGTTTTCACCAAATAAACACACAAAGTGCTGGAGTAACTCAGTGGTTCAGGGAGCATCCATGGAGAACATGGATCATTCTTCATCTTTTTAGAAGGGTTCCGAACCGGAACGTTGCCTATTCATGTTCTCCAAGGATGCTACCTGACCCGCTGAGTTTCAGTATTTAGTTTTACTTTTAGAGATGCAGCGTGGAAACAGGTGCTTCAGCCCACTGAGTCCATCACCCGTACACGAGTTCTATCCAATACCACAAGAGACAATTTTACAGAAGCCATTGAACCTACAAACCTGCACGGCCTTGGGATGTGAGAGGAAACCAAAGCAGCCACGGAAAACCCTTGCGGTCACAGGGAGAACGTGCAAACTCCGTACAGACAGCACCCATAGTCGGGATCGAACCCGGGTCTCTGCCGCTGTAAGGCAGCAACTCTGCCGCTGTGCCATTGTGCCGTCCTAAGTTGGGAGTTACTCCTGTATTTTGTGTTTATGTTTATTTTTACGTTTAGTTTTAACTTTACTGATATAGCATGGAAACAGGCTTCTCGATCCACTGAGTCCTTGCCAATCATCCATCACCCATTCACATTAGTTCTCTGTTTTCCCATTTTATCACTCACTCCCTGCACGCATTTGATTTCAAACTTTACTCAATTGTAATGAAAGGCTATTGAGAGAAAAGTTAAACGTCTCTCTCCCAACTTGCCAAGGGCGACACGGTGGCGCAGCGATAAAGTTGCTGCCACAGCACGGAGACCCGGGTTTGATCCCCACTACGGGTGCTGCCTGTACGGAGTTTGTACCTTCTCCCCGTGGCCGCGTGGGTTTTCTCTGAGATCTTCGATTTCCTCCCACATTCCAAAGGTTAATTGGCTTGGTATAAGTGTAAATTGTATCTAGTGTGTGTATCTAAATTGTATCTAGTGTAATTGTATAATGTGCGGGGATCGCTAGTCAGTGCGAACTCGGTGGGTCGGAGGATCTATTTCCACGCTGTATCTCTAAACTAAACTAAACGTTATTTCTATCATTTACTATTTTTATTTCAGAGCAAAGTTATTACTATTTTGAAGACATAAGGAATTGCAGGTGCTGGTTTACAAGAAAGAGACTAACTCAACGGGTCAGGTAACATCTCTGGAGAACATGGACAGGTGATGTTTTTGGTCATGCCACTTCTTCTGACTGATTGTAGTCGGGGGAAGAAAACTGGATGAAAGACAAAGCCTAGCGAGTGGCAGATGGATACAGGTGAGGGGGTGTTTTGTTTGGCAGATGGTTGGACTATGGCCAGGGATGAAAAGACAAAAGGCGGTGAGGTAAGGAGAGAAGAAGCAGAATATGTGAAGCCAGGGGAAGGAATTTAGATGGAAGGGTGTGGTGGAAAGGGGAAAGGGAGAAATGGGGCAAAGGGAAGAGAGGGGGGGAAATGGGGGGAGGGGCTATTTGTTGGTTAGTTATCTAAAATTGCAGAATTCGATATCCCTAAAATTTGAGTTCTTTTTTATTGACTGCTCTTTTTTTTGTCAGTGTTCAAATTCAATGTTCTGTCCTTATTTTCTTGAGTTCTGCCTTAATTTCTTCATTGTAGGAAGGAACTGCTGATGCTGGTTTACACCGGAGATAGACACAAAGTAATTCAACGGGTCAGGCAGCATCTCTGGAGAAAAGGAATAGGTGATGTTTTGGGTCGAGATCCTTCTTCAGACTGAGAGTCAGGGGAGAGGGAAACTAGAGGCATGAGAAGGTACATAGAACAAATGAATGGAAGGTATGCAAAAGGACAAATCAAAACCAGCAAGGATAATCAAGGAATGGCCGAGCCCACAATGGTCCATTGTTGGCTGTGGAGAAGGTGACAACGAGTGATACAACCCGTGAAACTCAGCAGGACGGCTGTGAAACTGGTGCGCGACTAGGGTGGAGGATGGACAGAGAGAGAGGGGATGCAAAGGTTACTTGAAGTTAGAGAAATCAATAGGCAATATTCATACCGTTGGTTTGTAAACTTCATTCATTCATTCATCATCGTTGAAAACATTAGTGACGCAGTGGTGCTGGTTTCCAACGGGAACAAATTCCTTCCAATGCCATGTACAACAGTGACCGCAACTTCTACTGAAGTGTGGATGGCCGTTAGCTCGCTAGAAGCTGAAAGCCGTCCAAAGGAAAATATGAGGTCTGTTCCTCCAATTTGCATTTGGCCTCACTCAACAGTGGAGCAGTTCCTAAATTTCTAATTTCTTTAGTACTGTCCTCAGTTTCTTCAATCATATTCTTATTTTTTTGTTTAGTTCTACTGCTATTTTCTTGAGTTCTGTCCTTTGCAAAACATGTTTATTCATTACCTTATCTTAAGTAAGTAAGTAAGTAAGTAAGTAAGTAAGTTTATTGGCCAAGTATTCACATACAAGGAATTTGCCTTGGTGCTCCGCCCACAAGTAACAACATGACATACAGTGACAGTTACGACAGTTACGACAGGGAAACTAGAGGCATGAGAAGGTAACCCAAAACATCACCCATTCCTTCTCTCCAGAGATGCTGCCAGTCCCGATGAGTTGCTCCAGCATTTTGTGTCTTTCTGTGATAAATTATTATTTTTTAAAAAACAACCATTCACCATTTAATTCTGTCCTTATGTTCTTCAGTTCTGTCCTCATTCCCTTCAATTCTGTTCTTATTTTTATGTTTTGTTGTACCCCTACTTTCTTGACCTGTCAATTTTTCTTTCTTTCTTTTAAAATCTTTTTATTAGTTTTTTTCAAAAGCAAAAACAAAAGAACAAAAAGTAATGATAAACATAACAGTGATATTGATACATAGGGATCAGGATTACATTAATGGCAGGTATAACCTAAATATGAGTAGTGTCAAAATACATATTGAATATAGACCTCCCGGTCTCTATGTTAATATAATTACGTGTTTAAAAGAGAACATACGTATAAAAACGAAAAGATAAAAAAAGAGATAAAAACAGAATCTGGGCTGCAGAGTTTCAACAATTTAAGTCCATTTTTTGAAACATAATTATTCATCACTTCTTTGAAAGATTTATTAATACTTAAAAATATATATTTCATCACAGCAGAGAAATTACTAATTGCAGATAGACTCAGAGTGCTGGAGTAACGCAGTGGGTCAGACAGCATCTCTGGATAAAATAAATAGGTGTGGGAAAGAACTGCAGATGCTGGTTTAAATCGAAGATAGACATGAAATGCTGGAGTAATTCCACGGGACAGGCAGCATCTCTAGAGAAAGGAATAGGGTGATGTTTCGGGTCGAGACCCTTCTGCATACTGAATTATGAAGCATGTTCCTTCTCTCCAGAGATTCTGCCTGAGTTACTCCAGCGTTGTTGTGGTTTAAAACCAGCATCTGCAGCTCCTTCCTACACAATTACTAATTGCAGGGGGGTTTGTTTTTTTTTTGCAACTCTTCAGCTTTAAGAGAGCTTGTAGTCAAACACCACCTCCTCGTCCCGGATTGCCATGGAGTCCTTTGATTGACTAGCAAGCCCTCCAAACGCTGGGCAGATCTGGAGTAGACTTGTCCTACAGTGGACGTCATTGCACCAGTGAAGGGGAGTGGGCGGAGAGCTTGGCCAGTGTCAAAAAAAGACGGCAGGTGCATCCCTCTCTCAAGCTTCTTGAAATCAGTGTCAATTTTATTTTCAGGGGTGGGGAAGATAAAGAGTTGCGCTTTCCTTTGTAGAAATTAATCCTTAAAAAAAAAAAATCTGCTTATTGACAAGAATGCAAAAGTAGAATACTCGTTGTTGGATCGCCAGCTTTGTTTAAAATATATATATATGCAAGCTAATAAGAGGAATACCAGACAAGATTGGAAGACAATAACAGCGCAAAGATACCCATGTTGTCCATGGTTATCATGCCAGCTTCCAAGTCTGGAACTAGCTGCGATTACTGGATTGATGGATCTCACAGGGAGATAACCTTTGAAGATTACTACACAGTGGCACAGGAATTAGGAAGGTACTGTACTGCAATATCAATGTGGGGGTGTATCTGCAGCCTGGGGCATGTGGGAACTGATTGCAGCCTGAATCGCTGTCGTCCTGCGGGCACAGAACGCCTGATAATTAATCGATCTGCTTCTTGCCTTTGTTAATTACAGTCATTAAATATGCGCCGTGAGATTTATTTTTTAATGCTGACATGCCTCGTTCTAATTGGAATTTTAAAATGTATAAATGCATTTTAATGTGTGTGTGTGTGTGTGTGTGTGGGGAGGGGGGGGGGGGGGTGGGGGTTGTGCTTGTATTGAATACATCTGCAGCGCTGCTCTGGAAACTTTATGTATAAAACGTGTAGGGCATTTGCAAAGGATATATAATGGGAAATGTAGCGAATATTGTTGTGTTTGATTTTTGCAACGTTTAGATAGAATGTCTGTCTCAACTAAAGCAGCTGCCAAGTGCTACTCATGAGATCTGACACACACCTCAGTTCACTTGTAAGATGTCTTTTGACACATGCCTTTCCCGCAAAAGCAAGCTTCAGAATTTGTTGTGCAAAAACGCGGTTCGCTCGCTTAATTTGCATTGTGATTGCTAATGTTGCATTAAAATGTCATGGGTTTTGTTTTGTTTTGGATTCCTGAATGTTAGTGAATCCACTCCTCAAATTTCTGCTTCCCCCCCCCCCCCCATGTTATGTCCGGAGTTTGATGTCCAATTTTACCCCGTATCTGTTGCTTCTGTGTGTCCATGCATTATTTTTAACAGCAGGTTTTCCTCCACAAGAGTATTGTTATTTATTGTCGGCAACCAAGATCCTAAGCGATGAATTCCATCCCTAAACCTCTTCTTAATCGTTTTATTCCTTCGAAAGATGCTCCTTATGCCTAATTCGTTGTCCAGGATTATCATCATCCACCCCTAAAGTGGGGCGGGACAGAGTGTCAGGTTCGAGTCTGACCTCTGCTGCTGTCTATGTGGAGTTCGCACGTTCTCTCTGTGACCGCCTGGTTTTCCTCCGGGTGCTCCGGGTTCCTCCCACACCCCAAAGACATGTGGGTTTGCAGGTTAATCAGCCTCTGTAAAAATTGCCTGTAATAAGTGTGTAGGGGGTGGATGAGAAAATGAGATAGCATAGAACTAGTGTGAATGGTTGATTGATGGTCAGCATGGATCCGGTGGGCCGATGGGCCTGTTTCCATGCTGTATAGTTGAGTTTAGAGATACAGCGCGGAAACAGGCCTTTTGGCCCACTGAGTCCGCACCGACCAGCGATCCCCGGACACATTAACACTATCCGACACACACTAGGGACAATTTACACACACACACCAAGCCAATTAACCTACATACCTGTATGTCTTTGGAGTGTGGGAGGAAACCGAAGATCTTGGAGAAAAAAAAACCATGCTGTCACGGGGAGAACGTGCAAACTGCATATAGACAGCACCCGTGGTCGGGATCGAACCCGGGTCTCCGGCGCTGCAAGCGCTATATGGCAGCAACTCTACGCTGCGCCACCAAGCCACCCATTGTGAAGGTTTGTAGGTTAATTGCCCTTTGTAAAAAATCCTCCTAGTGTGCAGGGAGTGGATGAAGAAGTGGGATAACAAAAAACTAGTTGAACAGTTGATCGATGGTTGGAGTGGACCCTGTGGGCCGAAGGGCCTGTTTCCATGAGGTATCTCTAAACTAAATGTGAAGATTTAAGTTAATTGGCCTCTGTAAAAAAGTGTGCAGGAAGTGGATGAGAAAGTGGGATAACGTGGAACTAGTGTGAGCCGGAACACGTGACCATCAAATATCATTGAATCAGTCGTTGAAGGGTCTGTTTCAATCTTTGATTCAATCAATTGAATGATTGATTCAGTGAATTGATTGAATGTGGCTAGGTAACAAAATTAATTTGCTCCTCTGAAGCTCCTTCGAATGTTTTATTGAGTTAATGTGCTGTCGAAATAGTTTAGTTTAGTTTATAGCCACATGTACCAAGCATGTACCGGGATGGCGGGACTGTCATATGCTGAGAAAATGGAGCAGCTGGGCTTGTATACTCTGGAATTTAGGATGAGAGGGGATCTTATTGAAACATATAAGATTATTAAGGGTTTGGACACGCTAGAGGCAGGAAACATGTTCCCGATGTTGGGGGAGTCCAGAACCAGGGGCCACAGTTTGAGAATAAGGAGTAAGCCATTTGGAATGGAGATGAGGAAACACTTATTCACACAGGGCTGTAGAATTCTCTGCCTCAGAGGCCGGTGGAGGCCGGTTCTCTGGATACTTTCAAGAGAGAGCTAGATAGGGCTCTTGAAGATAACGGAGTCGGGGATAGGGGGAGAAAGCAGGAATGGGGTACTGATTGTGGATGATCAGCCATGATCACATTGAATGGCGGTGCTGGCTTGAAGGGCCGAATGGCCTACTCCTGCACCTATTGTCTATTGTCTATTGTCTATTGTACAGTGAAAAGCTTTTGGTGAGTGCTAACCAGTCAGCGGAAAGACAATACATGATTACAATTGAGCCATTTACACTGCATTGATACCTGATAATAGAATAATGTTTAATGCAAGATAAAGCCAGCGATGTCTGATCAAAGATAGTCCGAGGGTCACCAGTGAGGTAGATAGTAGTTCAGAACTACTCTCTAGTTGTTGGTAGGATGGTTTAGTTGCCTGGTGACAGCTGGGAAGAAACTGTCCCAGAATCTGGAGGGTGCGCGATTTCACATATTTGTACTTTTTTCCTGATGGGAGAGGGGAGAAGAGGGAGTTGCCAGGGTGCGACTCGCCCTTGATTATGCTGCAGGCCTTGCCGAGGCAGCGTGAGGTATAATAGATATTGTTCCCAGACCACTAACACTAACAGTCTGATAATGGAGCACTAGTCCATCGTATGCTATCCTAAAATTTGCTTTGGTGAAAGCTCGACGGAATTTCAATTGTGAAGATATTGTGTGTTTAAGACTGGAAGTGTCGTCCTCATGCACGGTTCAACTGCTGAGGAAATGGGAGTCCTGGGAGCCTGTCAATATTTGCAGATGACCCAGCAAATGTGTCCATATTTACAGGATCTACATTCCCAGGCGCTGTTTTTTAGTTTAGAGATACTGCACGGAAACAGGCACCAAGTCCACATCGACCACCATATTACCACTATCGTACACACACTGGGGACAATTTTACATCGATACCTAGCCAAATAACCTACAAACCTGTACGTCTTTTGAGAGTGGGTGGAAACCGAAGATCTCTGAGAAAACCCACGAGGTCACGGGGAGAACGTGCAAACTCCGTATAGACAACGCCCGTAGTCAAGATGGAACCTGGGTCTCTGGCGCTGTGAGGCAGCAACTCTTCCGCTGCGCCACCGTGCCGCACTGGTGCTGGTGGTCAATGTTTGCGGCAGGTTCCTGGTGGTGTAGGAATATTGTCGGGGGGACTCTGACAGGATTGGTCAATTATCTGCTGCGTGATGGCAGTATGGACCTCTCGCCAGGAATCCTTGAGATTGTGTCAATATTTAATTGAGACTCTGGGAGACGCGCTGGTCTTTTGACCCTGAGAAGCTCGTGTCTTTTTCTGCAGCACTCCAGGAGAGTACATTAATATTTGCAGGATTTGTGCCGGTGTTCTCGAGAGCATGTTACTGTTGACAAGGGCTGCGATAACAATAAGAATAGATCGTAGTTAGAAAGTACTTTTACTGCAGTAGAACATCCTCAGTTGCTTCGCAGGATATTTATCAAGCAAAGTTTAACTTCAAATCCTAATAGGAAATACGAGGAGAGGAGGATACATTTTTGTAAAGTTTTTTACTCAACTTCTCCCTATAGCTCAGACCCTCTAGCCCTGGCAACATCCTCGTAAATCATCTCTGTACCCTTTCCAGCTTGACAACATCTTTCCTATAACATGGTGCCCAGAACTGAACACAATATTTTAAATGCGGCCTCACCAATGTCTTAAACAACTGCAACCTGACCTCCCAACTTCTATACTCAATACTCTGACTGATGGAGGCCAGGACTTAGGGAGATCATGGACGTATTTGACAGGAAGGATGAGAAGGTTGCATCAAGGTGGAGATTTGCCATGGGGGTAATATAGGTCAGCAAGCAGAAGGGTAATGAGGCAATGGAACTTGGTGCAAGTTAGGACGTGGTCTCTGGCGCCGTGAGGCAGCAACAATGCCGGCTGCGCGGTACGTTGGCGCAGCGGTAGAGTTGCTGCCTCACAGCGCCTGAGACCCGGGTTCGATCCTGACTACGGGTGCTGTCTGTTCGGAGTTTATACGTTCTCCCCGTGACCTGCGTGGTTTTTCTCCGAGATCATCGGTTTCCTTCCACACTCCAAAGACGTACAGGGTTTGCAGGTTAATTGGCTTTGTATAAATGTAAATTGTCCCTAGTGTGTGTTAAGGATAGTGTTGATGTGTAGGGATCGCTGGTCGGCGTGGACCCGGTGGGCCTAATTCCATGCTGTATCTCTAAACTAAACTAGACTAAACTGAACTATGCCGCCCAATGCACAGTGGCCCCATGCACTGCTGCGAAGGGTATCCGTGCAGCAGCCGTGGTGGAGTGTGACTGTGTAACTGCGAAGGGGGACAAGTCCAAGGTGTTGATAGCAAGCACGGCTGCTCAAAACATTGTGAAGGAAAATAAAATCATGAGAAATCCTGTGGAAAAACACCATCCGTGAGTCACTTAAGCCAGCAGCTGCCAAGTTGCGGTACTGTCTGATTTACCTACATATCCCAGCAGCCATCTTAGTTTCCCTGGCAAGATCTAGCGAGCTTGTGAAATCTTTGTGCCCTGACTTAAGGTCCAAGCATTGCCCATACCAAGTGCTCAACATATTTAGCCTAACTACCTGCTTCCCTGAAACTTGGTTTCCTGCTAACGGGCTATCTGGGAGTGAGTGGGATCACATCAGATGTTCTCTTCCCACAATCAGCTCATCACAGTTAAAATGCTTCACTTGTCAAGACTCGAGGGACTGAGATATAGGGAGAGGTTGGGCAGGCCATGACTTTGTTCCTTGGGATGAAGGATGAATGCACAAGTGAATGCACACTTTTATCCAAGAGTAGGATGAAAGGCCTGAATAGAGTGAATGTGGGGAGGATGTTTCCACTCATGGGAGAGTCTCGGACCAGAGGCCATAGTGTCAGATTAAAAGGACGTACCTTTAGAAAGGAGATGAAATTTCTTTAGTCAGAGGGTGGTGAATCTGAGGAATTCATTGCCACAGACAGCTGTGGAGGTCAAGTCAATGGATATTTTTAAGGCAGAGATAGATAGATTCTGGATTAGCATGGGTGTCGGGGGTTATGGGGAGAAGGAGAATGGGGTTGAGAGGGAAAGATAGATCAGCCACGATTGAATGTCGGAGTAGACTTGATGGGGCGAATGGCCTAATTCTGCTCCTAGAACATTATGAACATCTGAGTACGGGAATCAAATACCAGAGGATAAAGGTTTGAGATGAGAGGGAAATAATTAATAGGAACCTGCGGGGCACCTTTTTCACATAAAGTTTGTATATAGAACAATCTGTCAGAGGAGATAGTTGAGGCAGGACGTTGAAAAGACATTTGAACAGATACGTGATAGGAAAGGTTCAGAAGGATATGGGGCAAATGAAGGCAGGTGTGACTAGTGGAGATGGGGCATCTTGGTTGGTATGGGCAAGTTGGGCCGAAGGGCTTGTGTCCATGGTATATGACTATGATTATGATATTTATTGATTTGTGACTTGTGTTGGATCATTTGCTTCTTTTAATTTAAGTAGATAAGCAATTTTGCGTTCAGGAATCAGATTAAAAGAATCTATCATTGTGTGATGTTTTATGGTATTGCAACCATGTCACTGTAATTTTTGGTAAGAGTAATTGTTGATTAGTGTCCATTTTCTTTATTAGTGAGCTAGTGGCGAGAATATTTTATTTGCTGACACAAGGAATTGCAGATGCTGGTTTGACAAAATAAGACACAAAATGCTGGAGTAACTCGGCAAATATATCCACTTTTATCCTATCCTCTGGCTGCACATTCCACGCAGCTTCTCGCCTTATCTTCTTATCTCACACCTTTTGTCTTCTTCCTGTCTTTGGCCTTTATCCAACCATCTGCCACTCTAAAAAAAACCCTGAAGTAGGGTTCTGACCCAAAACATCATCCATTCTTTTTCTCCAGAGATGCTGCCTGCATTACTCTAGCATTCTGTGTCTATCTTCAGCACAAACCAGCATCCGCAGCTCCTTCCGACACAAAATAAGAACACATCGCCTGTTCCCATCAGGCTTAGACCCACTCCCACCCAACTTACTACCCTCCACCCACCCCTCCCCTTCCCCTCCACGACAACTAGTCTGAAGAAGTGTCCTGACCCAAAACATTGTCCATCCATATCCTCCTGAGATGCTGCCTGACCCGCTGAGTTACTCCGGCACTTTATGCTTATTTTCTTTGCCACTTAAGATGAACAAAGTCATTCTATTTCACCTGGTAGACACATAATGCCACGGTAATCTTGATCTTGACTGAACATAAAGTAAATCCAGTCTGAAGAAGGGTCTCGACCCGAAACGTCACCCATTCCTTCTCTCCAGAGACGCTGCCTGTCCCGCTGAGTTACTCCAGTTTTTTGTGTCTATCTCCGGTTTAAACCAGCATCTGCAGTTCCTTCCTGCACAGTAAATGTGTCCGATTCAAGTTTGAATGCTTCACCACTAATTGCTTTCATGATCTGGCTGCCCTTAGTAATGGAACACAGGATGTTACCAAGTGACTGGTGTGGTTTGGTCTTTTAAGTACCACCACATCATTCGTTCAAGTGCTGCTGAGTGCTCTATGGGCGAGAGACTACTCTTGAAGTACAGTCACTGTTATAATGTGAGAAACCTACTTCCGCAACACAATCCCTCCAGTACCAATATTTGTAGCTAACAGATAATCTCTAATTAGGAATGTTTTTATGGATAATTATTCAGGATAAGGATAGCACAGTGGCGCCTCTGGTGGAACTGCTGCTGCACAGCGCCAGAGACTGACCTCGTGGAGTTTGCACGTTCTCCCTGTGACCGCGTTGGGTTCCTCCGGGTGCTCCGGCTTCCTTCCACATCCCAAAGACGTGCGAGTTTGTTGGTTAATTGGCCTCCGTAAATTGCCTCGAGTGTGTCGGGAGTGGATGGGAAAGTGGAACAACTGGGTGTGAATGGGTAATCGATGGCCGGTGGGGACCCAGTGGGTCAAAGGGCAAGTTTCCACACGCTACCATCTAATCAATCAATGCAATCAATCAATAACTCCTATTATTTTGTTGGAATGTCTTGGGATATTTCACATCCACCACAGAGGTACGGCAGTCTTAAGGGCCTGTCCCACCAGCAAGCGCGACCTAAAGTGCCGGTCCCACCAGCATGCACCTGCATGCGGCAAGAGCAACCATACCAGAAGCGGGAGCCACGCGGAGGTCGAGTGAGGGACACGGTGTCGAGGCGGCTGCGGGCCGGCAGGACGTTGCCGCGCGGAATTTTTAAACACGGTCAGTTTTTCGGAGCCCCGCGCGATGTCGGGACCAGCTCCGCACAACTCCATATAGCTCCGTCGATCGAAGTGGGACCGGCCCCGCGAGGCCGTACGGCTCAAGCGACCACGTTAGGTCACGCTTGCCGCATGGAGTCGCATGCTGGTTGGACAGGCCCTTTAGGTTGCGCTTGCCGCATGGAGTCGCATGCTCATGGGACAGGCCCTTTACAGTGTAACTGCATCGGAAAGATGGAAAATAGACACAAAATGCTGGAGTAACTCAGCGAGTCAGGCAGCATCTCTGGAGGAAAAGAATGGGTGATGTTTTGGGTCGGAACCCTTCTTCAGACCGAAAGTAGAGGGGGGGGAACTGGAGGTAAGAAAAGGCCTGAACAAATCAGGGCCGGCAAAAGATGGCTAAGGAAGGGTGGAGCCCATAATCTGCCCATTGTTGGCTGAGGAAGAGGTGGTAACGAAGGGATACAATGATGTGGTTGAAAGATGGATGATGGAATTATAAGACTCATTGAGAGACACAGCATGAAAACAATCCCTTCAGCCCACCGCTAGGAACCGCCAGGAGGTAGTTCAGGATAAAGGAACCGCTAGGAGGTAGTGACCAGAATATGATAAATTTTAATCTGCAATTTGAGAGGGAGAAGGTTAATTCGGAAGTGTCAGCGTTGCAGTTGAACAAAGGGGACTATGAAAACATGAGAGAGGAGTTGGCCACGATCGACTGGAAAAGGAATGACGGTGGAACAGCAATGGCAGGAATTTCTGGGCATGATCCAGAAGATGCAGGATCATTTGATTCCAAAGAGGTAGAAAGATTCTAAGGGGAATAAGAGGCAAACGTGGCTGACAAGGGAAGTTAGGGACGGTATCAAACTAAAAGATAAGGTGTTTAACATAGCAAAGGGCGGCGGGAAGCCAGAGGCCTGGGAAACTTTCAATGGACATCAGAAGGTAACAGAAAGGGGAATACGGGGTGAAAAGATGAAGTATGAAGGTAAGCTCGCCAAGAATATAAAGAATGATAGCAAAAGCATCTTTTGGTCTGCATCCCAGGGTACTCAAGGAGGTGGCTCCAGAAATTGTGGATGCATTGGTGATCATTTTCCAATGTTCTACAGATTCAGGATCATTTCCTGTGGATTGGAGGGTAGCTAATGTTATCTCATTTTTCAAGAAAGGAGCCAGAGAGAAAACAGAGAATTATTGGCCAATTAGCCTGACATCGGAGGTGGGGAAGATGCTGGAGTCAATTATTAAAGAAGTAATAACAGCGCATTTGGATAGCAGTGAAAGGATTGGTGCAAGTCAGCATGGATTTATGAAGGGGAAATACTGCTTGACTAATCTTCTGGAATTTTTTGAGGATGTGACAAGTAAAATGGATGAAGGAGAGCCAGTGGATGTAGTGTATCTAGACTTTCAGAAAGCCTTTGATAAGGTCCCACAGGAGATTAGTTGGCAAAATTAGAGCACATGGTATGGGTGGTAGGGTATTGACATGGATAGAGAATTGGTTGGCAGACAGGAAACAAAGAGTCGGAATAAACGGGTCCCTGTCAGATTGGCAGACATTGGCGAGTGGAGTGCCGCAAGGCTCGGTGCTGGGGCCGCAACTATTTACAATATATATTAATGATTTAGATGATGGAATCAAAAGTAACACTTGCTAATTTGCAGACCTAAAAAAGCTGGTTGGCAGTCTGAACTGCGAAGAGGAAGCTAGGAAGTTGCAGGCTGACTTGGACAGGTTGCGTGAGTGGGCAGATGCATGGCAGATGCAGTATAATGTAGATAAATGTGAGGTTATCCACTTTGGTGGCAAGAACAAGGAGGCAGATTATTATCTCAATGGTGTCAGATTAGGAAAAAGGGAAATGGTGTCCTTGTACACCAGTCGCTGAAAGTAAACATGCAAGTACAGCAGGCAGTGAAGAAAGCTAATGGCATGTTGGCCTTCATAACGAGAGGATCTGAGTATAGGAGTAAAGAGGTCATTCTGCAGTTGTACAGGGCCCTGGTGAGACCACATCTGAAGTATTGTGTGCAGTTTTGGTCTCCTAATTTGAGGAAGGACATCCTTGCTATTGAGTGAGTGCAGAGTAGGTTCACAAGGTTAATCCTCGGGATGGCGGGACTGTCATATGAGGAAAGATTGGAAAGACTGGGCTTGTATTCACTGGAATTTAGAAGGATGAGAGTGGATCTTATAGAAACATATAAAAATATAAAAGCTCGGGACGTCTCTTAGCGGCTCGTAACGCTAACGGCAGGTACTCGGGAAACGCAGTAAGTTCGTGAAGACTCGTGAAGATATTTCAACATGTCCACGAGAGCCCCGAGTACCTACGAGCGGCTATTACCGTAATTCTCCGAGTTCAAATCAGGGGAAACTCGGGAGAACTCTTGAATTAGCTCGTACAGTGGGACAGGCCCTTAAGAATAAAGGGGAGGCCATTTAAAACTGAGATGAGAAAAAACTTTTTCACCCAGAGAGGTGTGAATTTGTTGAATTCTCTGCCACAGAAGGCAGTGGAGACAAATTCACTGGATGAATGTATAAGAGAGTTAGATGGAGCTCTCGGGGCTAGCGGAATCAAGGGGTATGGGGAGAAGGCAGACCACGGGGTACTGATTGTGGATGATCAGCCATGATCACAACGAATGACGGTGCTGGCTCGAAGGGTCGAATGGCCTCCTCCTGCACCTAGTTTCTATGTTTCTAAAGGGGCTGTCCCACTTGGGCGACCTAATTGGCGAGTTTAGAAGTTTGAAGAAATGACATGTTGAAGACCTCCTTCGACTGTGTTGAAGACTAGCTACGACTAGCTACGACTAACCTCGGGAAAATTGGACACCGAATAGTGGAGAGTGAAGACGACCTCCTTCGACCTCCCTTCGACTACGATGAAGACTATCTACAACTACCTTCTACTACCCTCGATTACCTACGACTAACATGCCGACCTACTACAACCTACTACGACTAAACCTACGAGTAAAAAAAAGTATCGATTTTTTCCATGGCGACCTTATTTTCCTCGCGGGCATTTTTCAACATGTTGAAAAAACCGCCGCGACCTAGCTGAGGCCTCGAGTACACGTGGACTACTCTCGAGCATGAAGGAGAGTTACAAAGACCTCCTACGATCTCGTGTCGACCATGCTGCGAGTATGAGTCGAGGGCAAACTCGCCAGAACTCACGGATTAGGTCGCACAAGTGGAACAGCCCCTTTAAGTCCGTGCCAACCATCCACCACCCACTTACACCAACCCTACGTAATCCCATCTTTATTCTCACATTTGCAAATTTCAGGGGGGCTACAGAAACATTTTGGGATTTAGGGGGCCACAGGTTCAATGAAGGGGGCCACAGAGCTACCACCCTGTTGCCTCCTAAATTTCAGTTCTAATAAATTTAAATCTATGTAGTTGAAATATTTTTGATGTTTGTGGAATAGAATAAAAGAGAATATATGTGCAATTAATAGACACTGATATTTTTATGGAAGGTATTATAATATTGAAGCTAATAATGTCAGGGGGGGGCACAGAAAAATTAAAAGATCCCAAGGGGGCCATGAGCTTAAAAAGGTTGGGAACCACTGCAGTAGAGGACCTGCATCTCTACCTCTGCCAAGCTGCATCTACCTTGCAGTCTAGATCTTTGCAAGCTGTTATTTGATCTAAGAATGTCATCATAAACATCTCTCATTTGACCACTGGTAATGGATTTTTCTTAAATGCACTTTTTACCGTGCTGTCAATTTATGTGAAGCCACAAGCTTGTTTGTAAAGCTTATTTTGGTCGTAAACACAGCAGTTCCAGCGGGCTGTGACTGTATTTCTGGATCAAGCTATATGACAGAAACCATAGATAGACACAAAAAGCTGGAGTAACTCAGCGGGTCTGTCAGCATCTCTGAGGAAAAAAAGGAATAGGTGGAGACCCTTCTTCAGACTAAGAGTCGGGGAAAATAGAGCCGAGAGATATGAAAAGGTCCAAAGACAAAATTAATGAAATATATGCAGAAGGACATCAAAGCCAACAAGATGATCAAGGATCAGGCTCGATCACGCTGAGCACCGGCTCCCCTCAAGGCTGTGTGCTCAGCCTGCTGTTGTTCACACTGCTCACACATGACTGTGCTGCTAGATTCAGGGACAACAGGATTATAAAATTCGCAGATGACACCACAGTGGTAGGACTCATCAGTGGAGAGGATGAAACAATGTACAGGGAGGAAGTGAAACAACTAGTGGACTGGTGCGGCAACAACAATTTAGAATTAAATGTAGACAAAACAAAGGAGATGGTTGTCGACTTCAGGAGGTCGCACCCCAAACACACACCCCTCAACATCAGCGACATCACGGTGGAGAGAGTGGAGAGCATAAAGTTCCTCGGAGTGCAAATCACAGACAGTCTCACCTGGTCCAGGAACATCACTGGGATTGTTAAACGGGCCCATCAGCGACTGCACTACCTGAGGAAACTCAAACAGGTCTCACTTCCCACCAACATCCTCAGGACTTTTTACAGGGGTACGGTGGAGTCTGTACTCACGTACTGCATGAACACGTGGTAGTCCAACTGTAACTGCTCAGACAGGAAGTCTCTGCAGAGGGTAGTGAGGGGAGCAGAGAGGATCATTGGTGTCTCGCTACCCTCGGTACAAGAACTGTTCCAGAGCCGCTGCCTGAAAAAAGCACTGAGCAGAGCAAAGGACAGACTGCACCCACTCCACACACACCTGGATCTCCTGCCATCAGGCAAGAGATACCGTAGCATCAAAGCCCGGACTACCAGACTGCTAAACAGCTTCCTGCCACAGGCTGTGAGGCTGCTAAACAGTCACTCCACCTGATTCTGCTGCTTTTGCACTGACAATTTAATAACTGGCACTGAGTAATAACTCTGGCAGCACTGGCTCAGGCCACTTAAATCAGCTGCCCTGGACATTTTATGACTGGTTTTTCTTTTCTACTTGTATTTTAATGTTGCTTTTTTTACCTGCACTTTTTAAAAACTATTCGGAATGTTTTTATCAGGAACTGGATTGTTTTTATTTATGTGTGAAATGTTTAAGTTTTTATGTGCGATGCTCCGGTATTCCCTGAGAAACGTCTTCTCATTTTGCACTGTACAATTGTTGCTTTGCATGATGACAATAAAAGGATGATAATGATAATGATAATGATAATGACAGATGGAGCCCACAATGGTCCATTGTTGGTTGTGGGGAAGATGATAACGAGTAATGCCATCCTATCACCAACTAGACAGCGGTCCTGACATCATTGTGGGCACTCGGACTATCTTTAATCAGACTTTATTAGACTATATCTTGCACTAAACGTTATTCCCTTTATCCTGTATCGGTACACTGTGGGTGGCTTGATTGTAATCATATATAGTCTTTCCGCTGTCTGGTTAACACGCAACAAAATTGCTTTTCACTGTTCCTCGGTACAAGTGGCACTAAACTAAACTAAACTAAACTAAACGTTTTTGATCATTAGAGATATTTAGCAATGGTGGTAAAGGCCTCACAGTGTGAACTATGGGAACTATCAGGATTTAATTTAGCTTAGTTCAGAGTTACAGTGCGGAAATAGGCCCTTCAGCCCACGGAGTCCGCGCTGACCAGCGACCCCCGTACACTAGCACTATCCTACACACTAGGGACACTTTACAATTCTTACAGAAGCCAATTAACCTACATACCTGTTTAAGAAGGAACTGCAGATGCTGGAAAATCGAAGGTACACAAAAATGCTGGAGAAACTCAGCGGGCGCAGCAGTATATGGACACACACATCTGTTCTGTATTCACGCCTTCTATATCCTGTTGTGCTGAAGCAAAGCAAGAATTTCATTGTCCTATATGGGACACATGACAATAAACTCTCTTGATCTTGATCTGCCAGAGGAGATAGTTGAGGCAGGTACAACGTTGAAAAGACATTTGGACAGGTACATGGATAAGAAAGGTTCAGAAGGATATGGGGCAATCAAAGCCAGGTGTGACCAGTGGAGGTGGGGCATCTTGGTTGGTATGGGCAAGTGGGCCGAAGGGCCTGTTTCCATGGTATATGACTGACTATGATATATATTATGAAGAAAGACTGGATAGACTTGGTTTATACTCTCTAGAATTTAGGAGATTGAGAGGGGATCTTAGAAACATAGAAACATAGAAATTAGGTGCAGGAGTAGGCCATTCGGCCCTTCGAGCCTGCACCGCCATTCAATATGATCATGGCTGATCATCCAACTCAGTATCCCGTACCTGCCTTCTCTCCATACCCTCTGATCCCCTTAGCCACAAGGGCCACATCTAACTCCCTCTTAAATATAGCCAATGAACTGGCCCCGACTACCCTCTGTGGCAGGGAGTTCCATAGATTCACCACTCTCTGTGTGAAAAAAGTTCTTCTCATCTCGGTTTTAAAGGATTTCCCCCTTATCCTTAAGCTGTGACCCCTTGTCCTGGACTTCCCCAACATCGAGAGCAATCTTCCTGCATCTAGCCTGTCTAACCCCTTAAGAATTTTGTAAGTTTCTATAAGATCCCCTCTCAATCTCCTAAATTCTAGAGAGTATAAACCAAGTCTATCCAGTCTTTCTTCATAAGACAGTCCTGACATCCCAGGAATCAGTCTGGTGAATCTTATAGAAACTTACAACATTCTTAAGGGGTTGGACAGGCTAGATGCAGGAAGATTGCTCCCGATGTTGGGGAAGTCCAGGACAAGGGGTCACAGCTTAAGGATAAGGGGGAAATCCTTTAAAACCGAGATGAGGAGAAATTTTTTCACACAGAGAGTGGTGAATCTCTGGAACTCTCTGCCACAGAGGGTAGTCGAGGCCAGTTCATTGGCTATATTTAAGAGGGAGTTAGATGTGGCCCTTGTGGCTAAGGGGATCAGAGGGTATGGAGAGAAGGCAGATACGGGATACTGAGTTGGATGATCAGCCATGATCATATTGAATGGCGGTGCAGGCTCGAAGGGCCGAATGGCCTACTCCTGCACCTAATTTCTATGTTTCTATGTTTCTATCACCAATTATTTATTGATTTGTGACTTGTTTTGGATCATTTGCTTCATTTAATTTAAGTAGATAAGCAATTTTGCGTTCAGGAATCGGCCTCAAAGAATCTATCATTGTGCGATGTTTTATGGTATTGCAACCATGTCACTGTAATGTTTGGTGAGAGTAATTGTTGATTAGTGTCCATTAGTGAGCTAGTGGCGAGAATATTTTATTTGCTGACACAAGGAGTTGCAGATGCTGGTTTGACAAAATGCTGGAGTAACTCGGCAAATATATCCACTTTTATCCTATCCTCTGGCTTCACATTCCACGCATCTTCTCGCCTTATCTTCTCATCTCACACCTTTTGGCTTCTTTCTGTCTTTGGCCTTTATCCAGCCATCTGAAACTCTAAAAAAAACCCTGAAGTAGGGTTCTGACCCAAAACATCATCCATTCTTTTTTCTCCATAGATGCTGCCTGACCTGCTGAATTATTCCAGCATTTTGTGTCCAACTTCGGCACAAACCAGCATCCGCAGTTCCTTCCGACACAAAATAAGAATCCATCTCCTGTTCCCATCAGGCTTAGACCCACTCCCACCCAACTTATGCCCCTGTCCCACTTAGGAAACCTGAACGGAAACATCTGGGGACTTTGCGCCCCACCCAAGGTTTCCGTGCGGTTCCCGGAGGTTCAAGGAGGTTTTTGTCAGTCTCCCTACCTGCTTCCATTACCTGCAACCTCCGGCAACCACCTGCAACCTCCGGGAACCGCACGGAAATCTTGGGTGGGGCGCAAAGTCTCCAGAGGTTTCCGTTCAGGTTTCCTAAGTGGGACAGGGGCATTACTCCCACCCCCCCCCCCCTCCCACGACAATCAGTCTGAAGAAGAGTCCTGACCCAAAACATTGTCTATCCATGTCCTCCTGAGATGCTGCCTGACCCGCTGAGTTACTCCGGCACTTTATGCTTATTTTCTTTGCCACTTAAGATAAACAAAGTCATTCTATTTCACCTGGTAGACACATAATGCCACGGTAATCTTGATCTTGACTGAACATGGCGTAAATCCAGTCTGAAGAAGGGTCTCGACCCGAAACGTCACCCATTCCTTCTCTCCAGAGACGCTGCCTGTCCCGCTGAGTTACTCCAGTTTTTTGTGTCTATCTCCGGTTTAAACCAGCATCTGCAGTTCCTTCCTGCACAGTAAATGTGTCCGATTCAAGTTTGAATGCTTCACCACTAATTGCTTTCATGATCTGGCTGCCCTTAGTAATGGAACACAGGATGTTACCAAGTGACTGGTGTGGTTTGGTCTTTTAAGTACCACCACATCATTCGTTCAAGAGTGCTGCTGAGTGCTCTATGGGCGAGAGACTACTCTTGAAGTGCAGTCACTGTTATAATGTGGGAAACCTACTTCCGCAACACACTCCCTCCAGTACCAATATTTGTAGCTAACAGATAATCTCTAATTAGGAATGTTTTTATGGATAATTATTCAGGATAAGGATGGCACAGTGGTGCAACTGCTGCCGCACAGTGCCAGAGACTGTCCTCGTGGAGTTTGCACGTTCTCTCTGTGACCACGTTGGATTCCTCCGGGTGCTCTGGTTTCCACCCACATCCCAAAGACGTGCGGGTTTGTTGGCTAATTGGCCTCCGTAAATTGCCTCGAGTGTGTCGGGAGTGGATGGGAAAGTGGAACAACTGGGTGTGAACGGGTGATCGATGGCCGGCGTGGACCCAGTGGGTCAAAGGGCAAGTTTCTACACGCTACCATCTAATCAATCAATGCAATCAATAACTCCGGAGCTCCCACAACGACAACTTCGTCCGCTGGACTGGAGGGTGGCAGCTTCGACCGCCCCAGGCAGTGGAGTTTGAACCAGCCCGTTCGCGGAGCTCGGATGCGGCCACTGGACTTACCATCATCGACGGGGTCCCGACATCGGACCTGGGAGACTCACTGTGGTGGATGTTAAACTGTGTTAAGTGTGTGTTTTGTTATTTTATTCTATGTTATGACTGCAAGGTATACAATTTCGTTCAGACTGAAATGTCCGAAGGACAATAAAGGATACTTTACTTTACTTTGACTCTATTATTTTGTTGGAATGTCTTGGGATATTTCACATCCACCATAGAGGTACGGCGGTCTTACAGTGTAACTGCATCGGAAAGATGGAAAATCGACACAAAATGCTGGAGTAGCTCAGCGGGTCAGGCAGCATCTCTGGAGGGAAAGGAAGGGTGATGTTTTGGGTCGGAACCCTTGTTCAGACCGAAAGTAGAAGAGGGGAGGGAACTGGAGGTAAGAAAAAGCACGAACAAATCAGGGCCGGCAAAAGATGGCCAAGGAAGGGTGTAGCCCATAATCTGCCCATTGTTGGCTGGGGAAGAGGTGGTAACGAAGGGATACATGGAAGATAGAATTATAACTCATTGAGAGACACAACATGAAAACAATCCCTTCAGCCCACCAAGGTAAAGGAACCGCTAGGAGGTAGTGACCAGAATATGATACGTTTTAATCTGCAATTTGAGAGGGAGAAGGTTAATTCGGAAGTGTCAGTGTTACAGTTGAACAAAGGGGACTTTGAAGGCATGAGAGGGGGAGCTGGCCACGGTTGACTGGAAAAGGATCCTAGCAGGAATGACGGTGGAACAGCAATGGCAGGAATTTCTGGGCATGATCCAGAAGATGCAGGATCATTTCATTCCAACGAGGTAGAAAGATTCTAAGGGGAATAAGAGGCAAACGTGGCTGACAAGGGAAGTTAGGGACGGTATCAAACTAAAAGATAAGGTTTTTAACATAGCAAAGGGCGGCGGGAAGCCAGAGGACTGGGAAATTTTCAACGGACATCAGAAGGTAACAGAAAGGGGAATACGGGTGAAAAGATGAAGTATGAAGGTAAGCTCGCCAAGAATATAAAGAGGGATAGCAAAAGCATCTTTTGGTCTGCATCCCAGGGTACTCAAGGAGGTGGCTCCAGAAATCGTGGATGCATTGGTGATCATTTTCCAATGTTCTACAGATTCAGGATCATTTCCTGTGGTTTGGAGGGTAGCTAATGTTATCTCATTTTTCAAGAAAGGAGCGAGAGAGAAAACAGAGAATTATAGGCCAATTAGCCTGACTTCGGAGGTGGGGAAGATGCTGGAGTCAATTATTAAAGAAGTAATAACGGCGCATTTGGATAGCAGTGAGATTGGTCCAAGTCAGCATGGATTTATGAAGGGAAATACTGCTTGACTAATCTTCTGGAATTTTTTGAGGATGTGACAAGTAAAATGGATGAAGGAGAGCCAGTGGATATAGTGTATCTGGACTTTCAGAAAACCTTTGATAAGGTCCAACACAGGAGATTAGTGGGCTAAATTAGAGCACATGGTATGGGTGGTAGGGTATTGACATGGATACAGAATTGGTTGGCAGACAGGAAACAAAGAGTCGGAATAAACGGGTCCCTGTCAGATTGGCAGACATTGGCGAGTGGAGTGACGCAAGGCTCGGTGCTGGGGCCGCAACTATTTACAATATATATTAATGATTTAGATGATGGAATCAAAAGTAACACTTGCTAATTTGCAGTTGCCATAAAGCTGGTTGGCAGTCTGAACTGCGAAGAGGAAGTTAGGAGGTTGCAGGCTGACTTGGACAGGTTGCGTGAGTGGGCAGATGCATGGCAGATGCAGTATAATGTAGATAAATGTGTGGCTATCCACTTTGGTGGCACGAACAAGGAGGCAGATTATTATCTCAATGGTGTCAGATTAGGAAAAAGAGAAATGCAACGAGACCTGGGTATCTTTGTACACCAGTCACTGAAAGTAAACATGCAGGTACAGCAGGCAGTGAAGAAAGCTAATGGCATGTTGGCCTTCATAACGAGAGGATCTGAGTATAGGAGTAAAGAGGTCCTTCTGCAGTGTACCTGGTGAGACCACATATGAAGTATTGTGTGCAGTTTTGGTCTCCTAATTTGAGGAAGGACATCTTTGCTATTGAGTGAGTGCAGAGTAGGTTCACGACATGAATTCCCGGGATGGCGGGACTGTCATATGAGGAAAGATTGGAACGACTGGGCTTGTATTCACTGGAATTTAGAAGGATGAGAGGAAATCTTATAGAAACATATAAAAATATAAAAGGACTGGACACTGCAGGAAAAATGTTTCCAATGTTGGGAGAAGTCCAGAATCAGGGGGCCACAGTCTAAAGGGCCTGTCCCACTGTACGAGGTAATTCAAGAGCTCTCCCGAGTTTAAAAAAAATCAAACTCGTGGTAAGCACGTAGAATGTACGTAGCGGGTATATCGGAGCTCGGGACGTCTCTTAGCGGCTCGTAACGGTAACGGCAGGTACTCGGGAAACGCGGTAAGCTCGTGAAGACTCGTGAAGGTTTTTCAACATGTTGAAAAATGTCCACGAGAGCCCCGAATATCTACGAGCGGCTATTAGTAAGTAAGTAAGTAAGTAAGTAAGTAAACTTTATTTATATAGCGCATTTTAAGCCAATTTGCATTGACCCCAAAGCGCTTTACATAATTTAAATAATAATAAGTTCCATTGCAAACCATAGAAAAAGGTTTTTAAAAAAATGAATAAAAATGGACACAACATATTACAGAGTTCAACACAAACATCCCCCCACAGCAGAATCAAAACATTTCCACTGCGGGGGAAAGGCACCAGAAAGTTAAGTCCTCTTCCTCTGTGAAACATCCCGAGGTCAGGGCCCATCTGTGGCCGTGCAGCCAGTCCGATGATTTTCAGGGCCCTCTTGCCGTAAAGATGAAACATCGGCGTCGGGTGAAACATTCCTCAGCGGCTTGGAAAAGTCTGGAGCGGCTGTCCCCTCCCCGGAGAGCGGAGACCGCGGCACTCGTAGTCCTCCGGCCGCGCCCGCTATTACCGTATTTCTCCGAGTTCGAATCAGGGGAAACTCGGGAGAATTAGCTCGTACAGTGGGACAGACCCTTAAGAATAAAGGGGAGGCCATTTAAAACTGAGATGAGAAAAAACTTTTTCACCCAGAGAGGTGTGAATTTGTGGAATTCTCTGCCACAGAAGGCAGTGGAGGCCAATTCACTGGATGAATGTAAAAGAGAGTTAGGTGGAGCTCTCAGGGCTAGCGGAATCAAGGGGTATGCGGAGAAGGCAGATCACGGGGTACTGATTGTGGATGATCAGCCATGATCACAACGAATGACGGTGCTGGCTCGAAGGGTCGAATGGCCTCTTCCTGCACCTATTTTCTATGTTTCTAAAGGGGCTGTCCCACTTGGGCGACCAAATTGGCGAATTTAGAAGTTTGAAAAAATGACATGTTGAAGACCTCCTTCGACTGTGTTGAAGACCAGCTACGACTAGCTACGACTAACCTCGGGAAAATTTGACACCGAATAGTGGAGAGTGAAGACGACCTCCTTCGACCTCCCATCGACTATGATGAAGACTATCTACAACTACCTTAGACTACCCTCGATTACCTACGACTAACATGCAGACCTACTACAACCTACTACGACCAAACCTACGAGTAAAATAAGTATCGATTTTTTTCCATGGCGACCTTATTTTACTCGCGGGCATTTTTCAACATGTTGAAAAATACGCCGCGCTGAGGCCTCGAGTACACGTGGACTACTCTCGAGCATGAAGGAGAGTTACAAAGACCACCTACGACCTTGTGTCGACTATGCTGCGAGTATGTCCAAAACTCACAGATTAGGTCGCCCAAGTGGGACAGCCCCTTTAAGTCCGTGCCAACCATCCACCACCCACTTACACTAACCCTACGTAATCCCATCTTTATTCTCTCATTGTCATGAATGCTCCCCTGAATACATCACTCACCTACCTTTGGGGACGACAGATGGCACAATGGGCTAAGTGTTCGGCTGGCGACCGGAAGGTAGCCGGTTCGAATCCCGCTTGGAGTGCATACTGTCGTTGTGTCCTTGGGCAAGACACTTCACCCACCTTTGCCTGTGTGTGAGTGATTGGTGGTGGTCGGAGGGGCCGTAGGCGCAGATTGGCAGCCACGCTTCCGTCAGTCTGCCCCAGGGCAGCTGTGGCTACAGAAGTAGCTCACCCCCACCGAGTGTGACTGAGGAGTGAATGAATAATGCGATGTAAAGCGCCTTGAGTATTAGAAAGGCGCTATATAAATCCCATCCATTATTATTATTATTACCTACTAGGGATAATTTAAAGTGGCCAATTAACCTATCAATTCACGCATTGTTGGAAATCGGAGCACCCGAGGTCAGGATTGAACCGAGGTCTCTGGTGTTGTCAGGCAGCTGCTCAGCAAGGTGTGCCATTGTGCAGCATAGGTCTGATATGTCAGCACTCTCTCCCTCAGTGGTGCAATAGAGGACCTGCATCTCTACCTCTGCCAAGCTGCATCTACCTTGCAGACTAGATCTTTGCAAGCTGTTATTTGATCTAAGAATGTCATCATAAACATCTCTCATTCGACCACTGGTAATGGATTTTTTTTAAATGCACCTTTTACCATGCTGTCAATTTATGTGAAGCCACAAGCTTGTTTGTAAAGCTTATTTTGGTCGTAAACACAGCAGTTCCTGCGGCCCGTGACTGTATTTCTGGATCAAGCTATGTGTCAGAAACCATAGATAGACACAAAAAGCTGGAGTAACTCAACGGGTCTGTCAGCATCTCTAGAAAAAAAATAGGTGACGTTTCCGGTGGAGACCCTTCCTCAGACTGAGTCAGAGGAGATAGAGCCGAGAGATATGGATAGGTCCAAAGAACAAATTAATGAAAGATATGCAGAAGGACATCAAAGCCAACAATGTGATCAAGGACAGATGGAGCCCACAATGGTCCATTGTTGGTTGTGGGGAAGATGATAACGAGTAATGCCAGGCAGCTGAACCATCCTATCACCAACTAGACAGCGGTCTTGATACCATTGTGGGCACTCTATGTGGGTATTCTAACACATCTGTTCAACCTGAGCCTGCGTCTACAGAAGGTTCCAAGGCTGTGAAAAACATCTTGCCTGGTACCTGTCCCAAAGAAGACCCATCCCACTCTCCACAATGACTACAGACCAGTAGCGCTCACTTCACATATTATGAAGACATTTGAGGGACTTGTCCTTTCCTACATCAGGACTAGTGTGTCAAATCAAATGGATCCTTTACAGTTTGCATATCAGCCCAACATCAGTGTCGATGATGCCCTCATTTACATGCTGCAGAGGGTGTACACACATTTGGACACTACTGATGCATCTGTAAGGATTACATTTTTTGACTTCTCAAGCGCCTTCAACACAATTCAGCCCCGATTGCTAGGGGAGAAGATGGAGAAGATGAAAGTGGTCCATCACTGGTACTGTGGTGTTTGGATTACCTTTCCCTCAGACCACAGTACGTGCGCCTACAGAACAATGTCTCAAGCACCATCTTGAGCAGCACAGGGGCTCCACAAGGAACTGTGCTGGCTCCATTCCTGTTTACCATCTACACAGCGGATCTCCAATATAACACCAACAGCTGCTTTTTGCAGAAATTTTCGGATGACACAGCTGTTGTCGGCCTCATTAAAGGGGGCAATGAGGAGGAGTATAGAGACATAATAAACAACTTTGTGGAGTGGAGTGCACACAATAACCTCCATCTTAACACCACAAAAACCAAGGAGATAGTTGTGGACTTCAGGAGGGGGAGGAGGAGGACTCAAGCAACACCAATCACCATTAAGGGCACTGAGGTGGAGGTGGTCGCTAACCACAGGTACCTTGGTGTGCAGCTTGACAGTGAGCTGGACTGGAAGTGTCATATGGAGGCGGTGTACAGGAAGGGACAAAGCCGACTGTATTTTTTAAGGAGGCTGAGGTCATTTAACATCTGCTAACCCCTACTGTGCAGTGTCTACCATTCAGTGGTGGCCAGTGCTCTGTTTTTTGCTGTGGCCTGTTGGGGAGATGGCGCCCGCATAGCGGACAAAAACAGACTGGACAAGCTGATCAGGAAGGCCGGCTCAGTGGTCGGGGCTGAGCAACGAACGGTCCAGCAGGTGGCAGAGGCCAGAACTCTGAACAAACTGGGTTCAATAATGACCAACCCAACTCACCCACTCCATGCCCTGAAGGTGATCAAGAGCAGCATCTTCAGTCAGAGACTGATTTCACCAATGTGCAAAACTGAGAGACATAGGAAGTCCTGTTTACCAGCTGCTATAAAGTTATATAATGCGCATAAATAACTGCACTATTTTTCATTAATTGTATTTTAACTTGTATTTTAACTTGTATTTTAACTTGTTAAGTATGGAAGCTATTTGAGGAAATGTGTGGTGTTATGTCTGTCTTGAAGCTGTCGTGGCACTGTAATTTCCTGTAAAGGATTATTAAAGGTATAATCAATCAATCAATCAATCAACTCGGACTATCTTTAATCAGATATTAAATGGACTATATCTTGCACTAAACGTTATTCCCTTTATCCTGTATCCGTACACTGTGGGTGGCTTGATTGTAATCATATATAGTCTTTCCGCTGACTGGTTAGCACGTAACAAAATTGCTTTTCACTGTACCATACATGTGGCAATCAACTAAACTAAACTAAACGTTTTTGATCATTAGAGATATTTAGCAATGGTGGTAAAGGCCTCACAGTGTGAACTATGGGGACTATCAGGATTTAATTTAGCTTAGTTCAGAGATACAGCGCGGAAATAGGCCCTTCAGCCCACGGAGTCCGCGCTGACCAGCGACCCCCGTACACTAGCACTATCCTACACACTAGGGACACTTTATAATTCTTACAGAAGCCAATTAACCTACATACCTGCACGTCTTTGGAGTGTGAGAGGAAACCAGAACACCGGGAGAAAACCCACGCAGCCACAGGGAGAACATACAAACTACATACAGACAGCACCCAGAGTCAGAATTGAACCTGGGACTCTGGTGCTATAACTCTACCACTGCGTCACCGTGCCACCCTTTTGTACTCAGGATTCCAGTATCTTCAACACCATGTGTGATCCCAATGTGGGTTATTGTCACCGGAGTCTTTTGAAAAGTGTAGATGGTGTCGTAATGTAGGAAATGAGCAAGAAAATGTATGTACAGCAGACGGCATCAATCCAAGGAGATTCCCAGTCAATTTGCAGCTGTGTTGGCAGAATGCTTTCAGAACAGCCAGCCACATTAAAGAATTATGACCGGCAGCAAACTTTAATTCATATTTGAAAATGTTAAAGTTTTTTAATCCACACATTTGATGAACATGGAAGCTAAAACATTCAAACTTGAAAAAAAATCAAAATAAATGTGTTGAAATGTTGATTAAAATATTAATTAATAAGGTTTAGTACTGAGGCAACCTTCTCAAAAGTGTAGGAAGGAACTGCAGATGCTGGTTTAAACCGAAGGCAGAGACATAATGCTGGAGTAACTCAGCGGGTCAGGCAGCGTCTCTGGAGAGAAGGAATAGGTGATGTTTCCGGTCGAGACCCTTCTTCAGATTTAAAGAAGTCTGAACGTCTGAAGAAGGGGCTCGACCTGAAACGTCACCCATTCCTTTTCTCCAGAGATGCTCTCTGACCCGCTGAGTTGCTCCAGCATTTTGTGCCTATCTTTCTCAAAAGTAATTATGGTTTGTTATGATATTAATAGCTCATTTGGAGATTGTGTAACGATGCATAAGATTTTGACTGTATTTTCCAATTGAAGCCGTACGTAAAAAAAAGTTTTCGTAGGAGTTTACCTGATTGTGATGGAGAAAGCTATAGATCGGACAGACAGTTGAAGATTAGTGCAGTACTGTCAGGAACCTAGAGACATCCAAACCCGCCGAGATCGAAGAGGGACCACTGGGACTACATTGAAGACTTGGGAACTGTATTGGCACCCTCTAGGTGGCCACTCTTAGCATACTTTGTATGTGGCGCGCAAAACAAAGAATTTCACTGTGACATGTCACATGTGATAACGTCGCCTATTTCCTTCGCTCCATAGATGCTGCCTCGCTCGCTGAGTTTCTCCAGCATTTTTGTCTACCTTTGATTTTTCCAGCATCTGCAGTTCTTTCTTAAACATGTGATAATAAAGTATCTTTCATTCATTCATTCAAATTGAGCAGTGAAGTTAACACCAGCACTGTTCAACACTAAACACAACCACAGTCATCTATGTACTGTGTCTTTGGTTGCATTACCAAGTTTGGTTTTTGCTTTACTAAGATAAACAAAATAAGCTGGAGTAACTCAGCGGGTCAGACAGCATCTCTGGAGAAAAGGAATAGGTAACGATTCGGGTCAAAACCCTTCTTCAGACTGGGTCTCGACCTAAAGCGTCACCTATTCCTTTTCTCCAGAGATGCTGTCTGACCCGCTGAGTTACTCCAGCTTTTTATGTCAATCTTCGGTTTAGATCAACATCTGCAGTTCCTTCCGACACATTTGATTTTTGCACTATATTAGGTTCCTAACATTACTGTTATTAACTTATTGTATTATTGAGAATTATACATTGGGTGTCCCCCCTCCCATTGGAATTGTGCAATATGGTGCATACTGCAGCGAGTCTTTTAACTTACACTTGAATGCAATATATATGCTTTAAATTGGATTGGAGCGTTTTTGAAGGGGGGGAGGCTGTGCGATCACTGACCACTGGCCTTGAGGGTACCCGATGAGGGAGCGGAGCAACTGAGTGGGGAGAGGGTGTGGAAGAAGGTGGTTCCCCCTCCAAGAGTAGGAACCTTTTGAAATTTGATGTATTAAAATCATGTTTTAGTGCACTGTAGAAGTATGATTTCAATGTTTTTTGTATGAAGTATTTTTAAGAGGTAACTTTTTAAGGGGTAACTTTATCCACACTAAGGGTGATGGGTGTATGGAACAAGCTGCCAGAGGAGGTAGTTGAGGCAGGGACCATCCCAACATTTAAGAAAAAGTTAGACTGATACATGGATAGGACAGGTTTGGAGGTATGGACCAAAAGCAGGTGGCGTAGCTGGGACATGTTGGCGGGTGTGGGCAAGTTGTGCCGAAGGGCCTGTTTTCACACTGTATCACTCTATGACTACATTATACCTCCACCATGCATGAATGCTTCAAAATCAAGTGATCGAGTTTTATTGCCATATACTCAAGCATAGAAACATAGAAAATAGGTGCAGGAATAGGCCATCGGCCCTTCGAGCCAGCACTGCCATTCAATATGATCATGGCTATTCATCGAAAATCAGTACCACTTTCCTGTTTTTTCCCCATATCCCTTGATGTCGTTAGCCCCAAGAACTAAATCTAACTCTCTCTTGAAAACATCCAGTGAATTGGCCTGCACTGCCTTCTGTGGCAGAGAATTCCACAGATTCACAACTCTCTGCGTGAAGAAAGTTTGTCCTCCATCTCAGTCCTAACTGGCCTCCCCTTTATTCTTAAACTGTGACCCATGGTTCTGAACGCCCCCAACATCGGGAACATTTTTCCTGCAGTTACAGTAAGTGAAAATCTAGCAGGCAAGCAGGATGCTTTCTCCAACCACCCCCATTTGAAGTCCACTATCTTCCACCGTATCTACCCAGTGCTTGGTACTTACTTCCAGCAGCCACTGGTTGTCCTCCAGGATGCACTCTCGCGCCGCTGCCATAAATCAAGACAGAGAGAAAAGGGAGACAAGGAAAGAGAGCGAGAAGAGAAACCTCTCTATCGAGGAACAAAGAGCTCAAAGACAACCGGAAAGAAAAGCGGGAGCGTTCAAGAGCGAGCAAGCGAGAGAACAGAGAGACCCCGAACGAGAGGGAAAAAAAAGAGAGGGCGGCCCCGAACGCGAGGCCCTCAAGAAACGCGCGAGAGAGAAGGAGAGAGAGAGAAAAGGAGAGAACAAGAATAGAAAAGGAGAGAGGGAGAAAGAAAGAGAGCAAAAGAGAAGCGAAAAAAAAGCGAAAAGAGAGAGAGAAAAGAGCCTCCTCTAGCCTCGCCAGCGATCGAGGAAACAAGAGCGAGAAGAGATCGGGGACGCCGAGACGAAGAGGACCTACTCGCGAAAAAGAAGAGAAGAAGAGCAGGAGACCAAGGGAAAGAGACCGCAAGAGAGGAGCCCCGAGAGACTCAAGCGGGGTAGAGGGGAAAAGAGAGCGAGAGGAAACGGCGAGCGGGGAGAGACTTGCGCGAAAAAGAGAAAAGCGCAAGAGAGAGCGGAAAAAAGAGAAGAGAGGAAAATAAGAAAGAGCCAAAAGAAGGAAAAAGAAAAGAAAAGGAGAAAAAGAGAGGCCAAAACAGAGCCAAAAAATCAAGCTAGGACCAGACACCTAAAGCGTAAACAGCCCTCTTCTCCTCTCTCATTCACCCCCCCCCCACCCCTCTGTCTCTCCCCTCTCTTCTCCTCTCACCCCCCTCTCTCTGTCCCCACTGTCTCCCTGTCTCCTTCCCCTCTCTCTCTCTCCGCCTCCCTTTGAGAGTCTGTCCCTTCGGCACAGAGACTCTCGCGGCAGCGGTGCTTCCGACGCCTCCGACGGCCCGGGACACTCGCACTGTCCGGAGTGCTCCATGGCCGAAGCTGCAGCGAGCGACTCGCTAGCCGCACAAATACTCGTCAGCCCCGCAAACTCACCAGCCCCGGCTCCCCGCATCTGTATCCGCCCCGGCTCTCCAACGCCCGCGGACCATGCAGTTTATCCGAGTTTTGAAATTTTGGTTGATCACAGAATTTCTCACCACAGAGCGTGAAAAATGTCTGATCAGCGTGAGGGCGTGAGAGTTCGCTTGAGGGCGTGATTCTCACGCTCAAAGCGTGAGAGTTGGCAGCCCTGCAATAAACTGTTCTTGTGTTGGGCCAGATGATAGAACGAACTTCTGTCCTAGGCTGAGATGGCTGCTCATGCTTTAATCCGAGAATGCTGTTTAGCCTTGTCACTTACATTCATATTGTGCCATTCAGTGATGTATTTTGAGAAGGATGCTGGTGAGAACTTGCTTGCTTGGCATCTCAAATAATTCCATGAGACCTTTTACATGCTCCTCGATCATTAGACCATAAGACATAGGAGGAGAATCAGGCCATTTGGCCCATCGAGTCTGCTCCTCCATGCGATTGTGGCTGGTCCATATTTCCCTCTCAAACCCAATGTCCTGCCTTCTCCCCATAACCCTTGATAACCTTACAAATCAAAAACCTATCAATCTCCATTTTAAATAAACCCATTGACTTGGCCATCACAACCATGAATGAATTCCACAGATTCACCACCTTCTGGTAAAATAAATTCCTCCTCATCGAATGGGCCAATAAAGCCGCAGCAAGTAACAGTCTTATTGTTCCACGCTGGTACATACAACAGTTAAACACTCTGGATGCTTGACTTGACTCTTTAGATACGTTTTCTGGAGCAACGATAATTAACTGTCACTAAAAGTAGGACATGGGATTTTCAACACAGAAGCAGATAATCAGGAATGAAGGGACATGGGCCACGTGCAGGCAGAGGAGATTAGTTGCACTTGGCATCGTGTTCGGCATGGACAATGTGGGCCAAATATTCCGTTCCTGCGCTCTATGCTTTACGTTCTAATCTAGACTTAAGACGTTTGCCTTTAGAGATACAACACGGAAACAAGCTCTTCGGCCCACGGAGTCTGCGATGACCAGCGATCACTCCATGCACTAGCACTATTCAAACATATTTACAATTCCAACTGAAGCCAATTAACTTCCAAATCTATATGGCTTTGGAGTGTTGGGAGGAAACCGGAGCACCCGGAGAAAACCCACGTGGTCACAGGGAGAACATACAAACTCTGTACAGACAGCACCCGTAGTCAGGATCGAAACCAGGTCTCTGGCGCTGTAAGGCAGCAACTCTACCACTGCGCCACTGTGCCGACTAATTTAATCCAGCCTGCCTGTAGCCTCCTGTTTATCCATCTTATGAGCCACTGCTTGATCTCTCATCCCTTGGTGATTATTACATTATATGTCGTGTGGGATCCAGCTACTCTGCTTTCCACATCATACCAACGACGACAGCTCAGAGATGTTTCATTTGGTGCAATTGTTTTATGACTACTTGCAGTATTGCGTGCAGTTTTGGTCACCCCATTGCGGGGAGGATGTGGAGGCTTTGGAGAGGGTGCATGGGGAGATTTACCAGAATGCAGCCTGGATCAGAGGGTTACGGCTACAGGGAGAGTTGGATAGGCTTGGATTGGTTCCTCTGGAACATCATGAATTGAGGGAAGACTTGAAAGAAGTAAATAAAATTCTGGGAGGCATTGATAGGGTGGACCATTTTTCCCAGGAGTGGAAAAGACTGCAAAAAGTTATGACCACTGCCCAGTCCATCACCGGCTCTGACCTCAACACCATCGAAGGGATCTATCGAAGTTGCTGCCTCAAGAAGGCAGCCAACATCATCAAAGACCCACACCATCCTGGCCACACACTCATCTCACCATTGCCCTCGGGAAGAAGGTACAGGAGCCTGAAAACTATAACATCAAGGTTCAGGAACAGCTTCTTCCCTACAGCCATCAGGCTATTAAACATGACAACAAATATATTTGTTTATTTATAGAGTATGTGTGCATGTGTATACACACACTGAACTTTTTTTCTTCTCCCGTTATGTACTATGTTTACATATTGTGTTGTGCTGCAGCAAGCAAGTATTTCATTGTCCTATCTGGGACACATGACAATAAAACACTCTTGACTCTTGAAGTGCAGGGAGTAGAGGGGCATGGATCATGTACAGGCATTTGAGATCAGTTTAACTTGGCATCTTGTTCGGCACAAACATAGTGGGATGAAGGGCCCGTTCCTGTGCTGTACTGTTCATTGTATGTTCTATATGATGGCTGAGATTGAGAAAGTACGTCTTTCTTTTCCTGTATTAGATGACCTAAATACTCCCTAATCTAAGTGCATACTTGCCAGTGTATAATTGGCTTTAACTCGGAACGCATTAATCATTTTTTTTCCAGATAATTCACTTGACTTTTACAATGCTTCAGGGACTTTGATATGAATTATACATCAATTATCTCCTTTTATGTAAGAGTTCTGTGTCTTAAAGATGGGACTCAAAATCTAGGTTATCTTAAGGTTATTGATGCAGCATCTTGAATTTGAATTTAGTTTAGTTTTAGTTTCAGAGATACCACATTGAAAACAGGCCCACCGAGTTCATGCCAACCAGCGATCACCCATACACTAGTTCGTATTTTGAAGGGATGAGCAAGGGGGTGCAAGGTATACATCTGTGTATATATTAGTAAGTGTATATCCAAATGGCGTGTACAGCTACACTCAGGGGATCACGTTGAGGCCTTAACTGCACTGGCCCGCCCGCTGCTGCTGGAGTGAAGTATAATAGTAAGATTAAACGAGAACTTACCAGTTTGAAGTTTGATCTGTATTTTATGAGGAGTTACGATGAGGGTATTACGTGAAGAACCCGCTCAGTGCGCAGGCGCGGCATACTTCCAAGCAGCGGTGTGGAATCACAGATAGACACAGTTATTTTGAAGTAAACATAGTAAAGATAAGGAGACATCAATTTATTAGTTTGATCCATATAATGAGGGTGGGAGCGGAGGGCACGTAATACCCTCATCGTAACTCCTCATAAAATACAGATCAAACTTCAAACTGGTAAGTTCTCGTTTAATCTTACTATTTTACTTCGGAGTCACGTGAGTGACTACGTGAAGATTTCAAAGCTCTGTGATTTCAAACCGTGTAACAGTTTCATTTCACTCACTGCCGAAGTTCTTGAGGGAGGAAGTGTTATCGTAATGAACCAATGAGTCTATTTGTAGAAAAACACAATGGTATTTTTTAAACAATAACAACAAAGAATTAAGTTGCTCCCCTGGGCTTAAATTAAATATTTGCAGTTCGTAAATCTTTACTGCAAATAAACCAGGTTTTGCCAACGGCTTATTATAAAATTTCTGAACGGTCTTTTCCCTTCCCATCATCCTGCTGTAGCCAGGATGTGGTCTATAGGCATGTCCATTCTTTAGCCGTCGACATGGATGCTGCCCTGGTGGAATAAAATTTGTACATGTTAGTGTTTATCCCAGCAGTTTCTAGCACCTGCTTGAGCCATCTCGCAATGGTTTGGCTCGTACCCCACCATAAGGTTTTTGTGACTGACCCACAAGGCTTTTCATCTCCCTCGAATATTCTGGTTGTGTCTATGTAGGATAGTAGGTGGGTCATGGCACATAACCGTGGTTCTGGTGGGTAAGCCACGACTGGATTAGGTGTTCCTGGTCTGCTCTGTTTGACCAGTCGCTGGATAACGACAGATCTGGTCTGGAGCTGTGATCATGTTGTCCAGTCGCAATAGGTGTAGTGACTGGACCCTCTGAGCGGATACAAGTGCCATCAACATGAGCGTCTTTAGTGTAGCTTGCTCGAGGCCGGGGGATCTGGCTGGTGGCCATTCCCTGAGATATGTCAGGACCACACTGATATCCCAAATATGGGTATACCTGGGCTTAGGGCTTGATATTGTAAATGCCCTTCATCAGTTTTACCACCAGTGGATGGGATCCCATCGCCTGTTGTCCTGGCGCTGGTTTGAGATAAGCAGAAAGAGCACTCTGCGCTGTGTTGATGGCACTGTAGCTGATCCCTACATCGTGGTGTAGATAGGCCAGGAACTCCAGTATGTTGGTGGCTGTAGCTGTTGCGTATGTTGTCCCTGTTTCCTGGCAGTACTTCTCCCTTTTTTGATGCTGGTTAAGTACTGCCTCTTGGTGGATGTTCGAAGGGATGCCGACATGGTGGTGATGGTTTGTTTGGACAATCCCAGTTCCAGGTAAGGTCTGTTCAAACTTGCAACCCAGGCGTTTAATTTTCTCATGGCATGGGTGTTTAGCTTACCTGGTAGGTAAGTAGCTGATAGCCAAATATGTCTTTCGACATACCATTGCCAAATCATGTTGACCAATTTGTCGCATGATAATGATTTTATGTCACCCATATGGTTAATATAAGCCATCACCGTAGTATTTATCAATTTGTAACCGAACATGCAAGTGCTGCATATTAGATACATATGCTTTTAAACCATAAAAGGCGCCCAACATCTCTAAATAGTTAATGCCCAGTGTAAGTAGTAATGATGACTCTAGGTTAGTCCATCTACCACTTGTGCTGGATATGGAGTTAGTCGCTCCCCAGCCTTGAGCACTGGCATCTGTTTGAATAACTAAAGTAGGGTTAGTGATAAAGATAGGGCTGAAACTATGCCAAACGTTTTCTGCCCACCACTGTAGCTCTGACCCGTACCTTTGCTCTCTGTAAATTTTTTGATAGTGCAAAGGTCCGAATTGTGTAGCCGGCAATGCTGCTACCATTTCCCCAATTACTCTTGCTACTTATCGAATAGTTGGTCGCTCGTTGACCATTAATTTGTTGCATGATTGTGCTAACTCAACCATTTTTTGCCTTTGGCAAGGTAACAGTCATATGGACCGAGTTAATTGTGAAGCCCAGGTAGTCCATGATAGTGGATGGCTTCAACTTAGATTTATCTGGATGTAGGACGAACCCCAAAGTTTCGAGGAGCTGTTTTGTAGCTGATACTGCTGCCACAGCCAATTCCATCGTTTTCCCTACTATCAGAATATCCTCCAGATATGCCATGACAATATGTTTTTGTTTTCTTAGTATTGCCATGGCTGGGTTCAATATTTTGGTGAATAATCTTGGGCTGAAGTTAGCCCATAGGGCAATGCTTTGTACCATCCAGATAAATGTTAGGTATCTGCGATGATCCTTGTATATGGGTACTAGATAGTAAGCATCTTTAAGATAAATGCTTGCCATGAAGTGTCCTTTGGAATGTAGTTGTTTGGCAGTAACATATGTCTCCATTTTGAAATGTATATACTTAACAAATTTGTTTAGTGATGTTAAGTCAATGATGATGCGACAGCCACCATCTTTTTTGGTTTTAGTGAATATATTCGATACAAACTCCAAAGGTTCATGTTTGGTTTTTTCGATGAACCCCTTTGGTTAAGTCTCACCAGTTCAGCTTGTCCCTCACGTTTCTCTTTGACGGAGGGAGAAATACCCTTTGGGGCCATTGTTGAACTGGCGGCGTTTTTTCTGACATGAATTGTATTTTATATCCACTAATGCTGTTGAGTATATACTTGTCACTCGTGACCATACCCCATGCTTCTTTAAACAAGTGTAATCTCCCCCCTGTTAATAAAGCACCCTTATTCTCTATATGCTGGTAGGGACCAGACCCACCTACCTCCATGGTTATTGGCGATTCTGTTTCTTCATTTTCCTGAAGATTTTGTTCTGACGTGCTGGCGATGTTGGGGGGAGGCGCATTTTCCAGAGGGTCCGCTGCGGGCCCTGATCTAAAAGATCTTTGGGGATAATGTGCGGACCCCAAGCGTTCACCAGTCCCATATTGCGGACGTCGACTGGTGGATGCCGTGGGGTGTTGCCGCTTGGGTATCGGAGGTCTTGGTTTGCTCATCCCGGGGCCTGCCCTCATTAGGCCGAAGGTTTTTGATGCTTCCTGCATCTCCTTCAGTTTTTTATTGAAATCTTTCCCAAATAGCAGCGCGTCCGTCTCCGCAGCTGGGGCTTTACACAAGCCAGCAAATTTGGGATTGAGGGCAGGTCTTATGTTTCCCTCCGGAGATTGTTGATCTCAAATTGTGTGGTACACATTAATGCCAGCACATCCTGCTGGCAGGTATCCATCTCCGTGGTCTCCACGGAACGAGCAAAGGCTGTGATGGCCGACGTCAGGAGCCTTAGGATCCGCTGTAGTTTGAGTTCTTGGGTCCGGATGTGTGACCCACATGCCCCCAGATTTGGCTGTTGACACTTTTTACTTTGAGGGCCTCACAGTTTTCTGGTGCTGTGTGTTGTTTCAGCACCTCAGCGAGCACCTTTTCCAGTAATGGTTGATGCTGGCCGCCATTCTTGGTTCCAGCGGTGCTCCAGCCCGTGGGGTTGCTACAAGCGGTCCATCACACCCAACAGCTCTTCATGTTCCTGCACCCCTGGCATACTCCCGAATTCGTCCGCCTGCCCCTGTTCCAGACCAGCCCAGCCCTGGTCACCAATGCTAGCCTCCAGTAATGAGGGAGCAGAGGGCAGTGCATGAGGCACTGTGGAGGGGGTGCCTGACCTCCCTCCGCGAGAGCGCTCTTTCTGTGCATCTCGCTGGAACTGCTCCAATTGCTGTTGGATGCAGCTCAGGCGGCTGTCTCTCCTCCATTTAGGTGGAGACATGTCCCCGTCCGACGAATCGGACGCCACCGGCCGGATGCCTGTTCGGATGGCTAGACATCCAGCCCGCAGTTCAGGCACTAGCGGGACTGGGCTCAGCGCGGTGATGGGGATTGCGGAGCGCCCGGTAATTGTTCCTACCGTCTTCTTCTGGAGCTTTTGTGCCTTGTAGTAGCGAGAGCGCCCCTCAAGCAGCGCGTCTCGCAGGCACCTGCTCCGTGAGCCGCTCCAGCGGCTCAGGCGGCTCTCTCTCCCCCCGTGCGGGTGGAGAGACGTCCCGTCCGACATCGGGAACACCTGCCGGATGCCTCTCGAATGGCTATGCATCCAGCCCGCTGCTCAGGTACTAGCGGGCTGGCCTCGGCACGGTGTCGGGGAATTACGGAACACCGGGTAACGCTCCTACCGCCTGTTGCTGCCCCCCTCCCCGACGGGAATACGTTCCTCCTTGAACGGGGGACAGTTTTGTTCCAGAGCCTTTTTCTCTGCCTGTAAAAAACACAAGCAGAAAAAGGCTCACCTGTAAAAGAAAACCCGACCTCAGGGTACTCACCTGACGGTCCGGTTCATTCTGTAGCGGGAGAGCCTAACTCCCGTGGCAGCCGCTGTTGCACTGCTGGCGTAATGCCGCGCCTGCGCACTGAGCGGGTTCTTCATGTAGTCACTTACGTGACTCCGAAGTAAAATCCATTATAATCCACGTGCAGGGTAAATTTGGTTTAGTTTAGAGATACAATGGGGAAACAGGACATTCGGCCCATCGAATCCTCGCTGACCAGCAATCCCCTGCCCATTAGCATAATCTACACACACTATGGACAATTTACAATTATTCCACACCAATTGCCCTACAAACCTGTACGTCTTTGGACTGTGGAAAGAAACCGGAGATCCCGGAGACAACCCAAGCAGGCCACTGGGAGAATGAACAAACTCCGTACAGAAAAGCACCCATAGTCAGGATCGAACCCTGGTCGCTGGCACTCTAAGGCAGCAACTCTACCACTGCACCACCGTTTTTAGTTATCTTACACTGAGGGTAGTGGGTGCCTGGGACATATTGCCAGGGCTGGTGTGGAAGCAGATACAATAGTCACGTGTAATCCATTACAAATGTACAACATAAGATAACGTCTTATACATTTTATTTATAGAAAATATATACTTGAAATTTAAAAAGGAAGTCCCATCGATGAATGAAAAAAATATATCCCTGGAGACTGGCAATAATGATTAGAGAACAGCTCTGATCAGTGCAAGTACACAAAAATGCTGGAGAAACTCAGCGGGTGCACGGATCTCATGATCAGTGCAAGTGTTTAGCAGCATTTCCATTCATGCTTCCTCCACTGTGGGTCTTCATTCAACACCTACCAAGGATGAGATTAGTTTGGCAGTTTGTCCGAGAGAGGTTGAGAGCCCAACTCTCGCTGTATAACACAGCAGGCAATTGCTTCAGCCTGACCTGCTAATACATTTGTCCCTTCAAATGCATTTAAGTTCATTCAGAATGATTTGGTGTGAAGGATGTGACAGCTATCTTCTGTACGTGTTACTCTGGTAGCTTGTGTACATTGTGTCCTGTCAGAGGCGCCATGATGCGTTATTATGGAGCTGAGAAGGTTGCCTCAGTACTAATCCTTGCGCAGTAATGGGCTCTTATCGACCACTCAATCTTCTGATTCGTGTATTGTGAAGATGGACTTCTCCACAATCTGCTTTGTGTCATAATATGTTCATGTTCATTAGTGATAGGGGAAGAGTTGGGAACATTCGGCCCATCAAATCCACTCTGCCATTCAATCATGGTGGATCTATCATCCCCTCATAACCCCATTCTGCTGCCTTCTCCCCAGAATAGGCAGCGCTGTGGTGCAGCGGTAAAGTTGGAGACCCGGGTTCGATCCCGACTACGGGCGCTGTATTTATGGAATTTGTATGTTCTCCCCGTGACTGCGTGGCTTTTCTCCGAGATCGTCGGTTTCTTCCCACACTCCAAAGCCGTACAGATATGTAGGTAAATTGGCTGGTATAGGTGTAAATTGTCCCAAGTGTGTGTAGGATAGTGTTAATGTGCGGGGATTGCTGGTCGGTGCAGACTCGATGGGCTGAAGGGCCTGTTTCCATGCTGTATCTCTAAAACTAAAAACTAAAACCAAAACCCCTAGTTTGTAACCTGTTTGAACCCTCATTCATATCTTTAATTCATCCCTTCCCCAAACAGCTAAAGGGTTCTTGGAACGCTCAGCGAGTCAGGCAGCATCTGTGGAGAGAGATACAAAGTTCACATTTCGGGTCCAAAACAAATAACGCTGGAGGAACAGTGGGTCAGGCAGCACCTATGGAGGGAAGCACCTATTGGATAATCAGCCATGATCATATTGAATGGCGGTGCTGGCTCGAAGGGCTGAATGGCCTACTCCTGCACCTATGTTTCTATGTTTCTATGAATGGACAGGCGATGTTTCAGGCCGGGACCCTTCCAAATCTGAAGCCGAATCCTGACTTGATACGTCATCTGTCCATTCGATCCAAAGATGCTGTCTGACCCGCTGAGTTCCTCCAGCACTTTGTGTTTTACTTACGATTACAGCATGTGCAGTCCCTTATGTCTCATATTTTATGTCGATGACCTTTCTTCAGAATGAGTCAGAATCTGATGAAGTGGTTGATCTGAAATATTAACCTAGATTTCGATGGTACCTGACTTACTTAGTTTGTGCAGGATGTAATGTTTCTTTTCATATTTTCACAATTGCAGTATTTTGTATTTGGCAATGGAACTATAATGTGCAGTCTAATACAACTCTGGGACTGATTCCTAAAATGTTACTGTGCGTGTATACACCAATATGTGTGGTGTACCTATAATGTGATATTATTAGACAATACAGTTACTCTCGCAGTCTGAAGAAGGGTCTAAACCGGAAACAAAATCTATTCCTTTTCTCCAGAGATGCTGCCTGACCCACTGAGTTACTCCAGCATTTTCTGTCTATCTTCAGTGTAAACCAGCATGTGCAGTTCCTTCCTACACAATAGAGTTATGTACCTGTTTTTAAGACAATGCAACAGACAATCTAGAACAGCTCTTGAGGTTTTTCGAGAAGGCAATTGAGTAGTGTAGGTCAGTGGATGTTGTCTACATGAAGATAGACACAAAATGCTGGAGTAACTCAGTGGGACAGGCAGCATCCTAGGAGAGAAGTAAAGAGTGATATTTCGGGTCGAGAACCTTCTTCAGACTTTATTTAGGCATTTGATAAAGTCCCTGTTTGTAGGGTGATCCAGAGGATTATGGCCCATGGGATCCATGGAGACTCGGTAATTTGGATTTATAACTGGCTTACCCATAGAAGTCAGATGGTGGTGGTGGTGGAAGGAGGTCTGTGACCAGTGGTGTTCTGTAGTAAGTTTGCCGACTGCACCAAAATTGGTGGAGTAGCAAACAATGAGGAAGGTTGTCAAAGGATACAGTTGAATATGGACTGGTTACAGATATGGGCAGAGAAATGGCAGATGGAGTTTAATCTGAGCAAGCGTGAGGTGTTGCACTTTGGGAAGTTGAATAGAAAGGGAAAGTATGCAGTCGAGGACGAGATTCTTCACGGCATTGATGTACAGAGGGATCTCGGGGTCCAGGTTCATAGCTCATAGAATGATCCCAGGAATGAGTGGGTTAACATATGATGAGCGTTTGACGGCACTGGGCCTGTACTCGCTGGAGTTTAGAAGAATGAGGGGGGGACTTCATTGAAACATACCAAATAGAGAAAGGCTTGGATAGAGTGGATGTGGAGAGGATGTTTCCACTAGTGGGAGACAGACAGCATCTCTGGAGAGAAGGAATGGGTGAAGACCCTTCTTCAGACTGGTTAAGGATAAGGGAAACGAGAAACATAGACGGTGACGTGGAGAGATAAAGAACAATGAAAGATATGCAAAAAAGTAACAATGTTAAAGGAAACAGGCACAACAGGCCATTGTTAGCTGTTTGTAGGGTGTAAATGAGAAGCTAGTGTGACTTGGGTGGGGGAGGGATAGAGAGAGAGGGAATGCCGGGGCTACCTGAAGTGAGAGAAATCGAAACTCTTACCACTGGGCTGGAAGCTGTCCAAGCTAAATATGGGATGCTGTTCCTCCAATTTGCGTTTAGCCTCACCCTGACAATGGAGGAGACCAAGGACAGAAAGGTCTGTGCAGGAATGGAAAGGAGAATGAAAGTGTCCAGCAACCGGGCGATCAGGTAGCTTCATGCTGCCTGTCCCGCTGAGTTACTCCAGCGTTTTGTGTCTATCTTCAGTTTAAACCATCAGTTGATGAATGACTGGATGAACAATATTTGCTGGGACCAGCATAAATCGTGCCAATTTTCTACAGTTTCACTTGAGCGATCCCCATCAGTTATGACCGTGAGGCCTTTCCTTCCTTATCGGACCCATATATCAATGGGAATGGGAATGCCACTGAGAACCTTTTGAGTTTTATGCATCTAGGCTTTGATAAAGTGAACATTTGCTGAGTCTCTGGCCTTTTATCAGTCTCCTAATGAATGATCTGAATATAAATAACTTTCTGACCAGGGTTATTTATACTGTAATAGCAGGCCAGTGATGCATCACAAAGATATGTGTAGTTTTAAGTCAGCAGGTGATTGAGTATCACAGCCACAGTACTTTGGTCAAAATCCATCAGGGGAGCTCATTCACAGTCATAGCATGTTCCCAAGCTACTCCTTGCTTGCATCATTTCAGTGTTAGCGGCATTTCTATGTTCTTGGAGCAGAAATAAGTCTACTCCGCCATATCTTTCCCTCTCAACCCTATTCTCCTGCCATCTCCCCATAAACTCCTGACACCCGTACTAAGCAAGAATCGGTCAACCTCCGCCTTAAAAGTATCCATTGACTTGGCCACAGCCACCTTTTGTTTAGTTTAGTTCAGAGATACAGCACGGAAACAGGACACTTACACTATCCTACACACACTAGGGACACTTTCACAATTATACCAAACCAATTGGCCTACAAACCTGCACGTTTTTAGAGTGCGGGAGGAAACCGGAGATCCTGGAGAAAACCCACACAGGTCATGGGGAACTCCGTACAAACAGCACCCGTAGTCAGGATCGGACCCGGGTATCTGGCGCTGTAAGGTAGCAACTCTACCGCTGAGCCACCATGCTGCCCCCTTATGTGGCAACGAATTCCACAGATTCACCACCCTCTGACTAAAGAAATTCCTTCTTAACTTCTCTCTCAAGGTACGTCCTTTTATTCAGGGGCTGTGGCCTCTGGTCCTAGGCTCTCCCACCAGTGGAAGCATCCTCACCACATCCACTCTATCCAGGCCCATTTAACAATTCTGCTCTTTAAAAAGGGAAAACATTTGGTTTTCAACAAGGCCTTTTATAAAGTAACAAATGATTGGACTGTGCACAATATAGGCTCAAGGTTTAATCATTTAACCTTCACGTTTACTACAGGAGTCCAAAATAAATGTTATCTACATTTTGCAATTGTGGTTTGTATAAGCAGTGGAAAATATTCTATGGGTAAAACGTCAGCTACATAGATTTAATATGGCTAAACGTCCCAAGGCATTTCATATTCAGCTCATCACTCTTCCATTGGCAGTTGCCTATGTCTAGTTAATTAGTTGAAATCTGGTGTTAATTTCTGTCTCTGGCTATTAGTGCGCAGATGGTATTGATGAATCTGGTGATCATTCCCACAGTGACTTTAGACTTTAGAGATACTGTGCGGAAACAGGCACCTCGTCCACCGAGTCCGCACCGACCAGCGGTCACCCCATACACCAGCACCCCATACACTAGACACACACTAGGGACATTTTATAATTTACACAAGCCAGTTAATCTACAAACGTTTTTAGAGTTTGGGAGGAAACTGGCGCGCCCAGGTCACGGGGAAGAATGTACAAACTCCATACTGACGGCACCCGTGGTCGGGATCGAACCTGGGTCTCAGGTAATGTGAGGCAGCAGATTTACTTGCTGCGCCACCGTGCCCTTCTTGACATCAGTTGTTTTTATTCACAGCAAGCCATAAAGAATGGAAATAGGCCATTTGTCCCACCACTACTCCGCATTATGAGTCTGAAGAAGGGACCCAACCTGAAACATTGTCTGCCCATTTCCCTCCACAGATGCTGCCTGACCTGCTGAGTTCCTCCAGCACTTGATGTTTTTTTGCTCAAGATTCCAGCATCCGCAGTCTCTTGTGTTTCCACCTCTTTATAATTTTATAGTTTTACTTTAGTTTAGAGATACAGCACGGACACACAGGGGCCTGGGCCCACCGAGTCCTCACCTCGAATCCAGCGATCTCCGAACATTGCCATCATCCTGATCTCCCACACTAGGGACAATTTACAATTTACACCAAGCCGATTAACCTACAAACCTGTACGTCTTTTGAGTGTGTGAGGAAACCGAAGATCTCGGAGAAAACCCACGTGGTCACAGGGATAGCGCGCAAACTCTGTACAGTCAGCACCCATAGTCGGGATCGAACCTGGATCTCCGGCCCTGTAAGCGCTGTAAGGCAGCAACTCTACCGCTGCACCACTGTGCCGCCCCCTTTCTTTGCTATCATTATGTTTCTCTTATCCTTGGCTCCTCCTGTTTTTGCCCAGCCCTGCAAAACTGTTTGATCCATGTTTATCGCAAAAAAGGGAGTGAGTTTTTCTCTGGTTAATTTCTAGTCTTTGCTTGACAGCAAAATTGAGATTGACATTTCAAGAACAGGATGGTTCTGCGAGATAATCCCATTTCCCTCTTCTGACTAATAAAAAAGGAAGCGTTTGACAATAAAACAATTACAAGTGTGTTTGTTTTTCCGAGATTACTGTACCATCTGTACATCTCAATTACACAGCCGGCTTGGAGAAAGTTGGGAACACCTGGTCTCAAATGACAAGGCGACAATGAAGCTTGGACATAGACAAGCCCAGGATAAATTGCAACATGTTTATATAAAGTGGACATGTTGAAAAGCAGAGCCGTTGTGTAAAGATGAATGCGGGGAGGACAAAGGGGGATTGGAACTCTATTTCCTCTATCGCTCATTGTGCTGGGTCTCGGCGAGGAGAAAGTGCTATTCATTACCGTTTGTGTGTCGTTTTTCTTCTCAATTAGGCCAAATTATAGCGAATGTCAATAGACAATAGGTGCAGAAGTAGGCCATTCAGCCCTTCGAGCCAGAACCGCCATTCACTGTGATCCTGGCTGATCATTCACACTCAGTACCCCGTTCCTGCCTTTTCCCCATATCCCCTAACTCCGCTATCTTTAAGAGCTCTATCCAACTCTCTCCTGAAAGCATCCAGAGAATTGGCCTCCACTGCCTTCTGAGGCGGAGAATTCCACAGATAAATAGGTCAAGTTCATGGCACTGACATATTGGATATTTTCTTGTTTGATCGAGTAAATGATGGGAAAGAAGGATTTATGTTACCCCACCAAACTCGCCCACAGATGACATTGCAAAAGGCCTCAAAGGGCGGCATGGTGGCGCAGCGGTAGAGTTGCTGCCTTACAGCGCCAGAGACCCGGGTTCGATCCTGACAATGGGTGCTGTCTGTACGGAGTTTGTACGTCCCCCCCCCCCCCCCCCCCCCCCCCGTGACCTGCATGTGTTTTCTCCGAGATCGGTTTCCTCCCACACTCCAAAGACGTGCAAGTTTGTAGGTTAATTGGCTTCGTATAAATGTAAATTGTCCCTAGTGGGTGTAGGACAGGGTTAGTATGATCGCACTCGGTGGGCCGAAGGGCCTGTTTCCGCGCAGTATCTCTAAACTAAACTAAACTATACATGGAAAATGCCACAGTTATGAGTAAAGCAACAAATCTTTCAGTCTATTCGAGCCATGGAGCCACTAGTCCATGCTGACCAAGATGCCCGATCTAAGCACAATTTCACACAGAGGCTGTTAGAGCTACTGCCTCACAGCGCCAGAGACCCAGGTTCGATCCTGATTATGGGTGATGTCTGTACGGAGTTTGTACGTTCTCCCCGTGATCGCGTGGGATTTCTCCAGCTGCTCTGGTTACCTCCCACTTTGCAAAGACATGCAGGTTTGTAGACTAATTGGCTTCTGTAAACTGTGCCTAGAGCCTAGGATAGAACTAGTCCAGGGGTGATTGTTGGTTGGTGCAGACCCTGTGTCTAAGGTCCTGTTTCCACGCTGTATCTCTCAACTAAACAGGCATGGACTGGATGGGTCTGTATATTGTACTGGAACACAGAACAGGATAGCACAGGAACACGCCCTTCGCCCCACAATATCCATGATGAACACATTGCAAAGTTAAGGTAATCCTCTCTGTCTGCACGTGATCCATATCCCTCCATTCCCGGCATATCCATATGCCTATCCAAAATCCTCTTAAAATCCCACGATCGTACCTGCCTCCACCGCCACCACTGGCAGCAAATTCCAGGCACCCACCACTCTCTCCATGAAAAATAAAATTCCCCCCGCACATCTCCTAGTAACTTAACTCTCAACTTAAAGAGCCCCTCTCAACTTAAAGCTAATGCCCTCTGGTTTTGACATTTCCACCCTGGGGAAAAAGGATGTGACTGTCTACCCTATCTATGCCTCTCATAATTTAACATTTGATCAGATCTGCTCTCGGCCTCAGACTCTCGACTGTTCTATCTCTTTTTGCTGCTTGGAGATTGTATTAGACTTGTGATAGTTTATGACTTGCACAGTTCTGACAACCGTGATGTTGGGAGCTAAATATAATTGCAATACAGATTACAAACCGCTTTCTAAAACTTCGACGTGGACAGAGAAGTGTAAGTAATGGTGTATGGATAGTAACTGATGAAACAGCCTGCACACGTGTTAGAACCAACATCAAGATCATAACCACGACATTTTTCCCGGGGATTTTATTTTCACCAAATCAGGTGTTGATTCATTTTTATTTTGGCTAATAATTCTCGTCCAAGGGTCGGTGAGAAGCCCTTGTCATGACAGAAGTGATGTGGGTTTGAGTGGAAGTCTAACTCTGGTACCAATGTTGAGGCTGAATCGTCATTGCTATGCTGAGGGAGAGCTGAACTCTTGGAAGTATCTTCTCTGAGATGAAACGTTCCAACAAGATCTCGTACATCAATTTATTTTTCCTCTCACCTTACAGCTATGCCCTCTAGTCATATTCATACAGCGTGGATACAGGCCCTTCGACCCAACTTGCCCACACTGGCCAACATGACCCAACTACACCTGTCCCACCTGCCTACGTTTACCCATATCTCTCCATACCTGTCCTATCCATGTACCTTTCTAACTGTTTCTTAAATGTTGTGATAGTCCCTGCCTCAACTAGCTTCTCGTTCCATATACCCACCACCCCTTGTGTGAAAAGGTTACCCCTCAGATACCTATTAAATCTTTTCCCCTTCAACTTAAACCTATGTGCTTTGGTCCTTGATTCCCCTACTCTGGGCAAGAGATTCCATGCACCTACCCGATCTATTCATCCCATGATTTTGTACACCTCTATAAGATCACCCCTCATCCTCCTGCGCTCCAAGGAATAGACTTCCAGCCTGCTCAACCTCTTCCAGTAGCTCAGACCCTATAGATCAGACCCTCCCTACAGTTCAGACCCTCAAGCCCGATACCATCCTCGTAAATCTTCACCATACCCTTTCCGGCTTGACAACATAGAGTTGGACATTTCCACCAAGGGTAAAGGTTCTGACTGTCTACCTTATCTATGCCTCTCCTAACTTGATATACTTATATCAAGTTGAAAAAGCTACTTTCTTAACTACTAAACCAGGTTCGCTTCTTAATAAACAGACACCACACAAACTGTTTGGTAGACGAGTTCACAACTTTACTTATTATCGGCCGATGGAAGGGAGGGAGAACTCCAGTCAAGTAACCATTACAGACACTTGACCGTCCTCCGTTCACCCCCTTGAACAACAGAATTACATTGCCTTAAATAGGGTTTTTTTGTCCCCTTAGCACATTTCAGACATTAGTCATGGTCAGAGGTACAGGAAAAGGTTTCCACAGAATGCATCACATCAAAGGCCTTTTGTTTACATAGTACAAGATAACATTGGCCATTTGGTTTACGACATTTTATCTTCACAGAGATCACCCTAGCTCTCGCTGCTTCCTCTCTGTCATTTGGTCCTTCATAAACATAGGCCATTTGGTTTATGGCATCTTACTTCAAAGATGTGACTAGCTGTTTCTTTCTCTGTCACTTCCTCACTTGGGAGACAATGTTATAGGATTTATTATCCCACACACCCGCAACCTGAGGCAAGCCTAATTTGAGACTAAATATAAGCTGTAAGCTAGCCCAGAAGCCAATTTAATATCTTCTTATATTTTAACTAAAATTCAGCTTCATCAAAGTCTCCCCTCAGCCCCCAATGTTCCAAAGAAAACAATCCATGTTTATCGAACCTCTGCTTGTAGCTGAAACCCTCTGGTCCAGGCAGCATTCTGGTAAACCTTGTACATACATACCCCGTGAATGGCTCTGGCACATGTAGCATGGACATCTGCACACACTTGAGCACGCAAGTCCTGCTCTACTTCACACATGCCCTGGGCCTTGCACGGGATAGGATTTTGAAGTGGTCGGACCTCTTGTAAATATATGCTCAGGCCCATCACATGTCATACATTTATAGTTGGACCTTTCGGCCCAACTTGCCCATACAGACCAACATGCCCCAGCCCCACCTGCCTGCGTTTGTCCCATATCGCTCTAAATCTTTCCAATCCATGTACCTGTCCAAATGCCTTTTAAAGGTTGTGATAGCACCTGCCTCTACTACCTCCTCCGGCAGCTCATTCCATACATCCACCACCTGATGTGTGAAAATGTTGTCTTTCAGGTTCCTATAAACTCTTTTTCCTCTCACCTGAAACCCATGTCCTCTGGTTCTTGATTTCTCTTCTCTGAGTAAAAGACTCTGGGCATTTACCTTGTCTTTTCCCCTTTTATGATCTTATACACCTCTATAAGATCATCCTGTATCCTCCTGCGCTTCAAGGACTAACGTCTTGCCTGCTCAACCTCTCCCTATAGCTCAGGCACTTGGGTCCTGGCAAAATCCTCGTAAATCCTCTCTGCACTCTTTCCAGGTTAATAATATCATTTCTACACGAGGGTGACCAAAACTGAACACAATATTCCACATGTGGCCTCAACAAAGTCTCATAAAATTATCATTCATGCCTTTCTTAGCGTGGAGGAAATTAGTTATGGTTTGGTTTAGTTTAGTTTAGAGATACAGCACAGAGACAAGTTCCCTAGTTATAGGAGTAGAATTAGGCCATTCAGCCCATCGAGTCCACTTCGCAATTCAATCATGGCTGATCTCTGCCTCCTGATCCCATTTTCCTGCCATCTCCCCATAAACCTTGACACAAGTTCTAATCAAGACAAGCCCTTCGGCCCATTGAGTCCACGCCAACCAACGATCAATGCGTACACTAGTTCTATCCTGCCCACTAGGGGTATTTTACCAAAGCCAATTAACCTATAACCGGCACGTCTTTGGAATGTGGGTGGAAACCGGAGCACCCGGAGAAAACCCACACGGTCACAGGGAGAACGCACAAACTCCACACAGACGGCACCTGTAGTCAGGATCGAACCTGGGACTCTGGCACTGTGAGGCAGCAACTCTACCGCTGAGCCACCGTGCCAGCACTCAGGTGTTGGTGCTGTTTGGCACAACACCGGATTCTGTAGCGTACAGGATAAACGACACTCCGTCCAGATTGGCCTCACTTACATCCTGCAATAACTGTATTATCTATATTGTGGTTTATTAGTGTCATTCAGAGCTCAGTGTCTGTTTGGCTTTGAGTAGCAACATAGCAGGTTCGAATCCCACTCCAGGGGCAGAAGAGCAAAATCCCAGGCTGCTGCTCCTCTGAGATTCTGAGGGACAGCTGTATTGTTAGAGACTCCCACTATCAGACTTAAGCGTAATTTAAGTGCCGTCTGCTCTCTGAGATTGATGTAAATATCCCAGAGTACTGCTTTAGGGACTGGAAGGGAAGGCTATCTCCAGCGTCCTGGCCGTGGTTTATTCCTCATTCAAAATCCCTGGAACTGATGTAGGGAGGAACTGCAGATGCTGGTTTAAACCGAAGTAGATGCGAAATGGTGGATGTAACTCAGTGGGACAGGCAGCATCTCCGGAGAGAAGGAATGGGTGACGTTTCAGGTCGAGACTGTTTCAAAGGTTCAAAGGTTTCAGTCTGAAGAAGCCATTCCTTGTATCCTGAGAAGCTGCCTATCCCGCGGAGTTACTCCAGCACTTTGTGTCTATCCCTGGAACTGATTATGTGGTTATTATTACATTGTAGATAAAAGCAGAAAGGCCCAGGAGGTCAGGAAGAATCTATTGATGTTTCAATGTACACAAATTTCCCACTTCACAACAATAACTTCACTTCAAATGCACTTTAATAGATATAATGGGTCTGTCCCACTTAGGCGATTTTTTAGGCGACTGCCGGCGACTAGGCTGTTGCCACATGGTTGCCGGGGTGTCGCCTGTATGGTCATGAGTCGTCTCCTCAGTCGCCCAAAGAGTCGTAGCGTCTTTCTGGTCGCCACTGGAATTTCAACATGTTGAACATTTTTCGGAGACAGTCGGAGACAGTGGGTTTGACGCCAATGAGCGTAGCTTGACTTCTCCTGGCGTAGGTGCTGTCGTAGTTGTTGCCAGGTGACGTAGATTGTTGCCGGTGGTGATTTCGTTTTTTTTGGTTGTTAAAGTGATGATTCTATTTCAAATTTTATGTCAAAGGTGGGGGCCAGTCGCTGTTTTTTCGGCAACCTGCCACGACTATCACAGTTGCCGGCAGTCACCTAAAATCGCCTAAGTGGGACCGGGCCTTAAGGTTCAATATACAAATACTTCTCGACTTACACAATAGGTGACTTGCATGAACTCGAACTTGCGTAAATGTTAGCTTGACAGAGTTACTGCCTTACAGCGCCAGAGACCTGGGTTCGATCCTGACTACAGGTGCTTGTCTGTACGGAATTTGTATGTCCTCCCCGTGACCAGCGTGGGTTTTCTCCGAGATCTTTCCTCCCACACTCCAAAGACGTACAGGTTTGTAGGTCTGAAGAAGGGTTTCGGCTCGAAACGTTGCCTATTTCCTTCGCGCCATTGATGCTGCTGCACCCGCTGAGTTTCTCCAGCATTTTTGTGTACCTTCGATTTTCCAGCATCTGCAGTTCCTTCTTAAACAGGCTTGTAGGTTAATTGGCTTGGCATTGGCTCAACCAGAAGAAGAGAGGAATGGCGACAGGGAGGAGGTGAAACGGGTGCACAACGTTCTGGAGGTGACACTACGAGTGCAGGACTACAGGAGGAAGCTGGAGCTGAATCTTCAGCAGAACCATATGAGGGATGTGCGGAGCGGTGTGGAGCGGTATGGAGTATTACAGTGGCCTCGACAGGGAAAGCAATCAGGACTGGGCCAACGAGCTGAAACTGTTTTTTAACAGATTTGATGGAGGGGCCTCTGCCCACCAGACTCTCCCCCTCAATGCCCCTGCTCCGCTTCCTCTGCCCTTTCTTTGTCGCACCTGACCATCAAGGCTGAGCAGGTGAGGAAGGAGCCGAGCAGACTCCGCCCAGGCAAAGCCACGGGTCCCGGTGGTGTCAGCCCGAGGGTACTCAAGGCGTGTGCCAGCTAGTTGTGCGGAGTCCTCTAGCATGTCTTCAACCTGAGCATGAGCCTGGAGAGGGTTCCTGTGATGTGGAAGACATCCTGCCAAGTTCCTGTCGTGTGCTGGGGCAGCAGGGCGAAGCCTGCGGACGCCAGCAGGATTAACAAGCTCATCAGGAAGGCTGTCTCCGTCCTGGGGGCGGAGTTGGATTCATGGGAGGTGGGCTTGGAGAGGAGGATGCTCCTCAAACTGCGGAGGATCTTGGACAATACAGCTCACCCCCTCCATGACACACTGGCCAACCTGAGGAGCACCTTCAGCAACAAACTGGTTCCACCAAGATGCAGTACAGAACGCCACAGGAGATCCTTCTTCCCTGTGGCTATCAAACTTTACAACTCCTCCCCCTTCTATCGTGGGGTAGACTGACTCCCCCCCCCCCCCCCCCCCCCCCCCCCCAATCTTTGCACATCCCCAATCCTGGACTTTCCATTCGTCACTCTAATTTCATGTTTCATATTTCATATCTTGCAGGACAATTTCCCTCCTGGGATAAATACAATTCTATCGTATCATATAAATGTCAATTGTCCCTACTGTGTGTAGGATAGTGTAAGTGTGTGGAGATCGCTGGTCGGTGCAGACTCAGTGGGCCGAAGGGCCTGTTTCCACGCTGCATCTCTAACCTAAAACTAATTCTGGCAGTTTGCAATTTTTTATCGGGCTGGAAAAAACGTCCCGACTTGCCTGATGCCATGAGTACCTAGGGCTGGCATAACGAGCTGCTACCATATATCTACAAACTCCTACTACCTCCTACGGACTCATTACGGACATTCTGCGATTTTGAGAATTTGTGAATAACTCGTGAAAGCGGGACAGGCCCTAACTCAGCCGGGCCTGGCAGCACCTCTGGAGAACATGGATAGGTGATATTTTAGGTCAACACCCATCTTTAGACTCAGTGAGCTATTTCGGGCAGGGGATGGTGATTCCAACTTGCTTCAAGTCTGACTTACATAAGGGTTCACGGAACATAACCCATGTCTAAATTCAGGAGTGCCGACAAATACAAGCCTCTTCTAAATCATTTTATTCACTCTGCCTGGTATTTACATTGTGTAGGAAGGAACTGCAGATGCTGGTTTATACTGAAGATAGACACATAATGTTGGAGTAACTCAGCGGGACTGACAGCATCTCTGGAGAGAACGAATGGGTGACGTTGTGACCAAAAAAGTCACCCATTTCGTCTACTCAGAGATGCTGTCTGTCCCGCTGAGTTACTCCAGCATTTTATGTCTATCTCTGGTATTTACAGTACATTGTTTGGATCTTCGAAGGGATCACCATCGGAGGTATCTGTAGGAGACATTGTCTCAAAATGGCAGCCTGCATCATCAAAGACCCACACCACCATGGCCACGTTTTCATTTCACCCCTACCATTGAGAAGAAAGGACAGGAGTCTAAAAACCGTGACCACCAGATTCATGAATAGCTTCTTCCCAACAACCATCAAGCTCTTGAACACTGCAAAACACTAACAAATCTATGAACTGTGGACCGCCTGTGGTTGCACTAAGTATGTCATGCCTTTTTGCACCTCCGCAACATCGCCAAAATCAGACCCTCTCTCACACCTCCCGCTGCTGAAAGACTCATCCATGCCTTCATCTCCTCCCGGCTGGACTATTGCAACTCACTTCTCCTTGGCATCAGCTCCACCTACATCAACCGACTCCAACTGGTCCAGAACGCAGCCGCCCGACTCATCACCCACACCAAATCCTGGCATCACATCACTCCAGTCCTCAAACAACTTCACTGGCTTCCCATCTCCCACCGGATCACTTACAAAATCCTGGTCCTCACCTACAAAGCCCTCCACCATCTGGCCCCCCCATATCTCACTGACCTCCTCTCCCCCTACCAACCCTCACGGTCCCTCAGATCCACATCAGCCGGTCTCATCTCCATCCACAAATCCAACCTCCGCAGTTTTGGGGACAGAGCCTTCTCCAGGGCAGCTCCCAGGCTCTGGAACTCCCTCCCCCAACTGATCCGCAATTCCGTGTCCCTCACCATCTTCCAGTCCCGCCTCAAGACCCATCTCTTCACCTCTGCCTATCCTTAGCCCCACGTCCCCCTCCCTTTTCATCTGTGCTTGAATTGCCTCATATTGTGTTTTGAATTGAATTCTGTCTTTAATTTGTGTACTAGTCATGTCTCTACTATTTATTTCATTCCGCATACATGTTTTTCCACTACTTGCTAAATTTTTGTAAGGTGTCCTTGAGACTCTTGAAAGGCGCCCATAAATAAAATTTATTATTATTTATTTTTGCACTAGAATTATGTATTGATTTTTTTTGTGCTTATTATATGTTATGTACAATGAGTTTACTGACCTGTTATTTCAGTTTCACTTTAGTTTATTGTCACGTGTGCCGAGGTACACTGAAAGGCTTTAGTGGCGTGCTAACCAGTCAGCAGAAATTCAATACATGATTACAATCGATCCATTTACAGTGTAAAGATACATGATAAGGGAATAGCGTATAGTGCAAGGGAAAGCCAGTAATGTCCGATCAAGGATAGTCCGAGAGTCATCAAAGAGGTAGATAGTTGTTCAGGTCTACTGTCTGGTTGTGGTAGGATGACTCTGTTGCCTGATAACAGATGGGAAGAAATTGTCCCCGAATCTGTGGTGTGTGTTTTCACACTTCTGTATTTATTGCATAATGGGAGAGGGGAGACTAGGGAAGTGGTCAGGGTGCGACTCGTCCTTAATTATGCTGCTGGCCTTGCCGAGGCTGCGTGAGGTATAAATGGAGTCAGTAGAAGAGAGGTTGGTTTTTGTGATAGCCTGGGCTGCGTCCACAATTCACCGCAATTTCTTGCGTTCTTGGATGCTACTGAATGTAAAAATGTAATTGTTCTGTTGTCAGTACAAATGACAATTGAACACTCATGACTTGACATTGTTTGGTGTAAATAATGGATTGTTGGATGGAATTGTGTGTTGAACCTGTACTCTGAATCTGGCTATCACATGGGGGCCAGTTGCCCTCTTAATTACAACTCAGATAGGAACCGACACAAGGAACATCTCGTAGAGCAGTGGTGAGTTTCTCAAACAAGTCGGGTTATTCAAGGTCTTGGCAGTAGGCACTAGGAAACACTCTGAGAGAACCCAAAGTGTTTCAAAGATTCGCGGCAGCCACAGCCTCTTATATTCTGTGTTTCAATGGGTACACACGGATATTACATTTTTTTTTAAATAATTCATCAGTTATCAATGTTTCTTTGTGATCATTCATCCTAGTTTCCTCTCTCTTAGAGTAACCTTCAAGTTTCTGTTTGCTCATAATTAATTGAACAACCATCCTCCTATTTGTTTGACAAACCCTTATTTTGCATCCCCAGAGTCAGAACTAAACATGGAGAGGCAGCATTTAGTTTTTATGCAGCACATATCTGGAACAAACTCCCAGAAAACTGCAGGTCTGCTGCAACTCTCAGCTCTTTTAAATCTAGACTGAAGACTTTTCTGTTTGCCGCTGCCTTTCAGTAAACAATACAATTTATTAATTACCTATATTGCACTGTAACTTCTATTCCTGGTTTTATTCTATTTTAAATATTTTATTTGATTGCTTTTAATTTTGTAATTATTTTATCTGAATAATCTAATAATCGTTTTACATCTAAATGTCATTTCATATGTGTTTCTTTCCAATGCTTATAATGTTTTATGTAAAGCACTTTGAATTACCTTGTTGTTGAAAGGTGCTATACAAATAAACTTGCCTTGCCTTGCCTTGCCTTGCCTTATCTCATGCTTAGTTTTATTGCCCCAATAGCCTGGTCTTGATCCGAAATCCATGTTCTCCAGAGATGCTGCCTGACCCGCTGAGTTACTCCAGCACTTTGTGTCATTGATGCCGTGGAATCTAACCGCATGATTATTCAATTTATTCCTTCTCCTTATATCCTTAAGTTCCCTTCACTATGTTGGCCTCTTTTCCCATCATGTTTCCCCAGCATGCATGTTGTGAACACTGCCCAGTCCTTTATCGGCTCTGACCTCCCCACCATCGAAGGAATTTACCAGAGTCGCTGCCTCAAAAAATCAGCCGGCATCATCAGGGACCCACACCACCCTTGCCATTTCACACATTCACTCCTGTCATCGGGAAGAAGGTACACGAGCCTGAGAACTGTAACGTCCAGGTTCAGGAACAGCTTCTTCCCTACAGCCATCAGGCTATTAAACACTGCAACCTCAAATAAGCTCTGAACAGCAATAGACTATTATTGTTATTATTGCACTATTATTATTTGTTTTTGTTGTGTCCGTGTGCGTGCGTAAACATACACGGTATATGTGTGTATTTGTGAGTATGTGTATATATACACTGAACTTTTTCTCTAGCATTGTTTACAGTGTACTATGTTTACATATTCCGTTGTGCTGCAGCAAGTAAGAATGTCATTGCTCTATCTGGGACATATGACAATAAAACACTCTCTCCCTCTCTCTTGACATATCACAAATTACTCATCTTTCTTATAATTTTCAGAATTAGTTTAGTTCAGTTTACAGTGAAAAGCTTTTTGGTGCGTGCTATCCAGTCAGCAGAAAGACAATACATGATTACACTCAAACCATTTACAGTGTGTAGATACATGATAAGGGGAATAACGTTTGGTGGTTTTTTTTAGATCAGGATCATTCCAAACCTTCGGTGCAAAAGTGACTTTGAAGTATTTGAGCTGGAGTGCTAATCAGGGTAAATATCCTCTATCTTTCTGCTAACGCTGCCACAAAGAGCAATTCTCTGCCTCGCGGGACTTTAATTCAGAAGCACAAGTTAGCAATTAGGTGGGGGATTGATGGGTTCCCCGCTGCGTCAGGGCATTGGAGAGGAAACTGTCTCACAAAGGAGCCAGGCATATTGTAGAATAACTCCTCTCCAGACAAAGGAACGACTGACTGAAATATCAATTAAATCATATACTGTACTGTAGGAAGTAAATGTATTCCAAATTCTCAATGCTTCATTACTCTGCTGTTTAGTGTGATGGCTGGAATCATTAATTAATGATTTACTGCTGTACGATGCCCTCATTGTAGACTAGGGCAACACGGTGCAGCAGCAGTAGAGCCACTGCCTTACAGTGCTAGAGACCCAGGTTCGATCCTGACTACGGGTGCTTCTCTGTATGGAGTTTGTACGTTCTCTTCGTGACCTGCGCGGGTTTTCGCCGAGATCTTAAGTTTCCTCCCACACTCCAAAGACGTACGGGTTTGTAGGTTAATTGGCTTGGTGCGAATGTAAAATTGTCGCTAGAGTGTGTAGGATAGCATTAATGTGTGGGGATTGCTGATCAACGCGGACTCGGTGGGCCGAAGGGCCTGTTTCCACGCTGTATCTCTAAACTAAACTTTAAAAAAAGGTAAGCAGATCCAGCTTCATGAACCGCTTTTCCCTTGATAACTCAATTCCTTGAAATGATTGAAGCTTTTGTTTGAAAGGATATAGGGAGAATGTTTCCACGTGGGATAGAGCATAAACGGGCGTCAAAGGTTACGGGGAGAAGGCTGGAGAATGGGGTTTTGAGAGGGGGAAAATAGATCAGCCATGATCGAATGGTAAAGCACACATGGTGGGCCGGATGGCACAATTCTGCATCCACCTCATCTGCTCTTGTAAACAGGGCACAATCAATACTAGAAAATTGTGTGAAATGCAATGGGAATTTGGAATAAAAGCTAGACTGGTAAAGATTGCTCAGGGTGTGGGATTTACCACCACTGGGGCATGAGTGAGACAAATAGTAGCATTGCATTCAAGAGGAGATGGATAAACAAGTGGGATAGAATGGGCTTACACTGGTTTAGATGAGAGAAAACAAGGCTGACGTGGAGCATGAATGCTGGCATGGACAAGAGGACCGAATGGACTTCTCGGGCCATATATTCTTTGAGTAATATGACCGGTTCTGGTTCTGCATCTTAGCTAGGATATCCTGAGCCTTAGAAAGAGGTGACGATTTACGATACGATACAATATTTATCCCAGGCGGGAAATTGATCTGCCAACAGTCATAAAACACAAGATCCATGAAACATGAAATTAAAGTGACGAGTGGAAAGGATTGGGGATGTGCAAAGACTGAGGGAGGGGGGGGTGGGGGGGGAGGGGAGTCAGTCTACCCCACGACAGAAGGGGGAGGAGTTGTATAATTTGATAGACACAGGAAAGAAGGATCTCCTGTGGCGTTCTTTTAGTTCAGTTTCGTTTCGAGATACAGCGTGGAGACAGACCTTTCAGCCCACTGGGTCGTCACCGATCAGCGATCCCCGCACATTAACACCATCCCTCACCCACTAGGGATAATTTTTATATTTCCCAAGCCAATTAACCTACAAACCTGTACGTCTTTGGAGTGTGGGAAGAAACCAAAGATCTCGGAGAAAACCCATGCAGGTCATGAGGAGAACGTACAAACTCCGTACAGACAGCACCAGTAGTCAGGATCGAACCCGGGTCTCCGGTGCTGCATTTGCTGTAAGGCAGCAACTCTACTGTTGCGCCACCATGACCGCCCATCTGCACTGTACTGCATCATGGCGGAACCAGTCTGTTGCTGAAGGTGCTGCTGGAGGTATATTACGGTCATGATATGTAGAGCTCTGGTGAGACTGTACCTGGAATATTGTGTGCAGGCTTGGAGTCATCATCAAGGAAGGGTCTACTTGTGATGTGAGGGGCAGAAATAAAGTTTCACAGGGTTGGTGGGGGAGGGGGGAAGAAGGGAGGGAGGGGGTCCAACAAAGAGTGGTCAAGCAGACAGGATCTGCCTTCGTCAGTGTTGCAAGAATGAGTGGTGATCGCACTGAAACATGTAGAATTCTAGTGGGGCTTGGCGTGGTAGATGCAATGATGATATTCCCCTTTGTTCAGATGTTTAGATCCTTTAAGTAAAACCAGTACCAAACATGGAACTGCCATTGCGCTAAGTAAATGAAGCACAACCTTTCTACCTTTAAGTTCAAATCCCCTCGCAATGAACAATGCCGTTTTGTGTAAACAAAGACACATAATGCTGGTGTAACTCAGCGGGTCAAGCAGCATCGCTGGAGAACATAGGTAGGTGATGTTTTGGGTCAGGACTCTTTTACAGACTCGAGGACATTTTGCAGTGGAGCAGTCAAAATGTAGAAACAAGGAACTGCAGATGCTGGCTTGCAAAACAAAGGCACAAAGTTCTGGAGTAACACAGCGGGTCATGCAGCATCTCTGGAGAAGATGGATGGGCGACGTTTCGGGATGGACTATTTTGTCTGATTTCCCAACTTCTTGCAGTTCTTGAAAGTATTTTGCAAACTGTTTCAATAGAAGTAAAGCATAACCTCTTTGCTCTTATTGAAGGAACCCATTTGAAAATTGCTTTTTAACCACCTTTTTTAGACATAGAAAAGAAATACAGAATGTTTGGTAGCTGCTTGAGAGTGAGATGTTGATGCACAGGGAAGATTGCAGGCCCCTATTAATGGATCGCTGAAGGCTAATGTGTGGCACTGCAAGCAATTAAGCTAATGCCATATTGGCTTTTATCGCAAGAGACTTTGAGAAAAGCTGTCTTATGGCAATCATAAGATCACGTGATAGCAGCAGAATTGGGCCATTCGGCCCATCAAGTCTACTCCGCCATTCAATCATGGCTGATCTTTCTCTCCCTCCTAACCCCATTCTCCTGCCTTCTCCCCATAACCTATGACACCCGTACTAATCAAGAAGCTATCTATCTATCTCTGCCTTAAATATATACACTGGGGTTGCCTCCACAGCCTTCTGTGGCAAATAATTTTCACATTCTCCACCCTCATTTAAAGAAATTCCGCCTCATCTCCTTCCTGAAAGAACGTCCTTTAATTCTGAGGCTATGACCTTTAATCCTAGACTCTGCCACTAATGGAAACATCCTCTCCACATCCACTCTATCCAAGCCTTTCACTATTCTCTACGTTTCAATGAGGTCCCCCCTCATGTATGGCCATGGTGAGACTGCAGTGGAATTCTGTGTTCCAATCTGATCTCCCTTCCTAATAAAGGAAACACATGCAAGGCAACCAATGTTCACCAGGTGACTTCCTAGTGGAAACATCCTCTCCGCTTCTACTCTATCCAGGCCTTTCACTATTCGGTACGTTTCAATGTGAAATCTCCATTTTGAAGGTACGTCCTTTTATTCTGAGGCTGTGCCCTCTGGTTCCAGACTCTCCCATTACTGGAAACATCCTCTCCACAACCACTCTATCCAGGCCTTTCATTATTTGGTAAGTTTCAATGAGATGTCTCCTCATCCTTCCAAACCCCAGCGAGTACAGGCCCAGATCCGTCAAACCCAATCACCCCCGGGATCATTCTCGTAAACTTCCTCAGGACCCTCTCCAACGCATCATCTCTGTTATTTTATTCTTTTGCCATGGTCCTGGGAGTTGACGTCCTTCAGCAACTTAGTTTTTAAATTGCATAATTACAGCAGTAACCTATAATTCGGGAATACTGTGAGCGCAGGATGAGTTCAAATCCTCAAAAGTTGCAGAACCAGAGCAAGTTACAGAAGGGTGGAAGGGTTTGACAATGTGAATGACATTAAGGGGCATTAATTCAATGTCTCTGCCAAATTAAATCATGTTATTTATTTAGTACATGCTAGTACTTTGTTGGCTGATATTATCTCATGTTCCATAAGGTAAATAATGGCCTTCCGAGTGGGTTTTTTAGGAATAGAAATATCAGATACGCTTGCTTTATCGTAACTGGAAACAGGAAGGGTGTTTGTTCGAGTAATGCAACCAATTACATCCAACAACAAGATAACTAATGAAGAGTCGATGGCAGCAACATCTGTCACTATTGCATTACATTTATAAAACAGTACAAAGTAAGAAATAATGTCATTATTATTTATCGCTCTTTGTATTTCATACTTTTAACCCAGAGATTAGATCTCTGGTAGCTGCTGGAAACTCGGTAACCATGGTGATATATTTTTAGTAGTTGGGTTACATAAGGATAACGACATAGGTTTAAGGTGAGGGGGGGGTGAAAGGTTTAATTGGAACCTGAGGGACAACATTTTTACACAAAGGGTGGTAGGTGCATGGAACGAGCTGCTGGAGGAGGTAGTTGAGGCAGGTACTATCGCAACATCTAAGAACCATTTTAGAGAGGCACATGGATAGAATGGGTTTAGAGGGATATGGGCCCAACTAGGCAGATGGGACATGTTGATGGGGCATGTTGATCAATGTGGATAAGTTGGTCTGAAGGGCCTGTTTCCACGCTGACTGACACTATAACTCTAAGTTATAGCAGACAAATAAACATTTGAACTAATTGGAGTAGAATTTAATAAACCTTTTAAGTCCAGACACAGAGATTATGTAAGAGCTTACCATTGTTCATAGTTGTTACAGTGTGGCACGGTGGCGCAGCGGTAGAATTGCTGCCTTACAGCGCTTGCAGTGCCGTAGACCGGTGTTCGATCCCGACTACGGGCGCTGTCTGTACAGAGTTTGTACGTTCCCCACGTGACCGCGTGGGTTTTTTTTCCACGATCTTCCGTTTCCTCCCACACTCCAAAGAATGTACAGGTTTGTAGCTAAATTAGCTTGGTGAATGTTAAAACTGTCCCTAGTGTGTGTTGGATAGTGTTAATATACGGGGATCGCTGGTTGGCATGAACCCAGTGGACCGAAAGGCCTGATTCCGCGCTGTATCTCTAAAACTAAAAAACAAAATTTTGATCTTAGATTCTTGGCATTGTTTTGCTGAAAATGCAGTTCACTGTTGTAGAAAAATGACACAATTCTACTTTTAACAAGTTATCCATGTCAAGAAAGTGTCAAGAATGTGTTTGCTCGAGCACTGGGCCTGTACTCGCTGGAGTTAAGAAGGATGAGGGGGAACCTCATTGAAACTTACCGAATAGTGAAAGGCCTGGATAGAGTAGATGTGGAGAGAATGTTTCAACTAATGGGAGAGTCTAGGACCAGAGGCCGTAGCTTCAGAATAAAAATACGCACTTTAAGAAAGATGTGGAGGGTGGTGAATCTTTGGAATTCATTGCCACAAACGGCTGTGGAGGCCAAGTCAATAGGTATATTTAAGACAGAGTTTGACAGATTTTTGATTAGTATGGGTGTCAAAGGGTCATGGGGAGGTAGTGGGGTAGACTCAATGGGCTGAATGGTCTACGTCTGCTCCTATGACTTATGAACTTGTTATATGCACTGGAAATGGAACAATAACATTGTCATTTGCTGCTCCTCTATAGATTCATTAATATCTCGACCCGAAACGTCAGCCATTCCTTCTCCCCAGAAATGCTCCCTGTCCCGCTGAGTTACTCCAGGTTTTTGTGTCTATCTTAACACAACGATGAATATACAATAATCAATAAATTAATAATCTGGTAACCTCACCAAATGTAATAATTCCAGCTAACCACACCATAATAGTGGAAGAACTAAAGATAGTCGTGCAACTCACACAAAGTGCTGAGGTAGGGTCGTGTTTAGGATTGTGCAGTGTAGTTCAAAAGCCTGATAGTTGCTGGGAAGAAGCTGTTCTTGAACCTGATGGTCACAGTTCTCAGGTTCCTCTTGTATTTTCTTCCGGATGGTAGCAGCGAGATGAGAGTGGGGCCAGGGTGGTGTGTGTCTTTGATGATATTGGCTGCCATTTTGAGGCGGCGGCCCCTACAAATCCCTCTGGTGGTGGGGAGGTCACTACACATGATGGGCCAGGCAGTGACCGCCACTTCCTGCAACCTCCTTTGTTCCTGAGCGTTCAGATTAACAGACCAGGCCCTGGTGCAACAAGTCAGCCCGTTCCCTACCGTTCATCTGTAAAAGTTCAAAAGTGTATTCGGCAATGTGCCAAATATCCTCGATCTTCTAAAGAAGTTGAGGCATCGATGAGCTTTCTTTGTGATTGCAGCAATGTGCTGTGTCTAGAACAGATCTTCAGAGTTGAGCACGCCCATGAACTTGAACATGTTGACTCTCTTCACACCTTGATGAAGGCAGGCTCATGAATATGAAGTCCAAGATCCAATTGTTAGTCATAAGGTAGTCATATGCGCAAACAAAATGACTTCTTCATTCAATGGACTTTATCTTCTAGTTTATTTAGATTAGTTTAGTTTAGAGATACAGATTGGAAACTGGCCTTTAGGGCCACAGAGTCCGCGCCGACCAGCGATCCCTGCACACTAGCACTACCCTACACACTAGGGACAATTTACAATTTTTACCCAAGCCAAATTAACCTGCAAGCCTGTACATCTTTAGAGTGTGACCACGCGGTCACGGGGAGAATGTACAAACTCCATACAGACAGCACCCGAAGTCAGTATCGAACCCGGGTCTCCGCCGTGCACGGCAGCAACTCTACCGCTGTGCCATGTTTCAATTAGTGGGAGAGTCTAGAACTAGAGGTCATAACCTCAGAATTAAAGGATATTCTTTTAGGGAGGAAATTAGGAGAACTTCCTTTAGTCAGAGGGTGGTGAATCTGTGGAATTCTGTTGCCGAAAGCTGTAGAGGCTAAGTCAGTGGATATTTTTAAGGCAGAGATAGATACATTCTTGATTAGAACATGTGTCAGAGGTTATGGGGAGAAGGCAGGAGAATGGGTTTAGGAGGGAGAGATGGTTGAATGGTGGAGTAGACTCGATGGGCCGAATGGCCTAATTCTCTTCCTAGTCCTTATGTCCTTATGACCACTATGTCCATATTGTCTAACGTGAAGTGTTTTATAAACATCGTCCCACAGTTCCCCCTGTGTTTCCTCCGGGTGCTCTGGTTTCCTCCCACATCCCAAAGACGTGCAGATTTGTAGGTTAATTGGCTTCTGTAAATTGCCCCCAGTGTGTAGAATGCAAAACTAGAATAACATGGAACGAGTGTGAATGGGTGATCATTGGTCGGCACGGATAAAGTGGGCCGAACATCCTATTTCCACGCTGTATCTCGAAACTGTTCTAAACCAGCCAACTTCCTCCACACACCCCATGACAATAATTTATCGTATTGGTTTTCTCCATCAGTTGTGATTCACTGCTTGTTGAAGGAAGATGTTTGCAAACACACACATTTGGGAAGATTACCCAAATTAGCAGCAAGACAATTAGATTGCAGTATTCTGTGGAAGAAGAATCACCCATCCACACACTGACTTAAATTAAAGGCTAGTCCAGTGAGAGACACAAAATACTGGAGTAACCCAGCAGGTCAGGCAGCATCTCTGGAGAACATGGATTGGTGACGTTTTGGGTCAGGACCCTTCGTCAGACCAGACCCAGAAACGTCACCTGTCCATTTTCTCCAGAGATGCTACCTCCAGCATTTTGTATCCATCATTGATATAGAGCAACATCTGCAGTTCCTTTTTTTATTACCAGTAATACCTCTGATGTTTTCAAAGTTTTCCATTCTTTGCAAATCCCAACCTCAGTAACCCTCAACTTCAAGAGTCAAGAGTCTTTAATTACCTTGTGTGCTGACAATGGAACAATGAAATCCTTACTCGCACCAGCTTAACAGGCCTGTAATACATATAGATAAATACATATAGATAATATGTGATGAGCAAAATACTAATATTGGGGTATTTTATAAATTAAATAGCCCAATATTAGTACAAAAAAAAACCTGAAGCCCTCAGTGCAAACAAAGACAGGCCAGGGTTCAAAGTTGAGGTGAATATTGTGTACTGTTCTAGAGACTGCCGGTTGCTAGGAAGAAACTATTTTTAAATCTGGGGGGTTTCCCAGATCTTCTTCCTGATGGTAAGAGTGAAATGAGAGTATGGCTAGGGTGGTGTGGGTCTTTGATGATACTAGCTGCCATTTTGAGGCAGCGCCTCCTATCAATCCTTTCGATGTGCCGATCCTGAAATAAAACATTACTATACATGGAACTACCATTGCATTAAGTAAATTTAGTTTTAGTTTAGAGATACAACGTGGGAACAGGCCTATCGGCCCACCGAGTCCACTATCCTATCGGCCCACTATCCTACACACAATTAGAGACAATTAACTTGCAACGCTGTACATCTTTTTGGAGTGTGGGAGGAAACCAGAGTACACTGAGATAACCTACGTGGTCACAGGGGGAACGTACAAACACCGTACAGACAGCACCCGTAGTCAGGACCGAACCAGGATTGCTGGCACTGTGAGGCAGCAACTCTACTGCTGTGCCACCGTGCCGCCCCCTGGTGGTCATGGTTTTCCCATATCTTCTTCTCAATAGTAAAATTGAAATGAGAGCATGGCCAGGTTGGTGTGGGTCTTTGATGATACTAGCTCCCTTTTTGAGGCATTGCCTCCTATCAATCCTATTGATGGGAGGCCAATACCTGCGATGGACCAGGCAGTGTATACCAGCTTTTGCAATGTCCTTTGTTCCAGGGCCTTTGAATTGTTGAACTCTACCATGCGCCTGGTGAAGTTCAAGAGAACATTCAGCATCATGCCGAGTGTCCTCAATCTTCTAAGAAAGTGTTGTCGTTGATGTGCTTTCTTCATAATTGCATCGATCTTGTTGGGCCCAGCACACTTTAGCCTTTAGAGAAACAGTGTGGAAATAGGCCCTTCAGCCCACCGAGGCCTCGCTGACCAGCGATCACCCCGTTCACTAACACTATCCGACACACTAGGGAAAATTTGCGATTTTTACCGAAGCCTAATAACCTACACTCCTTTTGGAGGAAGCCGGAGCATCCGGAGAAAACCCACGCGGTCACGGGGAGAACGTACAAACGAAGTTTGTACGTTCTCCCCGTGACCGCGTAGGTTTTCTCCGGATGCTCCGGCTTCCTCTAACACTCCAAAAGGAGTCGCGATCGAACCCAGGCCTCTGTAAGGCAGCAACTCTATTGCTGAGCCACCGTGCCACCCCACGCGTCTGAAGATTGACTGGTTGCATCACACACTGGTTCAATAACTCAAACACCCGGGAACTAAGGAGGTTACACAGAGTGGCGGGCACTGCCCGGTCCATCGCGGGCACTGACCACCCCACTATCTGAAGATTCTTCGCACATCCGCAAATTTATTTGTCTTTCAATAGCTGGCTTCGTATTTAGCTGTTTCAGCATCTGCGTTTCAGAATCTTTTCCATCAACCTTCCTTTTTTCTATATTACGGTACTGGTACGGCACTTTATTTGTCACATGTACCGAACTACAGTGACATTTATTTTGTATACATCACCACTTAAATACATATCAGATAAGCACCTCACATACAGTACAAGTGTATTAGCAGTAGTATACTGTAATAGTGTGCAGAATCAACAGTTTGCCGTAATTTTCAAGTCCCAGTTGCAGTAAGTGCAGGGTTCTTGGCCTGATCATGAAGGCCCGTTGTCCTGGCGACGTTGCAGGGTCGGCCTGGCCAAGCGTAGCCGTGGTGTCCTCCGCCGCTGGTCCACAACTGTAGGCCGCATCTGGTCCACGCGCCCGGCCTCTTGGAGCGGGCCTGGTCCAGCGAGCCCTAGACAACTGCAGGGCTACGATGCTCTGGTCCAAAATTTGACCTTTTGGAGCAAACCATTAGTCAGGTTCTCCAGCTAGCTTGCTAACTGTCTGTCTGTCTGTCTGTCTAACTAGCTATCTAACTATTTAGCTGCAACTAATTCGCTATATATAGGGCCTGTCCCACTTTCACAACCAAATTCACGACCTCTGCCGAGTTTGCCCTTGACTCATACTCGCAGCATGGTCGTCACGAAGTCGTAGGAGGTCGTAGGTAGGTTGTAGCAGGTCGTGATGCTAGTCGTAGGTACTCGTGGCATCAAGTAGGTCAGGGCGTTTTTCTAGCCAGATGAAAAATGGCCTCGAGGAAAAAAGGTCGTGAATTAGGTCGTGAAAGTGGGACAGGCCCTTAACATTGACTCGTACAGACAGCACCCGTAGTCAGGATCGAACCCAGGTCTCTGGCGCTGTAAGGCAGCAGCTCTATCGCTGCGCCACACTGCCGTCCTGAGGTGCAACACAGAGCAACCTCCCAGTCTGCCTTTGGTCTTTCCAATGTGGTCATCAAGTATGATACATTAAATTGACAGAAATGAAAATCAATCACACATTCATCTGGAAGGAACGTTGAAGGCCCTGGGATGTGAGGAGGAAGGGGGTACAAAGGGCCATGCTGTGTGTCTCTGTGATCCCTTCTTGAATATTTAGATAGCATAGTGAGCAGCGACTCATGGGCCTGTCCCACTTGACGATTTTTCAGGTTACTGCCGCCGCCTGTCATAGTCATAGCAGGTCGCTGAAAAAACGGCGACAACCTACGTTATCCTGGCGACAAGATTGCCTAAAAAATCGCCTAAGTGGGACAGGTCCATTAGGATGTTCTACTGCAGTGAAAGTGCTTTCTAACTACGAGCAGTTCTTGTTGTTATCAGAGCCCAGTACATGAACAGTAACATGCTCTCGACAACACCGGCAAATATTGATGTACTCTCCTGGGGTGCTGTAGAAAAAGACACGAGCTTCTCAGGGTCAAAAGACCAGAATGCCTCCCAGAGTCTCAATTAAATATTGACACAATCTCAAGAATTCCTGGCGAGAGGTCCATACTGCCATCACACAACAGATAATAGACCACTCCTGTCAGAGTCCCCCTGACAATACTCCTACACCACCAGGAACCTGCCGCAAACATTGACCATCATCACAAGGGCGGCCGGCACGGTGGTGCAGCGGTAGAGTTGCTGCCTCACAGCGCCAGAGACCCAGGTTCCGTCTTGACTACGGGTGCTGTCTATACGGAGTTTGTACGTTCACCCTGGGTTTCACCCGGATACGCCGGTTTCCTCCCACATCCCAAAGGCACGCGGGTTTGTACTTTAATGGCCTCTGTACAATTAATCCCAAGGGCTTTATTTCATCACATTTCCAGACTGATTTAGCCTCCTGACGATTTCCTTGCCAGATATTATCCAGCCTAAGGCCTGACTGACTGTTGAATTGTCCCGAGAGTGTGGAAAGTGGACAGTTTGTGCACGTTTGTTTTCTTTTGTATGTATGTAATAAATTTACTTGTGGAAAAGAAAACCTGCCATGACCGCAACTGGATCCATATCAGGGGCGGCATAACGTGTAGGAAGGAACTGCAGATGCTGGTTTAAATCGAAGGTAAACACAAAATGTTGGAGTAACTCAGCGGGACAGGCAGCATCTCTGGAGAGAAGGAATGGTTGACGTTTTGGGTCGAGACCCTTCTTCAGGCATAGTGGCACAGCCAATAGAGTTGCTGCCTCACAGCACCAGAGACCCTGGGTTTGATCCTGACCTCGGGCGGTGTCTGTGTGGAGTTTGCACGTTCTCCCTCCGAGTGCCCCAGTTTCCTATCAAATCCCAAAGACTTGCGTGGTTGTAGTTTAATTGCCCCCCAGTGTGTCGGGAGTGGATGAGAAAGTGGGGTCACAATGAACTAGTGTGTAGAAAGGAAATTACAGATGTTGCTTTAAACTGATGATAGACACAAAAAGCTGGAGTAACTCAGCAGGACAGGCAGAATCTCTGGAGAGAACTAGTGTGAGCGGGTGATCGATGGTCAGCGTGGACTCAGTAAGCCGAAAGACCTGTTTCCATGGTGTGTTCTTCGATCAATCGACCGATCTGAGTCTTGTTATTCGACCATAAGGGATGATAAATGAGTGCACTGTTGTATAATCACGTGCAGAAGCTCACAAATTAACTACCTTCACTCAGTTTTATTTTGTTTTATAGATGCTTTTCCACAATTCCAGGCCAAGCTCTCTGTCAGGCATCCAGACGGCTTTATTTAATTTCATTCCCAGACCTGTTTAACCTCTTGATCATTTCCTTTCCAGATATTATCCAGCCTAAGGCCTTACTTACCGTTGATTTGTTTTGACTAAATCATGTTCAAATCTGCTTACGGATGATGCAGCGGCTAAGGCTGAACCCTCGTTCACTGTGAACGAGGCTTTAAATGAGGAGCGAGTGGAATGGTTTGGTTTAATTTAGAGATACAGCGCAGAAACAGGCACTTACGCCCACCGAGTCCGCACAGACCAGCAATCCCCGCACATCAAGACACTCGGAACTATTTTTACATATATGCCAAGTCAATTAACCTACAAACCTGTACGTCTTTGGAGTGTGAGAGGAAACCGAAGATCTCAGAGAAAACCCACGCGGGTCATGGGGAGAACGTACAAACTCTGTAGAGACAGGACCCGCAGTCGGGATCGAACCCGGATGGATGGTGCAGTATGCACTGTAATCGCTGTAAGGCAACAAATCTACCGCCGCAACACTGGATATTTTTAAGGCGGAGATAGATAGATTCTAGGTTATGGGGAGAAGGCAAGAGAATGGGGTTAGGAGGGAGAGATAGATCAGCCATGATTGAAAGGCGGAATAAACTTGATGGGCCGAGTGGCCTAATTCTACTCCTATAACTTATGACATGACCTTATGATCGCTTGTTAGAAAACAATTAAGGATTGGCCTGGAAATTTGGCCTCCCACCATTGTTTAGTCAGGTGCTTCTCCAGCATAGCGTGTGCTTATAACACACTTAACGCTGTGGACCTTGGTGATCATGACCAAACTGGAGCAGTATGGCTTGTGCTTCTGCATTGCCTGTCAAAGCTTCAAGATGTCCCCAGTTACATGCGGGCAATGAAGCTCCGTTGAAGTGTTCACTGATGTTTAGTTTTTGTTTTCGTTTTAGCTTAGAGATTAAGCCCTTCGGCCCACCGAATCCACGCCGACCAACGATCATCCGTACACTGGTTCTATCTGACACACTCGGGAGAATTTACAGGAGCCAATGAACCTACAAACCTGCACGTCTTTGGAGTGTTGGAGGAAACCAGAGCACCCAGAGAAAACCCACGCAGTCAAAGGGAGAACGTGCAAACTCCACACAGACAGCACCCGTAGTCAGGATCGAACCCGGGTACCTAGCGCTGTGAGGCAGCAACTCTACCGCTGCGCCACCGTGGGGCACGGGTGCCATGGGGTGCACGGATGCCAATGCACACAGCAAACTCTCACCAAATGACTCATTGATTGACTTGTAGAAGAATTGGTGGGGTGGCACGGTGGTGCAGCTAGTTGAGCTGTTGCCTCACAGCGCCAGAGACCCAGGTTCGATCCTGACCTCGGGTGCTGTCTGTGTAGAGTTTACACGTTATCCCTGCAACCATGTGAGTTTCCCCCGGGTGCTCCAGTTTCCTCCCACGTTGGCCTCCGTAAAAATTGCCCCCAGTGAATAGGGAAGGGTTGTGAAAATGGGATAACGTAGAACTAGCGTGAACAGGTCGGTGTGGGCCGAAGGGCCTGTTTCCACGCTGCATGTGTGCCAAATGCACACTTCCATAAATAATCATATAAATCCCCAGTGTTGCATTTTCCACTGGAAGTAATGTTAAATGAATAATATCACATTAATCTCTGCTTTCAAATTTTGTGCTTGACTTGATCTGTGGTTGTTAAGTACATCATTTGATTTTCCAAAATGTTCTTACATTCAGTGGAGACTTAAAGGTTGAACTAACCCTGTGCGGATTTATTAATGATCCCGCATGAAATTTTATTTAAGAGTTTCATTAAAATAGTGGTGTAATGAGTTTTATATGAACATTTGAATTACTATTCATTGCAAATCACCTAATGTAATTTCAGTCCATAGGAAGGTTTTCATATGAAGAAGATTGTGGTACGTCAAGATTGGGAAATTGAGCTGCTAATTTCAATTAATGTGTTCAGCAAACATCTATATCTGTGGGGTGTAACAATTAGCAATGTAGAATGAATGTAATGCTGTAATAAATCACAGAAAGAATTAATTTTGGTTGTTAATTAACTGGTTAAAAGACTCGCCTCTGGGTATCCATTTGTCTCTGGAACTCGATGTGAAGAATATTACTGATGAAAAGTGAACAGTCGTAGCATCTCAGATAGACGCAAAAAGCTGGAGTAACTCAGCGGGTCGGACAGCATCTGTGGAGAAAAGGAATAGGTGACGTTTCGGGTCGAGAACCTTCTTCAGACTGAGAATCGGGAAAGGGAAACGAGAGACATAGACAGTGGTGTAGAGAGATATCGAACAAACAAATGAAACATATGCAACAAAATAACAATAATAACATTGGCAGCTGTGGGCTGGGTGAAAACGAGTTACAGACAATGAGACTCAACAAGACGACTTTGAAGCTGGTATGACGACTTGGGTGGGGGAGGGACGGAGAGAGGGGATTACTTGATGGTTATAGAAATCAATATTAATCCACTGGGTTGTAAGCTGCCCAAGCGGCCTATGAGAGGCTGTTCCTCCAATTTGCGTTTGGCCTCACTCTGACAATGGGGGAGGCCCAGGACAGAAAGGTCAGTGTGGGAATGGAAATGTTTGGCAACCAGGAGATCAGGTAGGCCCAGGAAGACTGATTATATCATTCTATTTGGAGTAGTGCGTGCAGTTCTGGTCGCCCCATTACAGGAAGGATGTGGAGGCTAAAGGGCCTGTCCCACGAGCATGCGACTCCATGCGGCCAGCGCGACCTAAGCGACTCCATGCGGCAAGTGCGACCTAACGTGGTTGCTTGAGCCGTACGGCCTCGCGGGGCCGGTCCCACTTCGATCGCCGGAGCCGTATGGAGTTGTGCGGAGCTGGTCCCGACATTGCGCGGGGCTCCGAAAAACTGACCGCGTTCAAAAATTCCGCGCGGCAACGGCCTGCCGGCCCGCAGCCGCCTCGACACGGTAAGTCACACGCGAACTTCCCGCGTACTTCGCTCGAACTTCATATCACTCACTTGACCTCCGCGCGGCCCCCGCTTCTGGTTAGGTCGCACTTGCCGCATGGAGTCGCATGCTCGTGGGACAGGCCCTTTAGACATGGAGGGTGCCGTGAGGGTTTATTAGAATGCTGCCTGGATTAGAGGCTTTCAGCTACGGGGAGAGGTTGGGTAGACGTGGATTGTTTGTCTAGAACGTCAGAGGTTGAGGGGAGACTTGATTAAAGGATATAAAATCATGAGAGGCCTAGATAGGATAGACAATAAGAATCTTTTCCCCAGGGTGGAAACGTCCATCACTAGAGGCCATAGACTTGGATTATTTTAGATATTAAGACAATAGGAGCAGAATTAGGCCATTTAGCCCATCGAATCTACTCCGCCATTCAATCATTGCTGATCTATTTTTCCTTCTCAACCCCATTCTCCTGCTTTCTCCCCGTGACCTTTGACACTCTCCCTCATCAAAAACTTATCAATCTCCACCTTAAAAATAACCAATGTCTTGATCTTCACCGACATCTGTGACAATGAATTCCACAGAATCCCCACCATCTGGTTAAAGAAATTTCTCCCCACCTCCATTTTGAAGGTATGTCCTTTTAATCTGAGACTATGCCCTCTAGTTCTCAACTCCCCCCTTTACTGGAATCATCCTTTCCACGTTCATTCTACCTAAGCCTTTCATTATCCAGTAGATTTCATTGAGATCCCCCTTCTAAACTCAAGCGAGTACAGGCCCAGAGCCTTCAAACGCTCCTCATATGTTAACCCAGTCGTTCCCGAGATCATTCTCGTAAATCTCCTCTGGACCCTCTCCAAATCCACCACATCCTTCCTCAGACATGAAGCCCAACACTGCTCGCGGTATTCCAAATGTGGTCATACCAACGACGAATAATTCCTCAGCATTACATCCTTGCTTTTATATTCTGGTTCCCTCCAAGTGTATGCTCTAATTGCATTTTGTCATCAACATCAGAGGTTGAGGAGAGACTTGGTAGAAGTACGTAAAATGATGAAAGGCATAGATCGAGTTGAACCTTTGGAAATGTCAAATGCTAAAGGGTGAGAGGGGGAAAGTTCAATAGAGATGTACAGGGCAAGGCTTTTTACACAGAGTGGTGGGGGCCTGGAGCACATTGCCAGGGTTGGCAGATACGATAGTAGCGTTCAAGAGGCTTTTAGATAGGCACATGGAAGTGCAAGGAATGGAGGGATATGGATCATGTGCAGACAAATTAACTTGGCATTGTTTGACACAAACATTGTGGGCTGGGGCGCTGGTTCTTGTGCTGTAATGTTCTACGTTCTAAGTGCAGTTCGTGCAATAGCTGTCTATTGCTTGATACATCTTGTATGTCCATGGTCCGTGGGCCGAAGGGCCTGTACCTGTGCTGTCCTGTTCTATGTTCATACGCCAGGTCTGCTCACTAACACCAAATGTACACCTTGCTTGAACAATGTAAATGCAGTTCAATGATAATGAGGTTCTAACATAACTCCCCATGGATTAGGATTTATTTTAACCTGCCTTGTTCTCTCTCCCGACAGGGGTGCTACGTCCATCGTGTATAGATGCCAAGAAAAGCAAACTCAAAGGCAATATGCGGCAAAGGTCCTGCAGAAAACTGTAAATGAAAGTTGTTTCTACTTTTGAGTCTTTAATCTGATTGTGCATTGGCTGTACTATACCAGTGGAGATGTAATCATCACTTGAAGAGGCAGAGACTGCCTACCATGCCTTCATAAGTTCTAGGAGCAGAATTAGGCCATTCGGCCTATCAAGTCTACTCCGCCATTCAATCATGGCTGATCTCTCTTTTCCTCTCAACCCCATTCTCCTGCCTTCCCCCTACAACCCCTGACACACGTATTAATCACGAATCTGCCAATCTCCGCCTTAAATATATCCATTGACTTGGCCTCCACAGTCGTCTGTGGCAATGAATTCCACAGATTCACAGCCCTCTAACTAAATAAATGTCCTTTCTAAATGTACGTCCTTTTATTCTGTGGCTATGACCCCTGGTCCTAGACTCTCCCGCTAGTGGAAACATCCTCTCCACATCCACTCTATCTAAGCCTTTCGGTATTCGGTAAATTTCAATGAGATCCTTCCTCATCTTTCAAAACTCCAGCGAGTACAGGCCCAGTGTCGTCAAACGCTCATCATATGTTAACCCAATTATTCCTGGGATAATTCTCATAAACCTCTGGACCCTCTCCAACGTCAACACATCCTTCCTTAGATATGAGAGCCCATGTCTTGCTGAAGGAAGTGGACAGGTACATGGATACATAGAAACATGTAAAATAGGTGCAGGAGTAGGCCATTCGGCCCTTCGAGCCATATCCTCTTAAACGTTCCTATCCTGATATGAGGTACTGATTGTGGATGACCATTCAATATGATCATGGCTGATCATCCAAAATTAGTACCCCGTATAAGGATAGGAAGGTTTAAGAGGCTATGGCCCAAACACGGGCAGGTGGGACTAGTGCAGATGGGTCGGCACGAGCTGGTTGGGCTGAAGGGCCTGTTTCCGTGCTGCATGACTCTACACCGCGTGGCTTTCATTCTCACACAAATGATGCTGGCATGATGAAGCTGAGGCATGGAGTGCGTCGACATTAAGCACCCTGCTCGAGCCTCAGTTCACACACGTACCGAATGCGAATGTGCGATTTCTGAATCAGCATGTATCAGAATGGAACCAGATGGCAGGGTGGAAGCGAGAATCCCGCGGCATGGTGTTCCCCAGAGACGCTGTCTAAAGATCTGTCATACCCAGCTTTGCATGGCTTGGCTTCAGCTTATGGCAATTTCAACATTGGCTGCCGTTCTGCTTACATAGTTAAACCGGTGGGTATTCTCAGCTTACCCTGGTTTTGTTGTTCTCTTACGGTTCTTCCTTCTTGTCTTCCCCTTTCGCTACCTCCAAATGATGCCGTTCAGAATAAGGTACACCTTTCACTATGTTCAATGTTCCCCTTCCTGTATTAATACTGAGCAGAGCGTTAAGGGATTGAAAGCTGAGTGTTCACTCCTTTGTTTTCTGAGCTTGACTGGATAGCACGCAACAAAAGCTTTTCGCTATACCTCGATGCACGTGACAATAAAGTAAACTGAACTGAACTGAAGTAACTGTAACTCATCTGTGTTCAATTAGCAACTTGCTCAAGGATAAGGTCTACTCTGGTGCACGTTTGGAGGAGTGGGGTTATAGGTGGAGAACAACCAGTTCCAATTTTCTGCTTAATTAGTGACTATTCACAGATAAACTGGTAGCAAAGAGCTCAGATACATGGGTTTGATTCAGATTCAATCTTTATTGTCATTGTGCAGTGTACAGTACAGAGACAATGAAATGCAGTTAGCATCTCACCCAGAAGAGCGAACATAGAATAATGGAACAGCAAAAATATATATATGTACATACATTAGCAATAGGGCAATTTTTCTGGGGGAAGGAGTGTCCGGGGGGGGGGGGGGTGACTGGCAATCACCAAGGTGCAGAGTTAAGTTGTGTAACAGCCGCAGGGAAGAAGCCGTTCCTGAACCTGCTGGTCCAGTAACGGAGAGACCTGTAGCGCCTCCCGGATGGGAGGAGGGTAAACAGTCTGTGGTTGGGGTGAGAGCATTTCTTGACGATGCTGAGCGCCCTTCGCGGACATCGCTTGCTCTGGACAGACTCAATAGAGGGGAGTGAGGAGCCGGTGATGCGTTGGGCAGTTTTCACCACCCTCTGCAGTGCTTTCTGGTCGGAGACAGAGCAGTTGCCATACCATACTGTGATACAGTTGGTAAGGATGCTCTCGATGGTGCAGCGGTAGATGTTCACCAGAATCTGAGGAGACAGATGGACCTTCTTTAGTCTCCTCAGGAAGAAGAGATGCTGGTGAGCCTTCTTGACCAGTGTTGAGGTATTGTGGGTCCAAGAGAGGTCATCAGAGATGTTGACCCCCAGAAACCTGAAGCTGGAAACACGTTCCACCTCCGTCCCTCTGGGCCGCACGGAGGCGCTGCGGTAGAGTTGCTGCCTCACAGCGCCGGAGACACCGGTTCAATCCTGACTACGGGTGCTGTCTGTGCAGAGTTTGTACGTGACCATGTGGGTTTCCTCCGGGTGCTCCGGTTTCCTCCCACATTCCAAGAACGTGCAGGCTTGTAGCTTAATTGGCTTCTGTAAAAATTGTCCCGAGTGTGTAGGATAGAACAAGTGTGCGGGTGATCATTGGTCAGCGTGGACTCGGTGGGCCGAAGGGCCTGTTTTCACGCTGTATCTTTCAACTAAACTAAAAACTAAACTAAACTAAACTTGTTGACAAGGAGATGAGCATGATGCACGTCTTTAGAAGTGATTAAATTCACTCATTGTTTAAGAAAGAACTGCAGATGATGGAAAAATCGAAGGTAGACAAAAATGCTGGAGAAACTCAGCGGGTGAGGCAGCGTCTATGGAGCGAAGGAATAGGTGATGTTTCGGGTCGAGACATCACCTATTCCTTCACTCCATAGATGCTGCCTCACCCGTTGAGTTTCTCCAACGTCCCTCATTGTATCTGCTTAATGTAAAAGTATATTGAAATGTTATCTATTTTCTTGCATCTTTTATCTGATAAATGAACAAAAATTAGACCATTAAATTCTCCATTTTACATAAACTACTGTGCCCTTTAAATCATCCCGAGAGTATTTAATGGCCAATGAAGTCCCATTGATTAATATTATCAAGTAGGAAACACAGAAAGGTTTTTAGATTTTAGGGAAACAGCATTCCATGCCACCCGTTCACAGTATTTACAGGAAGGAACTGCAGATGCTGGTTTAAACTGCAGATAGACACAGAAATGCTGGAGTAACTCAGCGGGACAGGCAGCATCGCTGGAGAGCAGGAATGGGTGACGTTTCGGGTCGAGACCCTTCTTCAGACTGATGTCAGGGGAGAAGGAGATACATAGATAAGGAAGTGTAAGGTGTGAAAAAAAGGATGAAGCTCAAGTAGAATAGTAAATGTGGAATAGATCATTGGTACACAAAAAAGTTGGAGAAACTCAGCGGGTGCAGCAGCATCTATGGAGCGAAGGAAATAGGCAACGTTTCGGGCCGAAACCCTTCTTCAGACCTGGAATAGATCATTGTTAGCTGGGAGAAGGTAGCAACAAAGCAAACAGAGAAAATGTACTCAGACAGTCAGACTGGTGGGAGAACTGTGGAGGAGGAGGGATGGAGAGAGGGGGAATGCAAGGGCTATTTGAAGTTAGAGAAGTCACTGTTCATACCGCTGGGGTGTAAGCTACTCAAGCAAAATATGAGGTGCTGTTCCTCCAATTTGTGCTGGACCTCACTCTGACAATGGAGGAGGCCCAGGACAGCAAGGTCAGTGTGGGAATGGGTGGGGGAGTTAAAGCGTTTAGCAACCGGGACATCAGGTAGGTTTAGGCGGACTGAGCAGAGGTGTTCAGCGAAACGATCGCCGAGCCTGCGCTTGGTCTCGCCAACATTCACAGTATTTCTATGTTATATCAATTTCTCATCGCATTCTCTACACACGAGGGGCAATTTACAGAGTGCGATTGATCTACTAACCTGCAAGTTTTTGAGATGTTGGACGAAACCGTAGCGCCCGCAGAAATCCCACGCTGGTCACGGGGAGAACGTACAAACTCTGTACAGACAGCACCCGTAGTCAGGATCGAACCCGGGTCTCTGGCGCTGTAAGGCAGCAGCTCTACCGCTGCGCCACCGTGCCACCCCAGATGTCAGCAGTAGGACTCTCAGAAATGGTGACTCCAACCTGCCCCAAATCTTTAATCCATCCCAGACACTTTGAAGAGATAAGAGTGGAAACAGGCCCTTTGGCCCAACTTGCCCACACCGGCCAACATGACCCAGCCAAACTAGTCCCACCTGCCAGAATTTGGTCCATATCCCTCCAAACCTGTCCCATCCATCTACATGTCTAACTGCTTCATAAATGTCCCTGCCTTAACTGCCTCCTCTGGCAGCTTGTTCCATACATTCAACGCCCTTTGTGTGAAAAGGTTACCCCCTCAGATTCCTATTAAATCTTTTCCCCTTCATCTTAAACCTATGTCCTCTGGCCCTCGATTTCCCTACTCTGGGCGAGAGACTCTGTGCATCTACCCGATCTATCCCTCTCATGATCTGATACACCTCGGTAGGATCACCCCACAACCTCCTGCGCTCCAAGGAATAGAGTCCCAGGCAACTCAACCTCTCCCTGTAGCTCACATCCTCTAGTCCTGGCAACAATCCTCTCTGTACCCTTTCCAGCTTGACAACATCCTTCCTATGACACAGTGCCCAGAACTGAACACAATGAGAGGTGAGCGAATGGAATGCAGATACCACAGCAAATGTTTGTGAATGTCAAATCTTTTGTTTCTGATACTCAGAAAGCTTCTTAGTAGGCCTGCACCTATCGTACCATTATCTAAGCATGAACTAAGTAAGAGCTCAGAAAAATCCATATCCTTTTAAATGCCAGGCTAAACGTTTGGTGTACCATTCTCTTCCAAAGTTAAATCAACCCATCAGACATAGAAACCGCATCCGTCTCCAAAGCAGTACCAAGTATCCACAGTGGTCACTTCCTCTACACCCTTGGTAAGCTGTTCCAGTCCTGCTCCCTTTGTTGCCGTGATTTCCATCTCAGATATAACTGCACAAGAATTAGGGAGGAAATTCCTGAGCTTGGAGCCAGGGGGTTTAGTTTAGAGATACAGCGTGGAAACAGGCCCTTCGTCCCACTGAGTCCACACCGACCACTCAGCCATTCAGACTAGTTCTATGTTATCCCACTTTCTCATTCACTCCCTGCACACTAGGGGCAGTCTTACAGAGGCCAAACCTGCACGTCTTTGGGATGTGGGAGGAAACCGTTGTACCCGCAGGAAACCCGAACTGTCGCAGGGAGAGGGTGCAAACTCCACACAGGCAGCATCCAAGCTTTGGTTCGAACCTGGGTCCCTAGCGCTGTGAGGCAGCGGTTCTACCAACCGCACCACTGTGCCCATGTTGTGGGACTGGAGAAGATTTTAGAAAGAAAACAAAAAGAGATCAATGGGGAAGGTTTAAATATGAGACGGGGCCTAATAAGCACCTTGTGTGCAGCTGCACAGCGATGGGTAAAAGGGACTCGGTACAATAATATGCAAGGGGAAGGTGAATTATGACAAAGAGTGTTCTATTGTCATGTGTCCCAGACAGAACAATGACATTCTTACTTGCAGCAACACAACATAGAAAATAGGTGCAGGAGAAGGCCATTCGGCCCCTCGAGCCAGCACCGCCATTCCAATATAATCATGGCTGATCATCCAAAATCAGTACCCCGTTCCCGCTTTCTCCCCATATCCCTTGATTCCATTAGCCCTATGAGCTAAATCTAACTCTTCTCTTACACACAGAATATGTAGACATAGTACTTTGGAAACAATATAATAAATGAGAAAAAATATATATACACACACACACAAACAATAATAGTGCAAAAAGACAAAACCATCACCTTATGTAGCTTATTTGGAGGTTATATGTTTGATAGTGTTTGATAGCTTGTTGGCAGTGGGGAAGGAGCTCTTCCTGAACCTGGACGTTACAGTTTTCAGGCTCGTGTACCTTCTTCCCGATGGCAGGTGTGAAATTCGGCCAGGGTGGTGTGGGTCTCCGATGATGCTGGCCGCCTTTTTGAGGCAGCAAATCTAGTAAATCTCTTCGATAGTGGAGAGGTCAGTACCCGTGAAATTATGTATAAAGGAAAGACGCTCAGCTGCTTTGAAACATGTATTTGGTCGACCAATGTGGTGTTCAGCAATAAAATGTGTCACTTACCTCAGCAACAGCAATTATCTTGCTGCTTTAATATTAATTTTACCCTTCAGACCCACCTGACACATGGTGCTTCTGGCAACGGTTAAGAGGAATGACTTTAGAATGACATTGTAGCACCTATCAATTGTTATTTTTATTGGTGCCCAGAGGAAACTTGGTCAATGTACTTTTTTGTAGTCTGCACAGTAACATAAATCCCACTGGACACAAAACACAATTGATCAACAATGTTCTGATCAGTGTTGTGAGAGGCAGCTTTAACAAGGACTTAACAAGTTAACTCAAGAAGTCTGTTAGAGTTATTTTCTTGGTTTGATTGGAGTTATTTGGTTTATTAAATTTGAACAGGTTGCTTTTGCCAAGTGGTTATATCTGGTTTTCTCTCAGTGTGCCAGGTACATATTTCTGCTGATACGTTGCAGAGTATTCAATGTTCAGGTCTGAGCTAGACCTAAAGCTCCATGTTCTTTCTGCAGTCTTGATGCAGGACACATTACTGAATGAAATAGCACAGATTAACCCTTGTGAGTCCTGAACGTTTTTGGGGAATTAATCCAGCAAATTAGTTGCTTTATCATTTGCAGAGTCAATATTTTACGAGGATAGACAAAAGTGCTGGAGAAACTCAGCGGGTGTGGCAGCATCTATGGAGCGAAGGAAATAGGCAACTTTTCGGTCCAAAATCCTTCTTCAGACTGATGCACGGTGGGGGGGGGGGGGGGGGGGGGGGAGGGCGGGAAGAAGAAAGGAAGAGGAGGAGCCCGAGGGTTGAGGGAGAGCTGAGAAGGGGAGGAGACAGCAAGGGCTACCGGAAATTGGAGAAGTCAATGTTCAAGCCGCTGGGGTGCAGACTGCCCAAGCGGAATATGAGGCGCTGCTCCTCCAATTTCCGGTGGTGCTCACTCTGGCCATGGAGGAGGCCCAGGACAGAAAGGTCAGAATTTACGAAGATGTTGTCGGAAGGAACTGCAGATGCTGGTTTATGCCGAAGAGAGACACAAAGTGCTGGAGCAACTGAGCGGGTCGGGCAGCATCTCTGGAGAAAAAGGATGGATAACGTTTAGGGTCGGAAACCTTTAAGTCTGAAGAGGGTTCCGACCCGAAACATCAGCCGTCATTTTTTTCCAGAGATGCTGCCCGACCCTTCGAGTTACTTCAGCGCTTTGTGTCTATTTGTGAGGATGTTTCCAGGATTTGTGCACCTGAGCTATCGGGAGATATTGGGCAGGTTAGGACTTTATTCCAAGGAGCACAGGAGGATGAGGGGTGATCTTATGGAGGTGTACAAGATCATTAGGGGAATCAGTAGGGTAAATGCACAAAGTATTTTACCCAGAGTAGGGGAATCAAGAACCAAGAGACGTAGGTTTAAGGTGAAAGAAGATTTAATAGGAACCTGAAGGGCAACCTTCTCACACAGAGGGTGGTGGGTATATGGAACGAGCTGCCAGTTAATGCAGATGCTATAACAATACTTAAAATATATTTGGACAGGTTCATGGATAGAAACATGTCCAAATAGAAACATAGAAAATAGGTGCAGGTGTAGGTCATTTGGCCCTCCGAACCAGCACTGCTATTCAATATGATCATCCTAAATCAGTACCCTGTTCCAGCTTTCTCCCCATATCCCTTGATTGTGCTAGCGCTCAGAGCTATATCTAACTTGAAATCATCCAGCGAATTTGCCTCCACTGCCGACTGTGGCAGAGAATTCCACAGATTCACAACTCTCTGGGTGAAAATTCCACAGATTGACAACTCTCGACATAGGAAAAGTTTCGAGGTGTATGCGACAACATGGGCAGGTGGGGCGAATGGAGATGGGACATCTTGGGCAAGTCTGGCCTGTTTCTGTGTCATATGACTCTCTGACACTGTGGTAGTAGCAAGATAATTCCTGGCCCGTGAGTGTTAGCTGGGATTGTCCTTGCCTTTGTTGTGAGTATAAGGCCTCCTCCAGGATGTAATCCTGATTAACAGTCAATTTACTGACAGCCAAAAATATCCTTCTGATCACAAAGAAAATGCTGGGCTGAATCAAACAAGAATAAAGTAGTTCACAAGTTCATAGGTCGTTAAAGCAGAATTAGGCCATTTGGCCCATCCAGTCTACTCCGCCATTCAATCATGACTGATCTATCTTTCCCTCGCAACCCCATTCTCCTGCCTTCTCTCCATAACCTCTGATGCCCTTACGAAGCAAGAATCTGCCAATCTCAGCTTTATAAATACCCAATGACTTGGCCTCCACACTCATCTACGGCAATGAATTCCACAGATTCACCACCCTCCAGTTAAAGAAATTTCTCCCCACCTCCATTTTGAAGGTACGTCCTTTTATTCTGAGACTTTGCCCTCTGGTCCTTGACTCTCCCACTAGTGGAACCATCCTCTCCACATACACGCTATCCAGGCCTTTCATTAAGTAAGTTTCAATGAGGTCCCATCTCATCCTTCTAAACTCCAGCGAGTACAGGCCCAGTGCCGTCAAACACTGTAGTGTACTTTGAAATTACAGCATGAAAAGAGGCCCTTCAGCCCACCATGTCCACGCCGACCTTCAGACCCATTCAGATTAGTTCCGTATTATCCCAATTTCCTAAAAATACATTAGGAGAGGTTTTATAACGGCCAATTAACCTGCAAACCGGCACATGTTTAGGATACATGTGGTCACAGTGAGAACATGCAAACTCCACACAGACAGTACCTGAGGTTTTTGAACAAACCCAGGTCTATGGAACTGAGAGGTGGCTGCGCTACCAGACAATGTTGGTGGATGGATATATAACTATGCAGGGATTATTCAGTGTCAGGGAGTTCATTCTACTGGATCTAGAAGGTCCCTTGTTACTGCTTTTAGAAGAGCCCTGACTGTCCCAGCCAATATTTATCCTTCCATCAACAGGATAAGGGGCGGCACAGTGGCACAAGAGTAGAGCACTGCCTCACAGAGACCCGGGTTCGATCCTCACTGTGGGTGCTGTCTATACGGAGTTTGTACGTTCTCCCTGTGACCAAGTGGGTTTTCACCAGATGCTCCGGTTTCCTCCCACACTCCAAAGACATACAGGTTTATTGGTTAATTGGCTTCTGTAAAAATGTAAATTATCCCTAGCATAGGATAGTGCTAGTGTGTGGGGTGATCGCTGGTCAGCACGGACTCTGTGGGTCGAAGGGCCTGTTTCCATACTGTAACTCTAAAGTCTAGTCTAAACATTCCCAAAAACAGAATATCTCTTCTCTAACAAATTGTTATTTTACTCAGCTTGCTGTACACAAATTGGTAGCTGTGTTTCGTGGATCACATCAAAATATACTCTTGAAAATAGAGGCTATGGATCAGGGCCAAACTTGGACTAGGTGGGACTAGTATAGAGGGGGCTTCTTGGTCAGCATGGGCGAGTTAATAATAATAATGGATGGGATTTATATAGCGCCTTTCTAATACTCAAGGCGCTTTACATCACATTATTCATTCACTCCTCAGTCACACTCGGTGGTGGTAAGCTACTTCTGTAGCCACAGCTGCCCTGGGGCAGACTGACGGAAGCGTGGCTGCCAATCTGCGCCTACGGCCCCTCCGACCACCACCAATCACTCACACACATTCACACACAGGCAAAGGTGGGTGAAGTGTCTTGCCCAAGGACACAACGACAGTATGCACTCCAAGCGGGATTCGAACCGGCTACCTTCCGGTCGCCAACCGAACACTTAGCCCATTGTGCCATCTGTCGTCCCGTTGGGCCGAAGGGCCTGTTTCCATGCTCTATGACTCTATAACTAAATATTTTATTGGTGTTAGAGCATCTTTGACATCCTGAATGGAGCTTGAAAGGCAATGTATAAATATAAGTCGTTCTTTTGAACATATTAGCTATTTTACATACGATAGATAGCGCAAAAATCAAAGAGATGAATAAGCGTTTGTACAGATACCATCTGTTTAGAGTGAACCGATTGAACGCTGAGAGCACTGCTCTTTGGATGATATCGGTGGATTTCTAATATGATAAAAGACTGGAATTCCATTAGCGTTTTACTCAATCTCACGATGTCCCAAAGTGTTGTTAGAGTCTGTGAAGTGTGTTTCAAGTGTGGCTGTTGCTGAACCAGTAAATCCTGAGTAGACAGGGCATTCATTATAATATTAACAGCAGACGCTGGAAACACTCAGCAGGGCAAACAGCCACCAGCAGAGAGAACTAAAGCCGACACTTCAGTCTTCAACTCACCGCGGCATTCTCTCCTCACAGCATGGCTCGCTGAGTGTGTCCGAACATACCTATTCTTGTTAGGTTTCAGCTCTTCAAACTGTTTTGTTTCAAGGGTTTTCATGTTTAGTTAAGTTCAGTGCAGAGTTACAGCGCGGAAACAGGCCCTTTGGCCCATCGTGTCTACGCCGACCAGTGATGCCCGCACACCGACACTATCCTACACACACTCGGGACAATTTACAATTATACAAAGCCAGTTAACCTACAAACCTGTACTTCTTCGGAGCTCTCAGTGAAAACCGAGCAGGTCACGTGGAGAACGTACCAACTCCACACAGACAGCACCCGTAGTCAAGGTTCAACCCGGGTCTCTGGCGCTGTAAGGCAGCAACTCCATCAAGACTGCACCACCGTGACATCCAAGTGTTGAATTTAAAGCCTTTAAATTTGTTTTTCTGGATATCATCTGACCTCCAACAATACAGATTTGCAACATAGCACATAGAACAGTACAGCACAAGAACAGGCCCTTCGGCCCACAGAGTCTGTTCCTAACATGATGCCAAGACTACTTATCGACCTGCATATAACCCATACCCTTCCATTCTCTGCATATCCATATGCCTCCATCTAAAAGTCTTCTAAATGTCACTATCGTATCTGCCTCAACCATGGCAGCGTGTTCAAGTCACTCACCATTCATGAATAACCAAGATGAGAGTCTTGGACTAGAGGGCCCAGCCTCAGAATAAAAGGACGTATCTTTAGAAAGCAGATGAGGAGGATTTTCTTTAGTCAGAGGGTGGTGAATCTGTGGAATACATTGCCACTGAAGGCGGTGGAGGCCAAGTCAATGTATATTTTTAAAGTGGAGTTTGATAGATTCTTGATTAGTCCGGGTGTCGGGGGTTATGGGGAGAAGGCAGGAAAATAGGGTTGAGAGGGAAAGATAGATCAGCCATGATGGACTGGTGGAGTAGATTCGATGGGTCGAATAGTCTAATTCTGCTCCTATCACTTATGAACATGACCACAGGTAGTCCATCTGGGTCACCAATGGTCTTGAGAGAAGAAAGCCTGATTTCCTTGCCAGGTTTGGCCTCTGAGTGACCACATTAAAAAACAATGTCATGGTCATTAAACGTCCATCTAACAAAGTCCAGGATGGATACCTCAGTCTGAGGAAGGGTCTCGAGCTGAAACTTCACCCTTTCCCTCGCTCCAGAGACGCTGCCTGTCCCACTGAGTTATTCCAGCTTTTTGTGTCTATCTTCAGTTTAAACCAGCGTCTTCAGTTCCTTCCAACACATGGATACCGACTGTTGGCCTTTGCTGCCCATGAATGAATTAAAAGGAAGTGACATTTCGGAACTCTGCCAGACCTGCGATCCCCGCACATTAACATTCCCCTACACACACTGGGGACAATTTTATATTTACACCAAGCCAATTAACCTACAAACCAGTAAGCATTTTGAGTGTGGGAGGAAACTGAAGATCTTGGAGTAAACCCACGCAGGTCACAGGGAGAACGTACAAACTCCGTGCATACAAGCACCCGTAGTCAGGATCGAACCCGGATCCCTGGCGCTGTAAGGCAGTAGCTCTACTGCTGCGCCACCGTGCCACAAGGAATGGATGGATATGGACACATGCAAGCAGAGGAGATTAGTTTAACCGCGCATCATATTCAGCAAGGGCACTGTGAGCTGAAGGGCCCATTCCTGTGCTGGACTGTTCTATGAAAAAGGACACAGAGTGCTGGGGTCACTCAGAGGGTGCAGCAGCATCTCTGGAGGACATGGATAGGTAGCGTTTCAGGGTTGGGACCCATCTTCAGACCTGAGTGCATACTGAACAAGTTGATCGGAATCAGAAGACAAAGTGGTGAAGGAACTTGACGGGTCAAGTAACTTCTCTGGAGGGAAGGGACAAGTGATGGTTTAGGTTGGGACCCTTAATCAGACTCCACAGCTGCCGCCCGACCTGCTGAGTTCCTCCAGCACTTTGTATTCAGCTCAAGGAGTCTGAAGAATGGGTCCCAAACCTAAACGTCACTAGCCCATTCCCACCACAGATGCTGTGGGGTGGGAGATTGCAACCTTCATGTGGTCCGCCATGTTTCGACAAATGCAATCAACCTGGTGTGCACAATCAAATAAGATCAAATAGAACAAGTTGTCTTCCAACTTTAGGCTGTGCACGCCATACGCAAGAAGAAGACAAGATGCTGTCCCACCCACTGAGTTCCTCCAGCACTTTGTGTTCTGCTCAAAATTCCAGCATCTGCAGTTCCTTTGTGTTTCCAAGTTAATTGGGATTACCACTGTAAATCCTAGAGGGGGTCTTGCACTCATAACAGAAGCAAGGATGATCCCAGCTGATACTTGCAGGCTAAGATTTATTCTACTTCAACTGTATTGATGCTCTGGCCAAGAAAGCACACCAATGTCTCCACCTCTTCAGAAAGTGAAGGAAATTCAACATGGCCGTTGTCACACAGACAAGGGCGGTGGAGTTGCTGCTTTGGCACCAGAGACCCGGGTTCGATCCTGACTACGGGTGCTGTCTGTACGGAGTTCGCACGTTCTTCCCGTAACCTCCGTGGGTTTAATTGGCTTCGGTAAAATTATAAATTGTCCCAAGTGTGTGTAGGATAGTGTTGGTGATCGCTGGTTGGCACGGACCCAGTGATCCAAAGGGCCTGTTTCTGCGCTGTATCTTTAAACTAAACTAAACTAAACCAGACTCCAACCACCCTTGAATCCATCTCACGCTGCCTTGAGAAGGCAGCCAACATAATGACGACAGATGGCACAATGGGCTAAGTGTTCGGCTGGCGACCGGAAGGTAGCCGGTTCGAATCCCGCTTGGAGTGCATACTGTCGTTGTGTCCTTGGGCAAGACACTTCACCCACCTTTGCCTGTGTGTGAATGTGTGTGAGTGATTGGTGGTGGTCGGAGGGGCCGTAGGCGCAGATTGGCAGCCACGCTTCCATCAGTCTGCCCCAGGGCAGCTGTGGCTACAGAAGTAGCTTACCACCACCGAGTGTGACTGAGGAGTGTATGAATAATGCGATGTAAAGCGCCTTGAGAATTAGAAAGGCGCTATATAAATCCCATCCATTATTATTATTATTATTATTATAATCAAAGACAGAATGAAAGATTTAAAATCATGAGAGGAATAGAAAATCATGAGAGGAATAGATTGGGGAAACGCACAGAGTCTCTTGCCCAGTAGGGGAATTGGGAAGCAAAGGACATAGGTTTAAAGTGAGGGGCCTGTTTCCATGCTGTATGACTCTATGACCACTCACACCCCAGTCATACCCTCTTCTCCCCTCTCCCAATGGACAGTTATAAAACATGTACCGGGATGAAACCCCCCAATCTTCCTCATTGTGGCACTTTTTTTTAATCTGCACTTTCCTTGTGCAATAACACTATATCCTGAGCTCTATTTATTTTATCTTCTGCACTATCTATTATATAGTTTGACTTTCCTGGAGAGAACCCAATCAAAGTTTTTTCACTGTATCTTGGTATACATGACAATAAGAAACCAATACCAACCATTATAACCAGAGTCTGAATTGGGATCGTTTATTAGCGAATGGCAATAGATTCCAATGATAGAATTCCTTTCCATTGGAATCACAGTTCATTACGTCATAAGTGATAGGAGCAGAATTAGGCCATTCGGCCCATCGTCTACTCCACCATTCAATCATGGCTGATCTATCTCTCCCTCCTAACCCCATTCCCCTGCCTACTCCCAATAACCCCTGACACCCGTACTAATCAAGAATCTATCCATCTCTGCTTTAAAAATATTCATTGACTATCCCTATGTACTGCAGTCACCTTCTGCACTTTACTTATGTATTTATTTATTATAATTATTATTATTATTATTAGTATTATTTTTATTCTTTTCTTTTTTTTCCTCTCACTCATTATTTATTTATTTATTTATTTATGTTGTGTTTTTATAAAAATGCACGTCCATATTGTTTGTATAATACTCAAATGTTCTGTTTTGATATGCACATTTGGAAAAAATTAGCTTGGATATGGCAACATAATCTGTACCCATTTTTTGATGGCTCAATAAAATTCCTTAAATTAAAAATATTAATTGACTTAGCATTTGCAGCTTTCTGCGGCAAAGAATTACACAGATTCCTCACCATCTGACTAAAGAAATTCTTCCTCATCTCCTTCCTAAAGGAACGTCCTTTAAATCTGAGGCTATGACCTTTAGTCCCAGATTCTCCCACTAGTGGAAACATCCTCTCCACATCCACTCTATCTAAGCCTTCCACTATTCTATAAGTTTCAATGAGGTCCTCTCTCATCCTTCTAAACTCCAGCGAGTACAAGCCCACTGCCGTCAAATGCTCATCATAGGTTAACCCACTCATTCCTGGGATTATTCTTGTAAACCTCCTCTGGACCCTCTCCAGAGCCAACACATCCTTCCTCAGATATGGTGCCCAAAATTCAGTGGGTCAGGCAACATTTCTGGAGAACAGGGACAGCCGACATTCCGGGTCGGGATCCTTCTTCAGACTGATTATAGTGAGGGGCCAAGAGTGGTGAGGAGGGGGGGGGGGGATGGAAGAGAGATGGGGGGGGGGGGAACAGTCTGGCAAGTGATAGGTGGATACAGCTGAGGGGGCATTTTTATTGGCAGATGGTTGGACAAAGGCCAGAGATGACAGGATAAAAAGTCTGAGATAAGGAGATAAGGATAGAAGCGGCACGAATTGTGAAGCCAGAGGAAGGAATATAGGTGGAATGGGGGGGGGGGGGGGGGGGGGGGGGGGGGGGTGAGGGGATTGGAGAAATGGGTGTTTCTCCAGCACACAGGAAAGGGAGGGGGGGAAATAAACGGAGGTTGGGGGAGGAGGTATGCGAGTTACCTAAAATTGGAGAATTCAATGCTTCCACGGATGCTGCCTGACCCATCCCTGCGTTCTCCCTGCAGTTTGCTTTTATGATTGGGATTCCAGAATTTGCTAAACTTGTGCTTCCAGTAGCGTTTTGTTATTTTTTATATATAGTTCTACACGTTCCATGTGAAAGTAAATCATGTCCAGGACATTGTAACCTGAAAAATTAGGTCAAAGATATTCTTGAAGTGTTCCACTGATGATACCCATGTCCTATTTATTGGTGATTGTTCAAACAACTTCTGTAGGTGAAAATTACCTCAGGCAGATGTCATTTGAAATGGAGTCCATTCCAAAATTAGATGTACTTAGAAGACAAAATAGGTTATTCACAAATAAAATCCATTTCATCTAGCCTTTGCTGTTCCTCCTCTATTCACACAGGAGTACCTTCCGTGCATTATTTTATTGATAAATTATTATCAGATCCATCAGCCTTGGTATAATTGCAATTTATACAGTGTAAAGTCGATTGTATACGGGTAAACGGAGGTGTTGGTTTACCAACGAAAAAGGGTCCGAACCCGAAATGTCACCTATCCATGTTCTCCAGAGATGCTGTCACATCACCCGCTGAATTACTCCAGAACTTTGTGTCTTTTTTTTGTAAACCAGCATCTGCAGTTCCTTGTATCAGCATCTCTGAAGTACATGGAGAGACGATGCTTTGGGTCGGGACTTTTCAGACTGTTGTAGTAGTAGGGAGAAGGCTATGGGTGGGACAAATGATAGGTGGATATCGGGTGAGGGAGTTTAGATTGAACAAAGGCTAGAGATGGAAAGGAGACAAAAGGGTGTTTAGTTTAGTTTAGTTTAGTTTAGAGATACAGAGCGGAAACAGGCCCTTCAGCCAACTGGGTCCACGCCGACCAGAGATCCCCGCACATCAACACTATCCTACACCCACTAGGGACAATTTTTACATTGATACCAAGCCAATTAACCTACACACCTGTACGTCTTTGGAGTGTGGGAGGAAACCGAAGATCTCGGAGAAAACCCACGCCGGTCACGGGGAGGACGTACAAACTCCCGTCGTCGGAATCAAACCCGGATCTCCAGCGCTGCATTCGCTGTAAGGCAGCAACTCTACCGCTGCGCCACCGTGACCGCCCAAACGTTAGATGAGGAGAGGAGTGAAATGTGAAGTATTTCAAGGGAAGGATAAAGGTGGAAGGGGAAAGGGGCCGGGATAGCGGGAGAAATGGGTGGTGAACCCGTCACACAAGGAAGAGGGCGACACGATGGCACGGCGGTAGAGTTGCTGCCTTACAGCGCCAGAGACCCGGGTTTGACCCTGACTACAAGTGCTGTCTGCGCGGAGTTTGTACGTTCTCCCCGTGACTTGCATGGATTTCCCCGGGTGCTCCAGGTTCCTCCCACACGCTAAAGACGCGCAGGTTTGCAGGCTAATTGGCTTGGTATAGTTATAAATTGTCCCTGGTGTGTGTAGGATAGTGTTAGTGCACGGGGATCACTGGTCGGCGCGGACTCAGGCCGAAGATTCCGTGCTGTATCTCTAAACTAAACTAAACTAAACCAAAGAAAGAGGAGAAGGCTGGAGGTGGTACCTAAAATTGGCGAATTCAATATTCATTGGGTTGTAAACAACACCAACAGAATATGATGTGCTGCTTCTCCAGCTTGTGTGGGATCACTCTGGCAAAGTCTATTAAAATGGATTTGCATGGAAAATGTTAGTTTCTACCATTGATGGAGTGCAGGCGGCCGAGGGGTGACCTTATTGTACAAGATCACGAGGGGCATGGGTTAAGTGAACAGTCGCAGTCAGTTTCTCAGGGCAGAGAATGATCCAATCTTGTCTTTCAATTCAATAGATACTCAATACTGTGCAGGAATTGAACCACATCCCTTAATTTTGCCTCATCTAAATAGATAAACTCATTGTGTTGGAAGGAACTGCAGATGCTGGTTTACGCTAAAGATGGACAAAAAATGCTGGAGTAACTCAGCGGGACAGGCAGCATCTCCAGATAGAAGGAATGGGTGACGTTTCAGGTCGAGACCCTTCTTCAGACTGAGAGACAGGGAAGAGGGAGACAATGAGATAAGGAAGGGTAAGGTGTGAAAACGATACATCAAAGGGGACGAAGTTCAAGGAAAATGTCGATCTCATTGATCCAACATGACAGGTCTGATGAAGGGTCTCGACCCAAATCGTCACCTATTCCTTATCTCCAAAGATGCCTGACCCACTGAGTTATGTCCATGGCAGGTTTCAATGAATTTTTGTTGTCTAATCAATATCTTTTATTAATATTTCCATGATGATTCTGAATCCTTTTGATTTTTTTTTCCAGATCGATAAGAAGATTGCAAGAACTGAAATTGGTGTTTTGCTACGACTTTCCCATCCAAATATTGTAAGTGACTCAAGCTTTTAATGAAATAGCAGTTTACCTTCTGCATTCCTTGTGGCTTCGATCACACCATTCTTGCTCCTGAATTATAAAGTTGTGAAGTCAAATTCTGTGTGGAGTACAAAATCTAGGCTGGCTCTTTGGCGGACGAGTTTAGTTTAGTTTAGTTTAGTTTAGAGATACAGCGCGGAAACAGGCCCTTCGGCCCACCAAGTCCATGTCGACCAGCAATCACCTCGTACACTAATACTGTCCTAACACTGGGAACAATCTACAATTCTACCAAAGTCAATTAGCCGACAAACTTGCACGTCTTTGGGATGTGGGAGGAAACTGGAGCACCCGGTGAAAACCCACACGGACACAGGGAGAACGTATAAACTCCGTACAACGGACAACACCCGTGGTCAGGATTGAACTCGGGTCCCTGGCGCTGTAAGGAAGCAACTCGACCGCTGCGCCACTATGCAGCTCTTGCTGTGCCACTACTTCAGAGAGATGTGTAAGAAGGAACTGCAGATGCTGGTTTTGTACCGAAAATAGACAAAAGTGCTGGAGTAACTTAGTGGGTCAGGCATCATCTCTAGAGAAAAAGGATGGGTGACGTTGTGGGTCTGAACCCTTCCTTGAATGTCCATAGTAAAGACAAGGATTGGGAGCCAGGAAACCCGGAGGCATAGAAAGGTCGAGGGGTATGTATGGTGCCTTGGACATAGGTGGGAAGGGATTGGACCAGGGGAGATAGGATGGTATCGAGGTACGTGAGAATTATTTCAGTGGGAGCACCAGCAGGCAGAAACGATGGGTTGACCAGGGCAGTTGTGTTTATGGATTTTGAGGAGAAGGTAAAACCGGGCCATGCGGGGCTGGGGATCGATAAGGCAGAGATAACAGCCTGGTGCTCATCTGTGGGGTCATGGTCCAGGAGTAAGTAGGAGGAGGTGTCTGAGAGCTGGCGTCTGGCCTCAGGTCATCTCACTAGTCGGTGGCCCAGTGGTAGAGTTGCTGCCCTACGCCGGAGACCCAGGTTCGATCCGGACTACGGGTGCTGTCAGTACGGAGTTTGTACCTTCTCCTCGTGACCTGCGTGGGTTTTCTCCGAGATCTTCAGTTTCCTCCCACACTCCAAAGACATACAGGTTTGTAGGTTAATTGGCTTGGTAAATGTAAAAATTGTCCTTAGTGGGTATAGGATAGTGTTAATGTGTGGGGATCTCTGGTCGGCGCGGACCCGGTGGGCAGAAAGGGCCTGTTTCCCCACTGTATCTCTAAACTAAACTAAACTAAATAATCTTGGTTCAGAGATGTTGAGGTGGTGTATGTCTTACCCGGTGAATCTAAGAGTTTTGGTGCTAAAGAGCAGGAAAATTACCGATGCGCAGACAAGTGGTTATTTTGCAATTAACAACACGAAAGCAGATTACAGTAAAACTCTGTTAATCAGCACTCCAGCAATGCGGAGATCCCTGTGCTTCATACACCGTTTGCTATTGATGTTCCCCATGCATCCCAGAGAACTCATCAGGATGGGGGCCCATTTCTCACAACCTCTTAAAAACTCATCAGGGCGACACGGTGGTGCAGCAGTAGAGTTGATGCCTTAAGGGCCGGTCCCACCAGCATGCGATAGGATGCGTCTAGCACGACCAAACGTGGTCGCTTGAGGCGTATGGCCTCGCGGGGCCGGTCCCACTTCGATCTGTGGAGGCGTATAGAGTTGTGTGGGGCTGGTCCCGACATCACGCGGGGCTCCAAAAATCTTGCACTGTCCGAAAATCCCGCGCGACAACGGCCTGTCGGCCCGCAGCCGCATTGAGGCCGTACGCAGCTTCTCGACGGGCGTACGCAGCATCTTGATGTCGTACGCAGCGTCTTGACGTCGTACGCAGCATCTTGACAGCGTACGCCTAGCGCGTGGCGTTGCGTGATGATGTCACCGCCCGACGCCGTGCGATGTCCAAATTCAGTCGGCCCACCTCCTGTCCAGCTGATTGGTGAGTATGATGTCGGGACCAGCCCCGCACAACTCCATACGCCTCCGCGCTTGGAAGTGAGACCGGCCCCACGAGGCCGTATGCCTCAAGCGACCGTGTTTGGTCGCGCTAGACGCATGCAATCGCATGCTGGTGGGACAGGCCCTTTACAGCGCCAGGGACCCGGGTACGATCTGAACTACGGGTGCTGTCTATACAGAGTTTGGACGTTTTCCCCGTGACCTGCGAGGATTTTCTCCGAAATATTCGATTTTCTCCCATACTCCAAATACGTACAGATTTGTAGGTTAATTGGCTTGGTGTAAATGTAAATTGCTCCTAGCATGTGTAGGGTAGTGTTAATGTGCGGGGATCGCTGGTCGGTGCGGACCCGGTGGGACGAAGGCCTGTTTCTCTAAACTACACTCAACTAATACATGCGCTCTCCTAATACTGTCAGGGACACTCGTTCTGCACAGCTGAAGTGTTTTTCAATGCTCTGAATGCAGCAAAGAATAAACCAAGGCCACTATAGACATGCACCTTCACCAATATGTTTTTACATTTCTTACCGTAGTTCGAGTTGCTGCAATGAAAAGACAGTTGAAGGGCACTTGTGTGAAGGTGTTTTGTTAACACAGAGGGAGTGGGTGCCTGGAACATGCCACCTGGGTGCTGGTGGAAGCAGCTACGATGGTGGGAACCAGGAACTGTAGATTCTAGTTTACGTAAAAAAAGATAAAGAAAATCTAACAAAGGTTAAATCATCACAGGCTGAAGAGCTATACATATTAGAGACATACTTTGGCATTTCAAACACATTCTTTACCCTTCAGTGATTTTTGCATTATTCAACAGGAATCTACAATTTAGAATCAGATCATGTTCTAACTGGTCAATTATATAATTATACAGTGATCATAGAAAGTACAGCACCACAGCACGGGAATAGGCCTTTTGGCCCACAATGGCCATGCCAAACAAAATGGCAAGTTAAACTAATCTCCTCTGCACAATACAATACAATACAATAATACTTTATTAGCCAAATATATTTTGCAACATACGAGGTATTTTATTTGCCAAGTCAGTCATACAAATAAAAAGCAACAGAACACAAAAAATACATTTTAACATTAACATCCACCACAGTGACTCCTCCACATTCCTCACTGTGATGGAAGGCGAGAAAAGCGTTCAATCTATTCCCTTCTTTGTTCTCTCACGGTTGGGGACCTTGAGCCTTCCGTTGGCGGGACGTTCTTACTCCCGTAGCCGGCGGTCGAGCACTCTGCATCGGGGCGATCAAACTCCAGCATCGGGGAGGAATCTCAGCTCCCCCGTGCCGGCGATCGGACCCCAGGTCAGGCTAGTCGAACCTCTGGTTCGTTGGAGCTTCCCGAATCAGTCTCTCCCAAGACTGTGAGCCCTTGATGGTAAAATCCGCAGGCCGCAGTCGGAGTGATCCCAGGCAAGGGATTGGCCCCGATGGTAAGTATACCTCCAGCTCCATGATGTTAGGCCGCAGAGCGACCGGAGAGACGACCCGAAAAGCAATCTTATCTCCGGCAACGTGATCCAAATCCCTCCATTTCCTGCATTTTCATGTGTGTATTCAAAAGCCTCTTAAACATCACTATCGTTATTGGACACAAAGTGCTTGAGTAACTCAACGGGTCAGTCAGCATATCTGGAGAACATGGACAGGTGACGTTTCGGGACAGGACCTGAAGCCTGAAGAAGGGTCACGACCCAAAACGTCATCTATCCATGTTCTCCAGAGATGCTGCCTGACCAGCTGAGTTACTCCAGCACTCTGTGTCCAAGGACGGTGGTGCTGTTTAAGAGGATTTTGGACAGGCACGTGGAAATGCCGGGAATGGAGGGATATGGATCACATGCAGAAGAGTTACGTTTAACATGGCATGTTGTTTGGCATGGACATTACGAGCCAAAAGGCCTGTCCCGTGCTGTATTGCTGTACTCTCTATAATCTATGTTCAATAATATGAGGGGTAGGGGTGACCTGTACAAAAGGGACAGGTTGCACCTTAATTGGAGTGGGGCCGACATTCTGGCAGGCAGGTTTGCTCGTGCTACACGTGTGGGTTTAAACTAAACAGTGGGGGGATGGAGTCAACCACGTATCCGTGGAAGCATATCCGCGCAGGTAATGGGAAAGAGAGTGTAGGAAAGGTCACGTTAAACTAACAGGGCAGGGGGTTGGGAACCAATGCAAGGAGACAGAGGGACATAAAAGGAGGACAGAAGCAAAAGGTAGAAGGGAGATAAGAAAAACAAACCTGAAAGCTTTGTGCCTTAATGCGAGGAGAATTCGTAATAAGGTGGATGAATTGAATGTGCAGTTAGTAGTTAAGGAATATGATATAGTTGGAATTACAGGGACATGGCTCCAGGGTGACCAATGCTGGGAGCTAAACATGCAGGGGTATTCGATATTCAGGAAGGATAGACAGAAAGGAAGAGGAGGTGGGGTGGCGTTGCTGGTTAAAGAGGAGATTCATGCATTAGCAAGGAGAGACATTTGCTTGGATGCTGTGGAATCGGTATGGGTAGAACAGCAAAATCGACAAGGGGAGAAAACGCTTGTTGGAGTTGTATACGGACCACCAAACAGCAGTAGGGAGGTTGGGGATAGCATCAAGCAGGAAATTAGGGATGCGTGTAGCAAAGGTCCAGCAGTTATCATGGGTGACTTTAATCTACATATAGATTGGGCCAACCAAATTGGTAGCAGTGCTGAGGAGGAGGATTTCCTGGAATGTATACGGGATGGGTTTTTAAACCAATACGTAGAGGAACTGACTAGTGGGCAGGCCATCCTAGACTGGGTATTGTGTAATGAGGAAGGATTAGTTAGCGATCTTGTTGTGCAAGGCCCCTTGGGCAACAGTGACCATAATATGGTGGAATTCTGCATTAGGATGGAGAGTGACACGACTAGGGTCCCGAACCTAAATAAAGGAGACTTTAAAGGTATGAGACGGGAATTGGCTAGGGTAGACGGACAAATTATACTTAAAGGGTTGACAGTGGAGATGCAATGGCAAAGATTTAAAGACCGCATGGATGAACTCCAGAAATTGTTCATCTCTGTCTGGCGAAAAAATAAAACTGGGGAAGGCAGCTCAACCGTGGCTGATGAGGGAAGTCAAGGATAATGTTGTGGTGCCTTCACGCCCACGTTGGTTTTGCGTACAGCCTGTCACCGCTGGCGACTCGCCAGCAGCCTCACGAGAAGACCCAGCCACAAGAGCTCAATAAGAACTCCACGGGCAGACGCACTGTAGGTAAAAGGAGCTTCTGGAATAAACGTGACACAAGGTGTCTGGCTCAGCTAAGCCTTGTTTGTTCTTTGCTTTCTATCGTGGGATTCAGTAGATTCTAGTGTTATATCCAAAGAAAAGGCATATAAATTGGCCAGAGGAAGCAGCAAACCGGAGGGGGAAAAAAGAGCATTAAAGAAAGCTTGCGGGGCATATAAAAACTGACTCTAAAAGTTTCTTTAGATATGTAAAAAGGAAAAGATTAGTGAAGACAAATGTAGGTCCCCTACAATCTGAGATGGGTGAATTTATAATGGGAAACAAAGAAATGGCAGAACACTTAAACAAGTATTTTGGTTCTGTCTTCACTAAGGAAGACACAAACATTTCTCCCAGAAATACCAGGGGACCGTGGTTCTAGTGGGAGGGAGGAACTGAAGGGAATCCACATTAGTCAGGAAATGGTGTTAGGTAAACTGTTGGGACTGAAGGCAGATAAATCCCCAGGGCCTGATGGTCTGCATCCCAGAGTACTCAAGGAGGTAGCCCCAGAAATAGTGGATGCATTGGTGATCATTTTCCAATGTTCTCTCGACTCTGGATCAGTTCCTGTGGACTGGAGGTTAGCCAATGTAACCCCACTTTTTAAAAAAAGGAGGTAGAGCGAAAACTGGGAATTATAGACCAGTTAGCCTTACATCGGTAGTGGGGAAGACGGATTGTTAAAGATGTTTTTGCAGCGCATTTGGTAAGCAGTGACAGGATCTGTCATGGATTTATGAAGGGGAAATCATGCTTGACTAATCTTCTGGAATTTTTTGAGAATGTAACAAGTAGAATGGATAAGGGAGAGCCAGTGGATGTGGTGTATCTAGACTTTAAAAAGCCTTTGATAAGGTACCACACAAGAGATAAGTGCAAAATTAGAGAACATGGTATTGGGGATAGCGTATTGACGGATAGAGAACTGGTTGGCAGACAGGAAGCAAAGAGTAAGAATTAACGGGTCCTTTTCAGAATGGCAGGTAGTGACTGGTGGGGTGTCGTAAGGCTCGGTGCTGGGATCCTAGTTATTTACAATATATATTAACAGTTTAGATGAGGGAATTAAATGTGACATCTCCAAGTTTGCGGATGACACAAAGCTAGGTGGTAGTGTGAGCTGCGATGAGGATGCTATCAGGGTGTAGGGTGCTTGTATAGGTTGGGTGAGTGGGCAGATGCAGTATAATGTGGATAAATGTGCGGTTATCCACTTTGGTGGCAAGAACAGGAAGGCAGATTATCGTCTGAATGGTGTCAGCTTAGGAAAAGGGGAGGTGTAATGAGACCTGGGTGCGCTTGTACATCAGTCACTGAAAGTAAGTATGCAGGTACAGCAGGCAGTGAAGAAAGTTAATGGCATGTATTTGAGTTTAGGAGCAAGGAGGTCCTACTGCAATTGTACAGGGCCCTGGTGAAACCGAACCTGGAGTATTTTGTGCAATTGTGGTCTCCTAATTTGAGGAAGGACATTATTGCTGTTGAGGGAGTGTAGCGTAGGTTCACCAGGTTAATTCCCGGGTGGCAGGACTGACATATAATGAAAGAATGGGTCGGCTGGGCTTGTATTCACTGGAATTTAGAAGGATGAGAGGAGATCTTATAGAAACATGTTAAATTCTTGAAGGATTGAACAAGCTAGATGCAAGAAAAATGTTCCCGATGTTGGGGGAGTCCAGTACCAGGGGTCACAGTTTAAGAATAAGTGGTAGGCCATTTAGGACTGAGATGAGGAAAAACCTTTTCACACAGAGTTGTGAATCTGTGGAATTCTCTGCTACAAAAGGCAGTGGAGGCCGATTCACTGGATGTTTTCAAGAGAGAGTTACATTTAGCTCCTCAGGCTAAAGGAATCAAGGGATATGGGGGGAAAGCAGGAACGGGGTACTGATTTTGGATGATCAGCCATGATCATATTGAATGGCAGTGCTAGCTTGAATGGCTGAATGGCCTGCTCCTGCACCTGTTTTTCTATGTTTCTATGACCAGTTGGCAAATGATCTGATTCTAAATTGTAGATTCCTGTTGAATAATGCAAATATCACTGAAGGGCGAACAATGTGTTTGAAATGCCAAAGTATGTCTCTAATATTTAATGCTCCTCAGCCTGTGATGGATCAAGCTTTGGTGGATTTCTCGACTTCTCTTCTATTAGTGTCATTGGCAATACAGGTCCACCACCGATTTTATAGCAACTGGTGGTCGGGCACCTTCGTGAGGCGGCCGAACTCGACCTCATTGAGACATCTTTGCCGATCGATGGGTCAAATTTGCTGCCGAGGCCCTGGAACTCCAGCCTGGCCACATCGGCTCATCCTTTCCTGTAGCCGACTTCCAACTCCGACTTTGTGGGCCAGTATCTCGGACACCCGGCGGCCTCGGTGGACGGTTCTGGTACCGTTAGACTCCTCTGGGAGGCCGCGACCTCTGTTTGGTTCGGCAAAATGGATAATCCTGAAAGGCTCTGGAAAATCGGTGGTGGCCCCGTATAACATTCGCCAAAGGGTGGCGCTTTCTGTGGGCGTAACATTCTCACAGTGCAGCTGTTCTCTCAGTTCTCCATTTGAACTGTCAGCCAAGGACAACCTTCCACACTTGGAACAACTCTTGTTGATTTGCAATGGTGTGAGGAAGAATGTTTCGTCAGCTTCAAATCTGACAACATTTAAATGAGTTCAGTATCGCAGCTCAGCCAAATGTAGACATGGAACTTTGTGTAAGAAAGAACTGCAGATGCTGGTTTAAATAGAAGGTGGACACAAAATGCTGGAGTAACTCAATGGGTGAGGCAGCATCTCTTTAGTCTGAACAAGGGTCTCGACCCAAAACGTCGCCCATTCCTTCACTCCACAGATGGTGCGTCACCTGCTGAGTTACTCCAGCATTTTGTGTCTAACTTAGACATGGAACTTTATAGTTTAAGGAGAGAGGATATTTAATAGGAAGATTTCTATCACCTCAAAACCTTCTATAATGTTAAATAACATAATCTTTATCCCACGGTTGTGGAATCAAGAGCTAGAGGACAGAGTTTAGTTTTGTTTAGAGATTCAACGTGGAAACAAGCTCTTCGGCCCACCGCGTCCACACCAAAGAGTGATTGCCGTACACCAGTTCCATGACAATTAACCTTCAAACGTGCACGTCTTTGGTGTGTGGGAGGAAACCGGGAGCACCCAGAGAAAACCCACGTGGTCACAGGGAGAACGTAGAAACTCCGTACAGACAGCACCCGTAGTCACGATTGAACCCGGGTCCCTGGCAGCAAATAAGGCAGCAACTCGACCGCTGCACCACCGTGTCACCCTAGCTGAAAGGTCAGAGGGGGCAGAAGCCTTCCTCACATTTGGAAATTGCCTGCATGAGATCTTGACGTACACAAACCCACCTGGTAATAGACCCACTGAGAGCTGGCGAGTGGATGGGTCAGTCTGCATTGTTCTGTGTCAGGGCTTGCATGTATGGGCTGAGGACTCATTTCTGCAGGACGACACAGAGGCGCAGCGATAGAGTTGTTGCCTTACAGTGCCAGAGACCCAGGTTCGATCCTGACTGGGTGCTGTCTGTACGGAGTTTGTACATTCTCCCCGTGACTTGTGTGGGTTTTCTGCAGGAGCTTCGGTTTCCCCCCACAAGGATTCTCTGCCTCAGAGGGCAGTGGAGGCCGGTTGCCTGGATACTTTCAAGAGAGAGCTAGATAGGGCTCTCAAAGATAGCGGAGTCAGGGGATATGGGGAGAAGGCAGGAACTTGGGTACTGATTGGGGTTGATCAACCATGATCACATTGAATGGCGGTGCTGGCTCGAAGGGCCGAATGGCCTACTCCTGCACCTATTGTCTATTGTCTATTGTTTGTTGGTTAATTGGTTTGGTAAAAATTGCAAATTGTCCCTAGTGTGTGCAGCAGTGTTAGCGTGCGGGGATCACTGGTCGGCGTGGACTCAATGGGCCATAAATTCCATGAAATAGATTTGTACTGTAAAGTTATTCCAAGAGAACTCAATGTCAGCGGACTTAATTAAATATCATACTTTTACAATATGTGGACAATTTTGATAGTTTAAGGGTCTTTTAATAAATTGCATGATATTTATTACTTTAGTGCCCCAGTGGAAATAATTCTGCTCCATGTACATTCTTATTCAGACCTGGAGGCTGTAATGTCCCTGAAAGTACTTTCTGACTTTTAGAAACCTGTGCTCTAGTGAGCAGGCATCCATGCGGATAATATTAAATAGTTGGGTGGTAAAATAAATGTGGAAATATTAATTAGTCGAGTTAAACCCATTGCAATTATAAAGGTGTAGTAAGGAACTGCAGATGCTGGTTTACACCGAAGATGGACACAAAATGCTGGGGGAACTAAGCGGGTACAGACAGCATCTCTGGAGAGAAGGAAATGGTTGACGTTTCGGGTCGAGACCCTGCTTCAGACTGAGGTTCAGGGGAGAGGGAAACTAGAGGTATGGAAAGGTTCAGAACAAATCAGAGCGATGGAGGTAATGCAAGCTTTATTTGAAATTAGGGAAATCAATCTTCATACCGCTGGTGTGCCATCTTCAGGATTACACCCATGTGCTGGATCCTGGCCTGGTCACCTGTGATGGTTATACCCAGGAGCTTGAATCTGCTAACTCTTTATCCACATCGATCCACCAAGGAAAACCGGCATGTGGTTCCCCTTTCTCAAGTCATGGAAAGGACGTGTTTAGAGGGATATGGGCCAAATGTAGATGGGACATGTTGGTGGTTTGAGCAAGTTGGGCTGAAGGGCATGTTTCCACGCTGTATGACTCTATGACTATGACTAACAGTGGTGTCTCGACCCGAAACGTCACCCATTCCTTCTCTCCAGAGATGCTGCCTGTCCCGCCGAGTTCCTCCAGGTTTTTGTGTCTCTTTGTGTCAGTGGCGAATCTATAGCTGGCATTGGTGCTGCTCTTAGCCATACTGTCACGGGTGCAGAGACACCAGAACAGGGTGCTAAATACACAGCCTTGAGGTGCACCTGCATGGACGGTGACTGAGAGCTCATGTCCATAGGGTATAGGAGCCGAATTAGGCCATTCGGCCCATCAGGTCTACTCCGCCATTCAATCATGGCTGATCTATTTTTCCCTCTCAACCCCATTCTCCTGCCCATAACCTCTGACACCCATGCTAATCAGGAGTCTGGAGGAAGATGATCGAGAGGGAGATGCTGTCTTTGATCCTCTGATCGTGCTCTGCTGATGAGCAAGTTAAGGATCCAGTTGCAACGGGAGCTGCAGATGCCCAGGTCCTGGGCTTGGTAATGAATTCAATGGGAACGACAGGCTGTGATCGATGAATAACAAACTGACGTATGTGTCCCAGCTATCCAGATGGTCCAGAGCAGCGTGTAGGGCCAGTGGAGATAGCATCTGTTTTATTCATTGATGGGCTGTTGTCTCTGGAAAGGCCAACATTTGCTCTCATCCATAATTTTCTTTGACTTGAATAGATCGCTTCGTCATTATCAAAAAGGGGCTGAACGGTTAACTGGACTTGCAAAAATCACCAGATGGATTGCAAATTAAGTGGGCAGGGCAGGAAAGGACGGCAGATTTCCGTCGCTAACAGAGAACAGTGGACCTGGTACGAGAATCTAGTAATCTAATCATGGAAATGATTCAAACTCCCCAGATGGTGAGATTTGAACCTTTCGATCTGCCTCCTCACAAGTATTTCTCCACCGAATGGCTACAGCAGGGTTTTAGTTTTAATTTAATTTAAATGTTACTGATTGTATGTCTCGTTGTCACCTTCCCCTTTTCTAACAATGATCTACATTTTCCTTCTCATCGTCCCCTTTGATCTCTGGTTTTCACACCTTACCCTTCCATATCTCCATGTCTGCCTCTTGCTTGATTCTCAGTCTGCACAAGGGTCTTGACCCAAAACGTCATCCATTCCCTCTCTCCAGAGATGCTGCCTGTCCCACTGAGTCACTCCAGCAGTTTGTGTCTATCTTTAGTTTGAGATTTTAGTTTTTGTGTTAGAGCTACATCCGTTCAGCCACCGAGTCCACGACGATCATCGATCACCCATTCACTCTATTTCAGTTATCCCACGTTTGGATCCACTTCCTACACACTAGGGGCTTTGTTTTTGTTTACACGGGCCAATTAACCTACAAACCCCTGCACGTCTTTGGGATATGAGAGGAAACCAGAGCACCAGTAGGAAGCCCACTCAGTCATATGCACAGCGCTTTGGCTGCCGCTGCTCTCTCTTCACACTGTGTTTTTGATTTTCTGTTTTTGGATTGAATTCTGTTTTTAATTTGTGTCTCTGTGATGTCTTTATTACTTGTTATATTCCGATTATATGTTATTCCGATTACTATGTAAGGTGTCTTTGAGATGTCTGAAAGGCGCCCATTAAATAAAATTTATTATTATTATTATTATATGGAGAACTTGCAAACTCCACACAGACAGCACCCGAGTTCGAGGTCAAACCTGGGTCCCTGGCGCTGTGAGGCAGCAGCTCTACCAGCGGCGCCACTGTGCCGCCTTGGTTGAAGCTAGTGCACCAATGATAATATTTCATTTTACATTGACAAGATTAAAACGAGTTCACATTTATCCCAGCAGAGCATCAGTCAGCAACCCAAGGGAAATTAAATGGATTAAAACTCTTACTGACTTGACTATTTTTGGTGAAGCAAATATGTGAAGAGACGGGAAACAGTGCAAGACCATCCAAATGATACCCCAGAGCCCGGTGCTCATGACATCCAAAGATTCACCCGTGCTTCTCGTGTTCAAACAAGTTTAGCCGTTGTTTCCTGTGAAACGCCGTCAATCTGAAAGGTTTCACCTCCGTCCCTCCCCCACCCTAGTCAGCGTACTAGTTTCACTGTCGTCCTGTTGAGTTTCACTGTCTGCATAACTCGTTAACACTTAGCCCACAGCCAACAATGGACCATTGTGGGCTCCACCTTTCCTTGATCATCGTTCCTTTTTGCATATCTTTCATTCATTAGTTCTATCTCTCACTACATCATCGTCTATATCTCTCTTTTCCCTTTCCCCTGACTCAGTCTGAAGAAGGATCCCAACCCGAAACGTCGCCTATTCCTTTTTCTTCAGAGATCCTGCCTGACCCGCTGAGTTACTCCAGCTGTTTGCGTCTATCTTGGGTTTAAACTAGCATCTGCAGTTCCTTCCTACACAACCTGAAAATGTAACTGTATCTCCCTCTTCAGTTGCTGCCTGACCTACTGAGTAAATCCAATTTTTTGTTTCTATTTTATTTAAAATCTCTTGCACCTGCATTTCTGTACTTCACCTTTTGTGAAAATGCATTGACTCCAATAACTCTTACAAACCTTTTCAAATGCACCATAGAAAACATACTGTTTAAGAAAGAACTGCATATGCTGGAAAAATCAAAGGTAGACAAAAATGCTGGAGAAACTCAGCGGGTGAGACAGCATCTACGAAGCAAAGGAATAGGCAACGTTTCGGGTCGAGACTCTTCTTCAGACTGATGTTGGGGGGGGGAAGGAAGGAAGAGTCGGAGACAGTAGGCTGTGGGAGAGCTGGGACGGGGAGGGGAAGGAGGGAGAAAGCAAGGACTACCTGAAATTGGAGGTCAATGTTCATACCGCTGGGGTGTAAACTACCCAAGCGAAATATGAGGTGCTGCTCCTCCAATTTGCGGTGGTCCTCACTCTGGCCATGGAGGAGGCCCAGGACAGAAAGGTCGGATTCGGAATGGGAGTGGGAGTTGAAGTGCTGGGCCACCGGGAGATCAGAGTGGTTATTGCAAACTGAGCAGAGGTGTTGGGCGAAGCGATCGCCAAGCCTGCGCTTGGTCTCACTGATGTAGAGCAGCTGACACCTGGAACAGCGGATGCAGTAGATGAGGTTGGAGGAGGTGCAGGTGAACCTCTGCCTCACCTGGAACAAAACATACTGTTGGGTTTCATCACAGCTTGGTTTTGGAACAGCTCTGCCCAAGACTGCAATTAATGTCACAGATTACCAGTCCATCGCACAGACCAGACTGCCCATCATTAACTCCATCTACACTTCACGCTGCCTCGGGAAAGCAGCCACATAATCAAACACTCGTGAGACCCACTTTGAAGAAGAGTCCGGCCTCAAAACGTCACCCATTATTTTTCTCCATTGATGCTGCCTGACCCGCTGAATTACACCAGCACTATGTGTCTCTTTTTGTTATAAACAAGCAACTGCAGTTCTTTGTTTCTACTACTTATCCCACCCCGATCATTCCTCCTTCTCCCCACTCCCATCAGGCAAAAGATACAGAAGCTTGGAAGTGAGCACCACAGGCTCAGGAACAGCTTTTCCCCTCTGTTATCAGGCTTCTGAATGTTCCTTCCATAAGCTAGGGTACTGTCCAATTCACCTCTACCCTATTATGGACATTGGACTCTCTCAGGAAACATTATGCTCCAATGCTGAGAACTATATTCTGCATTCTGTATCTTTCTCTTTGCGCTGCCTATTGTACCAGAGTTTGACTTGGTTGGACTTATTTGTAGTATTATCTGATTTGATTGGATGTACCTCGGAACCAAAGATCATCCTTTCACACGACTTCTAAGTTATCCCACGTTCCTATCCACTCCCAATACAGAGGCCAATTAACCTACCAACCTGCACGTCTTTGGGATGTGGGAGGAAACCAGAGCACCTGGAGGAAACCCACTTGGTCACCGGGAGAATGTGCAAATACCACACAGTTACAGCACCCGAGGTCAGGATCGAACCAGGGTCTCTGGCACTGTGAGGCAGCGGGTGGACCAGCTGCGCCACTTTGTCTGCACTCTCTTCTCACCCAGGCTTCAGTATAGTCCCAGCAATCCAGCTACGATGCAGGGCACATGGCAATGGAAAGCAGAGCAGGAGAGCCAGGGCTAACTGTTCAAGCAGCGTTATACTATCAATAGACCTGAGCGTTTTGTTTAGAGAATTCTGTCAGCAATTTGTGTGCACCACATAGTTTGTTCCCAGCTCGCGCGCATCGCCTATACTGTCCCCAAATTATAATAGATAGGGCGGCACGCTGGCACAGCGGTAGAGTTGCTGCCTTACAGCGCCAGAGACCCAGGTTCGACCCTGACTACGGCAATTGTCTGTATGTAGTTTGTACATTCTCTCCATAACCTACGTGTATTTTCTCCGGTTTCCTCTCACACACCAAAGAGGTACAGGTTTGTAGGTTGTCGGTACACAAAAATGCTGGAGAAACTCAGCGGGTGCAGCAGCATCTATGGAGCGAAGGAGATAGGTAACGTTTTGGGCCGAAACTCTTCTTCAGACTGATGGGGGGTGGGGGGGAGAAGGAAGGAAAAAGGGAGGAGGAGGAGCCCGAGGGTGGGGGGATGGGAGGAGACAACTCGAGGGTTAAGGAAGGGGAGGAGACAGCAAGGGCTAGCAAAACTGGGAGAATTCAACGTTCATGCCAGCCGGACGCAAGCAACCCAGGCGGAATATGAGGTGCTGTTCCTCCAATTTCCGGTG